>NC_023165.2:3805000-4430000 GCF_000231095.2 Oryza brachyantha | reverse complement strand
TTTTTCACTACTCCAGTAGTCCAGTACCCCACCAGTAGAAATCGTATGCAACAGTAGCTGATCGGTGTACAGGTAATTTAGGATGGTTTAAATAAATTAATTAAGTCTATTATCAGTATGGAGCCATGGAAAGAAATATGGCAGCTAGGAGGGGGAAAATATCAGGTCAGGCAGCTAAAACAGCTGAAAGAATAGTGGATTAATATTATACAAATACATCCCGGTTCGTGCCTCATGAGTGCAGGGGGTGGGTAGAATTGAGAGGCATTCACTCTCACCCAAATGAGACAACTCTCCAGGTGGATTGATCATTCACTCGCATTGTTCACTTACAAGATACAGCAACTCCAAGCATTTGACTGATACCGAGCAAAAAGAATTAGCTGACAGCTACGGCAGCATGCAGGATAGTGCCCTCCGTCCTGAGCCCTCCAGATGTGCCACGGCCCAAATTAGCCTATTAACTTGGTATCAAAAGTTAACACGAGGGAGGCCAGGCTACCTATTCCTCAGCGATGGAGCGTTGGATTTCCTTGATGAACTGTATGCAAGAGGCTCTTTCACAGGTGATGTAGGGAACGGTGAAGACGGGGGCAGCTGCCTCTGACTCGAGATCGAAGAGAAACAGCTCAACGGGTTCCTCAGCCGCCTTTTCTCGCAATCTTCAGGGCGACTGTTTGGATCATGGCCGACTGGGGAGATCTTGAGTGATTCTGGCAGAAGACAGTTGCAAATGGCACCTGCAGAAAGAGGATACACGAGTTTCCGCTTGAAAAACAAGGATCTCAAGAAACAAGGAGAACTCCAAAACATTATGACACAAATCCAATGTCTAATGAAGAATTTTATCTCTTATAGGACATTATGCATTGCACAAAGTAATGGATGAAGCTGCTGGATTGGGCCAGATACTTAGCACAACGCTGGCTTTATGCATGTCGAAAATTTTGCAGTGCTTGTAAATATAAGTAGGGACTTCCTGAATCTTTTAGAAGATAATCCACCTGTCATCACACAACATGGTGCCAGGTGAATCTATACAAGTCAACATGTTTCTTTTTTTATTGAAAAAAGTTCTTCCCACAAAGAATCCAAAGTCAAATTACTGTAAAGAGTTGCACTAGCATATGATGTGATTGCTAAAGTACTTTTGCTTTACACAATGACCAATGAAGATAATCAGAAACTCCAGGAACATATTTCTGAAAGTCAAGTGGAGATGATAATTTGTGGGCAAAATATGATGGCGGTAACTGTCAGACTGCTCAATGCATTCTGACAAAGCACATTAAGATGCAGTCATTGGCTGATTGGCATCATAATTTCGTTCAGTTTGTTAGGAGACTATGAACAGCTAATATAAGCATTAGTGGTTCTAAAGGTATGGTACCTATTCTGGCAAGGCGATTTACCCATTTTGGAATTTTGTTACCAGTCAACTTGTAACACATGTCCTTGCAAAAGTGGTTGCAGTTCTTCGTGATGAGATGATAAGTATCTCCATTGTAGTTCACTGACTGTAGCTCCATGAACTGCCGAACTTGGAGGGGATCTAAGCATGTTGTACCGAGAAATATCGATTTCCTGAATCTAAAACCAGGACATTGCCGAGGCTCTACTTCAAATACTCCACTTGAGGGGTAGTCGTGTGCTCCAAATGCATATTCAACACCATGTACTGCAGATGAAAGGCAAATCAGGATAACAATTGTTATTCCATAGAATCATAGCTGAAATACTCTTTCAAAACAAAACCTATCACCAAGATTTGCATATTGATGTGAACAGAAATATTAAACTGCATTTTCTTCTGTTCTTTGTAACCAGCTCCTAGCCTTAATTGTTGTCTTGCATTTTTTTGCAAGCAGCATAGCATATCAGTAACAGTAATAGTCTCTGCAACACAATTTAAACCAATTGCTACATTTTTTTTCCTTTAGAAAGCACCTGAATTTGCACGTTCAGTTATCCTATATTCATTTTCTCCATACACAAAATGTGGCAATGGCATACATCAGGGTAACAGTGATGTACCACCAGATAAAAAAGATGACCTAGTGGCTAGTGGCGGGGGAGTCCTCAAAACTTGTGACCATGGACTAGCAACATTAAACAAGACTGTTCATTCTACTAGGGGTCAAGGGATGGTTATTGATGGCCCTTGCAATATCTTAAACTCCCATTCACAACCGTGTGCGCCCTAATCTGACTGGCACTATCAAAGCTACAACATGTAGCCGGAACTATCAAAGTGCTCATCCTCCTCCCATTCCTAAACAAAGCTAGCACAACCAGTATTTTCACAATTCACAAAATTGGTGCTCCTTGCTCTCACATCTTTCCTAGTTCACATTTCCTATGAAATGCACTAGCACTGAGTTTGAGAATTGTTCTGTTACCCTTGGTGACGTGAGAGATCCTACAGTTAAGTTATTGCTCGAAGAAATCGTTATGGAAGGAAAATAATTTATCGCTTAGAAGCAAGCACTATAAGAACATGGATCATTCGTAGAGAGACTTGCTTTCTCAATGCATGTTTTTGCAACAACTTGATAGAAGAGTAATGTTGGTGATATGAAATTGAATTGCATTTTCTAGACACCTTAGTTCAGGCAAAATAGGCAGTAAACCATAGTATTAGATAGCATCAGTGTGGCGTTACTAGCTCTATTCTTTCTAAAACATCAAGCAGAAGTGAAGAATGCAGAGAAAGATAAGCCATCACACAAATTGCACATCAGCTAGAAAAAGGCAGATATGGCAGAGAGAAGAACCTTCGATTCCGGAGTGAAATATACCGAGGCCTGCCCAATATACATAACCATTCATGGGTGTCAAATCATACACATTAAGATAAACTGGTGTGTCATCTGGAGATTGACCAGCCGCCTGAACCTTGGGAAACAAAAAGAAACGCAATGCAGATTTCCTGCTCAACTTCAGAGGCATAAGTGACTTCCATCCAGGTCGTTTTGTCCTTAACTTCATATTCCTGCAAATAATCAAGTGGGATGTCAAGATATGTAGGATCAGTTTCAACAAGTGCTAGCAAGATAGAATTTCTTTCTTGTTCTGGGTAGATTAAATGCTTTCAGTATGCTTGATAACAGTGGGAATAACAAAACTTAGATAAGATAAGATAAGAAAATGGAAGATTATGTTGAATGCTGAGAAGGTTAGCTCAAAGGTTTCATAGAAGAAATGTAAAACGTCACGGAAATGTTCCCCGTCTATATTCCATGTTTCCACTAACATTCTTAACTCAGCCAATTCCAAAAAAGAAAAAGAAAGGCACAGTAGTTCATCATTCTCTCTCCTAGTTTTAGTTAGCTTGCAAAGCATACATTCAGTGTTAGCTACATGGTATAAAAATAAAAGCTCTGGACGTCTAGGAAATGCCGAGAATTCTTCCAGTAACTCTTGCAGCGAAGACTTTTCAGTTTTCAGTAATTCAGTCATTGACCCCTTGTGAATTTACCTTTTGTAAGTTTGACATCGGAGAGAACAGTAGTCAGCAAACTAATATGAAAGATAGTCATTTCCAATGTCAAACGCTAGAATTTGGTCTCACTAAGTTTCCATTATCTAAAAAAGGAATTTAGTATCACTGCAGTTTCCAAGAAGAGCTAGGAGAATTGCAAGTGTTGCTTTGGGCTGGACTTCCTCTTCTACTTCTACTGGAAGTAATTTAATTCGAGGCACGCCTACATTTACAGCTCTCATTTGAAGCTGCAGTCCTTCAGACATTATGCGAGAGGCAATAGATCGGATCTGTTCTTCATTTTCCCACCTTAGTCTCTACCAATAGCTAAAAAATATGCAAAGATTGTTCCTTTTACACGGTGCTGTAATTAATGCAGCATGATCTTCAGCCAGCACCCAAAATAGCACCCCCAAGAAGGCCCTCCTTTTCAACAATGCAACAAACAATGTTCGTACCAGCTTGTTTTTACATTACTAGAAAACCAGTCATTAAGAGAGCAGTGTCACAGACACAACCTTAAATTCAACTACATGTTTCGGTAAAAGTAAACAACCTGCACTATTGCTACGAAAGCAACGTCTGGTACTGCTACCAAACTGAACTGAACCTCCCGAAATAACTTCACTCTCTACAAACGGGGAAAGCAAAAACGAAAAAAAAAACGATTTTGACATGAACGACCACCCGTAATTCTCCCGGTCCCTCCTCTAACCGAATCAAGAACCAGGCAAACGAAGAACCCAAGAGAGCTCGGAGCGGCAGATCTAGACCAAGATCTTGCCGCACCTGGGAGGGAACCAGCCAAGAAAGCAAACGGCTTACCGTGGAGCAGAGACGAGAGGAGGCCAATGGCGAGGCCGAGACCGTGCCGGAGAGGGAGCCCGTCGCCGGAGAGGGGGAAGGAATCCGAGGAATTCTTGGAGGCGCACCAGCTGGGTGGGGTGGTGGGGTGGTGTTTGGTTGGTTTTGGGGAGGTCTCGTGATGGCTGGGGAAAAGCACCGCGGACGCGGAACAGGGACCCCCCATGGGAGGGTTGTTTTTGTAATTTTTCGCCTCGTCTTTTTTTTCGTTTTTATATTTATCCCTTTCGACCTTTTCTTTTTCGAAAGCTCTGCCTTTTATTTATATATATTCGTACAGTGCATTAATTGGATCTTATAGTGATGACTAGTGAGAGAAACGACAGACAGACAGCCCCCATGGAGAGCTGTGCTAAGGGCGGGTTTCAGGGGAGGAAAGTGCCAGAAATCTCTTTTGATTTTGATTCATGTTATGCTTTTGGTTTCAAACGAAGATCTACTCACTTTTTAAAACCAAAGATTTGGAACTTGTGGGGCGATGGACATGGCCATTCTGTCTAAGACGAGAAATTTAGGAAAGGAGTAAAATGTAGCCGATGTTTTTAGTCTTAGAACGACCTGGTTTAGTGTCATACCTACGCACCTATTCACATTTCAAATTATTCACTTTTAAATAAAATTTTTAACAGAACAGCAAAATTTCTGAGCTCTAAAGTATGATCTGGTGCAAACTTATAATGGGGTGCAAACTTATAATGGGGTGACTGTTTTTACAAGAAAAAATCAAACGATATATAGAAAAAAAATTTATAAAAAAATTGTATACAAATATTCTTAACGGTAAGTCACGGTAAAAATAAACTGAAAAAAAACCTAAATCAAATATAAATTTAAAATTAAAAATTTAAATGACTTGTAAGCGCAGAAGCGAAAAGACGATAACGTAAAATAAATCGATTTCATTCAGAAATGGGCGAAGCGACGAAGGCTGGGAGATCTCGATAATGCGCTGGCAAGTTGTCACTTGTTTATTTTGTTCTTTATCTCATCGCTAATGATGTAGGGGTATATTTTTGTTGCCATTTGGGACTTTTGTAGCGGACCCAATTTCTTCTTTACAGACATATGCAAACTGTCTGGAATCTTTGGCTGATTAGTGGCATGTTAAACTCAATAATACGCACTGTGCTCGAATCTCGGGGCTGATACAACTTTTAAGCTGGATTAAAACTGATTCTGTTAAATAAAAACAGCATTTTGTTTTGCTCTGTAAGAATATTACTACCTGTACTCTTCGTGGTTGATCTGACCGTAGAATTCGTTCTACTGGTCGTTAGTTCGAATATTATATCACACGATTGTACTGACAAATGCTGGTCAGTACTCTTTCAAATGGGTGACTTGACAATCAAGGGTACTAGCTATAATTTCCGATGGAAGTGCAATTGTGAGGTGCTTATGGTACAGGAACACAATCATTAACGTGGGGGTTGATTGTTAACGTACTGGGTTTCCCCTATCATTCACACAGCAATTAGTCAGTTCTCATGTTATTATTACGTATAAACACATGTTCTGTAAAATTTGGAAGCATATTCTTCCCATAGAAAATAAAATATAGTTGACAGATGAAAGTTTATCATGGTTGAATTAGTGAACGTGGCCAGCACACCTGTCTCAAATCTCTGACAAAAATTTGTTTGGATACTTTTCATTTTCTGTCTGACAATTACCGGTTTTTATTTTTCAAAGAAGATACTAATGCACAACAAAATGGTCGGGCATTGTTCCTTGGCATGATTGCCAGATTACGTTTTTGTGTCATTTGGCGCTCCAACCTCCCCGTAATTATAGAGCAACCTGTACTGGTAATGTACTAAATAGGTGCCAAGCACATTATCTCTATGCATGGTTATTGAGAAGGTCCTACACATTAAATAGGTAACTCATCATTAAAATTGTTGACTTAGCAGACTCGACAGACTCATTAAATGATAAAATTTTATGAGATGAGAGATGAGTTTTATTTCCATAAAACTCATCTAGCTCGGTTAGCTAGTTTACAGTTTTTATAACTATAACATGAAACTATGCATTGAGACTGGTCTAAAAAAAAGCTCACCAAATTGCACCGTATTTGTAATTGTTGTAGTACAACTAGTTAACCTTTTGGAGGCAGTAAGTATACTACCATTTACTGTGCTGTCTAACGGTCCCCTGGCCCAAATCACAATCGGCTAAATCACAATTTTTGCTTATCTCTTACCCTGGCATACAGGGAGGCTGGCTGATGGTCCCGCCATCCCTCATTGTTAACCTTACATGTAGGGAATGTGTCTCGTGACTGATCTTACCTTTATGGCTTCTACTTGTACTTTATTAGTTCCAAAAGAATTTTAATTTTTAAGTTAAATTTAACCAGAAGGTTAGGTAATTTTATGAGAGAGGAGGTTGGACTAACAGACAGTAAAAATACCACGAGAGCTGACAAACCGTTATTAATTACCAATCAGCGAATTTTTTTATTTTTTAAACTTTTTTAAAAAATAATTTTACTACTAAACCTTTAGGGAAAATATTTCTATGCATGAATCTTTTAGTCACGCCAGCGTGACCAAACGGCTTGCCACGCCATTGTCAGTGGCGTGGCACGCCACGCGACGCCAAAAAGGCTGCGTGGCAGGTTGTCTTACCACGTTAATATTGGTGTCGTGGCTAAAAGGTTCAGATTTGAAAATATTTTCCCTGGTGTTAAAATTATTTCTTAAAAAGTTTAAAAAATAAAAAAAATACCAATCAGCTGATCTCATCATAACTTGGCCCATGGTGTTTGTTTGCAGAGAGAAGCACCAGTCTTATCTTTCACTTTTATTTATGTTTATAAGTTAAAATTTATTTTTTTAACCTTAAACTTAAAATAGAATTTGGGTATTTTTATTGTAATTTATTTTTTAGCTTTAGTTTTTATATCGCTACGAACATGTATATAGAAAATTATGCACAAATTATTTTTTATTTATAAATATATCATTTAATTTTTTCTATTAAAAAACTAAACAATCACACCCATGCCCTAGAGACATTATAATTCTAGTAGTACATGTTGGCAATTAACCGAGCAGTCACACCTAAAAAACCAGAAAAGACTTGCAGGCTTCATTTTGCCATGATGAGTAGCATCAATCGGCTACGTTCTTTTTTGTTAGATAAAGACGAAAAATAAAAGATTATCTGATTTATATATATATTTTATAGTATAAATAATGAAATTAACTACTGCAAAATTTAAAAATTTAAGACGGTGATCTTCTATACATAAACCTTTTGCAAAAAAAAAACACCG
Source organism: Oryza brachyantha (assembly GCF_000231095.2). Lineage (NCBI taxonomy): Eukaryota > Viridiplantae > Streptophyta > Magnoliopsida > Poales > Poaceae > Oryza > Oryza brachyantha. The sequence goes on along the minus strand of NC_023165.2, from coordinate 4,422,372 downwards.
TTTAACGGTTTGGGAAATAATAAAATAATCTATGCAAAAAGAACGCAACCGAAGTTGTGTCGTGAACTGTTGATCCAAAAACAACTAAAGTTATGAGAAGAGAATATCTACACCATGTTTTACTAGAACCATGTAAATAAACAGTTTCTAGTTCTATTCCTCTGTGTATAGAAAAGTTTGGAACTTATCCCTTTGAATTAAAGGCTGTACGAATTTTGTAGGATTCAAATGCTATCGGAATTTTTCTACACAGCTCTTTGAAACAAATGATTGAAATTTCTCAAATCTTATAAAATTCCTAAGAAATGGCATAATACATGCATATTTTAAAGGAGAGTTAGCAAGAGCCCCAACCTCTTGGAAATTCAGTGAATGCCTGAAGTTTTAGAGAAACAGGACTCAAAACAGTCGGCACTCAAACAGGCAAACCTATCAATCATCCAAGCGTTTTTCATGCTTTCTCGTGCTCCTAAATTCTTCTGGGAATTCAGCATTGACAGTTTTGATTCACGCCCCAGTTCATGCATACAAGGATATGCGTTTCCTTGCTCGCTTCACAGATATTTCAACCCTCGTCCATCCATCCCATTTACAACACATTTCTCTGCAACCAACAGCACCAAAACAAGATGCTAAATCACAGAGCCACTGCAAGAAAGCAACCAATCCTCCAGGAGCAGGCGGTGAAATTACAGTACCCACCATGAATTTGCTCGGCTAGCCGCTGGCATTGATTGACAGCACAGGCACCTCTCCGATGGAGGTGGTGACTGGTGACACAACAACAACAACAACAAAAAACACAGCTTGGTGACAACGCAACAGAAAGCTACGGCGAGGGGTAGACAGTGTAAACAGGTGACACTTGATTAGCCAGAACAAGCCGGAGAACAAAGATCCAGACTAGCAGTAATATCAATAATATCGGTACTGTATGCAACAAATTAGTATAAGCATCAAAGGCCATGAATTGAAAATAACATCTTATGGTAAATTAAGCGGAGATTCCAGGATTGCCAGACATCCTATGGAATGTCAGTGTGCAAGTACATAATCAGACAATGTGCCAAACTGTAACGTTATCATCATTGCTACAAATTTTGAACTACACACTTTTTTGAAGGATGGATCATATCTAGTAGTGTCTGCAAGCAAGATTTTTTTTGATCCCTCGTCTAGCTCGGACTGCATTTCCCTGTCAAGAGAAGACCCAATTCTTTTATTTTTTCTAAAAAAAAACAGATTATGGTTTTACACGTGTGCTGAATGGGTATTGAGACTTGGGGGAGGTAGAGACAGACCTCTGACTTTAGACTATTTGATTTGGAGTCGAGCAACTTGTTTGCTATCTAGAGGCTGCTTGAAAGGAAGGAACTCGATTCCACCCATGTAGGGCTGCAATGCCTTTGGAACTTCGACACCATTCTCCTTCTGGAAATTCTCCAGAATACAACAAAGGGTCCTCTCAGTGGCAGTCAATGTTGAGTTCAGCATATGAACAAATTGCTTGGATTGCTCGTCATTCTGCATATTGAACATTAATCAGTGGCGATAACCAACATCTTGTTAGATAATGTGATTACCAGCATCCAAGGGAAATGATACCTTTTTCTGGCCATAGCCTATTCCAAGTCTCCTTGCTTGATAATCTGTGCAGTTTGAGCAGGACACTAATTCCCTGAAGGTTTTTGATGCTGGGAACCATGCTTCTAAATCATACTTTTTAGCCGCAGCATCATTAAGAGCACCAGACACAATAGAGACAATTTGATACGGTAGTCCAATCTGCATGATGGACAATAGAGAAATGGTTTGGCATCAAAATATTGTTTAGGGTGCAACAAGGCGCTTAAGATGTTGTGTAAAGCTTCTGTCTACCTCCTTGTAGAAATCTTCTGAATTTTTAATCATCTCTTCATGCATCACCCAGGATTCATTGTCATTCGGACTTGTAACACAGAATTGCTCGATCTTTTCAAATTGGTGGACTCTGAAGATGCCAGCCGTGTCCCTTCCATGTGAACCAGCTTCTTTACGGAAGCAGGTGGAGTATCCAGCATATCTAAACAAGCAAAGTTATCATCAAACTGCACATATCAACCAAACGGAACTAACTCAACGTAGACATTACCCACCTAATTGGCAATTCAGCAGGATATATCCGATCACCTAGATGATACGCGCATAGTGGTTGCTCAGATGTAGCTATGAGATACTTTTCCTCTCCATCACCTGTTAGCTGTCGAATGCAACTACTTGTTATGAACATGTTAAATTAAAGGGGAAAAAGGGACCCCATACCACTAAAATTACACTTGATCAGAATAAATGTATTATTTCTATGCTGATTATTGCAGATTTATGAACACAGAAGAGCAAAAGCCACAACTACAATTCTCATTAAGAGCATAATATGTATAAAGCTAGAGTTTTATTTGCCTTGCCTTGTAAAGCTCTTCATCAAATTGGGCCAATTGGGCACATTTTCCCATAGTCTCTTTTCTCATGAAAAAAGGTGTTTGCATTGGCTTGAAACCTCGCTTTCTCAGAAAAGCAAGACCAAAATTTATCAATGCCAAGTTCAGCAGGACACCTTCATCCTTTAGATAGTAACCCCTTCCACCGGCTACATCAGCACCTGCAAAAATTGGATAGCAGTAACCTATAAATTTGAGAGAACGGATGACAACAGTGGTGTTATGTGAATAGATCAGAGAGCCTTTAAATTTTAATCAAAGAGAAATTATACATATGGTTAAACAACAATCATGCTAAGGTGTTAGCTTTTTATACTCAAAGAGTCTATTCATTCCTAGATAGTCCAATGGGTCACACGTCCAAAATGGAAGTCTACCCAAAGAGAAAAGCACGGACAAGCAATTGACCATATCTTCACATATAACTCTATACTATATTGGCTGCAGATTATAACAAAAGAAGAACAAAACCACAGGCAACTGTAATGGAACCTCAGGCAGAAACAAGTTATTCTGACAACTATCAGTGAGAAAAAGGGCTTGAACTTTGAATAAACCAAAAAAACCATTCAACCATTTTAGAATTGAAGTAATTCAAACAAGATATTATTTTAGCACATACCTTTCTCCAAAGCTACAATGTCCAGCATCTTACAAAGATCCACATGATTCTTCAAGTTCCCCTCCAACCTCCTCTCTCCCCATGTCCGTACGATTAAATTGTTTGCCTGAAAAATGGTTCGATCTCTTCATATACGTACATAAGTTTAGAGGAATTCAGGGCAACTGTCACATTTCTACAATTGGAACAACCATGATCGGATGAACCCAAACTATCTCAAATCAATGCAAGGTTGCAACACGTATTACTAAGTCATCATTAGATGCAATAGCAAAAAAAAATCCTAATCCACAAAGTAAAGAGTTTGCGGCTTTCTTTTCTATTATCTCTGCATTACCATTGACAAGTGCTGGGAAAACCTCTGCATTCCTAACTTAACAAACCAAAACCGTGCTTATTATCTGTACAGACACGAAATCTAAGCTTTTCACTCACCTCGTCGTCGCTGACAGGGACGGATTCATGCACAACGTTTCCAATCGTCACGAGCTTGGCATCGAGTGTGCCCTTGGCCTCCTGCACCTCAGTCTCTTTGGCAGCCAACCTCTTTTTAATTTCTTCCGTGCTCTGAATCAGAGCCGTTGCATCCTGCTTTTTCTGCACAGCAGATTGCCCACCATCACATGCAATGATGCAAATCAAAGACCCACAAAAAACTAACAAATCGAGAAGAACTTACAGCCTTGAGCTTGCCGATTTCCTTGCTGGTTTTGTTGAGCTCCTGCCGGATTTTATCGAGCTCGAACTGCCCTGCGGGGCGAACAAGGACACACCTATGGTCAGGAACCGCGGATCTGGAAGAGCTCGAGCGGTCCAAGAGAGAAGAAGCCCTTACTCTGGCGCCACTGGTCGTCGAGTGCGATGACCTCGTCGACGAGCGCGACGTTGGCGGCGGCGGACTCGGGGGTGGAGCGGCTGAGCTGCGACTTGCGGATCAGCTCCGGGTCGCCGCCCTTCTCCGTGCGGAAGAGGTTGATGTCCAGCATCTTCGCGCGCCGGCGAGGGGAGAAGGCGTCCGACCGGTGGAGATGCTGCGGCGGCGGCGGCGAGGAGCAGAGAGCCAGAGAGGAAAGGGTAGACGAGACTGAGTGAGGAGGGTTTTTGCAACTTGCGTGGCCTCCAGTATTTTGCCCATGGGTTTGACTTTTATGGACTCTCCAAACAGAAACAGGCCCAACCCAAAGCCCCAAACCGCTAGGATGGGCCCAAGTTGGGCTAGCAACCATACTTTAAATTGAAAAAAGTGTTTTTTTTTGCATGAACCAAGTGGATCAAATTGAATAGGGAAAATGGTAAGGATGTCATTATAATTTTGTAAAATCTTAGATATGTCATCCTGGTCTACATGTCATTGACTTATGTATTCTATATGTTATTGAGATACTAGTGATATATCTCTAACTTTGTAAAATCATAATGTCACGGTTGCAAATTTCTCAATTGAATAAGGAACCGAAAATGCAATACACTTGTTCATCCTTGCCCCAGTTGCCGCTTGGTGATAACCTTAGGACCAGTGGATGATGTATGACTTCCTGTCAACAATCTGTGTTTTACTCTGGATTCTGCACCTAGAATATAATAAAGCCGCAAAAAACTTGATTATAGAGGCGGTTTTTCATAACCAAAACAGCTGGTATGCAGCTGCTTTTTGTGGATTGTGAGCGATGATGTTCTAAACCTATATGTAGAAAATACTTTCGTGTCAAAAGCCAAATCCACAATCGCTTTTAAGAATTAGTTTCTGAAAACCACAAAATAAAAGTGAGCTTGTCAAATCAAAACAAAAACATACAAACCAATAGCTCATTCAACTTTAGTTATCTATATCTTTATTTGAATAGCTTAAAATAAAAAAATACCTCTCCTTCACATACTCCGGCAGATTATACATCATCCATATCCCACATAACTATATTTTATTAATATATTAACTACTACTTCTATTTTATAATATAAAATATAAGATGTTTGACTTTTTTACTTGCAATGTTTGACTATTTGTCTTACTTTAAAAATTATAGAAATATTATTTATTTTACTCGTGACTTACTTTATTATTAAAAGAGCTTTAAGCACGACTTGTCATTTTTTATATTTATACTAAATTTTTGAATAAATTGATCAAACAAAAAAACCAAACATCTTACATTACGAAACGAAGGTAGTACTCATTTCTCATTAAACATATACTCCGTACTATTTAAAAAATATTCCTATGTCCCTATTTAGAGTTTCTCTTTTATCATATGGATTATGGTTAAAAATGAAGAATGTGTTGGAGAAACTACTATACCATATTTTTTTATCCTATCCCACATTTTTTTACCTATTATCCTCTATTTTATACATGAAGTATGAAATAAATGAGTTGTCGGGCACGCTCATAACATGCAATATACGAGGGCTTCTGACCTCTCAGCCTCACGAGTAACCTGTCAACGCACTTGGAAAAATTATTACATGACCCTAGTGGTCAGGCAAGAACCAAGTCTCACGTACCATTTATACAATTTCAATCCTCTGGATACACCAGTTTATTTGCCACAAACCCACAACCGAAGAATTTGTACAGTGGGCATACTTATCTGAACTGTTGCTTTCTAATTATTTACATTTATAAGAAAAAAGGGCAAATTCACACAGTGCAATTCACCAGACTGCTAGCTAGAGGCCTGCGATACCTCAAAAGAATTTCTTTGCACTATTGAATACCGAAGGACATGGCCTTCCATGTCTACTACCTGGCTAAATTCACCACCATGTATAACCCTATCCAACGGGATCTTGGCATTACCATAGGCTGTTTCTTTACACTGAAGCCGACAATAGCAAGCACCATATCTGAATGATAGAGCCGAAGCAACGATCAAAGCAATGGGATACTATCCGAAAGTGACCGTATTGAATTCTTTCCATGCCTCCTGCAAGAAAACAGGGAGAAGATGTGTCAATTATTTAACAAAAATCCCCACATTTTTTTCTTAACTATCACTGAAACTCGCAGCAATCACAGAATTACATGGTAGGAAATCGACTCGAAAAGGAAAAGGACAAGTAACACCTGTAACCCGTCTAATATCAAATAGGTACCCCATGTTCCATATTGCAAGACTTGTCACCCCTAGATTGATCCATTGACCGTTGTACATGATTTATATATGTTTCTAGATTCATTAGCATAAATATAAATCTGGATAATATTAGAAAGTCTTACAATATGAAACAAAGAGGAAAAAAAGCTTAAAACTAGGCCACCAGTAGCTTTCAATGGATAACATTTGAGATAATTCTGAGGACCACTCATAATCCCATAAGGAAAAACGCACAAAACACAACCTCAGTAAAACAGCATGATATCAGATCTGCTATATAATTATAGCATATGAGTTTTTTAATCATCCTTTAAAAATATCTTGAAATACCATAATTTTGATAATTTTGATGCAAAATTATGGTACCTCAGCGTATCAAAAATTTACACTAAAAAATGTAGTACCTTCAGGTACTTTTTCAAGAATGTTAAAAAAACTCGTAGCATAAACTTAACCAATTACTCGCTGTGAACTCATTCAGCCAGAAAAATGTATTTGGGATAAATCCAGATTACCTGTAGAATGTCAAAAACCTTTTCTGCTATATACTTCTGATGCATAGCAACTCCTCGTTGTTGCAACTTATCTGGATGAAGGCATAACAATGCCTTCTGATAGGCTTTCTTAACAGCTGCTCCCTCAATTATATCAACAAGAGGGACTGGTTTCCATCCACTCTCAGGCCATAGTACCTAAAGAAGCACAAGAAGTTAACAAAAAATAAAAACACAGGTGTCATGATATCCTACCCCAAAGTGATTAACAAAATAGGAGCAAGAGAAAAAATTTAACAAAGGTAGGGAAAAAAAAGAGTTAATGAATCCAGACGAGATGTGGGCTTGAAAGTTGAAACATTGCTATCAGAAACTGTTAGCATATACTGTGAAATCATAGAGGGGGGTGGGGTGGTTGTTTGGCTTTTTCATGAAAAAAGTCAAACGACATATTTGTAAATAAAAACTAATTTAAGAATACAATTTTTATATATGTGTTATTAGCGATCTAAAAGCAAAGACTGATAAATAAACTACGATGAAAAAACCATAATATATACTCCAAATTTAAGGTTGAAAATTTAATTTTTGACTTATAAGCATAAACAAAAGCGAAAAGATGGGGCTAAAACAAAAGATGTTCTTGCACTCACATATTGCAGTGTAGAAAGCAATGACCTAATGTTTCCTTCTTTTCCCTTTGACCATTCCCGGATTTTGTATTCAGATATCTACATTGAAATGAGCAAGAAAGTTTAGAATTGGAAAAGAAAGGTAATGGGAAAGGAGTGACACATTGCCACTTCAATTCAGGTTATGTGAACTACCTTTATTTGCTCTTTTTCCTCGTTATTACGAAGAATAAGATCTTCACATACATCCTCAACCTAATTTATATTAAAAAAACACATGATGATATATACAATTATAAGGTTAGGCAAATAATATATAGTGACAAACAAAGTTGCGATGTAATAAGAAATACAGGCCAAATATCAATAAATGGATGCAGCTTTGGTCGACAAGTTAACTGTGTTACACTTTGTTTAGTAGGTAGACCAATTTTCACATTTGTTTAGACCTAGCATATAAAGACTTTGCACGTACGACGTACCACACATTCTTCAATATCTTCAACTGGACCTTCTGAGCGTTCTGTTGTTTCACCCTCACCCACCATATATTTTGTTTGGGCATCAACTAACTCTAGCAAACAGAAGAAGAAGAAGAAATAGTGTATCTGTTACTATTGAATATTGCACAAGCAACACTAGTTTCAGAAAACAAATGATGACACCAATAATAGAAAAACATGATCTTAAAAACGAATTTTCAGAGAAAGAAACCAACAGAATAAACATGAAAAAAAACTATTCTACCATAATCCTGTTACTATAATGTGACTGCTGCAAATATAATCAGCAGTAAGCATGTGTTTGGTTCATCTGATAGGGTGTGATGGGAGGGGAGTACGGGACGAGACCACTTTTTAGGGTGTTTGGTTCAGGGACAGGTGGAACCGGATCATCCATAAAGGGGGAATATCCCCTGGGATCTGGGGCAGGCTTATCCTTAAAAACTGGTGGACCAATCCAACCCACTCCCGCGATCTCTCGCTGACATGCATCTCATCACTCAAAATACATGACTATCACATGACTCATGCAAATTAGATAGTTGGGACCATCCCATTCTAAAAACAGGATAGAGCTAACCCGCTCCACCTTGTCTCCAAACCAAACACACGCTAAGTCACCAAATAATTAACACAAGCATGAAGAGGTTAAGAATGACTTGAATGAGGTTTTAAGACTAACATTCTAACAGAACATGGCAATGGTTTTGTACTTCTGTTGTTACAGTTCTTTCAAGAAATGAACGAAACTATCTTAATTCATTCACAGGTATGCTTAGCTTACCATCCGAAGAGGGAGGTGTAACTTCTTTTGTTCCAAAACAATTTTCTGCCCTTCTTTGCTTTTCATTATCCACTGTAAAAACCGGTATCACCGCCCTGTCTTGGACTTCGCTGATCTGGACCCACTGAAAGATTAGTCCAATAGGTGTATATTTATTTCTAATATACCACCTATCTATTGAAGAAAGTACTCACAAAATAAACCACAGAATTATAATTCAGAAATTGACCAGTATTCACAGAATTATACAGGTCTTAGATCATCCTGACTTCTGAGTCAACTTACTGGAGAAGGTGCAGGAGGGAACACGTTCCGATTGCTCATATTAGCTGTTCTAACATCCTCATCAACCGCCGAATTGGACAAGCTAAATTTATCATCAACTCCACTTTTGCTTCCATTTTTGTATGTCCGATCTAGAGATTGACGTGTTCCTTTGAGCTTCGGTGAACTCTCAGGACTAAATATTTTCATGAAGCCCTTTACTTTTCCTTTCACTCTGCTGCCACGACTTTTCTCTCCTGAAGGTGATCGAGAACTTTTAGAGCTGGGGCTAGATCCTAATACACTGTTCTTTGTATTATCAGTGCTGTGTTTTGTTCCTGCAAACAAATCACAATAGCATTAATGTGGCTAACTCCGGTGTATTTTACTGGCAGTAAAATTTAATCCACACCATTGATCTATTTTTATCGGACGACTGCGATTAAATTATACCACCAATAATACTTGATGTAGTAGAAATTTGAATGAGTAATATCGTACTTTTTATTATGATTTTTATTACCAAAAAACAAAATTACAAAATACTGCTAATCAATTAATTAATAAAGTACAAAAATATTCTTTTTAATCGATGGCCAAGATTAGTTCTACTGGTAGTATAATACTATCAGTAAAATGCACCGGAAAGTTGTCTCAGCATTAATACATTCATTTACAGATTCACATTAAAAACATGCAAATAATAATTCATAATTGTATGCAAAAGGCACACTCTTTTTCGATATGAAAGTTAATGATTTGAATGAAAAACAAATAGAGACCATCTACTTCTCTTTTGATACTACTACAAATCAACTAATGTCCAAAAAGATATGTTTCTTTTTTAAAACCGAACCAGCAATACCTGGTGTTTTAAGCTAGGGTTTATTTATTATCCTTGAAAAGTACCTTCAGATATTAAGAATTTTAATACAAATTTTTGGTACCTCAAGGTACCACACTTTTTACACTAAAAAGGTGGTACCTGAGGTACCTTTTTAAGGATGATAAAGAAACTCTTTAAGTTAAGAAGAGCAGCTACGTACAAGCTTCACTTTACAATGAGAAAAGTGTAAGAACATTTTGACAAAAAGGAAAGTAAAGAGCTCCCTTGGTGTTGCACGTCTTAGCAAAGAAAAACTTTGATAGAACGTAAAAAATAAAAAAGTATGTTTAGGACAGATATATTTGATGTTATAGCTGCGAACAATATGCTTCGATAATAGAATGTGCATGCACAGCACTCTAAATAAAAGGGTACCTGTTTCTTCAGCTTTATTGGCTTGAAAGTATTCATCAAAAACTAAAGGAAGGGCTCCATCCTTCGCTTTTAAGTGTGCACTTAACAAGCCATATTCTTTCCCAGACTTGTACTCTTCATAATCAGTCTGACTCTTTGATGCTCCAGTGGCAGTTGACGTGTTGTCTTCTTCTTCATCAATTAGGTCGATACCCTGCACAATCACTTGAGGGAAACTCCTCGCACCAACAATATCGCCAGCACTTTCTTGTGCATTAGTTGGCAGTACCAAAATGGCACCTTTCCCTCCCCACTTATAGAATGAAAAATGGAACTTGTTATTGTCAATGCTATTTTCCAAGCTAACATGAGTCCCTTCACGCTCACTATCCATGGAGCTGACATAATTGGAGGTGTCCTTATCTCCACTGTTAGAGCGAAACCGGGATAAGAAGGCATAGCGATGCCATGAAGAAGGATTCTTTGTGGAATCTTGTTGGTGTGCTCCTTGAGCTAGAAAGCTGTTCATGGATGAATTGGGTGAAGTTGGAACGCTGTAAGCATAGGATACCCCATCGTCGTTTCTGTTGGGTGTATGCCGAGAAGGAGAAGTAGGGACTGAACTGTCGATGCCTCCGTTGAACTTCATGGAGAAGCTGAAATAAGTAAATAAAAACGCAAAACATTATGTAATCAACAGGTGTGTGCATGTCTATGTGAAGATAAAATTTAGAACATCTGATCAGATAATAGCAAGTAAGTATATCTTTCCTATGTATATAAGTTTTTGATCGACAAGTAACAAGCATCATCCATGAGTTTAGATCTATCAAAGAAGAGGATAGGCACACATTGCATCATTCATGAGTTTCGAACTATCAAAACAGAGGGTAGGCACAAATTTGTTAAACTAAATTTACCCTGGTTAGAGAGAGGATCCCATAACAACTCGCTACAATTGCTCACATCACTTCACTGAAAAACTGGTCAAGTACCTCGAACGCACGCGGCTGGTGGAACCGGGTGACACCTGCGCGCCAAACACATCCAGATCCCCGGCCGCGCCGCCCCGCCTCGGTGACATCGACTCGTTCCCGGCGAATATGTCCTTGTAGAATTCCGCCCCGAGCTGCCTCCTCCGGTCGGAGCTCGTACGCTCCCCGAACACGGGCCTCTCCTCTGGCCCGCTCCGCGTCCGCGTCGCCGAGCCGAACGACGAGTCCATCGACGAGCGCCTCAGGCTGTCGTGCCCCGACGAGCGGCGGGGCGGTCCGCCGAAGACGTCGGCGAAGTCGACGTCGGGCCTTGGCGGGCGCTCCGCCGCCGGCGGAGCGCCGGCCATGCTGCCCTAGCGCTCTCCCGAAGCACCGCGGTGGCGATTGCTTCGAGCCGGTGGTGGCCGACGGCGAGGAGGAGGAGGCGCGGACTTGTGGCGGGGAGCGGCGCTTGGAATTTCGAGTGGCTGCGGTTTTTGCGGCGGCGCCAGCGCCCCCGCCCCCACCCCATCGGCGGCCGGGATTTGCTTGTCCCGTTGCGGCGGCGCTCTCCTCCTCACACAAGTCATTTTCGCGCCATGCGGTAGGGTGCTATCTCCTCGGAGAAAGCCCAACTTCGTAATAGGCCCAATTCAACCGCCGGCCTACTCCGCCTCTCCTATTTGGGCTTTTAGCCCATCTCGAGAAGAAACCCTAATTCCCCCCTCGTCTATATACCCCACCCCCCTCAACAGCACCGCCGCCGCATACTTCCATCTTCTTCTTCCTCGTCGTCGACGGCGGCTTGTGCTCCTCCTCCCTGGTCTAGATTGAATTCTATCTGTTGATGTGTTTTCCAAGTGGTATTATCTCTGGTTTGTTTCTAAGCTCGGGTGGTTTGAATCTTTCCCGATGAAGAGAATACAAGCAGACGGGCGGTCTGAACTGATGCCGTGTTGATATGTCTGCAATTTCCATGCCTTCCCTCTGGGTTGGCATCTGAGAGGAAAGAAACACCTCCTGTTCGATCAACTTCATTGTCTCTTCCTTCGTATCCCATCTATCTTGAGGATTGGTGCTGTGATGATGATGCTTAATTATTTCTATGTCTGGACATCTGAGATCATTGTCTGTGATTGTTTTATGCATCATTCTGAGCTCTGAACAACTCTTCTCTTTTTTTCTGCTATTATTGTTTGATTATATTGGCATTTGGCTTACCTTCTTTCTTTAGATTGGCATAAATCAATCTGGGGAGAGCAAGCCGGTGCGAATATCGACACGGTTAACTTACCAACCCTTTGCAGCAGTTTGCATTGCTCTGGCGTCAAATGGTTTAATCGAAATTTCCTCTTCACAAATCAGTTTTAAATTTTGCTTTTTGTTATGATTATGAATAGATCGATCATGTTTTACATCCTGCAGGCAAGTGATGTGAAAATATATATGCTAGACACTCATTGGATTTTTCCATGTGTGGACCAATAATCTCCGCTTATTATCTGATGCCTCTCATCACGAAGTGTCGTTTTTCTTCTTTAGAAATGCTTAGCCCCGTCTTTGCAAATTTTTATGAATTTTAGTATATGTCAAATGGTGGCAAATGATGTGAATACAATCTTATCCTACACACCGAATCTTTGATGTGTGGACCAACATCTCCGCTTATTATCTGATGCCATGACACCCATCGTGCGTTCTCTTTCGTCATCAGCTTCGAACTGTGCGTTGCAGCATGGTTGGGATCGTCTTGATCCGGTTTTGATTTCTCCAAGCATACCAAATTATCAATGAACTCTGTTTAGCTAGAGTGTCAACCTCAATTCAAAGAGTATTGGATGTGTACAATTGTAAGTTGACAATGGCACTGAATTTGGAAAGTTTGCATTGGTATTTAAGCAAGTACACCCTCTGTGTGCCAAAATGAATCTATCTAGGACAGGATTTGATAATCGTGTAAAGGATGAGTTGGTCCTAAATCTACTATTCTTAAGTACAAATCTGACTAAAATTTTTTGGCCGATACTATTCTGTAAACAGAAAGCCTGCTACCTCCGACTCCGAAGCAACACTAAGATTTCTGTTGGAGATTTTATCTGTCTCCTGATAACTTTGGTTTCAACATTCTCGTGGTTTCCTGCAATTTTTTTTACGTTGTTTTGTGGCATTAGCACTTATTCATGGGTTCTTAGAAACTCCACTTGTACACTATAACAGCTATGACATAAAGTAGCACTATTTCAGTTCCATTTTTAGGTATAGTGACGTCCAAAATCACAAGCATAATGTTTAGAGCATTTTCAACCCCTAAAAAGGGTAGGGATCACATCGAATCGAACCGTGTGTATAGCATTTTCCTTATGTAAATTCACAATCTACTACTCTACTAGAGTCTACTGGAGTCATCCCAAATTCACAATCTACTAGAGTCTCCAACCTGGTACAGAATGACAAGCCAGAATCTAACAACCAAGCTTGTCCCGAAACATATGATATTTTGGCCTCTAGATTTTTATAAATGCTAATAAAACTTTTTTCTTGTTTCAGGTTTTAATACTGATTTCATTCTTTTTTATTTGGTTTTTGTTTTTGCATTTACTTTTTTAATTGAACGAACCAGTTTCCCCTTCTTTGGATGGAATGACTAACGGTGTTTAAATGACATGTTAAAGGATTATTTTGCTTATACACGAGAATATTATTTTGATCTTTTTTTAAGTCATTTGTGTTGTTACCCTCTATTAAATATAAAAAATAATATATTATTAATTCAAATGGCATGTTTAAAAACTTGTAATTTTTTAAAAATATTTCAGTTTTAAAACCATGTCAATTTTTTTTAAAAAAAATTATAAGTTTCATAGAAATATACAAAAGCAATATATTATTAATTCAAATGACATGTTTAAAAACTTTAATTTTTTAAATAGGGGTAATTTCGTCATTAATTATTTTAGGAATTAAGTCTTTTATTTTTTAAACTAAATATATAGGTAAACTAATGGTTAACATAACTTTCATCAAAAATAAGGGCAAACGATTCATTCGGTAAGAAAAAGGCAACAACAAAAAACCTAAAAAAGAATGGGTAAAATCAATATTAGTCCTAAAAATCAGGGTATGAAACTTATATGCCCTAGAATTTTGACATTTTGGTCCTTTTAAAAAACTTATTTTATAAATAGACCGCTAAAGAACTTATTATACAAATGAATTTTTTTATCATGCCATCGTCGTTGTATAGGATGGTGCCAAATAGATTAGCGCTGTACTTTTGTCATATGAACATAACATTATTAATGTTATTACTTAGATGATGGCGCTGATGTCATTAGCGTCGTCGTGAGTGGGGGCAGCAAGAGAAGCAGATCGCCTGCATTTTCTTGGGCCAGTTATCACACTGATCAAGCGTCAATTTGTTGGCCCAGTTATTACACTAGCCACTCTGGCCGAAGTTGGCCCACCCTAGGGCCTTCCTTCATCCCAAGTGGGCTGAAACTTTTTCGGAGGGTACAAGATGTGAAGGTTTATCAGGTGCTGATACAATTATTGGGAGAACACCCTACCGATGTGAAGATGAATCCTGTTGGTTGCGCTTGCATGGAAGATACTTCGAACTGATCCGCACAGGACCGATCCTATCTGATACGACAGCTAACCTCGAAACTCCAACATTGACAGACACTACAACAAAGATTGAGAAAATTTTTAAAACAAGTATCAAGTTAAATGTTTGATTCGGATATCGAAAGGGGTTTTCGGACACGAATGACAAAACAAATTTCACGGCTAGCCTAGAAACCGTGAGACAATATTGAGCTTAATTAATCCGTCGTTAGGATATGTTGGTTACTGTAGCACTTATGGCTAATCATGGATTAATTAGGCTCAAAAGATACATCTTAAGATTTCTTCCGTAACTGTGCAATTAGTTTTTTGGTTTATCTATATTTAATGTTATTTACGTGTTCAAAAATTTAGTTACAGTAACTTACATGCGCTAATAACAGATTAATTAGACTTAAAAGATTTGTCTCGCGGTTTATGGGCCAGCCGTAAAATTTATTTTTTCATTCTCTGGAAACCTTTTTCGATATTCGATCAAATGTTTGATATAACATGCAAAAATTTTTATTTCACCAATTAAACATCCCCTAAATCTAAAAAATAGAATAGTAATTGCTGGAAATCGGGTAAAAGCGTGCTAGCCCACCGTGGTTCTCATGCCGCAGCCTGGAATCCGGTATTGACCCCGTCTCTCGTCGTACAATCAGATCAGATCGAACCAGTGGCAGAGAGCCAGAGACCCCGAAGGAAGGAAGACCTCGAGTAGCATCCAGCTGACCTGCTCTATCCACTTGGAGAACCGCCCCGGCGCGACTACACGAACGCGACAAGCGCGCACGAACAAACACAGGCGCGCCAAGACAGGTCAGGGGCCGCATCCGCACGCAGCCACGCACACGCGGTACCCCCCCCCCCCCCCACCTGCTCCGATCAAATCCACCGTGTTTTTGTGTGTGTACTAGGTCGCAGCGTGTCTGCGTGTGTTTGCAGGTTGCGGTCCGGCCCCCGCCCCGGGCCGCGTCTGAGTTCTGACCAGAGCGAGGTGGGTGCGGCCACGCGCGGCGCGCTGCGCGGGTATACGAGCTGAGCGAGCTCTGCCGTCTGCGAGCGCAGGTGTCGTCCATGCGATGCGTCCCCTTCTTCGTCCGCGCTCCGCGCCGCAGCTGCGTTGGGCGACATGTTGAGAAGAAGATTTATGACGAGATCTTAGGAGTTAGGACATGCGTAACGGAAGCCTTAAATTTCGAAATCTCCCGCACAACTGAGATGATTTGCTGCCGCCTCACTGAGGAGCCGGCGACACGCGGAGCGGTCCGTGCGCCCGTCAGTTTCGCGTCTGTCCGGACAAGCTGGAGTGAAAGCCGTGGATGCTGGATGGTGAGGCACACGGCACACCTGATGACAAAAGGATTCGTGTTTCAATTTTAGAGAAAAAATTTGTGAAATGGGTTAAGGAGAGTATTATTCGTCGCAAATACTGTGCGGGCCTAAAGAACTGAAAATCGCACGAGTTGCAGTGTTGCACGATGCTACGCTCACTGACACAAAAACAGTGGAGGAGCAGGCAGAGGACGTTGAATATCAGACACACGCTTCTTGTGCGCCAGAGCGATCGGAGACTGCAGTGCAGTAGGAAAAACAATCTTCCCAATACTGTTAAATATTGTTAAGTACTTCCTCTATCCCAAAATAAACTATTTTTTTATTTTTACCTATAATATTTGACTCTTTGTTTTATTTAAATTTTTTTGTGATTAACATTTTTGTTTTTATTAGATGATAAATCATAAATAGTACTCTACATGTGATTATTTTTTAATTTCTTAAAAAAATTAAATAATACGGATGTTCAAACTCTAGGCATAGAAACCAAAGGTCAAAAGTTTTGTTTAGGCCATGTTTAGTTCCAAAAATATCACATCGAGTCTTTAGACATCTAAATGAAACACTAAATATACATGAACATTAAAACTAATTACACAGGTATTGAGGAAATCGTGAGACGAATCTTTTGAGCCTAATAAGAACATGATTAGCCATAAGTGTTACAGTAACCAACATGTGCTAATGACGGATTAATTAGACTCAAAAGATCAACCTCGCGGTTTCTAGGTGAAATCTAAATTTTATTTTTTATTCGTGTCTAAAAATACTTTTCAACATCGGATTAAACATTTGACGTGATGCTTTTTCAAAAATTTTTGGCAACTGCCCGAGGCCTAGTGTATACTCTGGCCTCTGGCCCAATTTTTTGTGTGTCGTGCACGAATCCAGCTACAAGCTGCACGGGAGTATGGAAGCATCAATTGCTTAGGATACATTGCTTTCACAATTCTTTGGTCTGGCACTACACCCTTGTGCGTAAAATAATTCAAGATACTGGGTATATTAATGTTTGAAAAAGTTGAATTCAACCCTGAAGATTTAAGATTGATGCATTTATAATCCAATAAAGCATGAAAACATACGGCAGCCCATTTTTTAACCTTAATTCTAAGTTAATTTTTAATTTTTTTTATCATGGTTTATTATCAATATTTGCTTTTATATCGCTAAAAAACAAAAAAAAATAAAGTTTCATTCATAAATTGTTTTCATTTATAAAAAATATCGTCTAGTTTTTTCTTAAAAAACCAAACAATCACGCCATATTTTAATCCAGTAAAGAATAGAAATATGTTCAGCTAACTTCATTTTTTGAGGTAAATGTACAGCTATAAGGTCCTGTTTAGTTAAAAAAAATTTACTAAAAAGATCATATCGAATCTTTAGACATCTAAATAAAACATTAAATATATATGAACATTAAAACTAATTACACGGTTATGGAGGAAATCGTGAGACGAATCTTTTGAGTCTAATTAGTACATAATTAGCCATAAGTGCTACAGTAAACAACATATGCTAATGACTGATTACTTAGACTCAAAAGATTCGTCTCATGGTTTTCAAACGAAATCTGAAATTTGTTTTATAATTAAACCACGTTTAATATTTTAAACGTGTGACCGTAAGCGTTGATGTGCTATCTCTCCCCAATCTTTTTCGAACAGAGCGCAGCCTAACTTGTCGCAGAGGTTTTGATCGGTGTTTTAATTGTGTATATGGTGACATGGCGGTAGTTTTAGTCATATTGGATTAATCACTAAGTGATAAATTCTGATGTCTATTTTTTTCTCACAGGTGGAATGGCTTCAGATTTGAGAATGATGAAAATTGCCGCTGATGTGTAACTTTTAGGCTTGCCAACTAGTGAACGATAGGAACGGTTGAGTCAACTTAGGTTTAATATACTAACATGTGCCAAACTAGATGCTTCGGATTATGATGTAGGTTGTTCTCCTTTTAAAGTTTCAGTGCAAATTTAACTTCCAACACATCCGTAAAATGGTATTACCAAGAGTATACTTGAGCGATGGGCAAAGACCTAGTTATCCGGGACATACAGAAGCAATACCATTTTATGCATGGTTCTCTCGGTAATGACGGATACGGAGATGGTCCTATCAATACTTGTCGGTATAGTGTCGGTATAGGACGATAGTCTGGATATAATTGATATGTTAAAATATCCTAATTCTAATAACAAATAAACATTGAAAAGATCCATTCCAGGTAATAGATTGAGTAGTCACCTTTTATCTTTTTAGGAAAAAACAAATGACATAATTACAAACAAAAAATAATTTAGGACTTAAGAATCTATTATATATAAATTAATAGGAAAGTAGCATCCATGTTGTCTATTACGGACTAAAAATTCTGAGACTAATTGATAAAATAAGAGGAAAAAAAAATGAAAGGGAGGAAGATCAATCTACCTGATACCCCAAAAGAACAACCCACGGTGTGTTCTACTGTTTCTCTATATAACTAACAAAGAGATAAAAGAGAGATAATTCATACAAATAAAAGATAAGAACTAATGGCCGCACAATATGTACGGGCCATCATACTAGTGTGTATATATACATTAACCATCTAACTACAAAGACTAAAAAGGTAAATATGACAAAAAGAAATTCCCAAATTAACTGAAATAAAATTTAAATACTGCAGAGTTGTTTCGTAGAAAATTAATTCGAAACTTCAAAGATGGTGTCACTATCACCGATCACTTCCCGTTTCCCACCCAAAGACTCGAGGAGGCCAAGCCCAAGACCTAGTTCTACACCAAAAAGAAGGACGCTCGGACAATTTTCTTAGAAATATTATTATTTTAATGAATAATCGTAAAATTAAATGTCGTCCACAAAAATCGTAAATTTAGCTCTCAGTCGGTACGATAGACCCCTATCGAACGGCCAGCAATCGGCTGAGGAGGAGGATCAGATGGCTACGAGTTCGACAAGCCCTAGACAGTTACCTGTCGAACTGCTGATTGATCCAGCAGGAGCGATGGGAGGGCCCAATCGGCCTTAGCAGTTCGACAAGGGAGATGAGAGGGTACTATCGGCCGACAGCAGTTTAACAGGCCGGCGCTAGGTGGTGGGCCTAGCCGAACGACCTATCGAAAGTTGGTTATTTCATATGGGCCCTGTCGAACAGCAGCAATTTGACTTCGTGATAAATTTATGATTTTTCACAAACGAACTCTAATTTTATGATTTTTCATTAAATTAATAATATTTCTCAAAATAAATCTCGCCCGGACCCCATTGCCACGGTTCCTGACTTCCCGTCCACCCAACCTTCGTCGTCGACCTCACACGTTTCCCAATATATACACGGCCACCCGGCGAGCCAGTGTCAGCCAACGCCCCGCCCTCATTTACAACCTTACCCACCACGCCACCGTCCCGGACTCCCGGCGTGTGCCCCTCTTCCATGGCCAAGCGACTCTTCCACTCCTGCCGCTCCCCCTCCGCGGCGGATGCGGTGGTCACCTCCACCTGCCTCCTCGCCAGCGACCACCAGTCTGTCGTCACCGGCAGTGCTGGCCAGTGCCGTATCCCGCGCCGGCGGCCCCAACCCCCGGGTGGCTGCGGCGCCGCTGATTACGCTACCGGCGATATCCCACCGCCGCGCGGACCACCTGCCTACCGCTGGCTCAAGAGCTCGCAGTGGCACGTTATCGAGGTCGCTGGGGTCACCGACGACGACCACACGCCCCGCCTCAAGATCGACGCGCGCCGCCGGCTGCGGCGCTCCCGCCGACGCCACCACCACCGCCTGCACCGTCGGGCGGACCCGGCGAGCGGGTCGTCGGGAGACAGTGGGTGGTTCACCAGCGACGAGGACTCGTACGCGAACAGCTGCGGTGTCGGCGGCGAGGCCGAGACGCTGGTGGCGTCGACCACGACGGAGTCTTCGTCCGGCGCGAGCGGGAACTGCGGCGGCGGCGAGGCGGACGGGGTGGTAGTGGACGGGAGCTTCGCGGTGATTAAGCGCTCCGACGACCCCCGCGCCGACTTCCGCCAATCCATGGCCGAGATGGTGGTGGGGCGCGCAATCTACGACGCCGACGGGCTCGAGCGCCTCCTGCGGTGCTTCCTGGCGCTCAACCACCAGCGCCACCGCCGCGACATCGTCGCTGCCTTCGGCGATGTGTGGGAAGCCGTCTTCTCTTGCCCGACGTCGCGGCGTGGCGTTGTCACGTCCGACCCTGCGATCCGCAAGGCGGCCGCAACCGTGTCAAATCGTCCGTAGAAATATGCACGTGACACGTACGCAGTGCTAATACTACACTGATTATTGGAGGTATTTGGCTACTAGACGTACCTAAGCTGTGATTATATGTAATCTATATGTAGACGAATGTAAATTAGCAGTGGTAGCGAGTTCTTTTTTTTTTGTTTGGATCTTCTGTGCCTCGGTTTCTTGCACTGCTTGACACCTCTTTGCGGTAGGGCAATGAGAAACGTGACTCTTGATGTGATGCAACGTGAAGTGGAGTGCATTGGCACTGTTTCTCGAAATGGTGCATGCGTACCCCTCGAAAATCTAGGCTTTGTTCTATGAAGTGGCACTGTTAAGCAATCTCAAGTTTTATGGAAATAAACTAAGTACCATATAGATATTTTTAAGGATACGACAAAGTAGTAACGAATAGAAGGTGAAAATAAGTTTCATGTAGATAAAATCTTCTATGCATGGTTACATAGATAAATTGTATCTTGCATTTAACTTAGGAAATAACAATAGATGAAACCATACAGCGAGAGAGGTGTTTTATTTTAGTTTCAAACTTTTTAGATAGCATATCACCTTATGTAATCATATCCATAAAACTTATATTGAGGATGACCTAAGGCCATTCAAAGGCATACACAATGCAAAGACCTTCACCCCGTGCTCTTAGATAAAAAAAAGTCATGCCATGTAGATTAAAGCCACACATAGGATGCCTGTCCCCCATTGCACAATGCTTCGGGTGGATCCTACCAAAACATTTCTCTCTCTTTTCTTTTTCCCAGTGTCCTTGCTCTCCTCTATCTTTGATTCACACGTCTCTCCACTCTCTCCCGATCTCTCCTCCCTCCGTAGTTCTGCTCGTCGGTGGAGCGACCTCGACGGCCGACGCATCCCGGGGGCAGCGATCCCCTCAACGGCCGGCGCGTCGACGCGGTGGCGAGTCCCATCGGCGGTCGTCCCACGTTAGATCTAGGGGCGACCGGCGCGTCTCGATGGCGGGCGACGTCCGTCGCGTCCCCGCGGCGATGGCAGGCCTCGTAGGGTCTTTCTATGGTGTTCGGTGTTCTCCCCTCGGTGACGACGACGAGCTCCCGCCGGTGGTTGCGAGTTCTCGGTGGCGGCGCTCTCTCCTCGGCGACGCTCTCACCTCGGCGGATGTGGCGTCCTGTCCGCGGCTCTCCCTCCACGACGGTGGCGAGTTCCCGGCGGTGGCGGGCCTCGGCGTGCAACCTCGACGGCGGCGATGGCAGACCTCATCTGACAACATTCTCCCCTCATCTGACGGTTCTGTTCTTTCTATTTAACAAAAGTTGTTGTGATTCTTAACAAGGCATGTGTGCCCTGTAGAAGGGACGAGGAGCTATGTAAGGACACGAGTTGAGCTGAGTTAGAGCGAATCTTAAACTTTTTCTGACGAATCCACACGCCACCTCACTGCATTGTGTATGCCCTCACCGCGAAGGGTCCTCATGATCCAACTAGTATGAGATCCCTCATGTAGAAAAATTGATCCTCTATAATGCAAATGACTTAATCCGACAAAAAGTTCATGTTAGTCTGTACGTTTTCTATTTGAGCCCACATATTTTTTCTATTTACTGAATGGTATAAATCTTTACAGTAAAAACCCTTGTATTAAAAAATTCCTAACAAATATATCCAAACCCACCCCCACCCAATCGCACCCCATCCCCACCCTCCCAGGCGCACACGACACACCACTCCTCCACTTCCCCTACCGCCGCGCTGCTCCTCCCGTCCTCCGGCCCTAGCGCTGGCGTTGCTCCTCCCCTTCCCTTATCGTCGCGCCGCTCCTCCAGTCCCCAACCGTCGGCGCCCCTACCTCTCGTCCCCCTCCTCCAGCAGTGGCCACGGATCCAACGTGACAGTGGCCGCCGGAGCTCGGGGACGTCAGTCTTTGGCTCAGGCCATTCGCCGGGGAGTCGACGTCGCGTGCCCCAGGCGACGTCCTCACCACGGTTGAGACGGGGCTGCGCGTAGCCCGTTTGAAATCTGTTAGCAATGTGTGTAGCCTAAAAGTGAAAGTGTAGTAGTGGTTTAGTACCACCTTGGAAGTGTAATGGTGGAAGTTTTTAGGCGAACCGTGAAATTTATTTTTTGATTCGTATCCAAAATCTCTTCCAACAACCAACCAAACGTTTAACGTGTTACGTAAAAAATTTCGATTGTCCGGCTAAGGCGCGCCATTCTGGCTAACCCGCGCCATTCTATTAATCCATCCCAAAAGAATGATTAAAAAATCAACCCAGAAAGACCTGTGTTCTGTGTAGAAGGAGAGGGAAGCAGTTGATGTGATATGATTTGAGGCGACATACATTAGTCAGTTGAGATGCAGCACTCTTGGGCGTTTGCAAGCGTGAGAAAGATCCCAAAGCGTCTTTGGTGGTTTTTAGATTCAGAAAAAATTTTTAAGAAAAATTTTTTAAAAAAGTGTCACATCAATGTTTGAATGTCGGAAGGATTTTCGGATATCAATAAAAAAACGAATTTTACGGCTAACCTAGAAACCGCGAGATGAATCTTTTAAGCCTAACTAATCTATCATTAGCACATGTTGGTTACTGTAGCACTTATGGCTAATCATGAACTAATTAGGCTCAAAAGATTTATCTCAAGATTTCTTCCGTAACTGTGTAATTAGTTTTTTGATTAATGCTTTATCTAGATGTACAAAGATTCGATGTGATGTTTTTTGAAAAAAAACTCGGAACTAACAAAGGCCTTTATTCACGCGCGCCCTTGACCTTGTTAGAGTGCGGATTCTCTGTGTGTCGCTCAATTTTTTCCCGGTACCGCTTGTTCTTGCTTGTCGGGGCACGCATCAGCATACATGCATCCAAAAGAGAACACTGCATACACATCGTAGCACGAGCGCGTCGACCAGGTGCTCGGTAGATGTTTTGTCCCCCCGTCGCCGCCCTTCGCGGTGGTGAGGTTTCAGAATTTCAGGATGCATTTGGCAAACGGGCGACGGAGTGATTTCGCTGGTAGGACGGGGAATTAGGGATCGCAGATCGGCCGTGTTCGCTGTTCAAACGAAATGCGCCACCGTACAGCAATATTCGGAGTACGTAAACTTTTTACGATCAAAATCTGGAGGTATGTACAGTACATCGTATGGCGGGGATTTTTGTCCGTTTTAAAACCGTTGCCAGCTGATGCCTACCATCATACTACTCGTCGTTGTACTGAAGTGCTAGTTAAGTACTTATTTAATAGTTTGTATGAACCGAATATACGTACCTGTACTGATCTACTGATGGCGTGTCGCTATTCAGCGTCCAGTGATGAAATAACCTCTATTAATTCGCAACCGTGCCATGTAAATTCAAAATTCTGGATTATGGCTTCACCTGCTGATCTTCATACTCTGATTATCCGTATAAATACCTGGTCTTGTTAGCTGAATTCATTGATGTACTACTAGTAGTGTACGTAATCGTATCAGTACAACTTTACGGTTCACTCGTAATCGTAAATTTCGATACTGAATTCAATCCATATGACCTACTACCTCCATCCTATAATAATTCTATTTTTCGTTTTTCCGTGTCCACTGTTCGTCTTATTTGAAAAAATTATAAAAAACTTTAAAACATTAGTCACGTATAAAGTACTATTTATATTTTATTATCTAGTAAGCATAAAAATATTAATCGTAAAAAAATTTCAAATAAGATAAATAGTCAAAACATTATATAAAAAATAAAAAAATAATCTTATTTTGAGACGTAGGTAGTAACGGCTAACGTCCTCCAAGATACAAGGTCTCGTACTCCTAGTAGTAATATATTTGTACGGTGCCATTTCTAATATGGACATACTTTCCCATCATATATGTTCCATCTGTCCAATTGGAGCATCGGACGGAGCCGGCCGGTTGTCCAGCCTTTACGTCGAGACACGGAATCCTAAAGATGATGTGCATTGCCGCACTGATAGCAATGGGGGAAAGCGGCGACCTGAAGGCATTGCAAGGGACCACATATGCTTCACGATACAGTAGACCTATGCAGCATGCATGCGCCTAGGCATTCAGATCTACAGTCGTGTAGACCAAACCACATGGTCGCGCTGAAGCTTGCCTGATTCGTGTGGTACAGGGAGTTGTTGACGACGCAGTTGTCCCCCTGAATTTAGGAGCTCTGTTCTCACAGAGGCAAAATCATCATGGTATGGTTGGCTGCTCGTTTTGTAAGCATGGATTAGAGGATTCAGACCATAGATATGCTGCCTAACGCCTATTCATGGACCAAACTTAAGAATGTACAGGATCTCATTAGTATGTGCACATTGAAATCTTCCATGAACACTGAACAGAAAAGGAACCAATTAACATGCAGGATCCAATTAACGAAGCACTTTAGCAGTACACTGTGCAGAATTGAGAATTTCCGTGAACAGAACAAAAGCGACGAAAGAAACAATGGGCTATGGATCGCATCACTTTCTGCACAACGTTGCATGCCGACCTCACTGTTTCAGGGAACCAAAGAAGCTTCGCTCAGCACGTAGAGGAACATACGGACGAGCCTGACCGCCGCGAGAGCCATCTTCTCGGGGAGTCCACGGCGGCGGGGGCGGCGGCGGCGGCGGCCACGGGCGATCACGGGCACGGTCTCCCGGCGCAGCGGAGGCGCAGGCAGGAGCCTCCACACGTTGGCGCTGCCCCCGTCGCCATTCGCTGCGGCGCCCGACGACGCCGGCGGCAGCGCAACGCGCAGGCCGCGAGGGACGGTCTCGACGTAGCGCGGACTACGGTGGCGCCGCAATCGCTGCCACGGCGGGGGGCGTGCTCCGGCCATGTTCGCGGCGGTGAAATTAACCTTCTCGTGCCCAATCGGCAACTGACCAACCGCCCAAGCGTACACCGGTCACACCGCGGAAGGGTGCGTTTTCGCGCCAGATCGTCTTGGGCCTGCAGTTGGTTTCTTTGGTTTGTGGACATTTTTGCGGACACCTGACTTTTGTAGCATGGGCAAAAAGGCCGAAGAAGAAAGGCTACGACTAAATATGGGCCAGATTTGATGCCCAACAATAACGTGTATACAACTAAACGAAATAAATGATAATATATGTTTATTTTTGTGTGTGTTTGCCTATGTACCGTGACAGCTGCTAGTGGCAATGGCAGAAAATAATATATAATTTCAACTTGTCCTAATTCTAAGGAGGCATTCAGAGCAAGGCTGAAACAATAGCAACTAGGAAAAAATGTGGGTGTGTTGCACCGGGGTAAAAGTCTACGTCAGTCGATCAATGTGCCATGTCACGTGATACTGCTTGCGAAACTGTTGAAGGCATAGAGTTAAGCTGGTTTGAAAAGTTGAGGGAGACAATGTGCCCTATTTTACAACTAGCTCTGGGAAGTGATTCGGATTTGAGGGAGGCAAAATAGCATTGTTTTTCTCCTTTTTTTTTAAACAGAAATACTATAAGACACCATCGCGTCGAATAACAACATAGTTAATGAAGCCCCACCAAAGCACGGCAGCATGCATTAGTATGCCTTCCCCGTGTGGCCACATCATCTTTTTCTCATGGGTCTTAGGGCTTGATTAGGAAGCTTTAGATTCTGAAAAGAAGTTGCTTGGTAGCCAGCTTCTGAGAATCTGGAAAAACTCCTAAACCCAGCTTCTCCAGATTCTAGATTCTTAGTTCATTTTCTAGAATCTGTAACTATAGATTCTCAGAAATTGTGGACCGTTTGGGACAACTTCTGGCAGAAGCAGATTCTGGGAAAAGCTGCAGCTGGAAGAAGCACCCTCAAACAAGCCCTTATTCCTCCAACTACGCCGTGCTGCATGTAAGGGTAGACATAATAAACGAAAACCTAGAAACCGAACTGAAATAACTAGAACCAAAACCGAAGAAACTAAAACAAAAAAAGGCAAAATTTGCTACAGGGCATCAAAAAACGTGTAATTAGCCGATGGACACCGTAAGATCACGAATTTGCTGCAGGACACCACAAAAATATGGTAATTAGCTAGTAGCCACTTCGGCCGTTATTTTATTAATTTCGAAGTCAAAATTTTTAAAAATGACAAGATTGCCCTTGGTGGCAAACCCATTAGGCTGACTAGGTCTAGCCGAACCAGATCCAGTCAGTCTCGGCGCCACACCCTAGCCTACAGGGCGACTGATTAGGCGGCGGCGGCAGCAACCCAGCTACGGTGAGAGTGGCGGCGACCCGGCCATCGAGGGCAATCTCGTCAATTTTAAAAATCTTGACTCTGAAATTAATAAAATAACGGCCGGAGTGTCTACCAGCTAATTACCATATTTTTGTGATGCCATGCAGCAAATTCGTGATCTTACGGTGTCCATCGGCTAATTGCACGTTTTTTCGATGCCTGTAGCAAATTTTGTCAAAAAAAATTGGTAGCTGCTTCGGTCTGGAACTTCAATTAACCGAATGAATTCCTGTTAATTCGGTTATCTCTCTCGGTTAACCAGATGACCGAACAACCCGAAATAAGAGAAGATCCCAACAAAACAACCGGCCCATCAGGACCAAAACAGAAAACAGTAACTCCCCGTGCTAACTGTATTCATTCCACCCATCTCCTAATCCAATCGTGCTCGTGCCATCACAATTCACTGCTTTGATGAGCGATTGAAAAGAAAAGCAACATGAAGCTACTACAGCGAAACTTGAGCCCAATAACTAGACAGACTACAGAAAAACATAGGCCATGAAACCCAACCAAAAGAAAGAGCACAACAGCCCAACTAGAAACATGGGCTATGAAACCCAACAAAAGATATAGATTTCGCGGCAGAAAAAACAGCCCAACTAGAAACAAGGGCTATGAAACCCAGCAGAAAAAAGCGGACATGCGGTGAGCGTGGATCGAACACGCGACCTTCAGATCTTCAGTCTGACGCTCTCCCAACTGAGCTATCCCCGCTATTGGACATGACTATACTTCTGCTAAATTAATTCGTGGCATGTCTAACCAATCTCGTAAGAACAATAACTGATCAGTCCAAAACTTGTTGCACTGATCGCGCCGACCTATATATGAGTCAGGTCGACCGGCGATATCTCATGCTTTTTGCTATCCCCGTAAAGAACTGCGTCGGCGTGGTGGCTGGCTACCGTTCTGGCTTTCAGTGAAGCCCCGGGGCACCTATAGATGCGTCGTTTCTGAAACTTCGGCCCCGTTTTTGCGATATATCCATGTATCGTTCCGCCGTCTAATCCATTTAATGCTGGTATACTTGTACAAAGTATCAGTTGTATGTTGTCATGCGGACATCGACGTTTACTGTTTACGCAGTATACTCCCGCAGATCCGTCCGAACTCTGAACCTGGGTATCGGCTGTCACGATGAGTTTCATAACTTCCACAAACACTGAAGGGAGGGCTAGGAGAATGATCACTGTATTAAATACAGACATGAAAGTTAGGAGAACAGTCCTATCGATGGCAGAGTAATGAATGATCGTGCCGCCGTAGATAAGCTCTGCTTGATCCGTTCAGACTATATATCCAGCACGCATGAACCATCAATATCAGACAACGAGGGGGTACTCCGTGCACGGTTTCCACGAGCAGGTTTGCCCTTGCCGATTCCCATAACACTGCTCACGCCACACGCACCAACAGTCTCTCTGCATCGAACGACCGACAAGACCGATCGTTCGTGCACGGACTATTGATGTACGTAGGTGGCCCAGTAACCCGTACATGTATACAAGTCTATACAACCACGTGTTGCGATCATATGAGAATGTCGCGTAACTAATAACCTGCGGCCGCGCGCATCACGTAGTATACGGATCACAGGTTCACAAACTCGATTGCGAGGTGCAATCGTGCAAGCCCTATCCGGCACCGGGCCTAAGCCTGTCAGTGGATTGTAATCCAATCCAAATCTACTCCAATCTATTTCTTTGTTAATTAGCCAATCCGTATCAATTATTCTTCATTGTTATTCAATCCAAACCAATCCAACTTTGATTTTACCTTATCCGCACCAACCCATTTGGTTAAAATGAATTTAACCCACCCTTGCAAAATGAATGCACCATTTGATATGTATAAACTCGGATCTAAAATTTTAAAACTTGCGTTCACAATATAAAAATTTATTAAATTTGGCTGAAATTTAGTGTGATGATTTGTTACGTATAAAAGCAACTTTGTGTAAATTTTGGTCGATTTCTACATTGAGCCCCACGTATGTTTATTATCTTATCCATTAGCTATCCAATTAAAGGATCCATTTACCATCCACGGGTTAAATATATTTAGAACCTAAAATAAACTAAACAAATCCAGTCCATACCAATCCATTTGTCTTTAAAACCCAATCCAATTGAGACTATTTGAAGATAAAATCCATTTGCACTCAACCAAACACAAAATTAAAATCAATCCATTTAACACATTTTCATCCAACCCATTAGGAGACCTAACCGGGCCAGACCCGGCACGACGCCGTTCGCTCGTCGCGTCTCGATCGGCAAAGCCCGCCGCATCCATCGTCATCCATCATCAATGATTCATCGATCGCGACGCGCGTCTATTTGCACATTTCTACTACGTGCGTGCGCGAGGGTGTTGCCTGTAGCCGTGGACACGCAGCGAGCGGGGTTGAGGCGGACAGGGCATTGAAACGGGGGCAGATGGGTGGGGCTGGAGTGCACGGCACCGGCATTTACTGCGAGCTCCTACGTACGCCTACTCCTCGGCCCCGACGAGGAGACGGCATTCACTCGCTCGCTCACCCCCACGAGCTGACGCGTTTGACCGCCCGGGCGGCGGCATGCATGTGAAGGCCGCAATGCAACCGCAACCGCACGCGTGGGGATCAGCCGAGAACGGCGCGCTGGGCTTTCCGGGCCACGCGCGCACGGCCGCGTGGAGACGCCCGCCAGCTCGTACAGTTGCGATCGGGACGGCACGCGTCGGTGGCCCCGGAAGAGAAGATCTGAAGATGCCTCTGCCTACGTGATCTCCGCGGGAAATCAGGGGGCTGGCCGCGACGTCTCTCGTCGGGTACTCATCATCGTTAGCCAAACTCGGTGAGGCCTCGGTGTCTCACGGCACACGCCACACGGCAGTGAGGTCCTGTGCAGAATGGAAGAAGGCTCTGGGAGGCTGGCAACGAAAATGGACCATGAGCACCACCAGCTCACCGTCCGCCGTAGCGAGGACCAGATTGCGGTCACAGGCAAAACCTGACTGCTGACCGGTCGAGTTGTAATAGTAGTAGTAGTAATAAGTACGAACAGTGAAAGCGTGCACATGTCCGGAACGTTGTTAATGAGTGGTGGAATGGAGACTGCAGCCGTGCAGCGTGACCCACATGGACCTTTACCTCGCCGTCGCCGGCCATGGCCCATGTGCACGGGGCTGAACGCCTGAACCATGCGCATGCACGTCCACGTTCCAAAACTCGATGCCAAGTCTGAACTGAACAAACAATCGCGCGCATACTGCCGTGGCTGCGCCGCGCGACTTTCACCTGCCTCCCTAGCATCGGCTGTAGAGAGGGGCCAGAGGCACGGGGATCGAAAATTACAGAAGGCTGTTCGGGCACGCGAGCTGCAGAGAAAAACCGCCGCACGTGGTTTGACTCTATGTTTTATTTGAAATTTTTTTCTCAATTAATATTTTTAATTGTTACTGGATAATAAAATATGAATAATAACTTCATGCTTAATTAACTTTTTAATTTTTTTACAAATTTTCAAATAAAACGAATGGTCAAACTTTAGACACAGAAATCGAAAAATAAATTTATTATGGGACGGGGTAGTACACAGTGCACTGTGTCTGTACGGGTGCTATTTTTGCATACCTAGCATGCTAGTTAGGGTACTCACAATACCTCTCGTGTCAAGTGGCTCAATATCGTCAGCTCAGGATGCATCAGACCTAACTCAAAATCGAGATGCTAGCGTCCTGTAGAAGAAACGGTGTCGCCCGGCCTCGCTCCGTCCGACCGTTGTCTGCTTGCTCTGCTATTGCCTAGATCTGAAGGCCGCTAGGTTGAGCTGCCGCCTGTCTGCTTGAGCCGTCGCCGCCGGGTCTCGCTTCGCCGTCCTATAGAGGAGAAGAGATAAGGAATAGGAGTCACATGCAAAATAAGTAGGACTCTTGCAATAAAACCTTGCATTGGAGGAGAAAAGTATTTTTTTACTATTTTCTCTAGGTGGCGTGCTAACAGCCCTTAGGCACGATAACGTGGAAAGCACCATAGGCCCTACATGTTAGTCTTTCCCCTCTCTTCCATCTTCTTCCCTGCAATGATGGTGTTCAGATCACCGACGTATGGCGAAGGCAAAAAGCTGTTATGCCAACTCCTCCTTCCCCGTAGCCCTATTACGCCTTCCTCGTGTTGGCCTATGCTTTCTCGACGCCATAGCCTCCTCCATCGATGCTTGTATAGCATACAGATCCGTGGTCTTTGGAAGCCAACAAAGGTGGTGGCGAGCTAGTTGACGGTGAAATCCTCCTCAACGTTTTAAAACACTAGTGTCTCAAAGATCACGTCCTCAGAGACGGATCCATGGTTTCGCTACCTTTAAGGCCTCTCATGGTGGTGGAGTCATCGAGGAGGGGTTGGGCCTAGTCACACCACCATCGCTGATGACGATGTGGACAAGAAGAAGTCAGACCCAACGTGAGATGCAAGAGACCTAGCATGGATAGAGGCGAACGAGAATGGGGAAGACCGGCACAATGACGAGTCTCACAAAGGAGGCTGCGGTGCTGAGGGAGCGTAGGCCGGTGCGGGCAAGCATAATAGGCTACTGGGGACGATGGACGAGGATCTAGCAAAGGTGGATCGAGGGTCACTCGGCAACATCATACACTGGCAGTCCAAACACCATTGTTACAGGGAGGAAGATGACGGGGAAAGGAAGGGAGGGCCTAACATGCAGAGCCCATGGTGTTTTTCACGCCAGCATGCTATGCAGGAAAAGGTGACAAATAGTTAAATTCATCCTCTCTCACCAATTCCAATTTTGTAAATTTAAATGTCAAATTGGTATTTAGAGAGTTGTACATCGCAAGAGAATGACAAATAATTGAATTTCTCCTCGAATCCAATTGGGCTTCATTTTTTTCTTTGATTTTCTCTTAGTTTTACGCCTACGATTTCTGAACTATTAAATATTGTGTTTTTTCAAATAAAGTAGAAGTTCATAATCTCATCACCTATTAATTCCATAATTGACAATTTATATCATTACATAACTATCACAAAAATTAGAAAATTTTTCATCTTACATCTTTCATGCTAGTGCAACACCTTAGGACATGTTTAAATGTTGAGCTTATTATGAACTCTTATTTGATCCATATCAGCAACAAGAAATTCTTATAATAGTACGTACAAATGTACAGTCAGGTTGATTTTTTATTAATATAATAAAATATTTTCTGTACAATACTTTCCTTCTTTTCTTATCTTATACAACGAAATTCTTTTTAATAAATACTCAACTCTAAGCCATTATCATACATAAAAATGAATTTTCTCTCTTCTCCTCCCTCTCCTGATGGAACCAAATTTTTAGCAGAATAAAGCCAGATTCAAGGAGCGCTAAAACCCGGATTCATTCTTTTCAATACTCTTTTGAAAGTCGTCGTGCATGCGTAGGTAGGGATGGCCGTGGGTCGACCCACGCGTATTTTAGGGTCGGCTCTAGTTCAATTAAATAAACTAAAGTTTATTTTATGATAAAATTTAGTTTATTTTATTGAACTAAAGCTGACACTAAACTATCCGTGGATCGATCCATATCCATCCTTATGCGCGGGTATGTCCAGTTTTGTAAATACAGCCACCGAGCAGAAGCAGCAAAACTTACGAAGAGTGGACACCATCTCATCTGAATAATATATCTGAGAAACCGATACATCCTCGCGTAGGACGATGATATAAATCTCTACGAAGAAGTATCTCTCTGTACGTACTGCTTTGCCTCCTCGGGTCACCCTGTGCAGCAGTGCAGGATTCAAAAGAAGGCGGTGACATTGTCACAAAGTCACAAACCCAGCAGTACAAAAAGCGACCTGACGATTGCACAAGCGGCACATGCCGGGCACTTGAACACAAACGAAAAGTCTGCGTCAGGCTCAGAGAGAGAGGCAGAAAGCTCACCTCACAGAATCCAACGAGTGCAGAGTTGATAGCAGTAGCCGGAAGAAAGAACTGCTATCCAAAAGGCGGCCTTGTGAAATCTTACAAACCGGCGTCTTTGGATTACCTAAAATAATTATTCGACATTCATTTCTGAGAGCATAAGACGGCCGTAGGATCAGTTAGATCCACTCATTTTTATTTTGCCACTAGTATTACTGGGAGGGGTCCTTGTTAAGGAAAAAAAAATAACATATTTATAAATAAAAATAATTTATAAGTAATTTTTATACGTGTTTTTAACGATTTGAAAGTAATATTAGAAAATAAACTACAATAAAAAATCTTAAAAATTAAAATTTAAAATTATGATTATGATTAAAATTTTAAATTTTTAGTTATAAATATGATCAAAAGCGAAAAAAAACTACAGTGAGAGCATCCTAACTCATGTAATACAGTGGAGTATGGTCTACACTTGACGGTAACGAAAGGATCAGTTCATCAATCAAACTGTTGCAACCTCCAATTATTATTCCATTTGAATGTGACCTGCCGCTGTAGATGCCCTGCTAACCGCTGATTGTGCAAGACGTCAGCTATGCATATTAAATTTCATTCGTCTAGCGTATTGAAGTGTTCAATGTCTATAACTAATTGAGGCTTAGTTCCCGAAATTTTTTAAAAAAACATCACATCGAATTTTTGACATATAAATAAAATATTAAACATAGATGAACCAAAAAACTAATTACATAATTATGGAAGAAATCTTGAGACGAATCTTTTGAGCCTAATTAGCCTATGATTAGCCATACGTGCTACAGTAACCAACATGTGCTAATGACGGATTAATTAGGCTCAAAAGATTCGTCTCGCGGTTTCTAGCCTAGCCGTGAAATTCATTTTTTCATTCGTGTCCGAAAATCCCTTCCGACATCCGGTCAAACATTTAACGTAACATTTTTTCCAAAAATTTTCTCAATCTAAACACCACCTGAGTTAAATCCCCTGAAAACAAAACATATAGAAAGAATATCCTTCTGAAGTTCAGGACGCCTCACTGTTCATTCGGCTGGATGTTTTTGTCATATTATTTTAGTCTTCTATACACTCAGTTTCCTGTGTGTGATCATCTCATACAAAAATCGATCATCTCATATTTTAAAATTAATTATTAATTTCATCATAGTTATTGTCATTGTTACTGCCTCCATCCTATAATAAGTTTATTTTTTAGTTTTTAGATACAATGTTTTTACCTGTTTGTTTTATTTAATTTTTTTATTAATATTTAATTTTTTCTATATGGAATAAATAGTACTTTATATACGACTAATTTTATTAAGTTTTTCTACAAATTTTTTAAATAAAACGAATGATTAAATATTAGTCATATAAATAAAAAAATAAAGTTATTATGGAACCGGCATTAGCTTAGCATAGCTACTAAAAACAAATAATATTTTATCTTTCGTCTAACAAAGGAAAGCACGCTACGTGCCTCTATCAGCAGAAGGAGCTGCAGCCCGCAGGCCAAAAGAACATGGTCAACCACTGATGGAGTGATGGAGTCTTTGCAGCCAACCACCAAGGAGCGTGAGAAACCTATTTATAAAGTTAGCAGTCAGGATTCAGGAAGACACATGCATTTGCATGTACCTGCTGCCATTGAAGTAGAATTATTAATAAGAACGGCCGGGGGGGAGAAATTGTACCAATCAGATGACCACATACACCAGACACACTTGGGAATCAAATTGGGGGAGCCTGAATGCTCATGATCACCCACTGCAAGCTCGTCCCGAGCCAGCAGATTTAATTCCCGTATCCACCAAATGTACTGCTCTAGTGCTGTGCTTAAATGCAGAGGCAGTGGCAGCAAGATGACAAGGGCAAGAAGGCAAACGAGAAGAAACAAATGCAAAAGACAGCACACAGAATTGGATGTGAACAAGACGAACAACAAAAGAAACTCACTTGTAACTTCGTACTAAGCTAAATAAACAAATGAACGACGTGGTCAAGGAAAAAGAAGAGTTGCAAGATACGAGTAGAGAGTAGAGAGACTACTGCTGATTAACTGATCCTGTCTGCTTCCACTATTTCACCTTCTTCTTCGTGCCTGCCCTGCAGGTGTTGAATTCACAGTGGTTGCTACTTGGTGCTAGTTGCTACAGGTTGCTAGCTATAGTAAGAATTACAGGATTGGTGAGCTACTCGGGTTTCTCTCCCACGGATTTCCCTGGCCACCATGGGCGCCAACGAAGGTCTCCGCCGTGCCGGTGGCACTCCCGGCCAAGCTGACCGCGCCGCCGATGGGTTGGATGAACGCGGGGAAGCCCCTGCTTGTGGACGCGCCCGTCGGGCTGACTCCAAGGCCCAAGAAATCCAGTGTTGCTGGCTTGGCACTGAACAGTGAGGACTGACCCATCATGAGCTCCGGCAAGCTCACCGGACCGCCCGTCGCGTCGTATGGCAACCCGAGGCCGAGCCCGGAGGACAGCATTGGGGATGGCTCCGGCTGTAACCGTGGCGGCCATTCAGGCAGTGAACTCGCCGGGATCGGCACTTGCATGGTTTCTTGTTGGTGGTGCAGCTGCCCTGACGACGAAGCCGGCGCCGGCGACGATGACGACATGTCGAGGCCCAGGCAACGGAGAAAGGAGGAGCTAGACGACGTGGCCCCCATCTGCGCGGCCTTCTGAAGCAACGCCGTGGCGGACATGTGTGGCGATGGGGACGGTGGTGGCGGCGGCGCGAACTGCTGCCGGTCAGCCGTTACAGGCGGTGAGAACAGCGACGACGACGCGTTGGACGCGAGGCACAGCGCCGGGGGCTTGGCGGGCACGCCGCGCTCCTGATGGCCACCCCCTCCGACTCCGACGGGGTCCACATACTGCGGCGCCTGGGCCACCGACGGCGGTGCAAACATGCTGCTAAGGAGGCTCTGCGACGTCGGCGCGACGCCGCTACTGCTGCTGCTCGCACATTCATTGGGAGCGGCGACCGGAGGCAGCGGCGGCGGCGGCACTGGCGCCGGAACCGGCGCCGGCGTCGCGAACTGATCCGGCGCAGCTTCCCGATCTGCATGCAGCACAACAAGTGTAAGCGAATCAGGAGCCAGATTTTGATCGCGCCCTAGCTCGCTAGATTAATGGCAAAGTGCAACATAAAAAGCTCGAGCAATAACGACAGAGGCAGAAAGCAACGAGAGCTGAGCTCGCCATGATGGGGATCTTTTTGCAATGTTTTCCTTTTTATCATCTGATTCAAGGTTCACAGGCTCCACAAATGCACTCCGTTGGACACCTTTCTTTAGATCTTCGATGAAACGACCACGAGGCAAGAACTACCAATCCCCATGTTCTAGTCCCCTCCCCTCTCGCCTGCAGTTAAGGCATGTGAAAAAATAGCCGGCTTCGAGATGCGCGCGTGCGAGAACTAGTTCTACTGCTGCTGCTGCTAGCCTGCTACTTCCCTAAACTCTCGGGCAAAGGCGGCATTTTTTTTTAGCGCGCTCAGATCCTGACAAAACCATCGATCGCCGAAACTTCTTAACCCCGTCTCCTTCTCCCCCCGCAAACGCCACAATCCTCCAAGAAGACGACGCACGCATCAAGGCGGTAGGAGGAGGAGGAGGAGGAGTACGGCATGCCTCCTCTGCAAGTACTCTTTGGTTTTGACCATATAGATAGGTTGCGCTGCGGATTGGATAGAATTGGGGTGGGTGACCGCCATTAATTACCTCGTTCCTCTGGCTGCGCCGCGGGAGCCGGAGCTGCGGTCGTCGTCGGCGGCGGCGGTGCTTGTGTGGGTGGTGGTAGAAGCGCTTGTGGCGGCGGACCGGCGGAAGCCGAGGTGCCGTCGTCGTCGGCCGGTGGAGGCGCCGCGCGTGCCTTGGCGCTTTCCTCGGCCAGCGCGTCGCAGAAGGCGCGGTGGGTGATGAAGCTGTCCCTCCTGCGCGCGGCGACACGCCGGTCAGTATCGGCTGCTCTCGATTGGAGGTGGGAAATCGGAAGGAAGCGGGACGGATGGACGAACGAACCGTGAGAAGAGGGTGCCGCAGTCGCAGCGGTACTCGCGGGAGCCGCAGGTCTTGGTGTGCGCCTTCCAGTCGGACTGGACGGCATACTTCTTGGAGCACTTGTCGCACTTCCACTTCTTCTCGCCGTGCTTGCGGCAGAAGTGCTTCTTGATGCCGGTGAGGTCGCCGAGCGCGCGCGACGGGTCGTGGTGCACGCAGCTGGGCTCCGGGCACACGTACACACGCTTCCGCACCTCCTTCCCGCTCCGCTGCCGCAGCTTCCACGGCAGGTTGTGGCCGCGCCGGTGCAGCTGCAGGTTCTGGTCGCGCTGGAACCCCTTGTTGCAGATCTCGCACACGAACCTGTTGGTCGCCAGCAGCGTCTTGGGCGACAGCGCGATCACCTCCGCGTTAGGATCTGCACCACACCACGAACGAGCGCTCGATCGGTCACCGTCGCCATCGATCATCGCCATCACGCCTAGCTAGTCAAAATTAAGCTACTGGTATACGATTAACTAATCACCTGGCATGCCGGGGAGTGCACGCTTCTTCTTGGCGGGCGGCGGCTGCGGAGGAGGCTGCTGCTGCTGCTGCGCGCCGCCGGACGACGACACGCCGCGCTCGTTCGTCCCGGACGACGTCTCGACCTCCATCCCAGAATCTCGCCTTTGCGAAAAGTTCCGTGGCTGGGGGTACCACTGCCGCTGCTGCTGCTACTAGCGTCCAAGAAGCAAGCTGCCTCGAGCATAAAAGCTGGCTGCTCTCCAAGCCTGAAAGCCTACACACGGCTGGTACCGAGCTACCGGTCGCGGCCGCGGCGGCAACCACCGGTCGTGGACGCGGCGAGCAAACGAGACGGCGGCGGCGGCGGCGGCTGCGTGTCAGGAAGGGAGACGGAGCTGAGCTGAGGTGAGGTGCCGAGTGCGACCGGGAGATAAGAAAGGGAAGCCAAGAGCGGTGCATTAACGACGAAGCCCCGCGGGGTGGGGGTGAGGTTACCGGTGCGGCGGAGGGTGACGTGGAGCGATCTGCGTCGTACACGTGGTCGTGGGCGGCCGGCGTGGATTGGCATCTGGCTAGTGGAGTCAAGCGGGCCGCCGATCATGGCAGGCGCTTGTCGTGTAGCGCGAGCGCAAATATTCTTTTGGATTTTTGCGATATTTTTTTGTTTTAGCGGCAGGGCTCTTAATATTTTGCTTCGTTGTTTTGAACGAACGAACGATACGAAGAGGAAAAAGGGAGACACTGTTTCCACACAAGTACTCGTATCAAGCAGCGGTCACACTCGCCTTTGATTGATTTGCCGATTTGGAATTATGATGTTTTGATTGATTTTATTTTTTTGCTGATTAGATGTTGTAGTGCCAGATCGAGCAACTGAGATAATCCGATGCCCACTGGTTAAAGCACATAAATCTGCTTATCCTGATTCATGTCTCTTCAGTTAACTTATCTGCTGACTTTGGCATTCGCTTTTTTCTGTCAATTTGCAGAAACAAGTTCTACCTTTTTGTTGTCTGTTCCTCTGTATTACAGGGTAAAGAAATAGTGGATCAGAATACAAGGAACATTTGCGGCAACATGGTTTATTACTGTACGATTTTGTGGCAAGAGATTTGCAGTAGCAGCCCTTGTTAGAGCAGATCAGCGGCAGCGCCAACGTGATCTAGGAAAAACAAAAACAGTGGGAACATTGAGGAATGCAGCTGTCGACGTCGGAGAGGAGGGCAAGTGGACCAAACACCAATAATTAGGACCGGCAAAGACATTGCTTACACTCACAGTCTGGATAATGGAGGAACAAGAAGTACTCCCTGGTCTTAGTCATCGGGTGCAGAGCATCAGATGTTTGGGTAGCTATAAGAAAACAATCGTTGTTTGGATCGTTCGGTTCAAAAATTAAGTCAAATATCAAAGAGCTTCAGCAATTCGGTGCCTGAATATTTGGGTGGCAATGTTTCACTTTAGCTGATCAAATGAAATGGTCGTCTAATTTTTAAGGTTGAATGTGTTGGGCGCGTTAGCGAGTGACTTGTGAGGAAAAAAATTGTGCATGTTTTTTGAACCACTAAACAATGCATTTTTTTAAAAAAATATAAAAGTTATTTAAAACATCAAATTAATTAATTTTTTAAGTTTGTAAAGACTAATACTCAATTAATTATATGCTAATAATTTTATTAGTTTTATATACGTTGATTAGACTAGTTGGCGTAATCAACTGTAAATGCGCAACATGTTTGGACGAGGATAACACTAGTAGCTTGTTTTGCGTGCCAGAAGAGAACTTCCGAACGTCTATTATATTGTCAGAATATGTTTTAAGAGCAGAACTAAAGATATTTACGATGAATGATTAGGATTATGTTCATAAAATTAAATAAGTTGTCACATAAAATAAAAAATAATATAGCGAGTAAACACGTCTTTGGTCTGTACACAATATCTAAGATATAAAAAAATAAATTAACATTAAATTTTATATAAAATAGTGGTGTTTGTACTATAAGAGTGATTTCTAGTACTGATTTTTTAATGACACGAAGGATATAACAATCATAACTAGTGTCTTACACCGGTATTTTTATTAGAGAAGTATAACTAGGAAGAAAAAAGATCCATTAGTTCTAAACAGAAAAAGAGAAGGGGGAGGGGGGTGGGGGTGGGGGTGGGATATATCAAAAGGAATAGGCAGCACGTTCCTCAGATATTTCACCTGCTTGGTTGACCACAGATTTTTCATGTTTGAAAATGAGTGCTTATATGCGGCTATGCAAAAGCTTTTTCTCTAGCAACTAAAGAAAGCTATCCTTTTCACCAATTATTATCGTCGGAGTAATGTATGCACTTCGTATAAGCACGTCACTTTCAATCTTAGAACCACGGGAAAAATAAAAGCAGCAAAGAAAGTGACTTTTGAAAGATGAATCTTTTTATGTTAAGTTGAAAAAGCTCATCTTTAATTCTTTTTATCCTTGTTATAAGGTGACCTTTTCTTCTAGAGATTCCATACGGACCATTTTTGAAATAGTTCTAAATTTGTATACGATGGCATTAGACTATTAGGCTACACTCTTAGGATGCGTTTGGTTCGTGGACTAGGTGAGTTGGGTTGGTTTCATCCCTGGATTATATGATGGTTTGGTCTTTTTTTTTTGGTTGGATGAATAGGTTGGACCCTGTTTTTTTTTTGTGGAGGGGATGAGATAGGATGGGTTGAACCTGTTTTTTTGTTTGGTTGAAGGGATGAGATGGTATAAAGGTTACCTCTCATATCCAAAGTAAAATATTAAATACTATGATTAATATATGAATAACCTAAAATAATTGAATGTATATTTATACAAGTAATATATTTTAAATAAATTTAATAAATAAAATGAACACCCCTCTGTGCGTCATGGTCGTTCTGGGACGGATCCGTCCCACTATTTTGGTGTGATGGATTGGACCTGGATCTAGGAGGAATATTCCTCTTCTAGGTCCAACCCATCCCACCTGTCCACCAACCAAACAGGATCAGGGATGGGTTGGCTTTGTCCCAACCCATTCTATCCCTGGAACCAAACACATCCTTAGGGAGTGATTGCCAAACGGTATATCGCAAAAAAAATAGTTTATGAATAAAAATTTTATATGTGTATTTGTAGCGATTTAAAAACCAAGGATAGAAAATAAACTTCAGAGAAAAAAACTCCAAAATAAATTTCAAATGTAGGACTGAAAATTTAAGAATTAGCTTAGGCCTCGTTCGTTTCGATACTCCGGCACGGAAAACGTAGTAATAGATTAGTACATGATAAATTAATTATTAAAAAATATAAAATAGATTAATATGATTTTTTAAAAAAACTTTTCTATAGAAAATTTTTGTGAAAAATACACCGTATAGCAGTTCGGAAAGCGTGCGCGTGGAAAATGAGAGAGATAAGTTAACTTATCCATAAGGTCGAACGCGGCCTTAGTCCGCGTTTGGCTATACCTTTTCTTACCTAGACTCCCATATTTTTCGCAGTGCGCTTACCGAACTGCTAAACGGTGTATTTTGAGAAAATTTTTATAGGAAAGTTGTTTTAAAATACCATATTGATCTATTTTTTAATTTTGTATAATTAATCATGTACTAATCTATTGCTACGTTTTTTGTACCGGATAACTTATTCCAAAACAACACACAAGAACACGGTCTTATAAGCATAAACATAAGTATAAGTGAGAAGATATGGGCACCAATATCAAGTGCTGGTATGGTTGGCACGTAGATCCTCGATTTGCACTTTGGTGCAAAACTGATCTCGTCAGCGTTCTATCATGCCCTCTGTAACATTTTTTCTCTCTTTAATCTTAATACCATTTGCATGTTCTCATTCGACCATCCCAGTGAAAAAATGGCATCAGACTATTTACTTCAAAATTGTTTGGTGTACACAAATTTACTTGTCATATGAGCTACTCAACCTTGAGCGGTGGATCAACACAAACAAGACGGACTTACTGTTTATATAGGAAAGTAGAATCGAAAAAATTAAAAAAAGTCAATAAAATGGACTCGTGTCCTTCTAGACCAATATTGACATTCTTGATTCCGAGTACAAACCTTGGGCCAATTTGGATTGCTATGTACTAAACTCTATACAATTTTGGCATATCTCGGGGGTTGGCCCAGGTGTGAGCCTGAGACCACCAAAACAATTATACTCCAAGGCACATATGTATGGTTATAACATGTCTTAATCTTGTGTTAGTGGTAACCTCTCAAGTCTTAATTATGTCTTATATTTTCGAATAGCGGTGCACATTTTGAGAAATTAAACGTTTTATTGAACTCGTTAACTATATCAATGTCATTTTCTCTCCTCACTAAATGGGCACTAGTTGTCTGATCCATGAGCCTGCCGCTGTCGGATTTTTACTTGATAGTTGATATTCTTTCCGTTCACATTATAAAATTTTCTGGCCTTCATCAGATTCATACGTGTATTAATAAATCTAGACACATATATAATACACATATACTGATACATGGATGAATTTAGACAAATCTAAAAATATCTTATAATATGGAATGAAAGGAGTAGTTTCTTATGTACTGAGATGAATCATTTGATGACTAGATAAAACGCAGCTAACAGTATTGGTGGAAGACCAATATTA
The DNA here is from genome assembly GCF_000231095.2 of Oryza brachyantha. Taxonomy (NCBI): domain Eukaryota; kingdom Viridiplantae; phylum Streptophyta; class Magnoliopsida; order Poales; family Poaceae; genus Oryza; species Oryza brachyantha. The sequence continues at coordinate 4,380,773 of NC_023165.2, read as the reverse complement.
ATCACCAAGTCTCTTTCCGACAGTATTCAGTATGAAAATACACCAAAAATCATCCAAGAGTGAGGCGACTTCCTAGAAGAGAGATGCTATACGTACGATTGACGTACGATAAAAACAACGACCGTTATTGTCTTGCTTGAAGCATTCACAGTACGTAAAAATTACTGACGATCTCGTAGTGTCCGTCTGTCCGACAGATCGCACGTAAATCGTACTCTACGCATCGTTTGTATAACACTTTTGCTTTCTAGAGACACGATCACAAGACCGGAAGTTCTCAGCAACGGAAACAGTTTCCATGTACGACGAGGAGTCCCGTGCGAACAATCAGCTTTTGAATCGCACTCTATCATATGTCTATTCACTGATATCTTATGGTGTGCAATTAGAGTTTTAGTGTGGTTCCACCTTTTTTTGCTAGTTTGGGTTACAGGGTTGTTAACTACACATTCTTTCTAAAATAATTTTATCTATATAATCTAAATTTAAATAGAAGATAAATTTATTTTACGACGAAGCTAAACTCCTGGTCACTGCTGCACTGCATCCAGACAAATGGCAGGGGTCTTTGAGAATTATGACACCAAAGCAGATCGAATCAGGCCTTCTCAGTTTTATAGCTTCATTAGCTCGTGTCGTGTAAACTGTGCAGTTCATTTGGGAAAAAAAAAGAGCATTTGTAGGTGCATTTTACAATGTTGGTTGAGATGACAGGCAGTTGCAGATTACAACAAAAAGCCGGCCTTGGCGGCTTCTTTTCTTCTCCCAGGGGGCCTAAACGCATTGACCAACGCAATTGGCGTCTGCTGCCGCCAACCCCATCAGTCTGCTCCACTGCATTCTTAATATGGTTTAGTTCACTTAACCTCATGGGTCCTGGTGATTATATCTTATTGTATTCTCCCTTAACCTTATCTTAACCGTTGCTGTCCCGTCGTTAACACACAATAATTAATACTCTACAAGTCGTTCGTGTGGGGACCGTGCCCCGTACTCTGGCCCCCACATGTCACTGGAGAACAAGAAGCTTTCGCCCACGCTGGTGCAACAAACAAACTTTGTCTCCATCTGTTTATTTTTAAGTGTTTGGTTTGAGTTGCGTGTTTTGTTTCAGGGTGGACACAGAAGGTCCTGAGTTTTTCTAATGCGCCATAATAAACAACTCCTCCTATTTGGATCTTGCAGAATACTCGGTGCTCTAAATTTTCATATCGCGTAAATCACGTATACCAACCGAAAGCATCTCAAACTTTAGGAGAATTACAACCCTATTTTTCGTTTAAGTTTAGACTTTTAACCAAAGTTTTAATTTTAAATGTTAAATTTGAAGTTGATTTTAAGAAGATTTTATCTATTTTATTTTTTACTTACTTTCACATTCTACGGATACGTATATAAAATTTTTATTGTCTAATAATCAATAAACTGTTTTACTTATGCTTAATACTATCTCCATCCCAATTTAAATGCAGTTGTCGATTTTTCATGTCCAATATTTAAACATTTGTATTATTTTAAAAACTTATTGAAAAATAAAAAATAGTATACATAAAATACTATTTATGCTTTATCATCTAATAATAATAAAATATTAATTAATAAGATGAACGGCCAAACATTGAACATAAACATTGTAAAACTGTTCTTTTATGGGGTAGTATAAGGTGGTGTTTGGGACAAGGGGCTAAACTTTAGCCCCTTGTCCCATCGAATGTTTGGACACATATTATAAATAGTAAACGTAGACTATTAATAAAATCCATCCATAAACTTAGACTAATTCGCAAGATGAATCTAATGAGCCTAATTAATCCATGATTAGCCTATGTGATGTTACAGTAAACATTTGCTAATTATGGATTAATTAGGCTTAAAAAATCGTCTCGCGGATTAGCTCTCATTTATGAAATTAGTTTTTTATTAGTCTGTGTTTAATACTTTAAATTAGTGTCTAAATATTCGATGAGATATGAGGCTATAAAATTTAGCCCCTCTAAATAACCCCTAAACTAGAAGATGAGAGCCTTTTAAGTGGATTGATATTACCCCATTTTAGTCTCAAACATAGAGGCTGACATATGTCTCGAAGTCATCAGACCCACGCATGTAGGCTGCCCAGTCATGGAAGTTAGGTAGGAGTAACTTCGTCCCAAGTGGTATACGTGCATCTTCAAATTTTATCAGGTGTCTTCTCGTTGGGGCCTTGTAACGAATGAACGGTCGAGATCAATCCCCGTCATCGCCGCGGCAAGCGGGATGACCGTCACCGTCCACGGATGTTTTTTTCTTTTCAAGCCTGGTTCAGGCTTTAGTTCCCAAATTTGTTTCAAAAACATCATATCGAATTTTTAGACATCTAAATAAAGCATTAAACATAGATGAACCAAAAAACTAATTATACAGTTATGAAAAATCTTGAGACGAATCTTTTGAGCCTAATTAGCCCATGATTAGCCATAAGTGCTACAGTAACCAACAAGTGTTAATGACGGATTAATTAGGCTCAAAAGATTCGTCTCGCGGTTTCTAGGCTAGCCGTCAAATTCGTTTTTTCATTCAGGTCCAAAAACCTCTTCCAACATTCGGTCAAACATTTAACGTGACACATCTCTCAAAAATTTTCTCAATCTAAACACCACCTCAGTTTATCATTGGTTACTGGTTGCATGTAGGAGCACGGGCACGGGCATGGCAATATGGCATGATAAAACCGTGCTGCCGATCGTCCTGCCTGCCGTATGTCCGTCACATCCAGTCGCCATTACGGCAGTCAAGAGCGTTCTGACGATGCCAGTCTCATGCCATCTGCTCGTAGCAAGCTAACAGTACAGTTGGCACTTGGCACGGTACATCCACCTGTATCGCAGGTCCAGCTGCTCCATCGTCTCAGAATATTTTTCAAACATTAAGATTGATGTGAAAATAATTATGATTAGTTAGATATAAATATAGGTGAAAAAATTAAATATTAAAGCTGCCATAAATTAAAACTATTTTATCTCATTTTGTTTGTTCTAAAATAACTTCAATTTTTAAGCAACCATTGTATTGGAGTTTGTAAAGTGGGAATCAAATGTATCGAAATTAGGTCAAGCTTGAGAAAATTATTTTGAGGTTTGGTAAAGTCAATGACATTATAATCTTTTTAGTTTTACATCGGTACGCATAAGATTGATGAAAAATAAAGTTATTTTGAAATGAATGGAATACAATATTGTGATTGGTTGGGCTGATGAGTTAGATAAAGAAGTTCTGTTTTAAGATGATTTGAAACCAATAAGTATCAGAGTGAGTAAACACATGTCCATATTGGTAGTTACAAAATGAAACTAAAGTTTTGCAACGGGTGCAATGCATACAACATAGGGGGTAGGGGAACCCAACAGTGACAATGTGATTGCCAAAACAATTCTTGCCAACTTTTGGCACGGGAATAAATCAAACAAAATTTTACCATTGCAACCATACCAAACTCTGTCAACATTCTGTAATTCCGAAACCTTCCAATCACAAAACTATATTAAATTTTGACCAGGTATCATAGGAAACAACAACATATCATTGGCATTGCCAAAAAATTGACGCTGCTAAATTTTAGATTAATTTATCAATAAAACGATAAGCATATTGTGGCAACAAGGTGAACATGCCAAACATGTTGCAAGTGAAGTAGTAGGTGCTAAACCGGTTTCAAGGACTCCTCTATTTACTGTTTTAGACAAGTATAAATATCACTAACGACTTTAGGTCTCTTCCAACTTTCCTCTTGTAGAAAACACTCATTACTTTCAGTCTGGTACTTGTATTGTTGAAGCTCCTTGCGTGTCATTGGACGAGAAGTCCCGAAAGCTCCTAAATTCAGCTGATCTGATCACTTCCGGCCGGTCGATCCGACCCTGGATGATGGTCACCAGACATTGGGGAATAATAACTCCCAGGTCCAACGATCCAACAACCCACTTAACTCCCGATCACATTTCTGATCGCCTTACCTACTGCAAACCTTGACGAGAAACGTTCCATTACGTGGTGGTGTCACCGGTCCTTCTCCGTGTGCCTGCTACCACCACCAAATGGTCACCCTCATCCGGCAAACTTGTACGTAAGACCAAATAATTATTGGCATATGGTACCTCCGGAGTCAAAAGCAAGTAGAATCCCAATGCACGCCGAGTGTCCATGAGTCCGTGTCACGTTTGTGCACGACGTCGACCCCATTATCGAATCTTCAGCAGCGGACTAACCCTGTGAACTGCTGAAACTGAACGGAAAGTTTCATCGAGATTCAGAAACGAGACGAACGTAAAATCGTGGAGAAGCTGGGGCGTTGCAAAAACCGTACATGTTGTGCAGTGCAGGAGAGCGAGGTGTGTGTGTGGGGGTGGGGGTGGCACTTGAACTTGAATTCTCTGGCCTGGGTTGTCACCGATCAAGCTAGAGGTGCACGCGCCGCTGCGCTTAGGGGTGGATAACGAGCCAGCTCGGGTCGGCTTGATCCAGCTCGTTAAGATAGCGAGCTGGCTCGGTTTGGCTCGTTATCATAACGAGCTAAAAACTCAGCTCGGCTCGGCTCGTTATAAAGCTCGAGCTGGCTCGTTAGGCTCGTGAGCCATGTATAAACAGTTAACATAAATAATTTTTTAATAGGTTATACAAGCAAATTTTTATTTCAAACATGCAAATCATATGAAATTGTATTTAAATGTTAAAGTTTGAACCAACAAATCACATGGTGAACCTATAAAGTACTAAACACATGTATTCCAAAATAAAATCAATGAACACTGGTAAATCTTGTGTCTTTGGTCTAGCTCGTTAGGCTCGTGAGCAGCTCACGAGCAACTCGAGCTGGCTCATTATCTCTAACGAGCTAAAATGCTAGCTTGACTCGTTAGAAAAATAAAACAAATCGAGTGGAGCGAGCTAACGAACCACGGGCTTTCTGTTCACCCCTAGCTGAGCTCGTGCAGAGCAGCGACTCGGCTCTGTCGCTCCCGACGAGGGAAGCACTGTAGCCTGTGCCGCTACTCCATGCTGCGTGCGACACGGCTAGCTACCGGCTACCAGCACGCGACGCGCTGCCGCTTTCCCCCCCTGCTGCCCGCCCCCGCGCGCATGGGGTGCGGACCCACGGCCTCGCTGCCTAGACGACGACTAGGCGGAGGTGGTGATCGATTGGATGCGGGAGTCATCACTGGCTGCTGATGCTGCGGCCGCCGGGTGAGCGGACGGAGCGCTGGTTGGGCCGGTCCTGCCGCGGCGGGAGCGTAGTGTACGGAGGGCTGCCATCGCATGCACATTTATGTGTTTTCACGTTGGGCGAGGGGAAAGCGCGCAGCTTTTATGGGGGAGTGGTAGCCGGTGGGGGGCGTCACCAGGTCCAGGTGGAATGGTGGGTGTGTCGGATTTCTTTCGCAGAGCTGCCCCAAGTGGGAATTAACTGCTTTTGCAAGTACCGTTTCAAGCAATGGTTGGGTTGCTCAATGATAAGGGGTTGTTTAGATTGAGCTAAACTTTTTTTTCCCATGTCACATCGGATGTTTGACACTAATTTGAAGTATTAAACATAGACTAATAAAAAAACTAATTTTATAAATAAGAGCTAATTCGCAAAACGATTTTTTAAGCCTAATTAATCCATAATTAGAGCATGTTTACTGTAGCATCACGTAGGATAATCATGGATTATTTAGGCTCAATAGATTCGTCTCGTGAATTAGTCCGAGATTATAGATATGTTTTATTAATAGTATACATTTACTATTTATAATAAGTCTCCAAATGTGGGACAAGGGCTAAACTTTAGCCTCTTGTCGCAAACACCCCCTAAATGACTTGCTATGGAAAAGGATGGATTAAAATGATTTGGGTGCATATTAGGCGTTTGGAGTAACTTGATGCTGAATTTTTAGGATTTGCTCACTCATTGTCTAGCTTCCAATGTGATGATTTTTAAGTTATAAACGACTAAATTAACCACTATAAAGTCGAATTTTTGCTATATAATGGTCAGACGAATAAGGTTTCATTGGGCTGAGAAAGTTCCATAGGAAATTTGGATTAAATCAATCCTTGGAATATTTTTCTACGAGTTCCTTTGGAAAAAGCCTAATAAATTTTCAACATCCCATGGATGGGGTCCGGTTCGTGTTCATGTGAGTAGCTCATTGATTAATGCTACGTACAGTGTCGAAATACTGCAGCAACAGTAATTTTAAAGTACTGTTCATCATTGTAGCAAATACTATAGTGCTAAATTTTATCCATCCATTTCGATCCAACGGTTATAGAATATACCAAATTTATGGTACTGTTGCTCTCTGCAGTAGCATATTGTTATTGCAGAGGATCTCGTGCCCCATGGATGTGGTTTTCTACGCCCTCCTTATTTTTAGGAAAACAAGGGATGGAGGTAGCTAGTACGTTCCTATTTTCTCTTGAGAAGTCCAATACACACACACTCTCACTCACTTCTATAAACAAATCCTCCAAAATTCATGTATTTCATTTTTCTGTGAACCATCAAAAAACGCCGCCTGCAATCCTCCTATCTTTTGGAATGCTATAGGTTTGTACTGTACATGACATCATATTTATAGTTTTTTTTTTCAAAATAATGTATCTCAAAAGGAGACGGTTCTAAAGCTAAATTATGGAAGAACATTCAGTCTTGTTCTAAAAATAGATTCAGTTGTCATCAAGAAAAAATAAAATAAAATAAAAATAGGTTCAGTTGGGGGAATTGCTAAAAAATAAGGCCCAACCAAACAAACGCTATGGGGAACTATATTGGGCTAGATTTGAGACATCCATAAGATACAGTACGGCCCATAAAGAAAAGCAGCCCAACCCGTGGGAAACCATCTTGCATTCTTGCAATCTTGCTCTCTGCTCCCCAGCCTCGCAAAAAATCCCGGAGCTTTTTTCCTCTTCTCTTCTCCGCAGATCGAACGCCACCCGAAAGGCCAAAACCCTAGGCCCCCTTCTCCTCCTCCGCCGGCTACAGTCTCCGACCCTCCGGCCAAGCGCGGAAGCGGAGGCGGCGGGCGGAGCGATGGACAGCGCCCTCGCCAGCGCGGCGGCGATCGCCGACCAGCGGCAGAAGATCGAGCAGTACCGCCACATCCTCTCCTCCGTCCTCTCCTCTTCCCCGCCCGACATCTCCCAGGCCAAGCGCTTCCTCGACCATAGTATGGGCACTATCTATGCCGCTTACTTGTTGATTTCTACTGACTCTGTTCTGTTTCGGGGCTGACGGTTGGGTTTGGTGCGGCCGCAGTGGTTTCTGACGAGGTGCCGCTCGTGGTGTCGCGGCAGCTGCTGCAGACCTTCGCGCAGGAGCTTGGAAGGCTAGAGCCAGAAGCTCAGAAGGAGGTTGCGCACTACGCGCTCACGCAGATCCAGCCTCGTGTGGTGTCCTTCGAGGAGCAGGTAGGCACCTTTGTTTTCACCCCTTGCCCTTGGTTTAAATTCGTCAATGCTACACATGTAGTTCCGTATGTTTCTACTGCAGACTCGGTAATATTGGTACAAATTTTCATGATTTTTTTCCCACGGATGACTATAGTTCTTATGTATGGTAGTGCGCCATAACCGTCACTTTTGTGATATCAATTTGAGTCATGTCACACATTGCACGGACTCATGAGCCATGACTCCAGCAGTGCTTGGAGATGATGCCTCCATCTTCATTTTCACAAGTTTATCGGGGCCTGTAGTGAGCAATGCATTGTTCATTTTTACTCATGAGCCAATATGATGCACCAAACAATTTTTTTTGCTGGATGTGAGGCATTGAAAACATGTATCCTAATTATTTGTGGTGATAACATTCGTTCCTACGCCACCCGTTCCAAATTCCAAAATATAAGCATTTTTAAGATTCAAATTTTGTAACACAATATAAACTTTTCTGCACTGATTTCCCATGATTTGAATCATTCCTGAGCCAATCAGGTGCTTAGAAAATCAATTCAATATTAAAAAATTGACCACCAATGTGATTAAAAGGAAATCTTTTGATATATCCTTAGTCTGTGCTAAACCTCGAAATGCTTATATTTTGGAACGGAGGTAGTAGGTAACAGCGATCATAAAATTTAAAGAGAAGTGGAATACTTGTGTTGTTTATGCAAGGTTCCTAATTCTAGAAGGTTATGAGGATCGGTGCAGCTTGACGTAATGATGTCAACGTTGTTACGGACAATTTATGCATTCTTGTTTATTGGTGTAAATAATTCTTTTTCTGTGTGATAATGGTTCTTCTATGTTAGTGTTATTCTAATTTATCCTCTGCCAATTTTTGGTGGTTTTTTCTTGCAAGCATAACCAATCTTCTGAGCTACATTTTGGTGTACCTTTCTGAACTTTTTTGGTATTATGCATATAAATTCTTCAATATCCTATGTTTTGACAGGTGGTGGTGATTAGAGAGAAGCTTGCAGAACTATATGAGTCTGAACAACAATGGTCGAAAGCAGCACAGATGCTTAGTGGGATTGACTTGGACTCAGGGATCAGGTATAAACCGACTTTTCATGTTTCTCTCTAAATATGTGAATGTTGTTTTCTCTGAGACATGAAAAATCTGAATATCTGATTTAAATCAGGATGCTGGATGACACGAACAAATTATCCAAATGTGTCCAGATTGCACGACTTTATTTAGAGGTTAGTTTTGTTGTTTGCTGTTGGTATAATGGTGTATATTACCAGATTAGTAATTTAGCTCTTCACTTGTAGGATGATGATTCTGTTAATGCTGAAGCTTTTATTAACAAAGCCTCATTTCTGGTAACACACAGCCACCAAGAACTTCTAAACTTACAATACAAGGTTTGTTGATGCTAGCACAGTTGCATTCTTATCTGCACTAAAATCAGAATTTTTTACTTATTTTTTCTTCTCTCTCTATATAAGGTCTGCTATGCTAGAATTTTGGATCTGAAGAGAAGATTCTTGGAAGCAGCACTTCGATACTATGACATCTCTCAGATTGAACAACGCCAAATTGGTGACGAGTAAGATTTTCTCTATATAGTTGCAGATTTTTTTTCCTTTCCAATCCATTAGGTAGTACACTTATCTCCATTGCTTGTTCAGTGGTAACTATTGTCTATTTTGGTTATGCCCTTCTAGCAATAATATACCCCCTCTGTTTCAGAATGCAAGGTGTTCTGTTTTTTTCCTAAGTTAAACTTAAGTTTATAGAAAAACGTAGCAATATTTGACACTAAATAAATATATTATTAGATTTAATGGAATTTATTTGGTGTTGTAGATGTTACTAACATTTCTATAAATCTAGTCAAACTTGAGGGGAGTATATGTCCATTGCCCCCTTGCTATTGAAATCTTAGATATTTGAACTTAGGTCTAGTTAATTTGTTACATCAGCAACTTATAGCACTTTTGTCTCCTAAACATTTGTGATGGAATACTCTACATCTGATCTCAGAGAGATTGATGAAAATGCTCTCGAGCAAGCTCTCAGTGCTGCTGTGACATGCACGATATTGGCTGGTGCTGGTCCGCAACGATCTCGCGTTCTTGCTACGTTGTACAAGGTATGTGCTTCTTTGGTTTATTGTAACATTCTGGTTAGCAGTGCTTGTTATATCTACCTCTTGTCATTTATTGTCTGCAATAACTTTCTATGTTTCATAGTCATCTTTGGCTCTGCCATGTTTACAATTAGACTATATATTATCATATACTTTTCAGAATTGTCTTGATACTAACTGTGTTCTGTTATGGAGCACCATAAGTAGTGCTCTTAGGATATTCCTAATCTCCTTCCATTACCTTCTCCCCTAAATTTTCCTTTTTCTGAAAAAAAAGTTTATATTGAAACAGAGATTATATTTCTTGATACACCTTAAAATTTCATTTTTCTGATAAAAGAGATAATATCAAAACAGATTAACAGCGGAATTGCTTACTGAACTCAGTAGAATGTGGCATCATTAAACCATACATTGAATGCTTGCTTTGTGGAAATGTTTAATAAAATACCTTGCTCTATGGAAGTTGCCAATTTGATATTGAATTGCTAATACCAAGATCCATTCAACTAGTTATCTTGGATGATTCATCAACTTTAGATGTTAACCATAGTAACGTTCTGAATGTTTGATGTTAACCAATCTGTAATTGTGGCCTATAAATGATTCTGTGGGCTTGGAACCAACACCTTGTTGTATCAGCACTGTAGTAACTTGAAAATACATTTGTGTTACGCCTGAACTTTCTTATTATAATGTTGCTTAAATTATGACTTGGGCATGATCTTATAATGCCCTTTTCTTTTAGGACGAGAGATGCTCAAAGTTGAAGATATACCCAATACTACAGAAGGTGCCTACCTTCCTATGCCCCCCTAGCATTTTTATTTGGAGCATAAGTTCTCTTTATTGATATGCCTTCTACTTGTTCAAATGTATAGGTTTTTCTTGAAAGGATTTTGAGGAAACCAGAAATTGAAGCATTTGCAGAGGAGCTAAGGCCGCATCAAGTTAGTAAACATACCCTCTTCCAACATGAGTGGTAGCTTGAACTTTTCTTGACTGGGTTTTTCTACTGTTCAACAGAAAGCTCTCTTACCAGATAGGTCTACTGTACTTGACCGGGCTATGATTGAGCATAACCTCCTTAGTGCCAGTAAACTTTACACTAATATCAGGTAAATTTGTGCATTGAGATTTTCAGGGTCATTGTGATTTATCATTCTGATCAACCATTGATTTATTTATGCAGCTTTGATGAGCTTGGAGCATTATTGGGCATTGACCCTAGGAAGGTCAGTATTTTTGGTTAATTTAGCTAGTGCATGTTGATACATCATTTCATTTTTAGGCAGACAGGTTCACACAGATTCAATACAACTGCTTAAAAGTTCATAATTTGGAACGTTTAGGTAATAGTTCTGGGTGGCAACCTGTCAGAAATAAGTCAAGTTGGGCCTGAACCAGCAAGTTTCACAATTTAAAATAAAAAAACAGGAGAACTCAAACCATCTCGCATGTAACTCGTGCCTCGACCCTGGGAGGACCTGATTTTTTTTCTGTAAATGATTTGCTTTATTATATTTGATTTTTAAATATGAAAGTATTCAATTGAATTCTTACTGCAATTAACTTTGTGCTTGCAGGCTGAAAAGATAGCATCCCGAATGATTTATGAAGATAGGATGCGAGGTTCAATTGATCAGGTATAATCATGATTTCCTTATGTTGGTATTATGCTATTCCCACTTCAAGCATAGACATCTGAAATGGATTTACACTGTAACCATGTTTTACTATTTTATGGTTTAGTTTGAGACCTTGTTTGTTTTAGCTTAGGATTATGTAATCTGGATTTTAGAAATAATCTGCAACAAACAATTAGATTATTATGTCAACTTATTATAATCTAAAGCTCTAGATTACTATAATCTAATAAGCTCATCCAAGGATGCTTTTCCAGATTATTGAGTGGATAAAACATACTACCTTAGACACTTTATATTAATTACCCATCTTGCCGGCTTATAATAATCCAGCTTATGGTAATCCACCTTAATAATCTAGATTATAATAATCCTAAGTGAAAATAAACAGGGCTGAGTTGTTATGAGATTCACTTGGGTGTCTTATTTTACAGGTTGAAGCTGTGATACATTTTGAGGATGACACTGAAGAGCTGCAGCAGTGGGACCAACAGGTTAGTTTATCCGCTCACTGCTTCCTTGCGTTTCTAGGCAGTTTTGTTGACCTGCACAAGTACTTCTAGTGTTTTTCAGTTAACTAGAAAATATATATACTTCATATCGCTAAACATTGGATGTGCTTTCAGATTGCGGGCCTATGCCAAGCGCTGAACGACATTCTTGACAGCATGTCAAGCAAGGGAATGGCCATCCCTGTGTGAGTTCATCAGGCTGCCTTCTTGACGGTACGCGTGAGAAATGTGGTCACGGCGTCATGCCTTGCGGACATTTTGTACAGATGTTCGGTGCTGCGAGTACTACTCATGTTCTGGAACGAATTTTTGGGCACAATTAGTTGTCGATTGGTACATGCTGGACAGAATAGGGCAGCGGCACCGTAATGGCTACATATCACAAACCGAAATTCATCCTTGTCTTCTTTTGTCTAGCTTCTGGTATGATCGTTGTACCGACAGGATACTCTGATTGAATTCGATCGGAGTGAGGTGACGATGAGTGTCACTGGCGAGCGTAGTCCGCAGGAGCCGACAGAATGGTGGAATTTCTATTTCGTCGAGCGGCAAGTTCAACCTTATAAACCGTTGGGGCTTGAGACGGAGGCTTGCACCGTTGCACTTATTAAGCCATACGTCATATGCTGCTCCTGCTTTAAGGTACTAATCTAATCTAGTTTCATAATTTACTTCAGTTTCGTCTGCAAAACAAGAACTGCTTTAAGGTAGTAGGCTAGTTTAGTTTCATAGTTTACTTCAGTTTCGGTTGCAAAACAATCTTGTCGCACATCTGGTTTTTGCACATGCACTCCATGGTTTGCAAGCGGTTTCTTATACACATCAGCAGCTTATTTCACTGGGCTACGTCAAGACACGGTAGAACAAAACGAAACTAGTACTACACACGTAGGCAGGCCTCTACACGAGCAAGGCCAACATTATTTATACGACTGCATGGGCTGGACATGCTCACTGGCTCAGGCGCTGGATAGCCTGCCCTTGATACTGCGGTAGCGTTTCTTCAAGCTCCTGGACAAGCGAACCTGCCGCTCGCCCCAGTCGCCTTCCTCTTCTTCCTCCTTCCACCTTGGTTCAGGCTCGTCTCCTCTTCCACCCTCGTGCTCCTCCTCCTCTCTCCTCCGCTCTTCCTCTTCTTGTTCTCTCCTCTCTCTTTCCTCCTCCTCCCTCCTCTTCTTCTCTTCCTCCTTGCGCTCTCTCCTTTCTTTCTCTTCTTCTTCCTCCTCCCTCTTCTTCCTCTCCTCTTCTTGCCTCCTCCTTTCTTCCTCCTCCCGCTCCTTCTCTCCCTTCCCACCCCCTTCCTCTTCCTCCTGCTCCGCCTTCCTCTCCAGCTCCTCCGCGCACGACGTGCACGCCATTATGGTCGACTCGCGCCCCGACGACAGCAGCCTCCCGACGGCGGTGGAGTTGTCCTGCCCAAGCGACAGCGCCAGTATCTCCTTGCCGATCAGCTGCAGAACGGAGTGCTTCCCGGCCAGGAACTGCGGGTGGTTGTGCCCCATGTCGGTGCTGAACCCGACGAACACGAACGAGTCGTTGTTGAACGATATCTGCGCCATCGGGTGGAACTGCGGCACCACGAACACGTCCCCTTCCTTCACCCTGAACACCGAGTTCTTGCACCGGCCGCCGCCGTGGCCGTGTTCACCACCGTCGTCCTCGTCGCCGTGCCGCCTCTTGCTTTCACCAGACGGGATGCTGGGACAAACTATCTGCACTATCCCCGCGCCCTGGATCACGATGGCGATCTCGGTCGCTCTCGGGTTCCAGTGAGGCCCCATCATGGCGCCCTGCAAATCGCACAGTCGAATCAAGCATTGGTGGTCTTGTCAAAGAGAAATCAAGCTGCAAGTGTGGCGGCTTGTGTGCGACATTACCGTGGTCAGGTTCACCATGAACATGCCAACGTTGGATCCCCGCAAGGTCTCGAGGTCTTGGTTGGTCATCGATCTGCTCCATCCGTAGCAGTTCTCGACGTCCGGCTTGCCGGAGTAGAAGTTGAACGTCTTGCTCTTGGACTTCTTGTCTTTGCCCTTGTGCTTGCCCTTGTCCCTGTGCTTGTCCTTCTTCTTCTTGTTCAGGAAGTGCGGGTCTCTCACTCCCCACAGCGCGTCAGCGATTTCTTCCGTCCAATTCGACGAGTCCTCCTCGTCCTCCTGCTCTGGATTGTACGGTATGATCGCCGCCGGGGTCTTCGCCGATTTGATCGACTTCACTACTTCGCGTGGAACCTGAACACAATTGTTTTAGTTTGCGAAATGTAAAAACGTGTGTGTAATGAATATGTACGATTTATATGTAGTACTAAAATCTAGTAGCAGTTACCTCGAAGCCCTGTCGAAGAACTTCCCCTTCAAACCCTTTCAGTAGGTCACTGACACAGGAATAAGCCTCTGACGTCGGATGCTGCAAAGCAAAATGGGTGCACGAGGAGAACACCAAACAGCCAAACTGTGAATCATGCGTGCCAAGGGCCCGGGTCGTTGAGATACTTTGATGTACGCAGGTACGTACCCTTGGGTCATCGGCGTTGATGCTGTCGCTGGTGAAGATGGCGTAGATCTGAAGGCGTTCTCTCGTGCTGCAGGGGTAACTCTGGATGTAGAGGATGGTGCCCTGTTCGAAGTTGTAGACGTCTCCTCTCTCCACCTGCAGTGTGCTGGATTTACTGTTCCCTTCCTCTATGTAGGTCACCTTCCCTCTCCCTATGGCATCAGTCACAGGTTCACATCTTTCAACTCACGTAAGCACGTTTATACTTTCAGAAAAAGCACCGCTAGTTTTACTTGGGAAACTCTTTTTTTTGAAAGAGTCTTTCAGAAAACTACTATACACAGCTTCATACTTATTTTTGTTACAACAAGTCAAATTTGAACTTGATATATCTCATATTAATATATCTTATCAAACGTTTTCATATTTTTAATAACTATTTAATACCATGAAACCAATGGGTGAAACATTACCACTACGAAGGGAATAGTACACCACCTACGTAGACAACGTACCAGTGTATTATCTACGGTTTAGGTTACCAGATGTTCTGGTTTTTTTCGGTTTAATCGTAAAAATATAGGAATAACCAAAATGTCTTATAAACATAACGGAGGGAGCAGTACGTACCGCTGTGCACGTAGAACACCATGTCGGCGTGCAGCTGCACGGGGAGAAACAGCGCGCCGGGGCTCATCGTGATGAAGTGCAGCCGGTACGCGGAGCCGGCAGCGTCGGCGACATCCACGGCAGTCACAAGGCCAGCGTCGCTCGCCGCGACCACCCTCCGCCACTCCTTCGGCACGAGCTGCCCGCCGCCACCCGCCTCGCCGCCATGCCACCACTTCTCCTCGTGCGCCCACGCGGCCGCCGCCGAGACGGCCACGAGGAGGGCGAGCCATCGAACCGCCGACCTCGCCGGCACCGCCATTCTTCACACTGCTACGTACCCCCTCTCGCTTTCTCGCTCGCTCGACCGCTCCGCTCGCCTTTTCCGATCGACCGACCGCCCGCGAAGAACTCGATCCCGCGGTGTGCGAGGCGAACGGGGCGGCCTAAGTAGGCAAGGCGAGGTTTCGCCGGTTCGGTGATGGGGTGGCGCGCGCGACGTGGAGGGGCGCCGTGGCGTGGTGTCGCCTTGCATGGGCGCGACGTGGCCTGGTGGCGACAGAGGGTGGTAGCTCGCTGGACTCGTATGCGGGCTCGTGACGGGTGCGCCCCGTGCGCGGGTGCGCTGGCCACTTGTCTCGGGTGGCGCCGTGAGCTGGACTGCGCCGCTGCGCGGTGTATACCCCTCAAACTCGAAGAGTCCGACCGACCCATCATGATCAGGAGCATTGCCGGCTTTTGCTTTTCTGTAGCGTTGCCACGGCCCAGGCCTCTTGCTTGTATGCATTCTGGGCCGTGTATTTCCTTTGGGCTGTTCGTTGCCCGAGAGGAAACCGTCGTCACGCTATATATCATCCTCATAACCATCAGTCGTAATCTGCAACGTGCCAGGTTCAGCTGCCTCGGTGTTAACCTACTGAGAGCCCACTGTTTGGCGAGGAGGCAAAGGTACAAATATGGCACCGTCAAGACAGGACAGGGCTTTGTAACTTTGTTGGTACACGGTCACCCCACCCTCTATTCGGTTCACACTCTCTTTGTATGCATAAGGAAACTTATTTGTACGAGAGTATATTTGTATGCATAAGGAAACTTGTATGAGAATATATTTGTATGCATAAGGAGTTCTGTAGGAGCCAACTTGGAGTTTTCAAACCAATCGCATGAAGGTTATTTTGACCGGCATCTAGAACCAAGATATAATTAGCAGTAAAAAGTGCATGTGTGAGTTAATGAGAGCTGATCCTATAGGTGACATTTATGAAAAGATGCTTCAGGCAATTTGGGCTGTGAAAAGCAAGGTGAACTCAGTGCTATGTTTCATGCTAGTTACGGCAATAAAGAATATCCTCCCAAGGATATCTGGAGACCAATAATTAATTATCCTGGATAACCTGCAATATGGTCCTGAGGTGCTAGGCCAATTACCAAAATACCCATATGGCTTAATCATCTCTATAGGAACAATATTGTAACTTTCTCATGTAATATCTAGACTATTAAAATCCACCGTACCCACTATATTAGGGGACATTGAAAAAATAAATATATTACTATGTTCTTTGAGCATTTGATACTCAAATTCAGGTTCATCTTATATTTATTTTGGATAAACAGGGAATTGCATTCCACCGTCTATCCATCCTCTTGTTCATGATCTAAGGTCACAACAACCTTGTTGTTATTAATGGACGACAATAGGAAATCTGAAACTCAACTAACGTTACAAACTCCTATATTGCAGCCGAAAATTGTTCATTGATCGTCCACACACCACATCAATTTGCCCAACCTTATGGGGAGTAACTGCTGCAGATCACACATTTTTCTTCGTGTGTCACTTCTACATCGGCTAATAAAATTGCTCTGCTTGATCAGCTTATCAAAGTTTTCGTACTAACACGGACACCAATTACAACTTTCTCTAATTCATAGCAATATAAAACTTCTTATAGTATGTGTAAATTACGTTGTTTCATCTATATTATATGTGTCTATTATTAGTATATATGTAAATCTAGACATACGTATAGAATTTTATAATATGGAATGGAAGAAAGCAACATTCACGTACTAATAGTATTAGGGCATCTCTGGTAGAAATTCGACATAAATAATGTAGAAATAAGCCTCATTTTTCACTTATGCTTATGCTTACAAACTAAAATTTAAATTTTTGACTTTAAATTTGGACAAATTTTTATAGTTTATTTCATCGTAGTTTATTTTTCAACCTTAAGTTTTAGATCACCAAGAAAACATATAAATTTTTTTTCACAGAATATTTTTTCATTTATCCTCTTCGTTTTCACGCTTGCTCACACGGGCTACCCTACGGCTATAGGAAAGAAAGATAGTATATTTAACTTGGTTCGAATCAAATTGCAATTTCAAGCTCTAACAATTTGATTCGATTGCCATAACGTGGATAATCGATCTATCTTCTCCATGGTTCGATTTATAGCATTCACTGGAGATGGCCTTATGTACTCCAGCTAGTAGCTCCCATTGCTTAAGTAGTCAACTCTGTGGACTTGTTCTGTCCATGGCCGTGTTCCTTCCCCACGGCGTTGGTGTCGTGTTCATCGCCGCCGAAGAGTACGATGGTGTCCTCCAGGCTCCTGCCTCGCGTCTCCGGCAGGAAGAAGAACATGAACACCCACCCGGCCGTAGCTATGCCGGCGTAGAGGTAGAAGCTCCCGGCGAAGGTGATGGCCTTGCAGAGCGACAGGAAGGACATGCTGATGGCGCCGCTCATGATCCGGTTCATCGCCGTGCCGAGCGCGCATCCCTGCGCGCGCAGCCGCAGCGGGAAGATCTCCGAGCTGTACACCCAAGCAATCGGCCCCATCCCGATGGAGAAGGACGCCACGAACGCCAGCACCATCGCGATGCTCAGACCCACCAGTGGCGTCGCTTGGCCCTCCGGGCGTTGGTCGATCACGTGCAGCGCCGATGCCAGCGTGACGAGCGAGATCACCATCCCGGCGGCGCTGGTGAGGAGCAGCGGCCTCCGGCCGACGCGGTCGAGGAGGAACGTGGCGACGAGGATGAAGAGCGTCTTGCTGGCGCCCACCGCCACGGAGGCTCCGATGGAGTGGGAGTCGGAGTGGAGACCCGCCTTGTCGAACACCCGCGGGCTGTACAACACGACGGAGTCGATGCCGGAGGCTTGCTGGAAGAACTGGAGACCAAGGCAGGCGATGAGTATGCGGCGCACGGCCGGCGTCGGACGGATCAGCAGGTCCCTCCAGACCCCCTCGCCGTGGCTTCCCCTGCTCTTGCGGACGATTGTCACGACCTCGTCGTCGTCGGAGATCCCTTCGGGGATGCCCACCGCGTTCTTGATGTCGGCGAGCCTCTCCTCGGCCTCGGCCGGCGAGTCGGAGGTCTTCTCGAGGACGCGGCGCGCGTCGCCAATGCGCCCCTGCATGACGAGCCACCGCGGCGACTCCGGCATGGCGAGGACGCCCAGTGCGAGGAAGACGGGCGGCACGGCGCCGACAAGGAACATGGCGCGCCACCCAATGCTGAGCGGGAGGCGGTAGAAGGCGAAGTTGGATACGTAGCCGAGGAGGACCCCGGTGTTGATGAACACCTCGGGGAACGACGTGAGCAAGCCGCGCGCGGACGCCGGCGCCACCTCGGCCGTGTACACCGGCGCGATCATGAGCGCGTAGCCCACACCCACGCCGGCCACGAAGCGGCCGAGCATGAGAATCGCGTAGCTCGGGGCGAGGCCCATGATGAGCGCGCCGGCGAAGAATATGACCGCCGCGAGCACCATGGTGTAGCGCCGGCCGATCCAGTCGGACGTCCGGCCCGCCGCGAGCGAGCCGACGAGCGAGTAGATGTTGATGATGCCGGCAAGGATCGCGATCTTCGTGTCCGAGATGTTGAGGTCCTCCTTCATGAACTTCTGGGCGCCGCTCATCACCGAAATGTCTGTTTGATCGATCGATCACACGCAAAGATCGAAATGGTTAGGATATATGCACGTGAGCTCTGAGCACGATCGAGGGCGTGGTGGTGTGCGTTTTTGCACGTACCGTAGCCGAGGAGGATGGAGTTCATGGAGGCGAGGACGGCGCAGGCGAGGGCGTACTTGTTGAGGGGAGCGCGCTTCGCCGGCGCCTCGGCGGCCGGGATTTCGTCGGAGGCGTCCTTCGACATGGTGACAAAGGCGCGCGAGCTGCGAATCTGCGATGGATAAAGTTTGTGTGGAATTTAGTAGCCGTGCGGCGCTAGCTCCGGCTGCGGCTGCGCGTTCTGTGCCACCACCTCCTCCCGCTCTTATAAAGCACCGGTATTGTTGGACAATAGTCGATGCCTTTCATATCATAAGTAACTTTAGTTTTAAATTCAACTATAATTATAAAAAATAAAGCAATATTTTTTTTTAAAAAAATTAAACATCTTATAGAAATGAGTTTCACTCTCGTCCTTACTTTTGTACCTAGAGGTACCGGTATCTCAAGTTACCAAATCGTTTCTCACCATTAGATCTAGCTAAGTAGGATGTGCACTGTTAGATCCAACTATCAGAAACGATTTGGAACTGCGAGGTACCGGTACTGGTATCTTGAGGTATAAAAGGAAGGATGAGAGTAAAACCCTATAAAAATATATTGAATGATATATTTAATAAAACTAATTCGCTGGTGTGAATGTAAGTGTTTTTCTTTTATAAATTGATTGAACTTAAATAAGTGTGACTTAGGATAAACTTAATGTGATCTGGAATATAAAACAGAGGATGTACATCACTAAGAAGAATCTGATGATTGCCATAGGTCACCTCATGATAATGACACGTAAGATCCTTCGGGAAGACTTTGTATTAGCACCCCTACCTTTTTGGTTTTTACTTATACTTATAAACTAAAAAAATTAAATATTCAACATTAAATTTTAAGTTAATTTTAAATTTTTTATTGTAGTTTATTGTTTAGCCCTGACTTTTAAATCACTATAAACAATTATATAAAGTTTTACCTCGTGGCCTCAGCATTCAAATTAGAAGATAGTTTTGTCCCATCTTATTGGAAAAATGTCTTAATTTCCGCTATTTCACGTCTGTAGCAGTTTGGATGTAACCATTTCCCGTATTCTATTTTTAATGATATTCTGGTTGGGAATCTCTCCTCCCGGTGAATTATAAAAAAATTATATAAAGTATTTTTCACAAACTATTTTCCATTTGCAAATATATTATTTGATTTTTTTCTTAAAAAACAAAAGGATGGCCTCTCTGGGCGACGAATCCTCAATTCCCCAGTGTAAAAATATGTCCTTCAAACTAGAAAACGCAGCTCACATTGCAAATTGCCCTGTCTCATTGTCAGCATTTTGTCCGGTGGAACGAGAGGTGAATGAGAGGGCAAGACGGTGGGCGGAGAGGTTCAGTGAGAGGTG
This sequence comes from Oryza brachyantha, assembly GCF_000231095.2. Classification (NCBI taxonomy): domain Eukaryota; kingdom Viridiplantae; phylum Streptophyta; class Magnoliopsida; order Poales; family Poaceae; genus Oryza; species Oryza brachyantha. The sequence continues at coordinate 4,360,535 of NC_023165.2, read as the reverse complement.
GTACGATCAGGAGCTCAGGGCAGCGGTTAGCTTGGCGGCGCACCAGGCGTCCTGGTGCATGTCCGTGGACGTTGCCACCTTGGTCATGTTCCGGCTGGGGTGGAGGTCTGGGGCGATGTGTGAGACTGTCAAGTGGAGCCTAGGGCTAGTGGGGCCCATAGTCCAGTCAGAATGAGAGGAAACTCCAGTATATTAAGTGTAACCTTGTCGTCTTTGTGCTTTTGTTATGCTTACCAGCTAAATTTAAATTTTTAACCTTAAATTTGAAATTGGTTTTGAGTTTTTTTATTATAGTTTATTTCACCTTTTGCTTTTATATCGTTAATACATATATATTTTTTATTCATAAATTATTTTTTATTTGTAAATATATTGTTTGGTTTTTCAGTAAAAAAGCCAACAGGCGAGACCATCTTTTGAACACCTATTATAAAAGTTAAGAACACTATACTTAGGTGTTTTGCACCTAATGTTTGAGTACCATCCATGTGGTTTTTGGGGCGAGATAAATTTCATGTAAGAACTTGAATATATGGTCTACCAATGTTACAAATGGTGTAGTCAGACGTGGCTTGGTTTGGACCTAGTGAATTTGCAAAGTGGGCTACGTACTTCTATTTTCCAGGAGTCCAAAACTTTTTGGCGACAAAGGTCATGATAGTTAATGTTTTTATGTTGAGCAATTTTATCATTCTTGAGAAGGTACCAAGAGATACCCTGTTTTCTATATAAAATTTGGTACCTCTTGGTATTTTAGATACTAGAAGGAACTAAATTGTATATAGAAAAGAGTGATACCTCATGGCACCTTCTCAAGGATGTAAAAAAACTCTTTTATGTTAGTGATAAAATTTATAGTAGTTAGAGTATGTCCTTTTATTTTTTGAAAAACAACATTTTATGTAGAAAAGATTATGGCTATATATTGGTAGAGTTGCCAAGTTGGCAATGTTATACTTCTGGAATTGCAGATTTTGTTGATTTCAGTATTTTATTTGGAGTACTAAAATACTCTGTAAATTTGTGATGAAGTTCAGAGGTGTTTCTGGTGCTCTAAAGTTTACTTCTGTATTTTTACATAACTTTCTGTTGGGCCAAAACTACACTAAACTATGAAATTCTGCACTGAATTTTAAAAAGGAAAATATTACTAAACCTTAAGACATTTTTTTTACTTGGTGTTATAATAGCGACTGAAATTTGGACAAATTCTGCATAGATTGATAATAGTCAATAGAGCCTAAAAGTGCATACATGGTTATTGTTAAATCCGCCTTTTTAAAAATTGAATATTCATTCGAAATTAATTTTCTAAATCGATGCAAAGTATCAAGAAACTCCTGAACTTCAATGTTTTGGATAACTTATTCCTCACCCTTTTTATAACACAAATAATTTCTGCATGGAACATTTTTAACTCCAGTTATATGCTAAGGGCAATAAGGGTAGTTCTTAAAAGAATGTCAAACGGCCAATGGTTGACCAATGGAATTGGTGTGCAAGAGGTTAAAAGAAAAACTTAGGAGCGTAAAAGAGATCAAGCAAGTATCAAGAACGCAAAAGAGATAGCCTGAAATCTCAGTGGCACATTGTTTTGTTTTAACTCGCAAAAATGAAAAACATAGTTTTGTTTCAAAAAAGTACACTACTATTAAAAAGTTGATATCCAGGGACTTGGGATTCAAAGTATCGTTTTCACGTGGCCGAAGGTGTTGAATAATAGGACCCGCTTCGTAGAAGCACACATCACTCACCGGGAAAAAAAAAACAAGCATATATAGTGGAGTATCCCGGCGGTGTCACGTACTGCCGCCACCTGCATCGTCGTCATGGTCACCCAATATTCTAGCGTTGCGAGATCATCCGCCATTCTTGGATCCAAAAGGTTGCCACTCTCCACTCAAACCGAGTAGCGAGTACTCGTTAATTTGAGATGATTTTTCAGTCTTCATTTTTGTTGATTCATCTCTTGGTTTAAGCTGTTGTCTTGGTATGCATCTTGTCTTTGCTTCTTCACTCATCTGATCTACAAAGCTTCACTCCTGCAATCACATAACAGGAGGATCTGTTAACTATGACAAACACTGGACTCTGGAGTCTGAGTGTTGAACATAGAAAAGTAAAAAAAACCCAGTCCAAGATCTTGCTTCAGTTTTTCCATGGGACAAAATTTCTATGATAACTGGGGGTGTTTAGTTAGTGAAATGAAAATTTTTGCCTGTCACATCAGACGTTTGATCGGATGTCGAAAGGAGTTTTCGGATAAGAATGAAAAAATGAATTTCACGGCAGGCATGAAAACCGCGAGACGAATCTTTTGAACTTAATTAATCCGTCATTAGCGTATGTGGGTTACTATAGCACTTATAGCTAATCATGTCCTAATTAGGCTTAAAAATCCGTCTCACGATTTCTCACATAAATGTACAATTAGTTTTTCGATTTATCTATATTTAATACTCTATTTAGGTGTCCAAAAATTTGATATGATGTTTTTGTGTGAAAATTTTTGGAACTAAACGGGGCCTAAACAAAGCTTCCATTGCAACGGACGCCGCTACGAGACGGGTCTGACTGTCTGACTGCAATTCTGACCAGCGAAAAATCACCAGGGACAGCACAGCACAGCACAGTGTGTGTGACAGTGAGCTCGTGCAGGAGACCAGGAACGGGAAGAGAGAGCCTCTCCGGGAGAGCACAGCGACGCGCGTATGGTTAGCTCCGTATCGCCTATCAGCTTCAACGAAGCAGCATCCTTGACTCCCGGCGTCAATGAAAGCCACCGGCTGCCATGGAAAAACTTGTAACCTTTTGTCTGTTTGCAAATAATTGAGGATGAGTTGCTTATCTGCTATTCGGCTACTCCATTTTGTTTTAAAATATAAACATTTCTAGATATATTCTAAAGGGGTGTTTAGTTGGGGAGATGAAAATTTTTTATGTCATATCAGACGTTTGACCGGATGTCGGAAGGAGTTTTTAGACACGAATAATAAAAGAATTTCACGGCTCGCCTAGAAACCGCAAGACGAATATTTTGAGCCTAATTAATCCGTCATTAGTACATGTGGGTTATTGTAGCACTTATGGCTAATCATGAAGTAACTGTGTAATTAGTTTTTCGTTTCATCTATGTTTAATGCTCTATTTAGGTGTCTACATATTCGATGTGATGTTTTTGGAGGAAATTTTTGGCAAATAAATAGGGCCTAATATTAGATGAAAACATACGATTTTTAGTTATTTTAGCAGTTAATTTTTGAATTTTAAACTACCTAGTTTCTTTCCCCAAACGCTTTATTAGCTTAGGAATAATTGAAACGACGGAAATCATAAAAATTAGTGTATTATGGTACAAATTTTGATACCAGAAAAAAAATATACTTGGGAGAGTACGTGTTTGCTTTTGCTCGACAGTGCCTTCACGGCTCCAATCGAATCGCGTTGAACAATCAGCTCTTTTGCTCCGGCAGTTAATTTATATAGAAGTTACATAGTCCTGCAAACACTCGATTTTGGTATTGTCTTGCATCAGAAATTTGACTTGCTCCTACCACGTATTTAGGCCGCATTAGTTCTTACAAATTTTACCTGTTACTTTCGTGCACGTACGGATCTTGGGCTCAGTTTATTAGTACTGCATTTGTTCAGATGATCACACTAAAACCACCGTGTAAAATCTAATCTCTGAAGTCGTGTGACGTAATCTTTTACTTTCAGTGTACTTTGAACTTGCTGGCCCGGCGAAATGATAGTATTGTGAATTTGTAACGGGCTCTCCAAAAGTTTCTCCGCAAGAACAATGTGTTTTCCCTACTCTTTCGGAACAACTCAACAACTACACCTCTACCCATCACTTAGATAAAAAAGGAGGGTTGGAGTAAGATTTTTTTAGATAAGAAAGATGATTGAAAACTTCTAATGTAGAAAAATTAGCCAGTTAAAACTTCAGGAAAGATTGTGGCAGTTTGTTTTTTCATAAAAAAACTAAACGACATATTTGCAAATAAACAATAATTAGTGAATAAAATTTTTTAATATACGTATCTTTTACGATGTAAAAGTCAAAGCTGAAAAGTAAAATTTAATTAAAAAATCATAAAATTAACTCTAAATTTAAGATTAAAAATTTAAATTTTATCTTGTAAACATGATCATAAGCGAAAAGATAGGGTGGATATTGGTCGCATGCGTCCCGCTTGAGTAACTGAGAAATTCGTGTGGATATCCTTCCCCATGGCGTGTAAAGGGGAAACCTGATCGGGAAACGGAGGAAAACGGCCACCGCGCGAGTTTAATTAGCTAGTGCGGTCTAAAAAGAAGACAGAGAACATACATCGCCGATCCACCGGCCGGTTCAAGTTTATTGACCAGTGTGGCTCGTCTATTCATCGCTGGAATCTCTGGCGACAACGTCTCTTCGGAGAGGGAACGGTGAGAGGGGATCACACCAACGCGAGAGGAGAGGGGATCGATGTTTGCACGCACGAGGCCCTTGTACCGGGAAGACAGCCACCAGAATTGGTGTGTGGACGTGTACAGGTTTCTCTCCTCACATCGACTGAGGCCTTGTATAGTTTGTAAAAAAATATTTTTAAGAAAAACATCAAATCAAATTTTTGGATACATATTTGAAATATTAAACGTAGTCTAATTACAAAATAAATTTAAGATTCCGCCTGAAAACCGCGAGATGAATCTTTTTAGTCTAAGTAATCTGGCATTAGCACATATTTGTTACTATAGCACTTATGGCTAATCACGTCTTAATTAGAGATTCGTCTCACGATTTCCCTCGTAACTATATAATTAGTTTTAATGTTCATGTATATTTAATATTTTATTTAGATATCTAAAGATTTGATGTGATATTTTTAAAAAAAGTTTTTAGAATTAAACATGGCTTGAGATAATGATGAATACGGGATTGAATCATATGATGAGAGATGGAGAGTAGTCTACTCTGGTCTAGATGGCGATGGTGGTCGCGTATCAGCAAGCAAAACGCCTTTGGTACGTAAGCTCACAACTTTAAAGGTGGTTACGAGTCATCGACCTTTATTTTCAGACGAAATTACGCTCTAACTTATTTTCTAACTTATAAGTTAAAATTTAAAATTTTAACGTTAAATTTGAATGTTTTTTCACTAAAACTTATTTTTTAATTTTAGCTTTTATATCGTTAAAAATATATATATAAAAATTTTATTTATAAATTATTTTTTATTTATAAATATGTCGTTTGGCTTGATAGTGTTGTTTAGATTATGCATAAGCTTGTCAGAACGGACCTGTTCGATTTACCTGCTCCGCTGATTAGCCGGTTGGTTTACAGGACAGGACACTTAATTAGCACATAATTATTTAAGTATTAGTTTGTTTGAACTTAAGATATAGGTTTGCTTGAATTAAACATGTGAAATTTTTTAAAAAATTATACCGTTTAATAATTTGAGAAATGTCTCGGTGTCAAGCTAGCCGCCACTAGAAAAAAAAAAGTGTCAGATAAGCCACACGACTGACGAGCCAACAATGTGGCTAATTTAAGGGTATGACATATGAGATCTTAAGGATAACTAAATACGTGTCGCGACACACTTATAGCAACGAAGTGAATACGTGTTGTCAAAAAAACTAGGATAACAACTAAAGCAAGGCGTGATAAAAGTGAGGGGGAGCAATCAAACACCTCCCCTAAACTTCTTGGACATTGGAGCACCAAATATTCAACGAACTCACGGTATGCTCTAGGATGGCCTTGGGCTTAGCACCACGCAGCCCTCGCACGGAATCGGTCCTCGCTGACGAACTTGGGCCGAAGGCGGCATGTGCTCGCTGACGAACAAGGCCGTGTAGCGTGTAGGTGTTCGCCTCGCGGGCCAGGTGCCCGTGTGTGCCCGAAGCAGCGTCGATTTGATAGTTTCTAAAGTTCAGTGCGCTGGGCTCCTGTGGGCACGTAAAAGAGTGAGAAAGAATGATCGTCCATATGCATTTATGTTATACTAATTATTCTATGTTATATTATTAACTTAATAAAAAATTAATCGTTATTTCTTTGTTCATCCACTGCTTGAGCACATGGTCCAAATCAACATACAAAGCTTTTTATAGAAAACTTTATGTATTGGTTACATGTAAAAAATATAAAACATAAAAAATAATGTATATAGATAATATTTTAGTTATCCATATATGTCAAATAGATGATAACTGTCTATACTATTATATCTGCCATGATGCCGCGACAATCTTGGAGTCAGGGTTTACATTGTCCTGGAGAACTCTGAAACCACTGTACGGTGGAGTATGGTCATCGTGCTATTATCGTGATTTTTTTAATAGTTTTGGATGATTTATTATCGTGATTTTTTAATGGTTTTGGATGATTCTTTTTACATGATAATCGTGTAACCATGCGAAGAAATTGCCGGTTTCGGCAACCCTGCAAGGAGCTGAAGAGCATTAAGGCCTTGTTTAGTTTCCAAAAATTTTCCCCCAAAAACATCACATCGAATCTTTGGACACCTAAATAGAGCATTAAACATTGATAAAATGAAAAACTAATTGTACAGTTATAAAAGAAATCTTGAGACTAATCTTTTGAGCTTAATTAGTCCATGATTAGCCATAAGTGCTACAGTAACCAACATGTGCTAATGATGGATTAATTAGGCTCAAAAGATTCATCTCGCGGTTTTCAGGCTAACCGTGAAATTCGTTTTTTTATTCGTGTTCAAAAATACCTTCTAACATCCGGTCAAACATTTGACGTGACACTTTTCTCAAAAATTTTCAAAATCTAAACACCACCTAACTTATTGAGGGGACGTGCTAAAAGCGTATGGACATATCACGTTGGTTAGAGCCCTGAGGTTGGTGGCCATCAATTGGAACGTTAGGTGAAGTGTAGCTTCGATGTTCCGATCCATGGTGGTCAGCAAGGCTCATGTAGCTAGCCTGAAGAGAGCTGGACCTGTACGCGCGTTTGCTGCTCAGGACAGTGCAAAACTTGACACTGACGACGGAGCTCCTGAGAGCCATGCGTGCACCGTGCGTTGGTTTAGTGGTGTTCTCTTGCTAAAGTTTTGGCAGCATGTAATTTTGGTAGGGTAGGGAATTAAATCAACCCTACGTTAACAGATGGCGATGGGATTCCTTGTGCTTATTGTACCTCGTGCTATGGAGTGCATATGGTGTCAAGCCTCCATTATGATGGGGGTAGAAATAGAATCCTAAAAGAACAGAAGGATTCAGTGTGAAGATGCCTCTTTTTCTTAAGCTGCATGAAAGGGACGACCAAGCTGTGGATGCTTTTTAAGTACACGGGTGAATATCTATCCGTTTCTTGAATGCCACCCAAACAATCGTTAAGAAAATTTGATAAGATGGATTAATATAAGACATATTGATAAATATGCAAGTTTAAATTCGGTTTCTATAAGTTATTAAAAAATAAACTAAACTGAAACAAGTATGAACATATTTACAATCATTTTTGTTAGAGCTTTTTTAACATCCTTGGAAAAGTATCTTAAGATATTACATTTTGATATAAAATTTTGGTACCATGAGATACCATAATTTTGCACTATAATTTTTTATACCTAAAGATACTTTTCAAGGATGAAAAAAAAATCATTTTTGTTATCTTGTTACAACTTGTAGAGTTGAATTTAACTTACATGTATGTGGAGTGATATATCTCGTGTTAATTTATATTATTAACTTTTTTATATTATTAATAACTTTTTGGTGATATAAAAAACGAATTAATATCCACATATGTGCTAGAAGGACTTTCCCCGAGCGAGCTACCTTTTGTTTGCGTCGCTAGCTCGGACATGATCATTTGCCAGGTACATACAACTCACCGGATGTAACATTTGGCATGAAAAACAAAACATCAATTGTATCGAGGAAAATTTTTCCAGTAAATACAAGTTTGCTGGGTCCATTAACATCTGATGATCTGGACATAGTCTGGTGGCTCTCTCTAGGAATATTCAAACAGGACAGGTACGCTTTTGGGACATTACAATGCTGGTGCCTCATCAACGAGACAAAAAGAGTAATTATGCGAAGAAGGACTTCCATGGATTTTAATAACTTCTGTATCATCCGCAGACATGAAACCGGGACCTGATGTGATTAAGAAGCAAACGGTAGTCGCACAAATTTGTTGTGGAGAGTCATGATCGACTTCATGGCATATGAAAACCTGCCAGCAATTCTCTCTACTTTAAGATATGATAAGAACTTTAATTAGTGATGCATAATGTGCCCAATGAGTGGGGCGGCGGAAAGTAACTAGAGATGTTCAGGTATGCCAATATGAATTGTGAGTAAGCTAATTTATATTTGTTCCACAATAATCTTATAGGAAATTTTTTTACATAGGGAAGACGTTAGAGATATGATCCAAATTATTATCTATAATGTATGGATTATATTATTCTAGTAGATTTCTCCTAACCGTTTTCTACTAGAAGTAGGATTAGTTTCCTAATAAGATTCTGTCTTTTCCTATTAGGACTCGTTGATTTCTTCTTATATATATCTCCTATAAGCTGCACGAGAAAGGTGAGATGCCCCGCGTGTATTTCCCTGCATTGTAATCATCACCTCATAGTGGTTATTTTCGGTTGACGTCCGTGGTTTTTCCCACAAGGATTTTTCATGTTAAATCTGTGTCTCTGTTATGGCTCAATTTTCCTAACAGAAGATGGGTTAGATCCTTGATCTCTTCGTCTAGGATGTACGTAGCCAAATTTTATAGGTACTATTGAGCAGTTGAATGACCTCTGCGATTAACCATAGTAAACATAATTAAGTTTATGAATATTAGGGATAATAGATCAAAACAAACGTGATTTAACGTTGAAAAATCCCTCCAAGGTGAAGAGGAAAAAAACTATAAGAGACAATCCATTAATAAAGATATGAGGTTACATGTATAAGGGTGACATATATTTATAGGTATCACTAGAACTAGTACTATTATTGGACTAGGACTAATATAGCATATCTAATAAAAAAATATATGAGTAATTTTACTGTCCTTGAGTAGGTGCTGAGAGGTACCAAAATTTCATGTACTAGGTACCAAATTTTACACTAAAATTCTGGTATACCTTTCTTAAGTATCGTAAAATTGCTCAAAATATATACACCATAACCTTTAAATTCCAAGGGTAGCTTTCTTATGCATTTTCGGTTTAACTGTTCCTACTTTCTAACACTTTGCAGTCCCGAAGTTGATATCCCTTAAGAATGAAATTACTCGTAAATTGAAATGACAAAAAACAAACTTATAAATAATAAGGAGTAATCTAATACACAAACTTATAATACTAAAAAAGATACATATATATCAAGTCTTGATGGAAATTTGTCAGCCACTCCTCGATCGGGCTGGCAAAAAGGAAGTTATGTAAAACAAAAAATAGACGTGGTGATAAAAACAAAGGAACGATAAATAGAGCCAAGTTGAAAATATAGCATGTCCCACGCCCTTCGAGCATGCAAACATGTCGTATCAAACTATCAATCAGTGTGTTCAACCTAACTCAGCAAAATTAGCCATGGCCTGCCGTTAGTTCTTGGTTGATATGCACCACACAAGTTAATTATGTACTAGAATTAATGTTTTTCAATTTAGTCTGATAGATTGTGCGGAGCTCATAAATTTGTGTTCCACTAATGTGATTTTACTCTATACTCCTTTAAAAGGAAAGGGTGTATACCGTATAGAAAATGCTGATATTACCCGGTATTTTTTTGTTGCAATTCAAAATAGCAATATAATTCCAAAGGTCCATCATTTTTTTATATAAAACATGACGGAAAATAGTTTTCCTTGTGATTAATTGCATATCAAGCCATCATATTAGTTCCTTTCAATCAAAACTACACGTCTCCATCTGGACCCAAACTGTATTGCACGAGTCTACTACTAATCTGTCTGCTCTCTCTCCTTAATGTCATGGCGCACGTAGATCTCCTGTGGATTCTCCGAAAAACGAGTCCAACAAATCAGAATCGACTGAAAATCTGGGTTCCAGTTTCAGTATAGTAAAAAAAGAAAGCAAAGCTCCATGGTAAGCAAATCTGTCGTTTTAGATAACAATACATTCTTATAAATCTATTTTTAACTGTATTTTTTATTAAAATTTATGGATAAATAAATGTTTACTCTAATTAAAGTATTTTTAGACTAATCTATGCATGTGGTTCTAGGGCGCGTTCGAAGTTGACTAACCAACTGGTCCAATCAGCCGCATGTAAATCGAAGAAAGTCATTAGCATATGATTAATTGAGTATTAACTTTTGCAAACTTGAAAAATGGGTTAATCTGATTTTTTTAAATAACTTTCATATAATTTTTTTTATAAAAAATACACCATTTAGCACTTTGAAAGCGTGCGCATGAAAAAAAAGGAAAATTTACCCCCTTTCAGTTGCGAACGGGCCCCTAGTGTTTTCAAACTAGTCAATGTTTTAAAATTTTAACTACACACTTATACAAAACAATAACAATTGAGGAAGTACCAAACAGAGACGCAAAAAGTATATACATTAATCGACTCGTACACTCTTACACTGCCACGGTAATATCTGAACAAGAACACATGCATACCCATGTAGACCATGGCTTCCTGGACCTCCTCAATGCTGTCGTCGAAGGATTCGCCGGCTGATCGAACTGTTACAGGGTGAAGAGAACCAGAGATCCGTGACGTGCTGCGTAACCGCAGAGGTGACCGCGACCTTTTTACTACGTGGATTCGTCGCCGTGTGGAACAATCACACAATCTTTTCCCCCGTAAAGCAGCTCGATGTCCCTACATGTTGGCTATGGCCAACAAGTGATGTGCACGAGATCCAAAAGTCTAGCAATCTAAACCTGAGTGGCTAGTAGAATCTGAAGATTCACAAAGCAACACACACTTGTCGACCACACTCGGACTCGGCGACGGCGTGTGTACGTACGGACGGACGTGTTCAGTGCTGAGCGCTCAGCTCGGTGGACTTCTTGCGCTCATGGCGGCCAGCGTCGGCGACGACGACGTCGTCGTCGTCGTCTGTGTCCTTGCCGAAGAGCTTCACGGTGTCCTCCAGGCTCTTGCCCTTGGTCTCCGGCAGGAAGAAGTACATGAACACCCACCCTGCCGCGGCGATGGAGGCGTACAGGTAGAAGCTCCCGGCGATGGTGATGGTGTCGGAGAGCGAGAGGAAGGACATGGTGGTGGCCCCGCTCATCATCCGGTTCAGCCCAGTGCCGATGGCCGCGGCCTGCGCGCGCAGCCGCACCGGGTAGATCTCCGAGCAGTACACCCACGCGACGGGGCCCAGCCCCGAGGCGAACGACGCCACGAACGACAGCATCGCGGCGATGCTTACGGCGCCTAGCGCCTTCGCCTCGCCCTCCGGGCGCCGGTCCATCATCAGCAGAGACGTGGCCAGGGTGAAGAGGAAGATGGCCATGCCGCCGCCGCTGGCGAGGAGGAGCGGCCTCCGGCCGACGCGGTCGAGGAGGAGCGTCGCGATCGGGATGAAGAAGGTCTTGCACACCCCCACCGCCATGGATGCGCCCAGCGAGTTCGTCTTCGACTTAATGCCGGCACGCTCGAACACCCGCGGGCTGTACATCACGACGCAGTCGACGCCGGTGGCTTGCTGGATGAACATGAGGCCGAGCCCGGCGACGAGCATGCGGCGAACGGGCCTGGTCGGGTTGAACAGCAGCTCCTTCCACACACCCTGGCCTTGCGACGCCTTGTTCGCGCGGACGATGGCGACCACGTCCTCGCCGTCGGACGCGTCCTCGGGGATGCCCACGGCTTTCTTGATGTCGAGGAGCCGATCCTCGGCCTCGTCGGGCGAGTCAGAGGTCTTGAGAAGGACGCGGCGCGCGTCCTCGATGCGGCCCCGCATGACGAGCCACCTGGGGGACTCCGGCATCGCGAGGACAGCGATGCCGAGGAAGATGGGTGGCACGGCGCCGACGAGGAACATGGCGCGCCAGCTCAGGTGGACGGGGAGGCGCGCGAACGCGAAGTTGGAGACGTAGCCGAGGAGGATGCCGCTGTTGTTGAACACCTCCGGGAACGAGGTGAGGAAGCCGCGGGCGGAGGTTGGCGCCACCTCGGCCGTGTACACGGGAGCGATCATGAGGGCGTACCCGACGCCGATGCCGGCCACGAAGCGGCCGGCCATGAGGAACGCGTAGTTCGGGGCGAGCCCCATGAGGAGCGCGCCCGTGAAGAAGATGGCGGCCGCGAGCACCATGGTGTACCGCCGGCCCAGCCAGTCCGACGTCAACCCCGCCGCCAGCGAGCCGAACAGCGAGTAGATGTTGATGACGCCGGCGAGGATCTCGATCTGCGTGTCGGTGATCTTCAGGTCCTCCTTCATGAATATCTGCGCGCCGCTCATCACCGAGATATCTGCACGCAAGTACATATCAAGAACGCCATTACCATCTCAACATCTCTTTAACCGGTTTAATTACATGCCCGCATGCACGTACGAACGAACGAACGTGACGACGTACCATAGCCGAGGAGGACGGAGTTCATGGAGGCGAGGAGCGCGCAGCCGAAGGCGTACTTGTTGATGGGCGGGCGCTTCGCCGGCGCCACGGCCACCGGAACGGCGACTTCGTCCTTGCTCATGGCGAAGTGATCTCTCTCCGGGAAGGAGATCGATCGGTTAGCTGTTCTCTGTTGGTTCAGTGTACGTGATCGATCAGCCTCCCGGTACACGTTGCCGGCTCTTGTTGGTTCTCGCTCACACTCTATTATTGTTGCTCGTACTCTAGGTCCCTAGCGAATGAGCAAACGCCAGTGAGGTTGTGTATGGTTTCGCTAGCCCTTGGCCCTCTTTTATATGCAGAACTACTGCTGGTGATTGTTTGAAAACAAAAAAAAAAAGAGGGAAATTTGGGGCAATCAGTGCACGTTCGGTATAGCAGCAAATTTAACGTATTATCTGTTTTTTTTTGGCGAGGAACGTATTATCTACTTGGAGATTAAAAGTGGGTCTGTAGTGCTCTTTGATTGAGTGACAGACTACTGCAGAACATTGTGTTCGGTCATGATGGCGCCTCAAATCAGTGATCTAGCACAGAGAAAAAATGATTAGCTTTGTCTAAGAATATTGTTTTGATAATTTTTCTCTCTCCAGAATTTTTCTAACTAGCAGTGTATACTATACTAGTATCTAAATGGACGAGCTCGGTTTACTGACCGTCGACGTATGACCAATTGACAGGTCGCAAATACGTACTCACGCAAGCCGTGGCAGGACCCATTCAGCTGTTGCTGGCAGCCTGCCTGGTACTGTGGTCTGTGGCGCACGACCGGTCACGGGATCAACACAGCAGCAGTGCAACACACGGAAGACTGCAGTCCATACTTCAGATTTCTCAAAGGAAAAGACCGTACCTACGCCATTTATATTGCATAGAGTTTTATTTGAGTAGTTCTAAACTAGCATTATGGCCCGCGCAGATTGTGCGGCTAGCTTTGTTATAAAATTTTTTATATAATATTAAATATAGTTTTGTTATAAAATTTTTTATATAATATTAAATATAGTTTTATATTATATTGTAAAATATATAATGTTAAATTGGTAATATAGATTTAAACTTAGACCTAACTTAAATCAAACTTTTACATTTGATGCACCGCAAATTAAAACAATAACTTCTTTTATATTATCTTAATAACATAATATATCTAAGAATAATGTTACAATAAATTAAAATTGTACAAAATTTATGGCATAATATCTCTTATTTCGTTTGTCTTCTTTAATTACGTATCTTTCATATATATTACTTATTTATAATTATCCATAACCTGTTTCAGACATATTTTTAGGCATACGAGGATTTTTTTTAGTTAATCTTGTACGATATCCTCGTAGGGATCGGATGGCAGCAGCGCCGATTAAAACACTCTGATTTTTTCCTTTCCTTGTCCGATTTTCAAAAAATATTATCTTTTCTTTTTTTATCTCTTATTTTCCTTCGATTGCTCGATTAAAAAACAGACTTTTTTCCTTTCCTTGACGGCAGCGGCGTCTATTTGATAAAAAAATCTGATTTTTTCTTTTTCATCCGATCCAAAAATCATTATTTTTTCTTTGTTTTCCTTGTCCGATCCAAAAATCATTATCTTTTCTTTTTTCAATTCCAAAAGATCACTTTTTATCCAAAAAATCACGTTCTTTTTTCCTCCTAAAAAAACTTCTTTTTATCTCTTATTTTCCTTCGAACGCTCGATAAAAAATTCGATTCCAAAAAATCATGTTTATTTTTATCCAAAAAGACGGTTTTTTCTCCTAAAAATACTCTTTTTCGATCCATGCTGTGCGTCCATAGCGGACCCTACTGGGCCCAGGAGACTAAGAAGCAACATGTTCTTTCTTTTGTCCTATTAAAATTTTTTTTGTCCGATTGATTTTTTTGCTGTTTTTTGTCCGATTGATTTTTTCTCTCTTTTCTTATTTTCTCTTGATTAACGTGAGATTTTCTAACCCGTGAGAACGAACGTAGTGACTCTTTTTTTATGTTATTTTATATATATAATAGATATCAGGTAAGCATAGACCACTTATCTAAATTTTAGTCCTATATAGAGCTTGAAGGAATATCTTTAGCTTTTCAAGTCGGCTCCTAATATTTTCTATTATAGTTGTTATATTTTATCAATTTATATATAGGTTCAAACTCTTATATTCAACGCATTACGTGTAGAAAACTAATATAAAAATCCCCGAACCACTTCTCCCTTAGACATTATCATCAGATGGTGTGGATCTACGCAGTGACCGCCACCGGGGCTTGGAAAAACTAAACGGTGTATTTTTTGTAAAAATTTTTTATAGAAAAGTTGTTTTAAAAATCATATTAATCTATTTTATATTTTTTAATAATTAATAATTAATCAATCATGTACTAATTTATTAGTCCGTTTATCTGGCTTATAACCCTCCCCTAACGCGGCCTTATTCTAGCTATTTATCCCAAAATAAGTTTATTTCTGAGTAATGTTGCATTGGAGTTCATAAAAATAAATAATAAATGCATTGTGAATAGATAAGATACGGCAACGGTATTAATATTTGATAAAATGAAAGGTGCTAGTGTCTTTTAGTTTTTCATTGGTATTTGTGTGTAACGAGTAAAAAAATAAAGTTATTTGGCACGAGCAGTACCAGCATGTACGTGACCGTCTAATCCAATACAGTACACCGTAAAAACACTCCCACAACTGCACAAAGTTGTACAACTAATGCCTGACAATGCCGCATCTATCAAGCGGGCACTCCGGCCATCGCGCGCGCCAAAACCTTCCCCGTCAGTCAGCCATCGCCCATCGCTCGCTCGCTCGCGCGTGCAGTGCATCCTCTCCGCTGCGTCAACCCGCCGTCACCATTGCATCCTCCGGCACCACCGGTGCACTGGCATTGAATCCTCACGTGCGCCGGCGTGCGCGCCGCCACCATGGATCCCGTCGCATTCAGCCAGCGCTCGCACGGATCTTTTCGTCGTCGACACAGGGCATCCTGCCACAGCGCCGTCCGGAGCTCGTCTGCCACTACACCAGATCACGCACGTAAAAAAATTTATCACGCTAGCTTAGCTATCGACTTATATATCTTCTTCCGTTCGAATTCATCTCCTTTGTACAACAACGTGTACGACGACGTACTGGCCAGTGGCAGTATTCACCGTGTGATAGATCCTCTGTGTGCATGTTGCTGTTGTTTCTTCAGTATTTTTCTCTTCCGATGGTGACCGTACTGTAGATTTTTTTCCCCTACTGCGGCCTGCGTATCGTCACGTAGATTGCGACCGTGCAACACGCCTCAACCTAAACATCGACGCCTACCCCGGCTAGCTCCGGGATGATCGATCGAGCTCCCCCCCCCCCCCCCAATGTTTTTGTAACTCTCACGCTTGCACGTCCAATTCAAGCTCAAAACTTCCCGCCTTTATTGTGTCCATACCAAAGCGCGATTACACGCATCGCGCCCACAAGGATGAAGGATCTCATCATCTCTGGATCTAACGCGTGACTACCTGTAGCTCCACGTTCTGTTCATCCGCGAACTCTCCCGTACCATCGAGAGCCCTATCTCCAGCGGCTAGTCTCGGCCTGTTACCATCACGGCTGATTGCTTTCCTGAATGCAAATCGAAGTGGTTTTCAGAATCGATACCAATCTATAGTCCCGATTGCCTAGCTAGCGTAATAAATAGCCAGTAGTTGAGTAGTTACACATGGGTATAGCAAACTTGTTCAAGGCTTCACCGATCTGTTTGTGCCAGAGGCATTGAGTGATCCATCAGACCATCAGTTACTTACTGCCGTGACAACGCAAGCACACAAGCAGTAGTGACAAGCACGCACCTCGGGCCGGTTAGTTTGTGGTCGGAGACAGAGGAGCGCTAGAGCTAAAGCTGAAACGAAACTGGTTGGAGGAGAGAGTGTGTGGCTGGTGGTCCATGAAAAGCAACGCGACGTTGGCGTGTGTGGCCGCTAGCCGCGGTGTGGCAGGAAGCACTGGACGACTTGCCTGTGCCGAGCGAAAGCGACGCGACGCGACGGCCCGGCCGGACGCCGCCCCGCCGCCCAGAGGTAGGAGGAGAGCTGCAGTGCAGCCTGCACCATCTGTTTAGTTACAGCGGCTTGTCGATTTGCCTATTAAAGCTGATGCTTTGTTCTTACTCCGCTGCTTTTTTACTCCCAGTTCTTCTCACCCGAATAATCTACACCGGATTGCGATCGGTGGACACGGCCTGGCCACCCCCAGTTGCAGAAATGTAGGATCTTGCCACTGAATTTTTTGGCTTGGTTGCACATCGGTACTACTGTAGCATCAGGCCGAGTCTTGGTTAGGCTGCACAGCTAGTGAGTTGTTACCTACCGGGTCTCATGATCTGACGTCTAATGTCTCAGATCAACGACTTTAACAGCTTTGATCTGTTGGGCCTGCCACTACAAGTTCGCACCCGTTGCTCCCTTACACGTAGCCCCCCCGAGTTCACTGTCAGCCTCAGCTTTCCAAGCTCAGTAGTAGATTCAAGGGTAATCGATCAGCATTAGCGGGAGTATTAAATCTTGCTATCCAATGATTCAGCTTTGCCACCATCTTACTCCACCCACAGTACAGTATGTGACATTGCCGCAACATTTATCTTGCTCAAGAAAACTTTGTATCCGATACTCTCGCTGCCCTGCCAATCGCCTAGCTTCATTGCGCACATTTGTCTCTATTCAGCAACACCGGCCCAACCTTACTAAGGTTGTTCCATCTTCTCACTAGTAGACTGATTGATGAGACGCCTACGGGCCAGGCGGCTAGCTATACCTGATCTTTTCTGCTGATCAAGAACAGGGGACACCAATCGAAAATATCTCTGATTGCCTGCAAGTAATAGGCGTTGTTTAGTTTTTAAATTTTTTTTCAAAAACATCCCATCGAATTTTTGAACACCTAAATAAAGCATTAAACATAGATGAACCAAAAAATTAATTGCACAGTTACGAAAGAAATATTGAGACAAATCTTTTGAGCCTAATTAGTCCATGATTAGCTATAAGTGCTACAGTAATCAACATGTGCTAATAACGGATTAATTAAGCTCAAAAGATTCGTCTCGCGGTTTCTAGGCTAGTCGTGAAATTCGTTTTTTCATTCGTGACCGAAAACCCCTTCCGATATTCGGTCAAACATTTGACGTGACACTTCTACCAAAATTTTTCTCGATCTAAACACCCCAAGACTTGGGAGCTGCCAGGAAGAAAGCTGGGAATCAGGAAAGATTAGACAGATTTGGGCAGAATAATAAACTATGGAATCTGTCTTCCTTTCCTGATAGGATGGGTGAACTGTTCAAGATTGGAGAACAGCAAACTTGTTTCCTCTGGGGGATAGAATCATTTCAATTTCTGACATTTGATGGATGAGCTGTACCCGGTCGATATGCTACAATCTTCTTCAGGAATCAGGGTGCCTCAGAAGCTCAGACTGGTGAAACAAAAAAGTGCTTTGTCATCCTGGTTTGTTTTACTGAAAATCGGTAGAGAATCATTTCTGTGTATGTGCAGTCGCGGATTATGCGTTTGTCATCCTGATCAGTGTTACTGAAACACACACTCCAATAGAGCATCAATGCTGTTTATGTGCAGTTGCGATTATGCACCTTGAGGACGACAATTGAGGACCTGCATATGCCTAGATGGATGGTAAAGAGCAAAAGCGCATTTGCTACTGATCCCCCCCCCCCCCTCCATCACGTGGATCAGCTCTTGAGATCTGCTAGTGCTATCTACGTGTTCCAGCCACGCTCAAAGGTGCCAAACCTGGCCGTGTTACTCTCAGAACTCAACGTTTTTTTAAGCTACTTGGTGCGGACGTAAAAAATCCCTAAGAACATCCTCAACAGTTATCTAAATTTGGACATCCATATCTTTATTTAGATGATCATCTAAAACATTTTCATCCTTCATATCTCTTTGTACTCTGGCAGATTATCTATATATGACATCTTTTATATCTATTTGGAGAATTGGAGAGAACAGTTTCTCTCTTCTAACGTGGATGACATCTAGAAATAGATGATGAGATAGATGTTCTGCTCGAGCTCAACTTTTACTTTTCATCCTCTATTTCTAGGATGAAGGATAGGATGGATGAGCTGTAGGGATACTCTAAGGCCCCAGCTTTAAGAAGGAGAAAAGTTTGGATAGAGAGAAGAGGGTGGGTGTACCTCAGCAGCTTTTGCGACAAGGGAAAGAAGACGATTCTACCCGCCATTGCTGCATGAAGACATGAGGTGCTTATCAAGATGAACGGAGAGCATCGTGAGTTCAGTTCCTATTTCTAGCAGTGTCCATGACGACATGATGCCTTTCAGCCCTTCGATCGCTTTGATGCGTGCGCAATCATGGCGCCTTTCTGTGCTCATCAGCGTGTTGTTTCCTTCGCCGAGTAACTAGATTGGACCTCGGAAAGGGAACAAAAACGGCCAAGCAAAGTTGCCGGTGCTGCCATTATCCTTGTTATCCTTGCAGCAGATAAAGCAGAAAACTGTGCAAACCTGAAAGATGATTTGATCCACATGAGCCACGCCCCATATTACATCTCTCGATCAGGACTCGGTCATGACCTAATGGGATACGATGAGAGATCCGGCGTCACAGCAATTCCTTTCCTTACTTTAGCACGAAGCAGATGACGGCCGGCACGGCAAAGGACATCACGCGGGAAAAAGGCAGAGAATAACACGAATGGAAGGAGGCCTCCGCCATCGTTCGAGCTCGACACGTATGAAATCTTTAGCGCTCCATCGATCGATCGACGACAAGAGCACGCCGGACGGCCGGCCGGAGCCCGCACGCAATTAAGAGCGATCAGATCAGGCGCGGCATTACGCGGGGTGATGACATGATACCTCCTCCGCCATGGCATGGCTGGTTCTCACGCGGGCGCCCGTGACGAAACGAACCAAGTTGACAGGATTGCATGACGATTTTTCCGTCCTTGATTAGTTGTTTTCGGCCACTGTAAAAGCAATCCCAGGTTCTGCTCTGCACTGCTGCGTTCAATATCCTTCAGACGATCAGACACATTCGCTCCTCTACACTGTTTCAGGTCTTCTTCAGAAACGCAGGATTCCTTTTCCCTTTTCTACAAGAATGATGCGTAATTCTTGCGTTTGAAAAAAAAAATCTTTTGGGTTATCCATCGCATTGGGTCATAGGACAATAGAGGTCAACCCAGGCGGATGCCACTCCTATCTCAATTGCACAAGGACAATTATGTAGCGTTGTTTCGGTTTCAGTGAGCATATTATGATATTTTTTCAATCATTTTGTTCCGGTCTGAAAGCTGCAAGGGAAATGCAAGCATTTGCTAGTTGCTACTGTGTGACAGTGTGAGCGACCCTTTTCTTCTCCCTTTCAGCTCAGTTCCTTTCAGTGTCTTCCATTGGAGCACCCGAAATGTCCCCTTCGGTGGGAGGACTATTAAACAACGAAAGGGCTAGATGCCTAGATCCAATTCGATACGTCCCTCTCTCAAAATTTTTGGAGGACAACTTGCCACTATATTCAACAGGTGGTTTTCATGTTTGAAAAATGCCATCCACCTGCATTCGAAACCTGGGTTACATTGTAGTAATTTGCACTGCAAACTCTGGTGAAGTTTTGGCCTTAGATTTCTACGGACTACAGATATGCAATCTTTCAGAAATAGTGGAAGCCAATCCCACTTACTATGCAGTCATGCCACCTGTATTGTCAAAGTTATATGTTTCTTGTCAGCATTATGAAGCTGTAAACCTCATCCATCCTCCTTCCTGCCAAATTTTTTTTGTTCCTTTTCTGAAGTATTGAGGTGCATGCACTGTACATCTTGACAAAGCCACAAATTGGTAAGCCCCAATAATTAAGCTGAGTCACAGACCATATTTTGGCCAAAATTTCAGAATGTGATAAATAGTACTAAGTAATATAAACATGATGCCTCTTTGACGAATAAAAGCATAGCAACTTGTTATCATAAAGTCCAGAAATAAATCAATACGATACGTATAAGAATGGCGTCGTTTTGGGTGTACTTGGGTGCATGATAGCCATGTATACCAAGATAAGGGGCATCCCATTGCCACCATTATTGGGCTAAAAGATACCAGGTCCACTAAAACTCTGCAGAATTAGCAATACCGATACGGCAAACATGAAATGAAAACCTGAATACGACGACCACGTACGCTTATGAATTATGATCGAATTGAAGCAGCACTGCTGCTGTGGAAGAAATCTTGACAACAATGCCTCGGTTTGACACCACTTAGTGAGGGGTGTTCACATCTGATTCTTATTCCTCTTGTTACTCGACAGACAGCAGAGCCATGTTCAGGAGCAGTTATGCGAGAGATTTGATTTTTTGACACTCTAAAAATTAAAGTTTTATTATTCCACATTCTAGTCTATTGTTATTGGTTCATACCTCTTTTATGTTATACTCATGAGTATCAAGTTAAATAATTTATTTATGATAAAAGTGTCAAATCATCAAAGTTACACAATGTTTCCCACTAACAAAACTCCTTTTGAGGGAAGAGATGAACTGAAAATGCGTGTTATTTTTTCCTGATAGATGGACTCGTAGCATTGTTTCCCTCGAGTCACAAAAGCTAAAAAGACAGAGGGAAGTATCCTATTAAAACAAACCTTCATTAAGGACGGAGTCAGAAAGAAACACATAGTGGTGTCACTTGTTATTTTAATACTTTGAATTGGGTTTCGGTTGCTACGGGTGTCTAAATTTGGATTGAGTTACTCTATATACGATGAAAATAAATGAATTCTATTTAAAAAAAATCCGAACTGGGTTTTTGTAGCTCCGCCCTTTCGTACATATATGTGTATTATGTGTGAAAGTTAGAATTTACATACTAGATATATTTTTAAGGTAGGTAAGAATGATATTCCTAATCATTTGGGGTCCTCACCCCAAAAAATACATATATGAGGACGGTGCAATTTAATTTGGCGTCAATGTTTGGAATAAGTTTATCTGAGGTCCTTATTTTATCAATGAATCCGATTTTCGTTCTCCAACCAAAAAACCATATACAACAAGTCCTTCAACTATCATAACCAATGCAAAACAAATCCTAAGGCGTTTTGGATGGTGGTTTCAGCTGACGTGCGTCATGTGACTAGTTTGACTCGGTACTCGTCTTGACGTGGCATTAGCATGGCACATAAAAATTAACAATTGAAAAATAAAGCAAAATATATGGATCGACATGACAGTTAAATAATAAAATTTAAAAATAGTGAGACTCACATGTTAGTGGGCTCCACTTACTCCATGTCACCCCTCTCTTCTCTGTCCACGCGAATTTGTCGGAGACCGGAGAAATCGATCTGCTGAAGGGTATCATCGGAGAGGATGCATATTTTTTTAATTTTTATATTTTGCTTTTAGTGTCACGTCGCTACCCCGTAGGACGAGGACCGAGTCAAACTAGCCACGTAGACGTCACGTAAGCCAAAAGCATCGTTCAAACCGCCTTGGGACTTATTTTGCAACGGTTTTGACAGTTGAGAGACGGTTGTATCTGGTGTCATGGATGAGGGACAAAAATCGAACTCAAATTAAGGGACCTCAAAATAAACTTATTAGTCAGCGTTTTAATATTTGGTTCTGAACGAGGCTAGGACGACCCAGCTAATTGAAACTTGGACGGTAGGCCCATCAAATTTCAGCCCACGGGTACATTGGTTAGGTGAATTATTGGTCAAAATTTGGTCATCGGCCTAATTATTTTTTCGTATTTCTCCAGATCGTGAGTGAATTTGGGGAAACCTCTCCTCTCCCTCCATCACCAGCCGCAGCAACCGCCTCCGCCTCCGCCTCCGCGTCCGTCCGCACCGGGTGCGGCCGTGAGCGGTTTCACCGGCGGAAGCGCGGCGGCGGCGCTCTGTCTTCGGTTTCGAGCGGCAGCATGCGGCAGGTCTCGCTCTTTACCCCCTCTGCTTTATCGTGGTCTGCATCGCACGCTAGGTGTTTGTGGCAATGCGTGCGAAGAACACCGCGCCGAGCCGAGCGCTTCGTCTGCATTTACTGTGCCCTCCTTCCGGACGGAG
Organism: Oryza brachyantha; assembly: GCF_000231095.2. Taxonomy (NCBI): domain Eukaryota; kingdom Viridiplantae; phylum Streptophyta; class Magnoliopsida; order Poales; family Poaceae; genus Oryza; species Oryza brachyantha. Next base: position 4,337,856 of record NC_023165.2, on the reverse strand, counting down.
TCGTGTCCGTGCGAGATGGTTGGATGCGAGGGAAATAAATTATTGAGCTCAACTTTGAATCGATACCACGCGTTTGGTGCATTGTCCTGTATTTTAGTATTCAACTGGTGCTTGATGTTTACATGTGCATATGTAAGATAGTACCTGCAACCATGCCGTGGAAATCGCTCACTGGCTAAAGCCTCTAAAAAAAGAAGTTAATAAACTTTAGAAAATGAAAAGGAGAGAAATTCTGCGAACCCTCTAATAGTCTAGCCTCTAGCATAGGAATAAGATGCGTCAACAGCACAATCTGATGCACGAGACGCTATGATATAACAAGCCATGAGTTTTCTGTGACTGTAGTTCTTGCCAGCTCCAGCCACAAATTCGATTCCTCTGATTTGATAGAACATAGCTGGTCTTGGTGCGTCCTTGGGTTCTTCCTAATACGTCTCAGCTCAGCTGCAAACCTGCGACGCAATGGATTCCAAGGCCATGTTCGTTTTTTTTTTCAATTCCATTTCCTTGCTGCACTCTCTTCCTTTCTCTCCCTTTCTCCTGTGCTATTTGTTAGTTATTTCTTAAGAAGGATGCTACTGTAATCCCCTGTTCAATAAGTGTAACTGTGGGACCAAAAGTTCAGATCAATTTCTCAAAATTTTGATGCTCACATAATTTGTTAGATGTATGATGTTCACTTTGTCCTTTCTCACAAGATAATCTTGTGGTTCTTGGTGCAGGGCAGCATTTGTGGCCAATGAGATTCCCCTATTCATGAATCGATCTCCTCCACATGTATGGATACTGGTGAATTTAGCTCTTCCTCTTGCCATCTTGGAGAAACTTAGTTCCCTCCTATTTATAGTGTGAGATTGGTTTAAGACAGACTTAAAATCTTGTGTGTGAATTCTTACTGTGAATAATAGTAGGTAGGCTGGGTTCTGATTGTCCTGCAGAAACTTTTAACAGCTCTTTTCAGCGACAGTCTGTACTGGTGAGGTGAAGGGATAAGTAGTCCCTTAAACTTCTTTTGGAGTAGTTTCCTCTTTGTTTCTATTGCAGTTGCTTGACAAAGAGGGTTTCTGTGAGTTGTCTCTTTTAACATATAATGTCCTTAGCTGAAAGTTTTCTTGTTGACCTTGTCCATTATTTTGATGATCTTAGGTGAACTTCAGTACTGACTTAGCCAATAAAAAAAAATCAGTCATGTCAAGCTCTCATGTTATCTTCTTGTCTTCCTTTGGAACAAAATTCTCCTGGTATTTCAACCCTGTTTTAAATTGATTCTGGTTCTTCAAGTAATTGAGGGACAATGTAAATATTTTTTGTGTTTCATACTCACCCACCCATATTTTCAATTTTCATGTGTTGTTTAAATCTAGTATCAGATTTTTAAGAGTAATGTGGCAACACATGGTATAACAATCCAGTTGTCTGCTTAGTTAGATTATTCAAATTTATTAATTGTTATATTCCAGAGCTAATTAGTGCAAATGGACATTTCTCTGTTTCCTGAAATATATACCTATTGTTAATGTATTCTGGCGGAAGAACATTGAAAGTTGTCTCTCCCTCTCGACGTGCAGATGTCTCGACCATCAGTGTGTATCAAGTTGATTCTGGGGTTGCTTTGGTTCATCATCCACTTAGCAATCAGCCTTTTCAGTTTATGGTCTCATCTGATCTATAGTATAGAATGCTATCTTATTTCATTTGGGCTGATTCCAAAGTATCGGAAATTCCAACTGGATAGACTCAAGTACTTGGCCGTTGTGGTAGATAGCAGAGAAGCTAAAAATGTTGCAAAGATCGATCAGCTCTTATGTTGGCTCACAAATATTGGCGTAAAGTATGTTTGTCTCTATGATATTGATGGTAAGAAAATGAGTTTGCTATTGCATTTGCAGAACGTTATTGGTTTCTTTCCAGAATATCTCTAGTGGCTATTATATACCTATAGCATTTTTCCTTTTATCAAAATGAACATGGGTATAAGAAAATAAATATCTTTAAGCAACAGTACATAGTTCTTATTTGGAGGGCAGCGGGCAACTAATTCAAACAAAAGCCATGTTTCCTCGTAATCTTTTGTACTTCTTATCTTTAAGAGAAAATCTAACAAATGCCATTGACAAATACTTAATTCTAAGAAATGCCATCGACGAGTGTGAGTTCTAAGAAATGCCATCGTACAAACGAATTTATCTCAAAAATACCATCGCCGTTAGGGTTCCGTCAACTTTTTTCCATTAAGTACTATATTACGAACAGTGTTTTTAACGGCGGAAACGGACGGAACCTTAACGGCGATGGTATTTCTCAGACAAATTCGTTTGTACGATGGCATTTCTTAGAACTTGCATTCGTCAATGACATTTCTTAGACTTAGACGTTTGATAATGGCATTTTTTAGATTTTCTCTATATTTAAAGAACATGTCTATTGACCTAGTGCACAAGAGATGTGTCTTTAACATTTTATGTTGCACCATAGGAGTGCTGAGGAAATCATTTGCACCTACCATGAATGGCTCAAGAGATGAGAGTTCAGGAAATTATCTTGTAAGTCACATAGTCGAGCTTTCTGTTGCTTGATATTCTTATTTGATGATGTACATCGGTCTATATATTCCCTTCCTCATGTGACATGTCAATGGCAACCTGTAGGATGTGGGTGCAAATATGAAAGCATTGACCTGTTGCCATAAAGAGATGGCTATAGAATATATTTCTGGTTCTGATGGCAAGGAAGGGATTGCTAAAGCAGCCAGCTTACTTTGCTCAACTTATGTCAAAGGCAATAGGGATACTTGTGGAAATGATGAAATAGTATTTACAGAAGCTGACATGTCTAGTGCATTGAAAGCGATAGGTATGCTTGGGAAACATTTCCTTTTTAATGCATGGTATTATTTATATACTCATTTATCATTTGTAATTATAAATCTGTATGAGCAATTGTTCCTGCTTTGTTTTTTAGGTTGTGGTGGACCAGAACCTGATCTTCTTCTTGTGTATGGCCCTGCTAGATGCCATTTAGGCTTTCCTGCATGGAGATTGCGGTATACTGAGATAATGTATGTGTTTTTGGTCATTTTAGTCTTCCTATTCCCACGTTGGATTGATCCTGTGATAATGAACTCAGATTACATGCTTACCACTCTAGTTGCCTGATTCCAAATTTAGGTCGTTTTAGAGTTGTGCACATAAATTAAGAATGTGTTAAGTGACCTTGTTATCCTGTAGTTATTACACGTTAGAAATAATACCTAATTATACGTGAGAGTTTTGACATTCAATTAGCAAGGCATAAGAGGAACAAATGGTGGACTAGCCTTGCTCGAAGTCCTATAGCAACTTACTTGTAGAGAAGGGTAGAGAACTCTTATAGTACCTCCATTTTAAATCAGATGGAGTATAATGCCCCTTAAAAAGGGAGTGTTATTCACTTATTCACAGAATAACTCCTTGTTATTGCCTATAGGTACGTCATGATGGAAAAAAGACTATTCAAGTTTTAGATTTTATCATATGACATTACAACAAACAACATTGGTTTGGCATTAGATGCATACAGCCCATGCACATGTATTCTGTGACTCAACAGTGGTTCTGTATTGAAACTAATGACTATTTACTTGTTCCTAAGTAATTGTTCCTTTATATTTTGAGCCATTTATTTAGCCTCCAAAGGATATTTTTATACCAGTCATATAACAGGTTTGCATTTAAAGGTAAGGAGAACCTGCCGTTATATCATACTCAAATATCCTGTGACTCAGCAATTTGATCCCATTATTTGTTTCCACCACTGAAATATCTCTTCTCTGTCTTATCCAGGCATATGGGGCCGCTGAACTCAATGAAATATGGCGCCATTGTGAAAGCCTTCTATAAATTCTCAAAGAAATACCAAAATTTTGGTAAGTTGATTTTCTCATCCTAGAACATAGATTTATACTTAAGTAAAATTAATACTTCTGCTTATCTATGTCTTACAAGCACAGCAGCATTTTGTTGTGACATTACCTTGGCCCTATTAAAAAAGGTTGTTACAAATGAACTCTCACTGTCATATTTTTTTCCCCTAAAAAGTACTATTTTTTCATATTTAGGATGACCTTGTTTTCACCTACAGAAGTAAAACAAATTCTTTTGCACATGGCAACTTTCTATGTTGTGTCTGATTTGTAAGTCCGAGTTGTGTGATGCTTCCACAGTTCCACTCTTCAGCAGTACTTTACAAATGGATTTTATAGAACGGCAATGTCAATTGCCAATTGCCCTGAATGGTCTAACACGACTTCTCTTGATTGCAATGCATTGTTAGTTGTCTATGGCTGACACTAACGTTTTACATCTCAGGTAAATGAGAGCTGACATTAAAAGAAGACCATGATATGTCATGTAGAAAAATCCCCTCGTGGAGCTGGAAGCTTAACAATAGTTTTTGTCCTTTTGTTATTCATGTTGTTGATCACACTACTAGTAGTTATACAAGCAATAATTCACAGATATCCACCTTGTACTTGCTTTTAGCAATATGTTGTAAATGTCACTGCTGTAACATACGGGATATTATATCCCAAAGTAAACTTGCTCCCGCGCTATAATGTTCAATGAAACAATTCTTGACCACACAAGCAAATTGATATAAAATCACTTTCTTGTTCCTACTCCATCCATATTTTTTTATATGACGCCGTTGATTTTCAGATCCACGTTTGATCATTCGTCTTATTAAAAAAATTATATAATTATTAATTATTTTGTTATAATATAATTTATTATTATAGAAACTTTAATTATGCATTATAATTTTACATATTTGGATATAAATTTTAAATAAGCCGAATGATCAAACATGATTCTAAAAATTAAAAGTCAATGGTGTCATACGAATACGTATATGGAGAGGGAGTATTTTGTAGCTTCCGGCACGGTGTGGCATTAGACAGCTATTTTATACATGCTATTGCTGCTAGCCTGCTACCCTTTGTGTTTTGGCTTCTCTCGTTGCGCTGTTTTGTGCTTGAATATTTGGGGTCTGCTTCGTTCTAAGCTATTGTGAGCCTTGCCAATTCTTTTGCAATGGAAGTGTTTGGCTTTTGCCATTTTGGATAATGTGATTGTTTGGTTTGTTGTGAAAATTTGTGGCAAGATTATTTATGGACCCCATAGTTTGTCCTACCATGTATATGCTACTGAAAAAACATTAATTCTGAAAAAAAGCGATTAATATTTTATTTTTATTAGATGATAAAATATGAATAATACTTTATGAGTAAGTAATTATTTTAAATTATTTTAAATTTTTTAAATAAAACGGATGATTAAATATTAAAGAAATCAATAAATAACGTTTTTTTGGACGGAGGTAATACGTGAGAGTAGTAGACTCGTCCCAGTGAAACGGGGTCCTCGGGTCGCCCCCTAGCCTGAGACACCCGCACGCATCCAGACCTGAAGTCTACTAGTAGTCTAGTACTAGTGGCCAGAACCAAAAGCCCGGGCCGCACCTTGCGCGACACCGCCGCCGCCGCCGCCATGTCGCAGCCGTCGCAGTGCCCCTACTGCCGCGCCTCCGCCCCGGCGCGCTGCGTCACCACACAGCCGCCGCTCTCCCGCGCCGTCTCCGAGTGCTCCTCCTGCGCCCGCCTCGTCCTCGAGCGCCACCTCCACACCCACCCCTTCTTCCCCCTCCTCCCCTCGCTCCACGCGCTCCCTCTCGTCACCCCCGACCTCGCCGACGCCGCGCCGTCGCCGTCCCCCTCGCCCGCATCCGCCGGCGGTGGGGACGACGACGACGACGACCCCTTCCTCCCGGCCGGCTTCGTCTCCGCCTTCTCGGCCTTCTCCCTCGAGCGCCATCCCGTCCTCGCCCGCTCCGCGTCCGCCTTCTCCGGCCAACTCGCCGAGCTTGAGCGCGCGCTCACCGTCGAATCCGCCGCCTCCTCCACTCCGGACCCCGCGGGGCCGATGGTGTCCGTCGACAGCCTCCGCGCCTACCTCCAGATCGTGGACGTCGCGTCCATCCTGAGGCTGGACCGGGAGATAGCGGATCACGCCTTCGACCTCTTCAAGGAGTGCTCCTCCGCTACGTGCCTCAGGAACCGCAGCGTCGAGGCGCTTGCCACGGCCGCACTTGTGCAGGCCATCCGCGAGGCGCAGGAGCCCAGGACCTTGCAGGTTTGCCCTCGTGCTCGCCATATGTTCGTTCAAATGCTCTCGTGCAGACTCAGACAAGCATACCGGCCTATCTCTCTATGTTTCTCGTCCCCAGCCAAGCCGGGTTCAGGAATAGCGAATGGCCAGACAATTGTTGTTTCTGAAATGGAGAGTTCCACAAGACCATTCACTATCAATTTACCTTATTGGATATTGAGATCTTGGTCATAAGTTCAAAATCATCATTACAGATGATTGTTGCCTGGAAAGAATTTCCGTTGGATGATATGCATTGCTGTCGGTATATCAAACTGCAGACAATCATCAGTCAGTCGATTTCTTAAAGCACACTATACTCCATGACACCTATTTAGTGGATCTGCTGACCATTTTAGGCTAGATTGGTGGGACATAGAACAAAAAAATTATCTTGCTTGATTAATGGTGTTGGTTAAACACATTAGATGTTTTGTATTTTCTTTTAATTATCTTACTTTGGCCTTGCACTGAAGCTATTATAGATTAGGATAACTTAACCATTTTGAGAATACCTTTACTTAAACCTGCCAACCTGGCAAAGCAATGGTCATTCTTCAAAGATGATGAGTTAAATGTTGAGTCAGCTGTGGACTGTGGTATTTGTGATCTTGGTTACCCAATATTTTGGACTAGCATATTCATTTTATGTACGTCTGTGTTCTTTTAGGGCAGATTATTCCTTGGCTTTTGCACGCTAGCTCCCCAAATTGCTAAGCGTTGTATTTTTTTGCAAAAAGTTTCTATATAGAAGTTGATCATCCCATCTTTCTAAAGTAGAATTTTAACTCTGTGGTAGTTAATTTCATTGTTAGTATCATGAAATTACTATCACAAAAAACAGATAATCTCTCATCTTGATGTAACAAAAGAATGCTACCACTGATTTATCTAATATTTTCTTGTGTCCAGGAAATCTCTACTGCTAGCAATCTTCCTCAGAAAGAAATAGGAAAATACATCAAAATACTTGGTGAATCATTGAAACTGAGTCAACCTCTTAACAGCAACTCAATAGCGGTTCATATGCCTCGGTTTTGCAGCCTACTCCAGCTCAATAAATCTGCTCAGGTACCAACAGATCTGAAAGCCTAAAACTATGAAAAATCTTAGTTCTTTTGTTAACATATCACTTGCCAATTCCTCAGGAACTTGCAGCCCATATTGGTGAGGTTGTTGTTAATAAATGCTTTTGCACAAGGAGGAACCCCATAAGCATATCTGCTGCTGCCATCTATCTTGCATGTCAGCTTGAAGACAAGCGTAAAACTCAGGCAGAGATCTGTAAGGTAACAGGCCTTACAGAGGTTACTCTGCGCAAAGTTTATAAAGAACTCTTGGAGAATTGGGATGATTTGCTCCCTCCTAACTATACACCAGCTACACCACCAGAGAAAGCTTTCCCGATGACCACCATTTATTCATCACGCTCATCGTCTGGTAAAGATCTTTATCAAGACAAACAGTTGGACAGTGCTAAGCTAAAGAGCTCAGAAGCTGCAGAGCCTGATCACATGGTCATTGTAAAAGAGGAGGAAGACAAGAAAATTGGTCCATTTAGTGGTCGATCAAGTGCAAAAGCTGAGACCCATGACTTGAATCAAGCATTTTGGCAACCAAATGCTCCGTTCTCCTCATCAACAAAGTTGGATCATGACAAGACGGAAGCAAATGTCCGTGGGATTAACCTTAACGAGGCGTCATGCACAATGGATTCTGACAGGGCAGACATGCCTGTGAAGTCACCCTTTGCTGAGAGGTGGCTAAATGAATCAAAGGCGATTCCATCGCCCAGTAGGCAGCCTGCTCCATGGCAGCTTAAGCAAGCAGCGCCGCCGACTGGGTCCTCGTATCTCAGTATGCCCCACGGCCTGGAGCTTCTCTCTCGTGGGAAAAGAAGTGCTGGCGAAGGTGGTGACAAGGAGGGAAGGTGAATGTTGACTGTATACTTAATTCACTAGTTAATGGTGGAAAATGAAAGGGAAACTGCTCTGTGAATATAGATGCCCCCCCTAGTTAAATTTGGCTTACCCCCTGCCATTCTGGTGTATCATCATGTTGAAACCGGCAAAATTCAGTACTTCAGACTCATCCTGTGCCCGAATTCTCACTGCTGCATCCAGATCAATTAGCATGTGAATTGACATCGTCTCCATGTTTCGCGCAATGATGTGCTACGCTGGTATGAAGATAATCTGTGAGAAGTGTTAGTATAATAAGCATGCGTCTATCGCACAGAACTTGTGACCATTTCAATATTTCATCATGGTTGGCACAAATCACAGCTCGGCTAAAAACAAGCAATTCTAACTGCATAGAAATATGGCATAAACATTGGAAATATGAGCGTTTAATCCCAGGGCATCATCTTTTTGCTTTTACATAGATTTATAAGCTCAAATTTATTTTTTTTTTCAACATTAAATTTGCAATTGATTTTTCAGTATTTTTGTTATAGTTTATTTTTGGTTTTACTTTTAGACCGCTAAAAATACGTATTTATAATTTTTATTCGAAAATTATTTTTCGTCTTCAAATATGCCGTTCGATTTTTTTTCCATTAAAAAACAAACGGTAGAGTCTCCAATTTAACAAGACTTGAGGGGCTAAACCGCAAATTCGCCCCAAACCGGATAACATACCATACCGCGATAGCGGCGAAGCAGAGGCCTCCCGCACTCGCGCTGCTTCCACTCTCATCCCCTCCCATCCTCGTCGCCGCCATGGCCGTCTCCACCTCCGCCTCCTCCACGCTCCCCCTCCTCTCCCTTCACCGCGCCGCCGCGGGGAGCCCGGCACTCTCCTTCCCCGCCTCCCTCCGCGCTCCCACGCTCCGCTCCCGCGTCGCCGCCGCGGCCTCCGCAGCACCGCCCGCCGAGACCATCCCCGACGTGCCCGAGGTACGTGGCTAGCCAGCCTGCTATGTCTTTTTTTTTTTACTTTTTCCATCATTTAGGGTACAGAGCTTTCAGAGTGAGGTGTATTTGTGTAATGCGTTGGTGTAGTGTAGTGCGCATCTGTTCGAGTTTGCGTATCCAGCGGATGACTGTGCTACGCTTGTGCTTTCAGGAGGCGGAGGGAACAGGAATTCCGATGCCGTCGTCGATTGGGGATGATGGGGAGCAGGTACCTTGTCCTAAGACCAAGAGCTAACGTGGTTATCTCGTCTAATGCTTTATTTTAGTAACGTCATTGATGTGAGCGCATATAACTTTTCCATCGTTAGCATATCGACTCTCTTCGTTGGTGATTGTGGAGGAGGATGTTCTATATATCCATAGCAGATGAACTGCGGTATGTTCATTGTGCTACTGAGTGAGTTGTGGCGTTACGTGAAGTGGAGCTTTTAGGTCTTCGTGACTTACTGCTGGCACAAATGGGTTACTTACTCTGTGATTTGGATTTGGATGCTGGAAATTCATTCATGGATGCCATCATTGAATGTAATTCTGTAGAACACCCTTAATGCTCGTGAGTTAATGAGTTATGCAAAGTTGTTAGGAGATTATCTAAGAGATTACACTATAGATGAGGTAACATGAAACAAGGTGCCATATATGCGTGATTTTTTTTATCAGAAATGGGGATAATAACCAAGTCACACACATCAAAATATCAAAATTCTGTTTGTTTGGAGGTCGATGGTGGTCATGATTTCCATGCTTAACCTCCCTGGATGAAATGTTATAAACACTTGTATTTCATTGTATCACTCCTATGTTTCCTGATCATTCCCGTTGTTCCTCCTGCCAAAGGTACTTTTGGTGGTAGGAGAAAAAAAGATGAGCCCATTTGTCTATGCTAATTCAAAGATGATATGAAATTGCCTTATCATCTCTCTCTGTTCTATCGATAGTTTTATCCTCTCACTCTTGCAGGTTTCTCCTTATCACTTATCTATTGAATAAAACCTTTCTTGGTCACTTTTCCCATTGCTTCGATTATCCTCTGTTTTGTGTATGTTATACATTTATTCCTCCATCTTTAGTGCATACATGCAATGTTGGGAGTGTTTTACTTCAATATGCAAGAGGCAATGAATCTGATTTTTGTGTGTCAAGTGAAAGAAAGTTGTCACCAAAGCTGGCAAACCCTTTTATGTATAATCATGCCTATGCCTGTTTTGATGTGCCCTAGCTGCTGGAAGCGTTTTTGCCTGTATGTTTTCCTTTTTGAGCTTAGGCTATTAGCATGTGTTAGAGGCTACTGGCTACTCCCTGTCATCTCTGTTTCTTGCTTTGCGCCTTCCATGTGTTAAGTATGTCCATCATGCATGTGTATGCAGTTATTTTTTGGTGCTACTGCTGGAAAAGAAACTGTTCCAAGGCCTTGGTCTGAATTGCACTCCTCCCTAAGTGATTCCTTCAATGTATCACAAGAGACAATAGTGATAACAAACAGTTATGGAGAGAAAATTGTTGGTATTTTGCATGAAGCTGGATCTAAGGATATCGTAGTGTTGTGCCATGGATTTAGGTCATCAAAGGAAAGTAGAACCATGCTAAGTCTCACTGATGCACTAACTTCAGAAAATATTAGCGTATTTCGTTTTGATTTCACTGGAAATGGAGAAAGTGAAGGCACATTTGAGTATGGGAACTATTACAAAGAGGTGGATGATTTGCGTGATGTAATTCTACATTTCAAGAAACACAAGCGTGACACCAGTGGTATTGCTGGCCATAGTAAAGGAGGAAATGTGGTCATCCTCTATGCATCCATTCATCTAGATGTAGCTAATGTTATTAACATGTCTGGAAGATTTGATCTAAGACGTGGAATTGTGGATCGCTTTGGAAGTGACTATATGGAAAGGATAAACCAGTATGGTTTCATTGATGTGGGAGAGAAAACAGGGCGTTCCATCTACCGTGTAACCAAAGAAAGTCTGATGGATCGCCTTAAGATAGACATGAAGGGTGCATGCATGTCTATTGGTCCAAACTGCAGGGTTCTGACAGTTCATGGTTCTGATGATGATACTGTGCCATCTGAGGATGCCCTAGAATTTGATAAATATATAAGCAATCATGAATTGTGTATTATTGAAGGAGCTGATCATAGATTTACATCATATCACCTTGAGTTGGCTAACATTGTACTGAAATTTATTAAGCATGAGTGAGAAGACTGTTAAAACAAATGTAACTGTGGCATTTATGTTTTATTGCAATAACCTTTTTATGGTTATCCACTGATTCTTTGGATTAGCTTTTAGTGAATATTTTCTCTGTGTATCTTCTGTCCTTCCCAAATGCTACAAATTTAGGAAAATATTTCTACCTATAAGTATGTGCTGCTTGTCAAATTCTACTGCTCAGTACATGAAATTTAAAGCTTTTCAAGCTTCATTTTTCCCACCGACAACTTAATGTATTTCCTGTAATCCTCCCATCAATTGTTTCATCACATGTTTTTGCTTTAGTGTTTCTTCCGGAAGTATCTGGAACACTAACGCCATTTTGGGGCAATGTTTTCTGTTTTCAGCTGGCGCCCAAGCAGAAGATCAGAATCAAGCTGAGGTCTTACTGGGTACCATTGATCGAGGACTCCTGCAAGAAGATCATTGAAGCTGCAAAAACAACAAATGCAAAGACTATGGGTCCAGTTCCTCTGCCAACCAAGCGAAGAATATATTGTGTGCTGAATTCTCCTCACGTGCACAAAGATTCAAGGTTCCATTTCGAGATCAGAACGCACCAACGATTGATTGATATCATGTACCCGACTGCACAAACAATTGATTCATTGATGCAGCTCCAGCTCCCCGCCGGAGTAGATGTTGAGGTTAAGCTATGATTCCATGGTTCCAATGGAGCTGGATTTTTATAAATTCGGTGTAATGTAATGCTCTTTTTTGTATACTTTGTAGTTGATCATTTTGCTGTCTGAGACTTGAACAAATGTAGAGCAACAGGGAAACAAGTTCATATATGAAGTATCGAACGAGTACTGTTTTCTATATGCTATATCAGCGTTCTGGTTATACTGTTAAGTTATTTCAGGGAGCAAAATTCGTATAACCATAGTTGAAACCCTGCAAACGGACTGCTGTATACTGATTTGTGAGCAACTCGACATTGTATTTCTGGTCCTGCAAAATTTGTAGAGAAACGGTATGACCGTATTGAAACTATATTCGTATTTCTTCTTTCTAAAATGATGGCCTTTCTTAATAAAGAGTCGTTTTTTATTTGGGACGTTCATAGATCAATTGAACTAGTAGCGGTTCTTATGATTAGGAGTGAACAGAAAGCTCGTGGCTCGTTAGCTCGCTCGACTCGTGACAAACTCGGTTTGGCTCGGCTTGGCTCGTTTCATTTTTCTAACGAGCCAAGCTAGCATTTTAGCTCGTTAGAGATAACGAGCTAGCTCGAGCTGGCTCGTGAGCTGCTCATGAGCTTAACGAGTTAGACCAAAGATACGCGATTCATCGGTATTCATTGATTCCACCCCGGAAAGCATGTGTTCAATATATTATAGGTTTACCATGTGATTTGTTGGTTCAAACTTTAATATTTAGATACACTTTCATATGATTTGCATGTTTGAACTAAAAATTTGCTTATATAATCTATTAAAAAATTGTTTAAATTAACTTTTTATGCATGGATCGCGAGCCTAACGAGCCAGCTCGAGCTTTGTAACAAGCTGAGCTGGATTTTTAGCTCGTTACGATAACGAGCCGAGCCGAGCCGGCTCGTTATCCACCCCTGCTTATGACCGTATCTTCCGCATCGTTTTTAAGGCAACAGTGATATACGCGAGATCTAATTGTCAAATCGATGGGAAATAATATATTCTCTTTAAAACTTGGGCGATAATATATTTTCTTTATTGTCTTTGAATTTGGGATTACACAGCACTCGTAGTTTATGTAGCTTTAACAATATGTTGTTATGTGTGTTTAGGCTGGTGGTCTATTTAGTTCTCTTGCTTTCGATTAAATTATGTTTTGTATTTCACAGTCGTTTTGACTGTAATCTCTGTTTAATTGGCTGCAACTTTTTCGAAGGAAAGGTCGGAATGAATTTTTCATTATCGAAACAAAAGAAGTACCAGTTCTTCTAAACTGCTAGTTACTTGTAGCGTGCCAGGAGCGAAAACAACTGCAATAAGCTGAAGAAGCCACTAGGGTGGACATATCTTAATACGCTTTGTCTGAGATTATGAGTTTTCTCTACACAAGTTTATGCCATGTTTGGAATGGAGGAATTTTGTAGAACTCCTTTGCAACAACTCATTCCAAATGTGTTAAACAAATCTGGTAAGTTGGAAGGAGTATTAGCTAAACAACAAAATAAATTGGCTAATTAGCTCCAACTTCAAACTTTAAACTGATCGGGAGGTTATATGATGTCTAGTCTAAAATCAGACAAACTATATGGAATGAGTTGGATGCCAACAACCACATAGTTGAATTCAATCACCCCCATTCTTCTTATATAAAAGGAAATGGGTGAGAGTCTTGGCATTAGCTGTATATTCAATCATGCTGCACAATATTTGAAGATATTTTGTCGATCAAATGGTCTTCCCAATAGAGGAGAATAGATGAGAGTTGGTCCTTAGCAGCCTGCAGCCCCCTTCGCAGATGTTCTCAACTGCCATCTTTTTTCTCTTCACTCCATCGAAAACGACCAAATATGGTCAAAGCAGCCACTGATAAACAAGTCAAATCCATAATTTATTTTCAGTGATGGTCCATTCGATGATCTTGCCTGCCTGTCTGCTTTAGTTGAAAATTTGGCGGCTAATCGCTAGAGAAACCAGATGAGTCCCCGCAGGTTGGTGTGGGAAGTTTTATGAAACGTGCAGGAAATTGTATCAAGCAAAATCAATAAAGTAAATTCTAGAGCATGATAGGCAAGCTATAAGCCCAATCGGATCTCAACATGCCGGGAAGAGCGGACAGAAAGAGATACATTGGGCGCGTTCGTGACTGTACATGTGTTAGCGGTTTGATTTAATAGCGCACACAAGAGGGTATAGTTAATTAAGTATTAGGTATTGAAAATTTAAGAAATGATTAATCTGATTGTTTTAAGCAACTTTCATAACTTTTTATAGCAAAATACACATCATTTAATAATTCGTGAAGCGCGCATGAAAAAAATTAGCCCATATTAGCGTTTATGAATGTGTACATTTGCTCAATATCCTTCTTCCTCTTCCAGGGGGAGGGGTTCTTTGGCTAGCCCTATTAAAGAAGCTAGGTGAGAGCATCCCAACAGCTCATCTAAATTTGGTCATCCATATCTTTATTTGAATGATCATCTAATCTAGTTTTATCCTTCATATCTCTTTGTACTCTACTAGATCATTTATATATGACATCCTCCATATTTAGAGAGAGACCATCTAAATATGAAGATTCTCTCTTCTAATATGGATGGCATCTAAAAATAGATGATATGATAGCCATTCAGTTGGAGCTCAATTTATAATCTTTATCCTCTATTTTGAGGATAGAGAATATGATAAATGAACGGTTGGGGATGCTCTGACTTTAGTCCATCCTCCTATGTCCATCCCAATCTTATCTAATTTTGCTAATTTCCCCTTCTCTGCCTGTATCTTTGCCCGTTCTGGAAACACGTCTAATAATAGGATCAGTACTACGTCTAATAATAGGATCAGTACTAAGTGTATAGTGGTTGAGTTTTTTAATGACATGGCATCACTCATAAGCTTCTTTGTAGGAGTAAATGCTCAGTGAGTTGTTTTAACTATATAAATTCTAGAGTATGATAGGCAAGAATAATACAATATCGTATTCATTGGTTGAGCATCTTCCTGATGTGACATTGGGTATGAACTTTTTTTTCTTATATGAGTACATATTCATTGGGCTGCAGCTACTCGCTCCGGTCTCATAGTTCATGTCATTTTCTTTACAATAATATGGTTTTCAAACTTATCAATATGACTATGGTTTCTATTATAATATATGATAAAATATAGAAAAAAATTAATTTTATTAAAATAGTTTTCAACACTCATCTCTGCATATTATCCTAATGCCTTCAAATTAAACTAGGGAATTTCCCCCACACAATTTTGCATAAAGCTACATAATTTATATAGAGTTAGATTTAATATACAATTCTAAAATTTTATTTCTACAGATAACATTTTTTATAAGTATATTTATATTTCATATACAACTCTCAGTTTTTATTTATATAAGATTTGAATTTCAGATATAATTCTTACTATATACAGTTGTATCTTATATACAAATATATTGGTTTATCTATACCATTATAATATGGACATATCATAATCTAGTAATAACATCTGAAATGAACGTTGTGTCTTCTGATAGATATTTAAAAAATTATTGATAGCCAAAATTTTTAGGCTTGATTCTAGACTTGTTTAAAATAACAAAATTTACGGAACTACGAGAAATATACGTAAAGAAAGGATAACATGCTATCTTTGATCGGCAGACTTAAGGGGTTGTTTAGATGGGGCTAAATATTTTAGCCTCATGTCACATCGGATGTTTGAATACTAATTTAAAATATTAAACATATACTAATAAAAAAACTAATTTCATAAATGAGTGCTAATCCACGAGACAATTTTTAAGCCTAATTAATCCATAATTAGAGCATGTTTACTGTAGCATCACATAGGCTAATCATGGATTAATTAGGCTCAATAGATTCGTCTCGCGAATTAGCCCAAGATTATACATGAGTTTTATTAATAGTTTACGTTTCCTATTTATAATAAGTGTTCAAATCTTCGATGAGACGACGGGCTTCCCAAACAGCCCCTAACTCATTCATCAATGACACTATTGAAATGGAGAACCGCCAGCAATGAATGTCACCATCAGGTCTGAAGTGAATATGTACGCTATACCATTTCACATCGACATCGGCAAGTACTGCTCGCAATAGACACGCTAATGAAATGCCTTTACCGTTTCTATGTGGCAATTATTGCGTGCTTTAGAATCGGTGATTTCAAACGGCATATTTATAAGTAAAAAATAATTTATAAATAAAACTTTTATGTATGTATTTTAGCGATTTAAAACTTAAGACTGAAAAATAAACTTCGATGGAGAAAACCTAAATATAATTCTAAATTTAAGATTAAAAATTAAAAAATTGGCTTATAAATATAAATAGTTGAGAAAAGAGGTATCTAATATCAATCGTTGATAACATCGTAATATCCTGTTCACCGGCAATTATTGCGTGCAGGCAAAAATCACCGATAACTCTGCAACAACCACACTGTTTCGACAGCGAGATCAGCATCTGTACGTAGCAGAAAAAAAAAAGAAGCATCTGATTATCGACAACATGATGTAACTTTTGTGGTTGCAAATGCGAATATGCAGCGTTGATCATCAGCTGACTGTGCCCGTTGCGTGCTGCGAATTTCAATGGATCTTTTGGGACATTCCTTTCGGAATTTATCCTCTTCTTCCAAAAAGCTCTAGCCTTTTCTCGATTTCGGGTGCAGTGGCTGTATCTGTAGCAGCTGCTCGGTTTGACCCTAGCTACTAGTAGAAGCGTCGCTTTCACTTGTGCGTGTGTCACTTGGTGCGTTTCTTGCCGATAATCGCGGGGCTGGATCGGCTGTATCGCGGCAATTCTGGGGCCCCGTCGCTGTGAATCCAGATTTGGTTACGTTGGTCGATGCGTGGCAATTGTAACAAATTGCAACGTGATTATCAGATACTCCTTCCGGTCATTAATGCTTGTTGTTGTTGGTTTTTAGATACAGATCATTCGTTCTTATTTTAAAATACTATGTAAATATGTTAAAAAATTAATGACGTCAAATAACCTAAGACGATACACGGTGGCAGCAAAGTATCCTTGACTAGCCAGAGAACGTGATGGTGATGGTGATGGTGATGATGACGAACCAGCCAGACAG
The DNA here is from genome assembly GCF_000231095.2 of Oryza brachyantha. Lineage (NCBI taxonomy): Eukaryota > Viridiplantae > Streptophyta > Magnoliopsida > Poales > Poaceae > Oryza > Oryza brachyantha. The sequence goes on along the minus strand of NC_023165.2, from coordinate 4,320,763 downwards.
TGATGTTTTAGCAGCCTCATCTGGATCCATGGCCATCGAGGTTGTATCAAGCAATGACTTCGTCTTTTTTGTTAGTAGTCAGTAGCAGAGAATGTGAAAGGGAACAACGGTAAATTAGGCCAGTGAGTCGGCGTTTCAATAACCAGCCTCCTCGAGTTGATTACTAAGTAACCCACCTTTAATAGGCGGTAACGTCCAAATCCATATTGATTTACAGTTCAATTACTTTTTAAACGTATCTTTCACTTTGGTTCGATAGTTTTTCGTCAACGATGATGTGTGTAAGATTTGATCAGCTGAATGATAGGGTATGTATTTGGTGAGTCTTATTGTGACTTCAGGTTTGAATTTTAAACTTGGATGATTATGTATCCTATTTTGGGAACCTATGCAAACGTTTTGAGGATAAGGACTAGACGGAGATTTTTTTTTCTAACTACAGATAGAGATATCACCATAGATTGTCATCTTTGTCTTTACGGCTCCATATTGTTCTCTTGCATTCCATTAAACTACGTGTGTCTGTGTTTAATTTGTAGTCATTAATTTCTTTGAATCAAAGGTCAAAATGAATTCCATTACCTAAAAACATTCATTATATCAAACTGACATAAAGGATAATATGCATGTTATTGTTTTTTCTTTGTCGATTCTATGTTTTGCTTTAGTTTACATGCTTGTTGATATTCTACTATCAACAAAACTGAGACTCGAAGAACACAAAGTAATTATCTAGGTTTGGGTATTCAAGAGAATATATAGTAGGCCTACTCATGCTTGATTTGTTACATGCAACAACAAATTTATAGTAATTAGAGTCTTTTGAACAATGGCTATCCTAGGTTCGTACAACCTATTATATGGAGTAGACCAAGTTGGCTAACCCCTCTATGAGATCTTTTACCCTTTACGGATAGCTAGTTTACACAGAGAGCGTGCAAATAATACCTACTATTATATGCATCACTACCATACTATTCTATTTACTCCACTTACATTGTGTTGTAATGTCAGGAGGGACATTTTCTTTTCCTCGTGACTAAAGGACATGTAGAAAGACCTCATATAGGGTATTCCTAATGGACACATGTTCCCGCGGCCTGCTCAATCACGAATAGAAATGACAAAAGGCCCATTTGCGCTCCACCCCAATGTTCTCCTTTTCTTCTCTCCTTAGTTTCTCCACCCGTCCACCGCAGATGATAGTATGTTTCTGTTTCTTCGCCGAAGACAACAGGTAGGCTCGACCTCCTCGACTAGGGTGATGGTGATGGTCTCCTCTGACGATCTTATTCCACCCTTCCTTCGACGATCTCCCTCCACTAAACTCCAGGTGACCGGATCCAGGTAAACTTCCCACCCACTCCTTCCTAGCTCTCACCACAGCCCACACCTCCAGCGGTGAGTGGCGCCACATTTGCTTCATTGTGCCATCCCATTATTCCACTATTGCCTTCTACCCCGCCTACCCAATTTTTACCTCCTCCATCTTCAATGTCATTCCCCAACTCTCTTACGCTACCTCTTAACCACTCTAACGACAAGTTTTCTCCGCTGCCAACACCACCCACTGCCTTTCTCCACCCCATGGCTCTAGGGTGTTGCCGTTGCCTCACCTCATGTCCTTGTCCGTCGCTCATCGCCCACCACTGGTCCACCGCCTCCTTGGCCGGTCCTAATCTAATCTCAATCCTCCTACTTTCCCTTCCCTAGCACCCCTCCCCCTAACCCTCCTGTGTTTACCAAATACAAATTCCATTGATATTGGCATGTTGGATATGCTTTATCACTTGCATTTAACATATGAAAGAATTGTGGTAGATATGTGCATTTAATGTGGAAATGCTTTGGAAAGAATCATGCCCATCACCAAAAGAGTAGCAGACGTATAGGATAACCGTGCTCGTGGCATTGACAATGGTAACAGTTATGTGTAATATTAGTTATAGCATATGCCAAAATTAGTATCTCCTTTGATAAAACTAATAAGGTGATATGCACCGCATAAATAGGTGGCAAGGCGTTACCTAGACGATGTTTTTACCAAGAATGCTACTGAAAATAAAATGTCAATTTTAGCAAGGTCCATGAGCTCATGAGTCAGCAAGCAAGGGACGTGTCAGCTGGCAGTAGTTTTATTTTCACTTTTACTATTGATTAAATGTTTGATTTTTTCGTTTTTCTGTCAAACACACGCGTAATACATGCGGGGGTCGAGGGAAGGACATGTATGAGATTTTTGACTTATATGTCTGTCTTTAAATAATCATCCAATGAAAATGACCGGATTTAATTGATGAAATTAAAATTTTTAAATATTTGATTAATTGGTGGACCCTTTTATTTCAGTCAGACATGCGAACCAATAAAAAAACTAGATGGGCAATTTGTAGATGTCACCCTGCTAACCTTTGTTCTGAATTCTAAGCACGTACGCCCTTGCATCATCGGCCGTACATAATTAGTTAATTACAGTGATTCTTTGCTTGCTTGTCAAGGAGACCGGCAAAAGACCTCGGTCAAACCTCCAAGATATTGCGAGAATCACAGGCGCAGGTTCAGCTAACCCGACGACTTCTCATCACCGCGTCACTCCAAACGTCATCATCCATTGCTGGCTAGGATCTTCTGCGGCACACTTGAAGGCCCTTGGGCGAGCTGTTGCGTGTGGAATTGCACACTGAATCATTCGTTTTGACACTTGATCTGAACTGTTCGGTTTGCCTTGCTCATGTTACTTATGGTCAACGCTGGATCAATGACTACAGCAGTGCTAGAATCTTCATGCGGATAATCCGGTGCCAGGTCTCCCTCATATCTAGATATACTTCGCAGCCATGAGCCATTGTTACCGTTCATAATTTGGAGACACTAACAAAAGCTAATGGTGCATAAAACAAACAAGAGGGGAAAAATCTAAATCATTTTAGATTAAATCGCCATACCTTGTAAACACATGCTATTATGTTTTTATCTTTTGGTACGAGACAGAAACGTGGGGCAAATGATCCCGACAAATTTCTTTTACTATTTTGATTTATGTTTCATTGTCCTACGCAATGGAGATGACCTCACTGATATTTTTGGGCTGGCTTCAAAACATAAATCCTGATTTGTGTGGTAGTACTACACTTGTTACGGCCGGTGTGCACATGTTCACCGGGCGACGTCTCCCGCGGGGAATCCCGACACGATCGCGCGCGGGGATACGACGTTCGCGGCGGGCACCGGCGCGACGCCGCGCCGCCACAGGAAGCGGCGTCGCGGGTGGAGCGTGGTGCGTGTGCGTGTGTGGCTCTCGCTCTCGCGCGGAGAAGGAAAGCTGCCGCGCCCCCCACGCTATCCTCCCGGGAAATATTCGGCCTCTCGTCGGGTCGCTCTCCGCCTCGATCGCCGCCGCTTCCTCCATCACGGGAATTAACCGCGCGCGCGAGCTCTAGCTCTAGCGCAACGAATCTGCGCGATTGGCAGCAGCCAAAGGTGACGAGGCGGTTCGTCAGCGCGCGCGTGGCTTCGTGCCAGCGTCTCGCTGCCGTTTTCTTCCGGTGGGATCGTCACGTACTCGCCGTTCTGCCGTTCCGGCCGCTCACAATTCTTTTGCGAATGTTCATATTGCGGATCTATATCGTTGCGGCATATGCTCGGGTTTAATAGCTCCATCGATCAGGGCTCCTTTTGCGTGTCCATCGTGTTAAACGGCGCGTTCTGTTTTATTTTTGCTCTGGTACGAGCACGACACGTCCGTCCGCGGTCCACGTAGTACTTGTGTAAAAAGATATACGATGCCGGTAAAATTATTTCTGTGGTACAGGGGGCTGAACGTGTGGGCACAGAGGCGGTCAAACATGAATTAACAGAAGCTACCTTGACACCAAAGAAACCTACAACAAATGGAGTTTCAGTTTCTTGTTTCTTCTCTGCAGCTTCCGCCTTCCGCTGCGTCTGCATCTGCACAGCGGACAGCCACAGGTATATATAGGAGCTGGAGCACTCGCCGCTCGTGTAAACCATTCTCTCCTCCTGCAATTTTGCCACCCCCGCAACGGCCTCTGCTTTCTCGCTCTCTCTGTCTGAGCAGCGGACATGGCAGCCTGCGTCGACAAGTGGCAGCCGGCGGCGTACCCGTGCCGCCTCCCGGAGAAGTTCTACTGCCTCTTGCCGGACTGCACCACGGACCGTCCGGTGGCCGTGGCGACGGCCGCTAGTGGGAGCACCGGCGACCGCGTGTGGGACGTGCTGCGCGCCGAGGCGCAGGCCGACGCGGATGACGAGCCGCTCCTCCGCAAGTTCTACCAAGACCTCGTCCTGTCGCGGCCGTCGCTGGAGGCCGCGCTCGCCTCGATGCTCGCGGCCAAGCTGTGCATCCCCGGCGCGCTGCCGCAGGACCAGCTCCGGGACCTCCTCGCTGGCGCGTTCGCCGCGCACCCAGAGGCCGGCCGCGCCGCGCGAGCCGACCTGGTCGCGGCGCGCGACCGCGACCCAGCCTGCGCCAAGATGGTGCACTGCTTTCTCTACTACAAGGGCTTCCTGGCCCTGCAGGCCCACCGCGCGGCGCACGGGCTCTGGTCCGACGGCCGCAGGGCACCGGCTCTCCTCCTCCAGAGCCGCGCCTCCGAGGTGTTCGGCGTCGATGTCCACCCGGGGGCACGCATTGGCTGCGGCATCCTGCTCGACCACGCCACGGGGGTCGTCATCGGTGAAACGGCCGTCGTCGGCGACGATGTGTCTATCCTTCACGGGGTGACGCTGGGCGGCACGGGGAAGGAGTCCGGCGACCGGCACCCCAAGGTCGGGGACGGGGTGCTGATCGGCGCCGGGGCGAGCGTGCTCGGCAATGTGCACATTGGCGACAGAGCGAAGATCGGTGCAGGTGCAGTAGTTCTACGGGACGTGACGGACGGGACCACGGCAGTCGGAAACCCGGCCAAGCCGATCATCAAGAAGGCGGCGCCGCAACGGCGGCCGGAAGAGCTTCCTGGGGTAACCATGGAGCAGAGATGGTCGGATTGAACGGTTTGAATGGCGTGTAGTACAAGAGAGTTTCCCTCCAAAAGTTATTTTCTGGTCGATGACTCCTCTTGTACATGTCATATACTCTATAGAGATTAGACAAGTATTTGGCCTAGGAAGGAGCTCAATTAGCATTGAGCTCTTTCATGTCAAAACTGTTTTCTTGCTTCGTTCTAAGGAATAACAGAAAACGCAGCTGATCAGCTATTGCCTCCTTGTAAGTATAGTTGGAGTTCATCCTCTTTTTATTCTTTTTCAATGGAAAATCATCTTTTTCGTTCTTACAATGTGAAATATGCAATTAGATGCTTAGTACAGATTGATACATCCGAGTACAGTTTCTGATCAAGTACTCCGTATAACGGTTTGACGAGTATATATGAAGGTGGTCAACTTAGGTGGAGACCAGTGGATGATTTGACTTGACTAAGCACTTTTTGGAGAGCTCCTTCGTTACCAGAACGTATAGTATCGCAGCCAAAACGAAAATCTGATCGTCAAAGCGTAAACCAGTTGCATAAATACCAGAAGAAAATTAAGCACCCCCTTCAAGACTTCGTCCAAATAAACCTGCTGAATTTCGGGTTTTTTCCATGCTTAAACTTGAGACACAAATAATTGACGAGATCGTGATCCTGTGAACGCGAGGACGTCAGGATAGAACCAAGTGGACGCAAACTGATGGTTACCCGACGAGGGAGATGTGAGGCTGTAGCTTTTGATAAAAAGGAAGAACCTTTTAGGCTTGCTTTCAGCAAAGTCGAGTTGATATCCAGTAGTAAGATCTTGCTTCCGGAAACTACATTTGTATCCTGGCTCTCTGATCTGAAGTCTGAAGGAATCGAATAACTCCAGCTAACGAGGCCCCCAGAAATAGATGAAGTTCAGAACGGACGCTGTTAGGAATAATAGATCAAGATACAGGATTTAACGTGGAAAAACCTCTCAAGTAGAGAGGAAAAAAATCACGGGAGACAAATCCACTAATAAAGGTACAGGATTACATGTACAAGGGTGGCCTATATTTATATGCATTGAATAAGACTAGCACTAAAACTAGGACTAGTACTGCGACTAGGATTAGGACTACATGTACAAGGGTGGCCTATATTTATATGCATTGAATAAGACTAGCACTAAAACTAGGACTAGTACTGTGGCTAGGATTAGGACTAGTACTAGGATTAGGATTAGGTTATTTGAGTCATAACCCAACAAACCTCTCCTTGAATCAAATATAAACATGAACTAGAAGAAAATATCTCCAAAACCCCGAGGGGTAGCTAAGCACCATGAACACCTACTAAGTCCAGGCAATACTTGAACTTAGAATTGGAAAGTGACTTCGTGAGCATATCTGCAGGATTGTCTTCAGTGTGTATCATCCCCACAATAACTTGCTCTTGAGCAACAATATCACGAATAAAATAATGCTTAATATCAATGTGCTTGGTCTTGGCATGAAACATGTCGTTCTTGGTCAAACAAATAGCACTCTAGCTATCACAATAAACAACATTAGTACCCTGTCGAATACCAAGTTCAGTAACCAGACCTCGCAACCAAATAGCCTCCTTGACACCTTCAGTAACTGAAATATATTCTGCTTCAGAGTAGAAAGAGCAGTAACAGACTGAAGTGAAGCTTTCCAACTGACAGCTGAACCACACAAAGAAAAGATATGTCCAGAAATAGACCTTCGTTTATCAAGATCTCCAGCATAATCAGAATCAACAAACCCAACAATATCATTTGTCTTCACTCTATTCTTATCAAACATCAAGCCAAAATGAGAAATACCTTTCAAATAACGAAGAACCCACTTTACAGAATTCCAATGTTCTTTGCCAGGATTATACATGAATCTGCTAACCACACTAACAGCATGAGCCAAATCGGGTCGAGTGCAAATCATAGCATACATAAGATTGCCAACGGCACTGGCATAAGGAACACGAGACATGTAATCTTTATCATCTTCATTAGTAGGACACTGACTTGAAGATAATTTAAAGTGTGAAGCAAATGGTGTAGAAACAGGTTTGCAATTACTAAGATTAAATTTCTCAAGTATCTTTCAATATAACTTTTCTAAGAAAGAAACAGTGTACCAGCCTTACGGTCACGCTGAATTTCCATGCCAAAGATTTTCTTCGCAGGACCAAGATCCTTCATCTCAAATTCATTACTAAGTTGAGCCTTCAACTGATCAATCAGTGACTTGTCATGAGAAGCAATGAGCATATCATCCACATAAAGCAGCAAATAAACAAAAGACCCATTGGGAAATTGTTTAAAGTAGACACAACTGTCATAGTTGTTGCGTGAATAGTGTTGTGCAATCATAAAAGAATCGAACCTTTTATACCACTGCCTAGGGTCTTGTTTAAGACCATAAAGAGACTTCTTTAAATGACAAACTAAATACTCTTCACCAGGAACAGCAAAACCCTCAGGTTGTGTCATATAAATCTCCTCATCTAAATCTCCATGTAAGAAAGCAGTTTTAACATCAAGTTGCTCTAACTCTAAGTCAAATAAAGCAACAAAGGAGTGGCGCACAACAGGAGAGAAAACTTCATTGAAGTCAATACCTTCCCTTTGGTCGAAACCTTTTACCACTAAACGGGCTTTCCATCTTGCAGGTTCAACTCCAGAAATACCTTCCTTCTTCTTATAAATCCATTTGCACTTCAATGGCTTTTTATCTGATGGAAGCTTTGTCAAATCCCATGTATGATTTTTATGAAGGCTATCAATTTCTTCATTCATGGCAGTCAACCACTTAAAAGAATTTGCACATGAGATAGCTTCAGAATAAGAAGAAGGTTCAACAGTATCATGAACATCTTGAGCAGCAAGAAGAGCAAAACAGGTCATGCCATCAGTGTCGCGATATCTAGTAGGAAATGAAGCATTCCTTCTAGGTCTGTCTCGAGCAATACAATGATCATTGTTACTAGAAGATGTAGAACCAGAAGCTTGTTCTGTAGCAGGGGAAACTGAAGAATCAGAATCAACATCAACAGTAGGTGAAACTACCTCAATTCTGAATTCCTTTCAACAACTTCATCAGTTTCAGTTTCAACTGGGGGAGTATGACTAACTGATGATAGAAAAACATCTTCATGAAAAGTAACATCACGACTAATGATCAATTTATGAGCTTTAGGACACCATAAACGATATCCTTTGACACCAAAACCATAACCAACAAATATGCACTTTCTTGCTCTAGGCTCCAATTTTCCAGTGTTAACATGAGCATAAGCAGGACAACCAAAAATTCTCAATTTAGAGTAATCAACTGGTTTACCTGACCAAACCTCTTCAGGAATTTGAAAATTTATGGCAGAGTTTGGAGAACGATTAATCAAATAAGATGCAGTAGAAATCGTCTCAGCCCGCAAAGCACGCTTATTCCACAAGCCTGCATTAGAAAGCATGCACCGAGCTCTTTCCAGAAGAGTGCGATTCATACGCTTTGCCACACCGTTCTGCTGAGGATTCCCTGGAACGGTCAAATGTCTTGCAATACCATGCTTAGCACACAAAGTATCAAACTCACCACTACAAAATTCCAATCCATTATCAGTTCTAAGCTTCTTTATTTTTCTGCCAGTTTGGTTTTCAACCAACACTTTCCACTTCTGAAACACTGAAAGAGCTTCATCTTTATGTTTCAAGAAGTAAACCCAAACTTTGCGAGAAAAATCATCTGTGAATGTAATAAAGTACCCACATCCACCAAGAGAACGAAACTTAGATTTACCCCAAAGATCAGAATGAATGTAGTCAAGAATTCCTTCAGTCTGATGAGTAGCAGTACTAAAACTAACCCTCTTCTGTTTGCCAAAGACACAATGTTCACAAAAATCAAGTTTGCCAATGTTGTTCAAATGACCTTTCTTGCAAAGTAAATGCATACCTTTCTCACTCATGTGACCCAAGCACATATGCCAAAGCTTGGTGATGTGAGGATCTGATGAAATACTAGAAATAGCTGCAACACCTATAATTGTGGATCCTTGCAAGAAATAAAGACTGTCAATTCTATTGCCTTTTAGAACAACAAGATTGTCTTTCGAAATCTTAAGAACACCATTGTCGCCGACATATTTATATCCCAACGACTCCAAAGTACCCAAAGAAATAAGATTCCTTTTCATTCTAGGAACATAGCGAACATTTGAGAGGGTCCTAACGATGCCATCATGGGTTTTAATTTGCACAGAACCAATACCAGTAATTTCAAGAGAAGAACCATCACCAATCACAACTTCACCAGTATCAACATAATCATAAGTAGAGAACCACTCCTTATATTGACATATATGAAAGGTGCAAGCCGAATCAATAATCCAAGCAGTTTGATTCTCAATACTAGTCGTACTTATTAGAACCTCTTCATCAGAATTACTGGTAACAAAACTAGCCTGAGCAGGTTTCTCTTGAATTTTACTCTTCTTCTCTTCCTTCCTTTTCAATTTAGGGCATTCAGAGATATCATGACTATTTTGCTTGCAATAGCGACAAAATAATCTAAACTTACTATCTCTTGATTTAGATCTGGACTTTGATCTAGAAGAATCACCCTTTTGAGAAGATCTACCTGAAACAATTAACCCCTCAGCTTTAACTTCATAACGAGGATCACTGTCAAATTTTTCCTTGGACAACAAATTTGACTTAACATCCTCAAAACTAAGGGTATCATGATTACCATAAAGCATAATCTCTTTGAAATATTTAAAGGTAGCAGGTAACGAGACAACGAGTAAAATAGCTTTATCCTCATCATCAATTTTCACATCCAATTTCTCAAGATCAATGATCAGAGAATTAAACTCATTAAGATGAGATCGAATAGAGGTACCTTCTGCCATGCGAATTGTGTACAGACGTTCTTTCAAGCATAATTTGTTTGTGAGACTCTTTTTCATATAAAGCGCCTCCAATTTCTTCCACAAAGAGAACGCAAACGTCTCGTTAATAACTTCGCGCAAAACATCTGTAGACAAACTGAGTTGTATGGCAAACAAATACCTTTTGATCTAAATCCTCTCACTTATCATCAGTCAAACCATCTGATCTAGCCCTCAATGCCTTCCGAACACCAACTTGGGTGAGAATAGCTTTCATCTGAATCTGCCATATGCTGAAACTGATCTTGCCATTAAATTTCTCGATGTCAAATTTGGACGACATATTAAAGAGAAAAAATATGCTAGATCAAAAATATACGGTAGATCTGAAGAAAGAGAAAAAAAATTGCCTGGTACAACTTGGTGTGTTCGTGCAGCAAATTCACCGAAAAAAGGAGACTTAGACTTGCTTTCCTCCTTGTTCACGTGAAGGAAACCAACAGAGCAAGCATGCACCTAAAAAAGACACCTTGTTGCCTTGCTGCTGTACTGCTGCACAGATAGATGGGAAGGACAGATGGATGGGAAGCGGTTGTACGTTCGGATGAAGCGGAGCGACGTGCGGCGAGAGGTGGCTGGCCGAGACGCGACAGCGAACAGGATGATCTGCGCCCGCAGGATGAACGTGTCGCCAGCCGAAGAACGGATCGGATCGGATTGCTCTGATACCACTTGTTAGGAATAATAGATCAAGACACAGGATTTAACGTGGAAAAACCCCTTTAAAGTAGAGAGGAAAAAAACCACGGAAGACAAATCCACTAATAAAGGTACAGGATTACATGTAAAGGGTGGCCTATATTTATAGGCATTGAATAAGACTAGCACTAGGACTAGGACTAGTACTAGGATTAGAATTAGGTTATTTGAGTCATAACCCAACAGATGCTAATGACGTTGCTCTGCTACCGCAGATGTATGGTTTAAAACCAGGCTGATTTATTGTTAACAAATTCAAACGGTATCACGAAGTGATACACCAACTAAAGTGCAAACTCCCGGGAGAACACAGAATGGGATCTTAAAGTACAAGAGCAGGGGTAAAACTAGGGCTCAAGCCCGCCTAGGCCTAGGATCCAAACTACAAATTTTAGAAAAAAAGTTGAATTTATAAAGAGTTGAGACACGATAATAGTTTTGAGTCCTAGGTGCGAATCCTTGCTGGTTCCGCCCCCTGTACAAGAGTCATCCTGTTTGTCCTCTGTCCGAATCTAAAGATAAGTGTGTGTAGGACCATGGGATGAGGGCTCTAAGTAATATTCTTTGGGCCGGTGAGAAGATGAGACTTAAGTAAGGTTTAGGCAGGTTTGCTGGGAAAAGGGGTCTTGGAAACACGATTTCGAGCTTGAAGGAGCCTACTCATCAGTCCATGTGTAAGTCGTCAAGACCCACTTACGGGATATGCGGCCCAAAACCTGCAGAACAAGCCCATATCACGTAAAAAACGGTCCAACACAGAGAGAGCCCTCGCCCCGATCAGCCACGCCGTCCCTGTCGATCTGCTCCCGTCCGGTTCCCTGCGGGGCTGCGGCTGCCGATCTCCGATCCGCGCCGCCGTGGCCTGAACCCTCGGCCGCGGGACGAGAGCCGTAAGATCCATCCAACAGTCAACTCTTGTCTTCGTCTCCCGACACCCACGTACCGCCCCGGTCCTATCCACTTTAGTTGCATCCATCCATCGGTCTCGCGCGTCACGTTCATCAATTCGCCCGCGTACTGTACCTGTCTGTACCTGTACGTGTGCCGCCCGAGCAGCAGCGTGGTGGTACTCCACTACTCCTCCCTTGCGCTGCTGCTATTGCTATTCATTCCTGCGCAGCGGCAGCCGGCGCGCGCAGCCAAGCAGGCGCTCCCAACGCGAGCCGCACCAAACCGCACGCGCTGCCGAGCTGCACCAAACGCGCGCCGCGGGTCAGGTCGCAGGAGGAGGAGGAGGACACGCGAAATCGTATCGGGGCGTGCGCCAAGGGGCTCGCCTTCAACAGCTACGGCCCAAACCACCCCAACCTAGCTAGCGTACGTCGCATTACCCGTCACGCCTCCACTTGCACCCTCCACACCTAAACACATACGACCTCCATCCTAAAATAAACAAATTTCTGTGTTATTTTTAAAATTTTTAACTCTGAAATTTTTTTATGATTAAAATTTTTATTGTTACTTCATGATAAAACGTGAATAATACTTTATATGTGACTAATTTTTTAATAAATTTTTCAAATAAGATAAATGATCAAACGCTCGACATAAAAAAACCAGAATTTTTTTTGGACGGAGTAGTACCACAAACAGTAGACCTGTTGTTAGCTGCTACTTGTACCACCACTACTACTACTGTTGCACATAGTGACCGCATGCTGCTTGCTGCAACGCTGCCCCCATGATTTATCGGCAGTATGGCTGTTTCAGTTTCAGTTCCCCTCAAAACAGACAAGTACTATAGGTATTTTAAATCTTTTTTTTATCAGAGCAAGGATGTGAAATTACACGCCTTACCAAACGTTGATCATACCATAGCTCCATGTGCAAGAGGAAAGACAAGAAGGGCCCAAAGATAGCAGAGGGGGATGATATGATTGTGATTGAGTTGCAGCTTTGCATCACGTACGTAGGAACCATGGCGTGCGAAGCTCAGAAGGTCACATGCAGCGATGAGCGATCGATCGATCGATCGATCATCGATGATGATCTTTTGGGCTTTGCTTGGACGGGGTCCCGTCCGGCTCCATCGATCGATCGATCGATCCCCGTGCTTTGCGCTTGTTACCTTGCGATTGATCGCACACGCTCCTTGCTGGTAGGATCGCCGGTAGGTCGTAAAGTTCACTCATGGCTACGTTGTCTGCTCATTTTGGGCTTGGATCCATCTCGGCGACGCAGAATTCACCTTTTCTTTTTCTTCGTTTCTCCTTTTTTTCATTTTGACATGACGTTTGAACATGCCGGAATCTTTATGCTTCTGCTTGTATTATTCGTCACGTCGACCAACCAGTTTGCACGTTCGGATTTGCAAGGATTCCATGGCTTTAGCTCAGTTAACTAACATGTGTTTTCGTTAAGTTGGGCGGGCGCATGACATCTGAGAGCAAATGCATGCTGTCCTTTACCAACAGTGAGCAGAGTTCTTTTTCTGAAACCCCAAACTTGGATAGATCGTCAGTCACACTGTCACAGCTTCGATCTTTTCTCAGGGAAGCCAATGCCTGTTGGCAGAAGCAGAACTGCGTCAAACAGGCAACGCCAAATCCCCTTAAATAAGCTCGCTTACAAGCGATATTAATGCAAAGCAGGGCCTGTGTGCTCGGCTCGACCTGCATGGCCACAACTCACAAGCCTAGCTAGGTCCGTCGTCGCCCTGGCCATTTCCCCCTGTTCGCTTACTCCTCCATGCCAATGAACTTGGATGCTTGCGTTGCGTGCATGCATGGACGATCTGATGAACGCAGGAACGAAAGGTGAAGGAGCAGTTTCTGCTCTAGAGAAAAAGCAGCTAGCTGCAGCTGCGCCTGGTTGGCAATGGCGTGGCCACCATGGCCTTGCCTCTTTGACTCATCCATCAAATCCATTCATTTCATAATCGTTTGTTAACTATTTCTGGCTTTCTTTAATCCCCGGAAGTGACGCCGTGTTTAGGGGCCTCCCCCACGTGAGAGCGCCCTTGGATGCATCCCCTGCCACTGCCTGCCCCCTCCTAGTTAATTGACTTAGGATTTTGTGCTTGTGCTGGGAATCTCAGTTGCTGCAATAACATGCTCTACTAGAGCTCCATTTGTTAATCCATGTCTTTTTTATCGGTTTCAGGTTTCACCCCAAGTGTACTACACTCGATTTAAAACAGGTTCAGGGTCAACTGAAAACAGGTTAGGTGAATGCACACATACAGACAGTAGTACTTAACAGTACTGTAGTACCAATTAATCGTTCTGGATTGAATGATTGATCTGACTGAATTAAGCAGGCTAAATGCATGCTGCTCCATATGCTAAGCTCCAAGCCCACTCGTTTAAATGCTCTCATCACTGCGCATGCGACGCTGCCTCTGCTTGTGCGGTAGCTGTTGTTGTTCTTGCATGCGAATTCAGGCGCTGGCGAGTTCTCGGGAATGGGAACATGCAACGTATAGAAAAGCTGGCCTTCAGCGAAGAAGGTCATTTCCTTTCCTAGGACGAGCAGCAAGTAAACAAACCGAAAATGGCTTTTCATAACGACCCAAAAGAGCCTGCTAATTCGCATACAGCTTGTAGTCTACGGATGGCAGGGATAGCTCGTGCGAGTTTGGGCCATGCACTGAGCATCTATTGCAATTTCGGACCTGAGTCGTTTGGTGTAATTTCTTTTAGGTTGTTTCTTGGACCAAAACGAAAAAACAACACATGAAAAAAGACACAGAGAATATGAGTGTAAAATAGAAAATTCAAAAAAAATATATGGAACACAGAAAAGCTGGTAGAGGTTATTGGGAACGCATGACCTTTATTGAAAAACTATAATCATCGTTACACCTTGTTCTGTCTTATCCAACAAAACTAAAAATGAAAACATGATGTTTACGTAGATATTAATTTCCGACCTGCTAATTGTCATTTAACAAAAAATATCAGGAAACAATACTTATGGATTTCGGACCATTTGATTTGCTTAAAGATCAGTGCACTAGGCTTTTCTTCCACCAATGACGACCATTCGCCAACGAGGACTTGGCATTGACCAAACAATGTTAGGATTTTTGTAGGTATGGGGTGATAGGATATGACTGTGAGGAAGGGGAAGAAGGGAGGAGTTACATGGCTTATACAGATGTTTGGACAAAGGTGTCGACCGGCCCAAAGGTGAGCAACGCTGCCATCGCTAGAGCCACTGCACAAAGACACAAGAGGATTGCGGGTAGTGCAGTGCAAGGGATTACGAAGTTGCAGGACAAACCTGTGACACAAGAGTAGAGTTATACAGGTAGAAGGGGTACCAACATATGGGTATTTAGGAGGAGGTGATCAACAATGGAGGCTGTTAGGATGGAGATATCTATTATATATATAAAGGAATAGAAAAAGGAGGCTCCACGTTGTCTCTTATGGGCTAAAAATTACCATGTTAATCGGAGAAAAAGAGAAAAATATACACCGATAGATCACGGTGGGTCCAGATTATAACGGTGCCGATCGATAGCTAAATACACACCGTTAAATTATAGTGGGTCCAGATTATAACGGTATAGATTGATAACTATCACAAATAAACTATGACCGATTGTGGTGTACTCAGCCGCCGCCGATGAAAAAAAAAAGTCAATCAGAAAAAAAGAAACAAATCAATCGGGCAGATAAAGGAAATCAATCGGCGAAGAAAGGAAAAAGATTGATCACGTCAATTTCATCGGACATAAATAGAAAAAAATCAATCGAAACAACAGACTGCCACAATCATATACTTAGTTGTTGTCCGACTAAAAAAACAGTATTTTACTTTTCTCTTATGATACATGGAAAGTTTTCATGTGCTAGAAAATTCCACATTAATATCTATGGCGGTCTAGATCATATTACGAGATTAATTAAAGGAAATAAGAAAAAATAAAAGGTAATGTTTTTTGAATCGGACAAGTAAAGAAAAGATAGGTTTCAGTAAGAGAAAAAAAGAAGGTTTTTGAAATCGGACAAGAGACATGTGGTTTAGGTAAGAGAAAAGAAAAAGAAACAATAAAGAAAAGAACGTATTTTTTTTAATCAGACAAGAGATGTGAACAGGAAAAGAAAAGAAAATATCAAGAAATTTTCATAATACTACCTTAAGTTTGCTAAAGGGAAATATTGGTTAAACGTCTAAATAAAGATAAAATTTTATCAGGTAAGTCTATAAAAATATTTTATTTTATTACTAAAAGAATATTATCCTAAGTTCTCATGTGCTAGAAAATCCCACATTGATCGAAAGAAAATAAAAAAAGACAAACGGATAAATATTTTTTTTAACCAAAACAGGTATGGAGTTTTTCGAAAGCGTGTGAGGCAGCGATGAGAAACATACAACCATGCTTTATACATTTCTATCCCATAGCAATAAAAACATAATAGCAAAAAATAATTTATATTGAGATCAAAGTCCATGTGGAGGTACAATTAGAAAAAAACAAAATTCAGATTATTTTTTTAAAAAAATTATTATTATTGGGAGAAGATTATGTCCATCCGAAAATACAAGAACATTTGAAATTTTATGGACAAAGGACTTATTACGATAATCTTATATTAAACGTATAAAATTATACTGGTCAAGTTATATAGGAGTTTAAAATTATCGTTGTTTTTAATTTTTATAATAGAACGTAAAAGTGTGTATATGTAATTATGTAAAAACAATATATATCAATGCTAGCTGTGCAATTTGCGCGGGCCACCGTGCTAGTTATTTTGTATCATATCTGTATCTTTTATATCTTTCATTTATCTTTTGTAATCTTAACAAACATGGCAAGCTACTGATCTATCCTTGTAAGCCATAGATGGGGTTGTTCCATCCTCTATTTAATAAGTGGGCGGCCGAAGACCAAAGGATGCTACTTCTTCTCTGTTTTCCTATATGATATCAGAGCACAAAGATCCAATTTCCTAATCTCATGCCAGATTCTAAGAGGCATCGCCATGGCAAGTTCATCCAGGGTTTCATCCAACAATCCAATAGTAAGGCAATCAATATCAGAGAAACTCAACAAAACGAACCATATCTTATTAAGAGAGGCACGTCTAGAGGGACACCTTACTTGAGCAAGTCAAGGCCCCACTGTTGTTTCATCTTCGTAGGGCGACAAAAAGAAAAACCAGGTTGTTAATTTTTATGAAACTTACTTATATTATTCTATTGTGCTAGCTTTTAACGAGAAAATTACGTAGCTATTATAAATATGTTGCTTATATAATATATCTCTTCATTCAATTATAGTACTAGGAGTTAAGCCGCCTTCGCCGTGGCATCACGCCCAGTATATGGGTCTGGTTGTTGTACAGGGAACTAGAACGCATTGAAATCTTTCAGACAAGTCAGCGTGTGCTCTGGGCTTTGAATGCGTTACGTCGACGTTCTTCTGCGAAATCGTACAGTAGACGCGAACCAAATTAATTGAACCAGCGCCTACGCATATACAGTAGTAGCATTTAGTACGTGTCGATATGCAACCTCTGTAATTAGCCGCTGCATCACCAGTTCACCACGGTCTATCGGTAATTGATCGTCGAATGAGTAACGAATAAAAGACGGTGATGCTATGCTCTCTTGTTTCGCTCATCAATTATCATCCATTACACTCTTATCTTATCATTACACTCTCATCTGTTACTTATTTACTGAATGATATTATAATTCCTGTTTGTAACCTTAATTTTACTGAACAAGCTGGAAAATAAAATATTCCATCTATCTATAATATCTATAATAAATATATTTTTGGAGTTCACATTTATCCTACAAAAATTGTATCTGCATCAACAACTTCATATTCAAATATCTATCTATTTTACTCCTTCTACCTCTTGCGTAATACAATCTTCTTACTTGATAAGGGTTATCTAAGCATCAATGTCTAAATAAGCCATAGATGCTTATAAAATCTACCATTGCACTCTTACTCATCAATCTCACGTATCTCTCTCTTATGTACCTTCATATAACACATACTGAAGCTGTCATTGGAGCTAGCTAGGCCCTCTTATCCTCTGCACCATCTCAAGCAAACAACAAATAATCTTGACACCTCAATCCGCGATCGAATGATTGCTCGATCGCTCGCTAGCTCGCACGACATGACGCGAGGACCCTTTCTTTCCTCTCAGCTTTATTGACCGGGGGCGCCACGCCCACGCGCACACGAGGCGGGCGAGCGAGCGAGCGAGACACACGGCGAGCAGAAGCAGGGCCGGGGAGAGACAGAGATATCTCCAATCCAAACGCGCGCGTGGACCGTGGTTGCCCCTTTGCCCCAACACATGCAACCCCCACGGCAACAGGGGAAAAGCCGAAAAGCGGCCCTGCCCCTGCGCCCAAGCCGCGGCCGGCAATGCTAGCCAACAAAAGGAAGATTCCACCGCTCGGTTTTTATATATTTCGCTCGTGATCGTTACGCGCCGCTCACGCCTGCGTGCACGTACAGTGGGGTCACACACACACACGCACACTGCTCATGAGCGAGCTGAGGCTGCGTGTTGCTGGGAAGAAGAAACCAAGAGGGAGGCAACAAGCGAGACAAGAACTCAACTCCGTGGCTTTGGATTCAGCTGCAGCCAGCCTGCAGCCATTCGCAGCATAGGGCGATCGATCGAGCTAGTAGTACCTACGGTGGCCCACCGCACCACATAACACAGGGTCACAGAGGCACGAAGCGAGTACTCGCTAGCTACGCTTCATCACCGGCCACCGTCCATGTCCCGGCCGACCAGTGCCAAGGCTGCAAATAAATGTGTGCATGCAATGCATGATGATGCATCGATCCAGGACTGGTGGTTGAATTATTGTCCACCAATCATCACTGGCTGATTAGAGTAGAGGCACAAGCACACACCAGTGTGCAGCTGGATTCCTGGATTCGGGCCCTCTGCCTTAGTGCCCCTGTTCAATTCCTGCTTAAAGACGTGATGAGTAGTGCAAGAGGTGATCGCTTGTGTATGGGAGAGAGCCATTCATAAGGAGAAACACTTCATGTGCAACGCTCAGGCTTTCTAATGCTTAATAAGCTTACTATTACCGATGATCTTAGCATTTGGTCATTCTCTTTTCTCTCCCTTGATCTTACACAAGAATATACACCACTGCACTTTCGACAGAATGGGTCTAGGCACAAGTGACTACTACTACTAACCAGCTTGTACAGAGGAAACTGAAGAAGATTAGGGGGTCAAATCAGGCGCCATTGTTGCAATGCAAATGCGCGGAACTGCGATGGCGCAGACGGGATATGTCGATCGACGATCGAATTCATGCATGTGTCCCATACACAGCGCATGCACAGTGCTGCTCGTGGCAGTGCCCAGATCAGATAGCAGGAGCCCCGGTAGCGTCCAAGCGGGGATTAATGCCAAGGGCCCCAGCATATGCATGCAGCTCACTCATGCAGACGATGCAGCGGCAGCCGCTGTGCTACCAAGGCGAGGCAGTACGTTGCATCATGCAGGACGCGCAACCGAGCAGCCGATCTGCTTGCTTGATCCTGCATGGTGATGCCTCCTTTCTTTGGAGAGAGAACACGGTGACCCAGTTCCGTACGTGCAGCGGATAGCCGCAGAGATCGCAGTCCATGTCCATACCGATCGGTTTTGCCGTTGGCTGCAACCTAGTAGCTTGCAGGTGTAGTTGTAGAGAACAGTGCGTTGCTTGGGTCGTCCAAAGTGAGACGTTCAAGCACAAGCAGCAAGACCATCACGACCTGTCTCGCGGAAGCTAGCTAGCTTCCAAATCGGTCGCGGAGTAAACGACGCGTTGATGTGAGCGTTCATCGATCAAAGGGGGGAGGAAACCAGATCGGAGAAACTTCGATGGGCGTGACGTCGAATAGATAACGTGTTTTCGTGTAGAGACCGAAAAGTTGTGCCCGTGTGGCGTGGCTGGCTTGGCTAGCTAGGTGGCTTGCGATATTGTGCGATATGGTGGCTAGCCGTTGTGGCCTCGCGCGTTCTTTATTTTTTGGCGGAACGCGACCCGAAAACGAACGCCATCCCGAAAACCACACGAAACGGTTACGAAAACGTGTTTTGTCGCGAGCATGGGCACCATCCCCTGGACGGGGATGGAACGGACGGCTGGCTAGGGCCCAGGGCGGAAACGCCGTGGGGTTCAGCTAATTAATCGTGCTGTGTGTTTATGCTTATGTCCCCTTTAAAATTGGAGGATTGTCAAATTGTCATAGAATTTCTGGAGGATTTATATTCCATGTCGTGTCATCGAAGGGCATCTCACTTCTATTTTCACGTGC
This sequence comes from Oryza brachyantha, assembly GCF_000231095.2. Classification (NCBI taxonomy): domain Eukaryota; kingdom Viridiplantae; phylum Streptophyta; class Magnoliopsida; order Poales; family Poaceae; genus Oryza; species Oryza brachyantha. The sequence continues at coordinate 4,300,873 of NC_023165.2, read as the reverse complement.
TTCTCATTCCTGTAGTCAGCTCAGTTCCTCCTTTGTTAAGTTTTCTCTATCGTGCATTTCAAAAATAACCAATAACTTTAAAATGCATTTTTTGTGTCGTGAGATTCTCACAGGTTGAACTTTATGGAATAGGTTTATATTATCGCATGCTATGATAATATATCTGTACATCACATTGAACTCACATAATTGAAAATGTGCTCGAGATGAATATAGCGTGATTACGTAAAGCAAGAGATCCAACTATTTTTCTAACCCACCGTTAGATTTGTTTCTTTGATTTCTCATGAAAGTTAGTCGTCGGTCAGCCCGTTAATTTGCTTGGTGAGAAATTACCCGATACTCCCGTTCTGAAGATCGGAGATTCTGGTTTGTTTTATCTGCAGTCACAATATACTACTCCTACCTTATACTATCTCTGTTTTATATTATTAGACTTTATAGCTTTATCTAGATTTATTAACATCCTTATAAATCTAAAGAAAGTCTTATATTGTGAAACGGAGAGAGTACATACTAACCCAAAATTTCAATAGCGACAGTAGCCACTTCAACGATGTTTCTCACCTTGCCAAAAACCCATGTAGTGCCCTTACGTTGTTTCTCGCTAAAAGGTCAAGGTGGAATTTTGAGCAGTTAAAATCAAGTTTAAACTATTGATGCAAACCTCTCTTAATAATACGACACCTCTAGAGCTAAAAAACAAGTATAAATTCCTCAAGTCATTTAGCCATTTCCATCTATTTTTTAGGGACATTTAATCAGTCAACCTCACATGAGGGATGAAAAAACATATACCCATGTTCAATAGTCATGTTGATTCCCTAAGTATCTTCCTATCAATCACCCAAAACCTAGTAAAGGACCAAGATATACTTTTCTAATCATACTTTAGTCCAATTACCCCTTGTCATGGTTGCCTCTTCCCTATACACATCGCCATGCGCACCTCCTTATTGTACGTGATGTTAATTCACCCATGCGCTTGTCGCTAAGGCACCCTCTTCACTTCATCTTCTTCCCTTTGTACATCCTAGGTTGTATCCGATAGAAAAGAGGTCGATAAACACAAGACTAGATGGCTTTGACCTTCGATCCCTGCTAGTTAATCAACTAAGGTTCCGTTTGGCACACTGTTAGCTCCTAAATCCAGCTAGAGCTATGGCAAATGATATAGATTCTATATTTTTTTGTGCGAAATTAGCAGAGCTACTCCTAACAAATAAACTACATGAATGAAGGTGGGTTTTTGTTGCTCGATAGCTCCAATACACCTCAAAACACCCACTAACCTCTAATTTATTGATTTAATTACATAAAACTATCTCTCACCTACCACTAAAATCACCAAGGTACTATTATCAACCTACTCATATCCTATTTTTTAGGAGTTCTAAAACTGATTAAGCTCGCCAAATAGTTTTAAGCTACCGTACAGTTCTCACGGTAGCTATCTTACCTTGGAGTGAGAGTTTGGAGCTAAGAGTTGAAGTTTAGAGTCCAACCAACCGAGGCCCAAGAAATAATAGAAGTCTAGTAGTTAGGAGGATGAGGAGAAAGGCGATCACCTAATTAAGTTCCGCTTTGATATTTACACTGCCATTTTTTCTTCTATTTATGTTATAATCTAAAAATTAAATTTTAACGTTAAGTTTAGAGTGGATTTTGAAGTTTTTTTACTAAAGTTTATTTTAAAGCCTTGGCTTTTAGATCACTATGAGTATATGAGTATGTATATAAAAGTTTTATTTATAAAGTATTTTTTATTTATAAATATGTCGTTTGGTTTTTTAAATGACCAGACAATCACCCATTAATTTGGGTGGCAGGCTTAGAGGCGCAAGCTCAATTTAATATGTACAATTGTACGGCACTAGATTCTTCTGTTAGTTTATTGTGAACCAGCAGCGAACTTCTAGCATCATTATCAATTATACTCGGTATTTTGCTCGGATAAGAAAATATTTTATTATAGAATTTTACAACTACTTGGACATAACTATGAATTACTGTCATGGCATCCTATGAGCCTTCATGTTATCCTTTTTTTTTTTTTGCAAATTGTCACCCCATCTTCTGGCTATGGGATATGCTTATAATCTAAAATTTAAATTTTTAATCTTAAATTTAAAGTTAATTTTATGATTTTTTAACCAAAATTTACTTTTTAGCTTCGATTTTAGATCGGTATGAACACGTATTAAAAAATTATTTATAAATTATTTTTCGTTTATAAATATAATGTTTGATGGCCCACTGTATTCGTTACTTACATTCGTATTGTAAGCAGCACAAACGATATTTTAAACCAAAATCAATTTTGTTTGGCCGCCAAAATACCGCTGCACAAGTACGGACCGTCCTACGGGACTGCTGTGGTAGTAGAGAACCGGGCACCGGGCGTACGTCGACATGTAAACGGAACGCGCCGGCCGTAAAGCCAAAGGCAAAACAACGCGGTCGAGGTAAACAACAACGCACGCTGCCTCTGTGTGTGTCGCCCTCGCTTCCCGATGACAAGAAAACACACAGCAGCGCCTCCCTACACTCCTCACGTCAAAACGGACGCGAACGCCCGATGCAAGTCGCAGCAGCGAGCGCCTCCTCCTCCTCCTCGGCGTCGCGCATCTCCACGCCGCTTGGCCCGTCCCCCTTGGCCCCATCTCCTCGTTCACTCGCAGCACCGGATACCCTCTCCAAGACTCCAATCTCTCTCGCCCTCTCACCTGCCTCGATCGGTTTCTTTACTTCTACGGTTGTTAACGTGAGTGGCTGGCTGACAGAGGAGAGTAATTAGCACTCTCTCACACACACTGAGCTTGTTGCTTCTATGGCGACTGCCATTGGGTTTCCAAGAACTCTTTTAATCGCCTTTTGGCGTGCCCCCACGAGAGCATAATGAGCAAGAGTCAAAACCCCAGCTAGCTACTCGCTATATATACGCTCTCCACCCGTCTCGCTCTCACCTCTCACTTGACTTCCGTCCCGGGCGCCGGCCTCTTTCTTTCTCCTCCACGAAGGCCGCGTGCAGTGCGGTGCACTACCCTCGAGGCACCGGCGCCGGCACGGCCGTGCGTGTATGGGTGGGCGGCCAGTGCCGCGGCGGCAGGAGGTGGTGGTCGTGACGGAGCTGGAGCTGCGGATGCAGCTGCTCGGCGGCGGCGGCGGCAACTGTTACAACATCAACGACAACGCCGACCTCCTCGCGGAGATCCTGGCGCGCCTCGACGGCCGCTCGCTCGCCGCCGCCGCCTGCGTGTGCCGCCTCTGGGCCGCCGTCGCGCGCCGGGACGCCGTCTGGGAGGCGCTCTGCCTCCGCCACGTGGGGCCAGCGTCCGGCCCCTCGGCGGGCCCCGCCACCCGCGCCGTCGTCGCCGCGCTCGGCGGGTACCGCCGCCTCTACCGCCTCTGCCTCGGCCCAGCGCTGGACCGCCTCGGGCGCGGCGGCGCCATCGCCCACGCGCACGCCAGGGCTCACCTGTCGCTCTCACTCTCGCTGTCGCTCTTCTCCATCGACTGCTACGAGCGCCTCGGCGGCGGTGGCGGCGGCGCCGGTCGGCAGCCGCAGCCGTCGTCGCTGCTCTTCCTGTGCAAGCCAGTGGACGTGTCGTGAGCCCCGACGAGTAGGCGTACACGTGTACGTACACGGTCGCATCGCCGCCCACCCGCTCGGGCAATCCTGGCCGTACGATCCATGCCGTCGCATTGTTCTTGGCGTACGTGCGCGACTAGCTTGTTTGGCGCACGCTGCTTAACATAATTGGTTACTTAATTATTATCAGTACGACCAATAAGAATTGATTATTATTAAGCTGTACCAGAGAACCATATTCAATATGGAAAAATAATTAATGATTCCTTTTTTTTCTTCTCCCTTTTGCATCTTCTTCTTCCTTTTGATCGTTCCTCTGTGTACGCTTGGGCTTGTTTGTGTCCGTTTGGCGAGTTGCTATTTCTAAGCACCCGGTTTGTATCGCTCCTGCTGTTGTTGCTTCGCCTGGCTGCTTGCGTGCAACTCGAGCGTGTACTTAACGTAGTAATCACCTCACTTTTTTTATAATATATGTAAACATTTCTCGATATCCCATTGCCATTTCGTTCTCATGCACGGTATGAGTGATCCATATCATCCATGATGCCCAATCTCTCGTCAGCTGACATGCGTATCTGCACGACCTTTTGCCGCAAAAGGGAAGCTGTTGCTTCTACTGGATACGCTTGGAACGGCCTGTCGTTGCACGGGGACCGCCGGCGAAATGGACCACTGGCTAGCTAGCTAGCTACACTCGGGCGATCAAGAAATCTTTTTCTGATGCAGTGTTTTTTTTTCTCTTCTGAAGACCAATGGCTTGTAGTTTGTAGTACCGTTCTTCTTTTTTTAAAAAAAAGAAACATGCAGAAGGACTACCAATTATATTCAATAAAAAAGAGTAAAAACCATAGACGGGTTACAGAAAAGAGGAAAACCTGTGGCCGGAACACCTCACAACACACGAGCAAACCACACGACTTAACCCCACTAACTGACGATAAGAGCGGAGCCTAAGCAAGACCGAGTGATTTATATCGCCTAAGACGACATCAAGGTTCTAATTTTACGATAGCCATGTCATCGTTGCCGAACTTACCGTCTAGCGACACCGTAGCTCCGACTGCACGACTATCGTGTCATCATTGCCAAGGAAGTTATAGTACCGTTCTTTGATAACACTTGAACATGAAGGGGATAGATTAAATGGCAGGGAGATTCAGGTGGTTTCACCAAAGTTATTATCGACTCCTGGAACGATGTAAAGTATTCATTCTATAGACGTTTCAAGTTTTTGAAGGGGTGACTCGGGTGAAAGTTGTTCAATGTAGCCGTCATATTCTTCAGAAGATTTATTATTACGGAGTAGTATTGTGTGTATAAGTTTCTCGAACATGCTTTTTGGAAATTAAATTTGAAATGCTTGTAGAAACTAAAAAAATGGTTCGCGATCAAGAAACTAAAGTGTTTCCAGCGAAATGTCTTGTTATCTTTGTAAACGACTGTTTTGGCAGGTTCTGAATAGATAAAGGATACGACATGCAAGAAAATCCAGCCAATTTCATAACGCTTCAGACTCTAACTCTGGCCTTTTCAAAGTAGTGGGCTTGTGGCATTGATTGAACCAGTACATCGATCCACGCTAGTAGCTCGCTAATTCTAGGGCCCAGCCATGAGAGGAACCTGTACGGTGTTTAGAGAGATTGAAGACGATGCTCCTCTCCGGACAAACAGTGGTCTAATCTCATCATCTCAAGGGCAAAAGTTGAGCCACTGGGAATTGAAGTCGGAGTCGCGCCAAACAAATGCTGAATTTCACGCCTTCTTCAAAAGTTTCGACGAAAATTTACTCGGGCAGTAGTATTTCAAACGGACCGAGTCCAACCGATCGAGTCCGTGTGAATTAAGGACACCGTGACAAAAATCTCGTCACGAGCTCCGAGGGAGCCAGCGGAAGAGGCTACAGATCTGCAGGGGTCGGTTCCTGAACACCCTGATTTGTGCTCCACCATTTTCGGCTTTCTCCTGCTCAGAGTGATGAACATTTCCGCGAGAGAACTCGCAGTCAAATGGTAAAAAACCGCGAGAACGCGGTCGTGCAGGCGTCGCTAGCTGAGCTGCAAGTGCAAGTGCAACCGGACGCAGCGGTGCCGGTGGGCAGTGCCATCATGTTCAAGTTGCATTCGTGCGTGCAATGCGTGCAGGCTCCTCCGATGTTTGACATGATTGTTGATCGGTCAGGCTGAACGGGCATGGCATCCATTGCGGCGACTGACTGGAGTGTACAGTACGACCGGAAGGTGAGAAGAGGCCCATTCTCCTTTTTAAGGAGAAAAGGCAGGACAGGTTGATTGGAGGATGATCACACACACACACACGGTCACGGGTAATTTTATGTGCTGGCAGTGATGCAGTATACGGTTAGTCGCGTCGATCGAGAGAGGGGAATGCACAGCGAGAGCAAGTTGAATGGTACAGTTGTATAGACAACTGCTGGGCTCTGATTCATTTATAGTTAATCTAATAGCTAATTTATATGATAATTATCTATAAAACATATAATACTATGTTTTACTTGTCATACATACTGCGTCTTAGAGTCTGTGCTGCAGCTGACTATAAATCTATAGCCTAATATTTTTTCTCTCTTCTCTTTTATCTTCTTAAAATATGTTTGTAGTGTAAAATGCGTCCGCTACAGGCAAAGAGAATTCAAAGTACGCGAGCGAAGACTGGTGAGCTGCTCTGAGATCCTAAAAATGCGTAGGCGCAGCGTGACGCAGCCGCTCCGACACACATAAATTCAAGAGAGCTCACGAGGCAGTACCGCAGTGGAATAGTATGAGCGAAATAAATTGTTTTGGCATCAACAATCTAGTACTAGTACCAACCAAGATTTCGGTACCTGCATGCACGCATCTGCACTGATCATGTGCACACACATTCATTGTCCGTCAGGAGCCAGAAATCGCCAAGAGGATGGGATGATCATGCATTCCTGCTCATCAATACCCATCAATATTGCGATCAATCTATCGATCGATCGACACCAACACCAACACAAACACAATCACAGGAGTGCATATACTCCTATGTACTCTTAATTCCGGGGGGAATCTACGTGCTCCTCGTAAACGACATGGATTCTGCAGCTTCCTGGCGTTCACGAGACCGGCAGATTTTAGCCCGGGTACGTACGTTGCCATCGACAAGTCGCCAGCAAAGGCCGTCGTCCATCACATGCAGTACTCGCATCGACCAACAGTCGAAACAACGCCCCCGATTTCGTACTACTACATCGCAGCAGCAGCAGCAGCAGCAGCAGCAGCGAGCTATAGCTAAGCTGGCAAACGCAGCATAGCTAGTTCGAGGCGGCCGGGCGATACGATGGATGGATGGAGGCGGAGTTCACGAGATCGGTGGCGTTTTCTTGGTGCGATTTTCGCGTGGATCCTGGTGCGGCAGGTTCGGAGGGGCGGGTCACGTGTGGGAAAGAGGCTGCGCGCGCCCCTCCAAAGTGGCTCTCGTGTCTGGATGTTTGACATATGACAAGCCCGTATGCCAGGCTGCGCGTGAGGAGCCGTCGGTCGGTCCACAGAAAAGGGGCAGACCAGATGGATGCATGATGCACGCAGCGGCCGAAGCGACGTGCCGTGTCTGTGAGTGTACACCAGTTAACAAGACGCATGCCGCTGGACGGATTCGACTCGACTCGATCGTGGGGCACGGTAACCCACGAGGAAAACAATAACCATGGCCTGCCTTCACAAGCCAGGCTATTTAGCTCGATTTAGAGTATTATTTGGATGATCATTTAAAATAGTTTCATCATTTATATCTCTTTATACTCTGATAAATCATTTATATATGAACATCTAAATATAAAATTTCTCTTCTAATATAGACGATATCTCTCTCCTAATATGAATGACATCAAAAATATATGATGAGATAGATGTTATGCTGGAGCTCAACTTTTACTTTTTATCCTCTATTTCTACGATGGAGGATGTGATAGATGTGTTGCTTAGGATGATCTTAGAAACTTAATTAACCAACATCTTATCTAATACTATTACCTCTGTCTTATTATGATAAGTGTATCTATGTAATCTAAATATAAAGTACATTGATAGACTTATGGCATGGAGGCATATCTTTTAGTTAAATGTTTTGACTTCGAATTGAAAGATTTAGCTCATGAGGGAAAGTTTTAATGTAGAGTTAAAATTTGATCGCACGTACGTGAGTCCCGCCTCGAATTGTATCCAGAGATGACAATTAGACCCCTGAAACCCGATGAGTTTTTACTCTATTAAAATTATATATATATATATATATATATATATCTAATTCTTGTACCAGTAGATTTATTAATGAGCAAAAATCATTATCCGTATGATACATGTGTACGGGTATTTTTTTTATTCACCTGTACCCACTAATCTATAGTTCTATAGGTAAACAAATGTATATATAGAGACTCTCTTCTAGTTCAGTGGTAAGAAATTATTATCTAATTTTTTGATTCTAAATAATTATTATGTGATTTGTTCACTTCTTTTGAACTTAAACTCATTGATGTCTAAGATAGTTTTAATAGTTGGTCGTTATATTCGTTAAGTGTTATATAAATTTATAAGTTTATAAGTTAATAGTATGGGTATCTGTCGGACACACACCACCCGCCCAGGTATGGATATGGTAAATGAACAATCTTATTCTTGCTAGCATGCATGGGTATTAGAGTAAGATTAATAAAAAAGCTAGCTACTGTTTCTAAAATTCTCCGTATCATTAAAAGCTAACATAAAGATAACTTATATAATAATTACACATAAACATATAATATATCATCAATGTATGGTACACATCTCATTCATACACACTTAATATCTTGGAGTGTATATTGTTTCCGGCTATAAATTTGTAGCTCGTTGCTCTCTCTCCTCCGTATAAGCATAAACATGACGTGACAATTTTTATAGTCCCTCGCTTATTGAACTTGCTCTTAGAATAAAAATTTTAAGTTACATATGAATATAACAAGGGGTAACAAAACCCGTGCGTATATATATCCGCCCGTAATCAGCAGCAAGGACCTTGCACAGGAACTGCATGGTATCTCCGGCTACATTGCTAGCACTGCTAGAACAGGGCTCTTGTTGCTGCTATACTGTGTCTCGAGGAGCATCATAAATGTACGTACAGGGGCTCTTCTGTGCTGCCATACTGTGCTGACCGCTGAGTTCAGTGATCGCGTATACCGGGTACTGCTATCTTAAATACGATCATTGAGTGTATTTTGTCCTATGCCCAGCATATGGTATGTGGCGTCGGCTGCCCTGATGCCGGCGGTGTTCTTCATCAGATGATCATAAATTTCTCGCTAACATGTGCAGGCTTTGATCCTAAACTTGTGCCGTGCATTGATTTCAGATGTACTGCACTCTATACTATTTCATCGGACCCCAGCTCGCTCCTTTTTTTTTCTTTTGTTGCAACGAACCATACAGTTGTACCAAATGATTATACGACTACCATAGATTCAGTAAAAAAAAAATCTACTGTTAAAGACGTTAAAATTCTGCCAAACAGGTGGCGAGCATGCAACAGCATCCCGGTCGAGCTCTGGGCTAACACTTTTGCGTAGCGCATTGAATTGTGCTGCCAAATTAAGTCCATGATGCACGCCAGATTTTGAATTGTAGTGGAGTACTTAATACTATTTATTTGTCTGCACAACATACTCTGAAAAAACATTAACAAGCGTGTTGAACAGAAATAGAGCCTTTTGCTCATAACAACGCAAAGCCCAGTCAGCCCGTAGAAACAGAAATAGAGGCTTTTGCTCATAACTCACAAGTACGTGTTGAACAGACCGCAATGCCCAATCTACAGAGCCCAATGTCATGCCTCCTCTTCACGTGCTGCACTCCAAATTTGCCACATCTGTGGGTAAAATACACGGAACCGAGAATGCGGCAACTGAGTACTGATTGACTAGATCAAAATTACAAGACAATTATGGAAGTTTTATAAACTTTTTCTCATGATCGCGTGATTTTATAATCACCTGAAACTGTCGGCTATTTCAGTCATAACTGAAGACAAAACTGAATAACTCGTTCTTAACTATGTTGCAAGAGTTTATTTTCATCGTTCATTTACCAAGAGGTACCAAATTATTTCTCACCATTAGATCTTGCTAAGTAGAATGTGTACTATTGGATCGAACAAAAAAAGGAATGATGAGAGTAAAACTCATGTTGCAAAGCATTTCGATCTGGTTAGATAGTCGAAATATCCAAATGAACGAAAGACCGAAGCAAATCTTTTGGTCGAATCAATGCCCAGCGCTACATACAGTGGTGTTAATTACTACATGAGAGGAACAACCAACCATATTTGATTCACGTTCAGACTATGACATTTGTATTCAGTCTGCGTAATAAAAACACCAGATGCATCGAGCACTATGATCTCGTGTGCACTGATGACCAGACCATTGTTATTAGAGTTTTACTTTCATCATTCTTTCTCCTGTACCTTACCAAATCATTTCTCACCATTAGATCTAGCTAAGTAGAATGTGCACTGTTGAATTCAATGATCAGAAACGATTTAGTACCACGAGGTATCGGTACCTCGAGGTACAAAAGGAAGGATGAAAGTAAAACTCTAAAAAATAATATTGATGGGTGTAGCTATGATGTATTGAAATGATAAAACTTCTCCATTTATCAACTTATTTATTTACTAGAAAAATTGCTCGTGCGTTGCAACGGGTAGAGATAATTTTAATTATACATAATTAGGAATGATCTCCTCATTGCTTAAATTGGAGTAGAGGTTTCATAGGATTTGGATTTGATTTTATACTTCCTATTAAAAAAACAATTCAAGAAAAATCAATGGTATCATCTATTAAAAACAAATTAAAAGCTACAGTAAGGCCAATTTCTTGGTTGGGATAAGCGACCGGCACGGAAAACGTTATAGGGGATTAACATGTCATTAATTAATTATTATCTATAAAAATTATAAAAAATAGATTGATATAATATTTTAAAACAATTTTTTTATAATTTTTTTACTAAAAATATACCGTTTATTAATTTGAGATATACGTTCACACGAATAAGGAGAAAATTTGGATGCAAACTGCGGTTGCATGCATCTGCAGCGTGCGGGCGAGGAGGCCTCGGTCTGGTTCGTCTGGGCCCACTCAATGCATGCACGACATGCAGATCGACATCACACGAGCGGCAACGGCACGGGAGGAAGCACTCGCACACCCGACGCTGGCAGGCGGGCCCGAGCTGGAGAGAACGTGCGCGCTCTGCTTTTCACGGACACACGGTGAAAGCTGGTTCGACGCATGCAGCTGAGGCGCACGAGCGTCGCTGGCGTGTGGGCCAGCCAAGGCTCTGTGACCCACGACGGACCAAAACTTTTGGCAGAATCGTTACCGCTTTTTATAATAGTATATAGATATAGATGTACTTCTGTAGATAAAGTTTAAACTCTAAAAGAACAATTTTAGAGTTGTGGAAAGGGCCTGCGGACTATTACGGTGACAGGCCAGAAGGCCCAACCCGCAGAGCCCAACGTATGTGATTCAACCTGGATTTTTTCGAATTTTGAATTTTATTTATTAAATAATTTACAAATTTAATTTTGTATTTTAAAAAATCACAAAACTAACATCTTTCCGCCCTCCAGGAGTATGGAAAGGTGATATGACAAATGACCACTTGGTCACGAGAAACGGCCGAAAACGGTGGCACCGCGAATTTTGTGTTTAGGCCCTTGTCGTCCTCTGTAAGGACGGCAAGGGCCAAAATGCAAAATTTGTCGTGGCGTTCGAAAATTTTACGATTTAACCGTGATTTAATACATATATGTATAATACATAAAATTGTTTAATTAATAGTACTATTTAGCCCAGTGACGGTCTCCTAGAAGAGTGGGACGGTGACCACCGAGATAATAAAGTACTTGTGATTAAACAACCATGGTTTAATCAAAAAATTCTTGGCTCAATCGCAAAATTCGTCGTGCCGCCGTTTCTGGCCATTCCTCGCAATCGAGTGACCGTTTGCAACGTCACCTCTCTGCCCTCCTAGAGAGCAGCAGGAGGTTAATTTTGTGAGTTTTTGAAATGTAAAATTAAATTTGTCAATTATTTAATAACAAAATTAAAAAAAAATCATTCAACCTGTCCCTTGTTGACATTTACCCAATCCCATAATGGCAACGAAAATAAAAAAGATAAAACAATACATGCCTCCAGCCAGTATGATGGTTTCCAACCAAACAGAGTAAAAAGTTGTCACAGCAGAAGAAGCAGCAGCAGGAGGAAGAGGAGGCAACGAACACCTAACCGAGTAAATTTCCCTAGCACTGCCATCGTGCCAGCGGCCACACTGATACATCGCTTTCTCGCTTGTTTATTACGATATCATATATTACTACAAACACACGCACCTCCGATCACTTCACATCCAAATATACACCGGTCGTGTCCCAAAGACTCCTTTTCCTTTTTCTTCTTAGGACAACCGCTGATCGACTTACATGTGTCTACCAGCACAAAAGCTCAAACACAAATGGTGGCCATAGCTACTGGTGTTAAAAACCTACGAGCTGAGAGAGAGGAGGTGGCAAGGTCCGAACTGGGAAGAAGCTGTGGCCTGCACTGGCCGGCTTCACTCACTTGCCGCCGGTGGCCTTGCCGCCGGTGCCGTTGCCGTTGCCGTACAACCGGAAGAGGTTGAACGCCGAGAGGAGCGCGACGCCGACCATGTTCACGCTGGCGGCGATGGCGCACGCCACGCCGCCGCCGGCCTGCGCGCAGAACCGCTTGTAGAGGTGGCACGTCTTCATCCACTGGAACTCCGGCTGCCCGTACTTGCCGATCAGCGCCGCCTCCATCGCCGCGGCCACCGCTGAGATTACGATGTACGCCATCACCTGCACGCATGTTGCAGATGCATGCAAAATGTTATGAAAAGTTTGGAGAACAAAGATGTGGTTTGTTTGGCTTTTAGATAGAAAAGGTCGACCGATATATTTACAAACGAAAAATAATTTATAATAAAATTTTTACATACGTCGAACTAAAAGTCAGGACTAGAAAATAAACTTCAATAAATGACTCGAAAATCAATTCAAAATTTAAATTTTGACTTACAAGCATAAGCAGAAAAAAAAATGGAGAGGTTCAAAGTCCTACAAACCGCACGATTTCAGAAGCCATGCGGTCAAAATTGATCATATGGTACACCGTATACGGAGTAATTAAACGGAGACACTGACGTACAGAAACTTATTACTGGTGTTTTCAGATATAGGAGTATGTGTTAGACGTAGTTGTGTTGACCTCCTGCGGGCTAGTTAGTACTGTAGTTAAAACAGCTTCTTTCAGATGGACACAGAACGGGAGTTGGAGTACGACGCATTCTGAAAACTTAATGACAGAATAGGCAATAGAGCAATCTAGAGCTCTACATCAATACTTAAAACACCAATTTATACTGTGATGGTTCTGATATCACCAACTAACACCTAACAGTTATTTTTTTTTAAGATAATGACACCTAACAGTTCTTTGTATGCGTCTCAGTATCTCAATGCTTGTCCATGGTAGTAATGCCGATTCTGCATTCAGACAGCAAAAGCACATGTCGTTCTATACAGGCTAGCCACATTTATTGCTAACAGGAGCATCCTTGTTCCACCAATCTACTCATAATATTTTCGCTGTAGCACGAAAAGTGTTTGATTACAATAACAATATAACACTGATGAAAAATATATTGTATTCTGGTGCTCATCTATTGCAGCTGCTATTTATGCGTTCTTCTTTTTGCTCACAGTGTTATCTTGATATTGACCAAACATATTAACATTTAGCTACACGGTTTGATTGTGATATGTGAGCTGCTGCACTGTTATGTTTAATAACAATGAGTTGCTGACTTACCGTGCCAGAAAGAGAGGGGTTCACTTAATCCGTCAATATCTAAATTAGTTAACAATATTGACTTCACTGTACAAAATTCGGCCACTTCCTTTTATGACTATATTTGTAAATACTTAACACCGTACAATCGTGTTGCATAGCAATGTAACTGAATATTTTGCTAATATTATTGATCAGATTTTTAATTTGATTTTAACAGTAAAATTAAGCATGTCAAGTATCTTGAAACAGAAGGAAAGTATATGAAAGATATATACTCTTTCAATATGTAAGCTCATACCCTGATATTAGAAGTTCTTGCCTGATTATTCTCAGCCCTTTACTCGGCTTTTGCGTGCACCCTTCCATAACAAATAGTGTGTTTTTTACAAAATAAATCTATATAGAAAATTATTATCTCATATTTATAAAATAGATTCTTAACTTTATAGAGTTCAATTCTATTGTTTATACCATTAAATAACTATTAAAATCAATAATCTTTCATCTAAAAAAGAACACAACCATCCTCTCTTCATTCAAAAATTTAGCTAACTTTGGGTCTAGACATGGACTTCGTGATGCTACTTTGACCAATAAAATTTATAAGAATATATTGTTTTAAATAAAAAGTTGCATACTATAATAGTTTCTTTAATTATAAATCTAGTAACACCATTCTTACATGATTGATTTTTTATTCTTTTGTTATTAATAATCCAAGCTTAAAATTTTGACTTGACACAATTCTAAACATAGTTATATTTTGGAACGAAGGCACTATGTGTTTCATGATTTTCCTATGCTTCTAGTTGACATGGGATATATGTGTTGGCAGGTTGTTGTGATACCAACCAGTATTATCCAACCCGGCAGGATCCAAACGAAAAGCTATAAAGATTATATAATTTGTGAATGACAGTTCAGCACAAATTCTCTTAGATAAGAAAGCATGTCTTATTAACTTAATTTCGTTTTAAAAAGTATTATTAACTTGGACGCAATATATTTAACTAGAGAGCATTTCTAAAGTTCAGTGGTCAATGGCAACGGAATATCAGCATTTACACCTAAAATGTAGTCATAAACTCAACATAGCTGAAAAGTCACCCGTTGATAGCGACAAACACACATGCGAGAAAATAACAGAAGCAAACAAATGCCTTGAAAATCTGATTGTGACATTAGCAGCTACTTGCCTGATCACAAGAGAAGATAGCCCATGCCAAGGGCCTACTGACAAGGACACCACCTCTCACTATGCTCACCAAGCATCTTGCACCCTGGATTAGGCTATAGCACGCAGCCATCCCATTTGCTATCACCAAAAGCCTGCATCAAAGAAAAACATGATTTACCATCATGTCCGATATCTAGCTCCTTGATCAAACTTGTGTTTCCAGTGAAGTCATTCAAACTATTGTTTTGAAGAGTTTAAGCAAAAGACAATTTTTGGGTGCTATTTTACAGTTATATTTACTACATGTTGCCCATGTTGATTTTTTTTAGACAAGCAAAACACAAATATTTTTTCCACGTAGTACTTCACAGCTGTCTCAGAAGCATTTTACTTTATACTCTGTGTCCTAGCTAGTAGATAGGTTAGCTTCTCGATAGTATGTCAGTGCTTTGAAAGTTACACATGATTCCATGGTCCATTCGTGAAGATGGTCCTGCTTACGGGTGTTAATGTGGACAGCAATTGAAATAGTAACTGCAAAACGAGATGGCGCACAATTCTGAAAAAGTGTATAACTACAGATCAGTAGTGGTCGCCACACATAATACTGGATCACTGATCATGGCTTGGTGCATGACTTGCATTTTCTTTGGACTACATTTATTACTCTTTTCCATCAGAAAAGGATGTTCAGTTCTATTGTGTACAGTGACGGATCTAAGGCCAACACCGGGCAGCCGCTAAGGCTCGCCGCGGATCACGGCACTAAAATCTATAATTTTCAACGATGTCATGTGTTTGCCCTAATGCAGATACTACTCTAGATGTCTGAAAACTCTATAATGCCTTTCCAAAGACTTCTATAATTCTTTTGGATCCATCGCTGACTGTACAGTGCGGATACTATTACTTCTAGACGTATGAAAAATGATGCTATGTAGTAGAAGTTTGTTACAGGAATGGCACAAACGTACAGTTCCATAACTCTTGTTTTTGCTAATAAAATCCGTTGACCAAAGTTGCGCCATGCTTATAAAGGGATAAAAAGCACGACAGATTTTACCGTCCTTAAGTAGATAACAAACTTTTTAGAGGAAAAAAGTTTCTGTCATGTCCTCAGGTACCGTAAAACCTCTTTAAAAACTCTACTACTGTATGAACTGCTTGAGCACATTTTTTGACCCAAATTCTACCGACACGTTCTACAGAAAAAAGGTTAAACCCTCTCCAACCGTGCTGGTCGGCGAGAAGTAGGTTATGCATTTATACGTTCCATGAATGGTCTAACCATCAAGACCGCATTGAGCAGCCACCACGTGGTAGGTACCGATCGTTACTCAACTGAAGTGAAAGCACCGATCCGGGAAAAAGAACATACTTTAAACTACCCCTATTTCACTCGACAGAAAATAAAAAAAAATGTAGAACAAAAAACTCTTTCTTTCCTCTCCTGTGGCTCCATCAGTGCCATTAATGGAGCTTCCAACTTTTTGGTACGGCTCCAAGACGATGTGTTTCCCCAGCAGATTATTCATTTGTTTATTTTTTAAGTAAAAGTTTCACTATCTCGTAGATTTTAAATCCTAGTTTATATTATTTAATACTAGCGGTAATATGTTTGATTTTTTATAACGTTGGACCATTCATCTTATTTAAAAATTTATTACAAATATCAAAAATGACAAATCGTGCTTAAAGTTCTTTTGATAATAAAGTAAGTCACAAGCAAAATAAATGATATTTTTATAATTTTTTGAATAAGACAGATGATGAAACATTGTAAAGTCAATCATATTTTCCTTTATAAAAATGAGATAATTTCTTAATTTTTATACCAAAAGAACACACATGCAGCAGGGCTTAAAACGAGTGGAGCTCCGTGGTGCAGCCACGCGAGCAGCAGCAGGGGACCCTTTGGACGACAGGGCAGTAAAATGGCCCAACCGTGCCGCGTCTGCTGCTTTAAAAGTGGCTGCTTCCACACGTACGACGAACGCCTGGCTGGCCTCTCCGATCTACTTGCGCCTGGCACTTGCTCGCCGCCCGTTAACCTCTCCAGCTCTCCACTCTCTCGCCGCCACCACCGCCACCAGTTCATCGTCTCGCCGTACACGAAGCCATCAAGGCAGCCTTAACCCTCTGATCGGCGTACCAAATCAAGGACCGAGGCTTTCTCTAACGTGTACCAAATTAGGACATGAACCGTATTACTAGTTTACCCGGGCTGGCTAGCTACTTGCTGAGCAACCGGCAAACGAAACAAACCACAAGGCAAGGCTGCCAAGATGCACACACTGTTCATGAAAAGGACGCGAGAATCTTTGGCTCCTATCAACGGCCAGTCGAAGCAAATAATTGTGGCACAAAACAACGAGGCGCGGATAACACTACTGTACTCAGTCCGTGCAATCAAACTAAAAGTTTCAGTTTATTCAAGATTAATTCGGTTGCTGCTGCGTTCATCAAGCGACTAGTAATAGTACGGTTCAGGGATGGGATGAAGGGAGAGGAAAGAGGAGGGAGGGAGGGAGGCTTACACGAGGGACTGCATGTCGGTGTACCGGGCGACCTTCTGGATGGAGAAGAAGACGCGGGTCTGGCGGTCGGCGGCGAGCAGCGCGGCGGCGAGCACGGCGAGGCCGCACGCGGCGCACCGCAGGAGCACCTCGGCGGCGCGCGCGCGCCGCTCCAGCGACGCCGGCACGCGCCCGCCGGGCCCGTAGTAGCACACCGGGACATTGCCGGGGCTCACCCCGTCGCCTCCTCCCTCCTGCCTCATCGCCGCCGGGCCCGGCTCGCTTCGCTTCCGGGTTCCTCTCCTTGCCGCGGCGCGCGGTGCAGCTGAAGCGGAGGAGTGAGAGCGTGCGAAGCAGAGTGGTTTTGGGGGGGGGGGGGGGGGGGGGGGGGGCGATGCGATGACGATGCGATGCGGGTGAGGGGGGCGGTATTTAACAGGGGAGGGAATTGAAGTGAATTGAACGGAGGCAGAGGAGCGTAAATGTGCAGCGTTTTTGCTAGGTGCACTCCACCAACCAAGCGCGGCTCGTGTATGCTGTATACTTTGTGGCTGGTCTTCTTTTTCCCCTGGACGCGACGAAATTTCTGATTCCGCTCCAGATACGGCCATACGGGGAAATCTACGACCTCTCTGTACTCTGTTTCGACTTTAGCTTCTAGCTACACTCTCTCTGTTTATAATACAACACCATTCAGATAACATTTAAAAATCTAAGAGCAATTTTAACAGGTGGTATCAAAATCAGTGTAAAATTTGGTACTCCTATTACCTAGGTATCAAAGATACTAAATTTTACAGTAAAATTTTAGTACCTCTCGGTACCCACTCAAGGAGACCATTTTTTCCATTATTAAGGATGTACCATGAGGTACCATAGTTTTCTACGTAAAATTTGGTATATTCTAGTATCTAAGATACCAAAAGCTATCAAATTTTACATAAAAAATAGTGATATCTCCCGATACCTCCTTAAGGATGGTAAAATTGCTCACTCAAGGCCTGTAAAATTGCTCTAAATCTAAACATATATATAAGAACAATTTTATCATCCTTAAGAATGTGTACCATTATTTTCATGTAAAATTTGATACGTTCTGGTATCTAAGATACCAACAAGTACCAAATTTTATATAAAAAATAGTGACACCTCATTGTATCTTCACAGGGATGAGAAAAATGCTCTCTATATAAATTATATATACTTATTATTAAATAAATTTATATAATATTTGAAAAGTCTTACGATATAAAACATGATAGATTTGTATGTAGAGCATATATTTAAAACTAGAAGTTTTTTTACTGATATAGATAGATACAATATTTTAAAACGAAGATATACTACGAATAGAAAGATCTCCGTGAAACACTACGATATCTTTGCGATCCCCAACATTTGTGCATGGCTGCACAGGTCACACTCACAACTCCTCTGCTCCTTCCATCACTGTGTCATCGTCTCCACGAAGATCTAAACTCGCTGAGTCGCTGCCTTGTTGTCGCTCACCGTGACCTTGGCCACCACCTGTCCACAAATGTAGCACAAAGATATTAAAAAAAGAAACCATCAAAACACGCATGCGGCATGCGCAGCGCACATCGACTTCTCAAACGCTTGTCTTACCTTAGCTAGCCGCGATATTTTTATTCATGTTAAAAACTCGTTTCGATATCATTAAACGTTAGATGTGACCATTTTATGAAAAGTTGTAGCAACTAAAGACTCCAGGATGGCCCGCAATCTCACCTGTCCATTTCAATGGTCAGCGGTCTAGATTCACCACAGCTACAGATACCACTATGGACAGTGTTGTCTGCAGTACAATGAGAAGTGGTCTGCTAATCTGATGCAATGATGAGCAGTGATACCGCTTATATTTTAGTTTCAAAAGCATTCTTTTTTAGATTTTACTAACAGTCAGGGGTGTTTGGTACTGTCAGATATTTAGACATTTATTATAAATAGTAAACGTAAATTATTAATAAAACTCATTCATAATCTTAGACTAATTCGCGAGACGAATCTATTGAGTCTAATTAATCTATGATTAGTCTAAATGATGCTACAGTAAAATGCGCTAATTATGGATCAATTAGACTTAAAAATTTGTCACGCGAATTAGCTCTTATTTCTGTAATTAGTTTTAATTAGTCTACGTTTAATATCTATTATATATATAAATTATTAGAAAAATAAGACTTCATGTTATTTTTTATGGGCTAGAAATTCTGAGATTAATCGAAGAAAAATAGGAGAAAAAAAAGAAAAAAACACGTCAATCGAACATAGGAGGAAAAAAAAGAGTCCATGCATCCATGTAACGCCACGGTAAAAATTCTTGATTCAATCGGACAGATCAATCAACAGTAATAAAAGAAGAGAAATCAATCAGATAGATCATATAAGAAAAAAAAGAAAAGATATATTTTTTGAATTGGACAACTATAAGAAAAAAAGAAGAAAGAGCCCATGTGCAAATAAATCTCGGTTAAATTTTTTTAAAATAATTGATATTGAGGGAAGAGTCTATCTATAAACATAATTTAGAAATTAAAAAAATAAAAAAAGTCCATGTGTAAATGCAGTTTAGAAAAATTCAAATCTTGATTAAAATTTTGAAAATAATTAATATTGAGGGAAGTGTTCATCTATAAATATAATTTGGAAAGATCTAAAATTCTGGTTAAAAATTATGAAAAATAAAGAGAAAACATCAATATATAAATACAATTTAGAATATATAAAATTTGAACTATAAATTAAATATTTTGTAGAGGACAGTTTATGTACAAGTATAATTTAAAATACAGGTAAATGGGGTTCCATGTAAAAATATAATTTAGAAAAATTTAAAGTCAAATTAATAATTAAAAACTAATTATTATCAAGACAAAATTTCCTATATACCTACTACCTTTGTTTCATATTGTAAGATTTTCTAGCCTTGCCTAAATTTGTCAATTGATGAATGTATATAATTTATATATATATGTTTAGATTCATTAGCATCCATATGAATCTAAATAAGACTAGAAAGTCTTAGATTGTGAAACGGAGGGAGTACAGTTTATAATCCTGCTAGCCGTGCAATATGCGCGAGCCACCGTACTGGTTTATAATAAGTGTCCAAACATTCGATGTAGCATGGGGCTAAAAAGTTTAGCCCCATCTAAACACTCCCTTAGTCAAAGTAACAACACGTTTCATATTTCAAAGTGATGTGGCAAAATATTAGTTCTATAACCCTCCAAGGCCGTGTTTGTTTGTTTGGATTATTTCTATGGGTGATTCTTTGAAAAAGCTAAACTGTATATTTGCAAACCCCTATCTTTTTACTATCACTTATGCTTATAAGCCAAAAATTTAAATTTTTAACCTTAAATTTAGGGTTTATTTAGAGATTTTTTCATCGAAGGTTATTTTTAATTTTGGCTTTTAAATCATTAAGATTACGTATATAAAAATTTATTTATAAATTATTTTCTATATGTCGCTTGGTTTTTTCCCTGGAACGAACCTATGTCAAAGTAAATAGGACCCCTTTCTCACATGAATATTAAATTTGTTATCTGCAATTGAGCACAAGAGTACGCAAATGGCGTGCACATAACATTTGTCAGATATATTATTGATATGATGAATTGCTCTGCCCTAAACCCTTTAAGGGGAGATGCATTGAAGATGAGCAGCATGTCCGATCTGGAGGTTGGGTGCAGCAATTGCAAAAGATAGTCCATCTCAACGGCACAATCTTAGGCCGTGTTCTAAGAGCATGTACAATAAGGCTATAAGCTAACTATAAATATATTTTTAGAAAAAAAAAAGAAGTGGATTATTAATTTAGAGCCAGCTATAGTACGGGCTCTAAAATAAAATATGTTTATCATATATGGGACATGGATTGATGTTTTGTAGCTATAAATAAATTAGAGCTACTGGTTGGATGTACTATTGAACCTGCTCTAAACAGGGTTGGGCTGTTCGAGCACGTTTTTTTGAAGCGTTTGTTCTGCGTAAAAAATATATAGAAGTTTAATTAAAAATTAAATAAATTTATTTTTCAATTTATAATAATTAATACTTAAATATATACTAAGTTGATCTCGTTTTGTGTGCCAAAAAAGGCTTCGTCTGGCAGCCGTGAGAAAAAAAAGACATTTTCCTGCTCCTCGTTTTGTTTAGATTGGTATAAACATGTATATAAACGTTATATTTATAAATTATATTTTATTTATAAATATGTTCTTTGTTTTTTAAAAAAACAAATGATGACCCAAAATTGCGTCGGCAAGAAGCTCCGGAGGTCAGAGTTCCGTTACTGGACGAAGCAACAGAGGCATTCATACATGCTTGCGTCTCCCGTTGGCATCCATCCATGTACGCTTGCGTCCCCTGTTCCGTTGCGCGCAGCAATGGTGCAGGTCAGGTCAGCAAGAGCGTTGTGTACCGAGAAGCCCGTGCTGACTTCTCAACATGGCCTCGTGACGCAGATACGCCATGCACAATCGCCGGATACCCAAACACGATAAGCTCTCGCACGCTCATGTGTCTCGTTTTCTGAAGATTCGAGTAGCGCTTCGCTCTGGCAGCCTCTCCTGGTCCGGGGCCTCCTGGCACATGAAGTACGCTGGTGTTATCTACTATTCTTTCCATTCCGCGTTACAAGACGGTATGCTACATAAATATTTTTATATATATACATTTAAATAAAATAAAATTATTTTATTCTTTATGAATACCCATACATAAAGTTTATGAATATTTATATAAAAATTTTATGAATGAAAATATTTTATTTATATGTAATGTTTATGAATATAAATATTTTGTTTATGTAGAAATTTTACCATTGGAATTCTTTTCAGACTTATTTTTTATCTAAGTATAAAGTTTATGAATATTTATGAATAGAAATATTTTATTTATAGTAATGTTTATGAATAGAAATATTTTGTTTACATAGAAAGTTTACCAATGGAATTTTTTCGTATATATAATTCGAAGTAGAAGGTTGAAAATTTAGGTTTACTTTTATTTGAAAAGAGAACTTAATATAAGAAAAAATGTTTAGAATGTTTTGATATGAAATACTATGAATTATATTTTCTTTTCCATAGATTTTTTACAATACATGGGAAATGCTTTTTTATTTAGTGGGACAAGTTAGCAAAACTTCAAATTACAACCTTAGAATAATCGCATAAAGAATCCCATGCATTAGCTTTTGAACTTGCTCTTGCATGCCCTCACACAGCTAATATCCATTACGTGTTGAAGTGTCTGTGAATCCTTACACGTGAACACGCATGTACTAGGCCCATCAGTCTTTTCTCCATCGTATCCATGTCTACCTGCTGCACACGTTGATTCGGCTAATGACCTGGCGCACAAAAATGAAATCCTTCGGAAAGTAACTTACCTTTATTTTCTAAAAAAAATCTAAGTACAAATATAATTAACGATAAAAATGGAATTGCGATAACGCTAGGATTTCATTTCTATTTTTTTAAAAAAGAAACCCACATAAATAGGATGTGAAATTCATATCCAAAACAAATTTCAAACCACGTTTTAGATTTGCATGACATATAAGGCTTGCATGGGAGAGAAGAAAGAATAAAAGAAAGAGCAGGAAAACGAGAATAGAGAAAAGAAAATAATGAGATTGGTAAAAACTTGAAAATTTAAAGGTTCTTAGTATCAACAATGTGTATTATTTAAAATTGAATATTTGTATAAAATAAAAAAAAATCAAATATAGTATTACTCGGAGAACTTGGTTGAAAATAACATAACAAGTTTTAGTGTGCCTCTGTCATTCTTCGTTGCCGAAAGACCACTCATCTTATTTAATCTATTTATAATGTTAAACATAATTCTTAATTATAAGTTTCCCGATCCAACGCACGATTTCCAAATCAATCGCATGTCGATCATAATTTATTATTCTGACTCAACGTGTAATTTATTTTTAAAACATATTTTCAAATTTTATTTTAATTTATATAGTTAAAATTAACTTGATATGGTGCAATACACGAACTTTTTTTGTCTTAAAAACACAAAGGGGTGATTGTGGTTGACATAAAATAAATTGCACGTTGAGTTATCATTTACAAGCGTGTTGTTTGTTGAATGAAGGTTGGAAAATAAATTATTCTAAATTGAAGTTTGTAAATTTAAATTTTGGTTTATAACCGTACGGAAAGACGAAACGACGGAGCCGTAAAGTTCACCGGTAAAAACAGTGGTTTCTTCCGATAGCCATAAAGTGCCGGTGCCCTGCGTCGGCAAGCAAAGGAACACGTGCTTTTTGCACGGCAGTAAGGTAGCTTGTCATGCAGTAGTTCACGTTGAACACGACAGTGACTAGTTTACTTTCACTGTTGTGAGATTAGCCGGATTGCAGGAGTCGTCATAAACCGGGACGTTTTCATGGGGGAAGGGGGAATGAACAGGCAGGAGAGGGACCATAATCAAGATGACAATTTACATCAACGATGAGTCGACGACTTGCTCAGAGTCCAGATTCAAGCTCTTTCCACCAATATCCGGATGCCAGTTTAAACCTGCACAGGGAAATTAGGACTTGAGTTTGAACGGCATTAAGATGTTTTGTCTACCACATTTAATGTCTCCGCTTATCCGGTAATCGGGCAACGAATGCCACGGATATAACGTAATAATATATTAGTATATGATTAATTAATTATTAGTTATAAAAATAAAAAATAGATTAATATGTTTTTAAAGCAACTTTTTTATAATTTTTTTTTCAAAAAACACATCATTTACCAGTTTAGAAAGTGTGTGGTGAAGTCCCAAATGTGGTGTGTGGGACAAGGGACTTATTTCTAGTCTCTTGTCCTATCGAATGTTTGTACACTTATTATAAATAGTAAACGTGGACTATTAGTAAAACTTATCCATAATCTTGGACTAATTCGCGAGACGAATCTATTGAGCCTAATTAATCCATGATTAGCCTATGTGATGCTACAGTAAACCTGCTCCAATTATGGATTAATTAGGCTTAAAAAATTCGTCTCGCAGATTACCACTCATTTATAAAATTAATTTTTTTATTAGTCTATATTTAATACTTCAAATTAGTGTTCAAACATCCGATATGACATGGGGCTAAAAAGTTTAGCACCTTCTGAACAACCCCTAGTGGCGTGCTAGTATTCACTTGCTTTTGCATTTGCTGAGGAAATGTAATAACGCCAGTCACACAGTGACAGTGCCAGCAACACGCATATACTAGACGAAATTCAGGGTAATGCCGTCGTTGAACAAGTACAGGTAGATGCTGCTGATATCTGTAGAGTAGTTCAAGGGTGAGGGTCGTTTTAGAAGGATCAAAGAAGTGTTAGGACATAACTCCACGATGAAGGGACCATGCATAGTAGCACACAATCAATGCCCACCGCACAATACCACAGAGAGCGTGTACTATATTGCAACTGCTATTCCAACACCCGATCATCAGAGCACTGCATGCCCATTGCTCGTCAGACAGCATTCATTGGGAGGAACGAATCGTAGCTTCAGTTCGATATATATATATATATATATATATATATATATATATTTTTTTTTTGAGAGAATAAAAGCAGCTGGCTTGGAAGAATGGGCACGTCCAACAATTCAGGCATGCTGAACTTGACAAGAGAACGGATGAGTGGATGGACATCCCTTTCAGACGCAGAACGATCGTCGTCGTTGAAACGCTAGCTTTCGACAAGCAGCAGATGGGCATCCTTTTCAAAGAGTGATTAGGAGGAGTTATACGACGTGGGAGATCATAAATTCGTAGCAGCATCATTCAGAGCGTGAAGAGTCAAGTAGACGGCCGTGCTGTTTGTTTGGGGCTGCCAGGAAAGATGGACGTGTACCTGCGTGATGCCACAGCTTTGATGAAGTGGCCTTAAATCCTCTCGTCATGGAACAATGCCTGATGCAACCGAACCATCATCGCTCTCTGTCTGTCTCTATAGCTTACGTACATCAGGCAACAGAACCACCAGTCGACCACACGCACAGTAGAGTCAGTTTGTCGCTCATCACTCCCTGGGATAATATAGGAACATCACACGAACTGAAGTTACCGTTTGCAGATAAAGGTAGGCTCCCATCACTTCGTAGCTACATCTACTTTATAAACTAAAATCTAAATTTCAAAAGTTTATTTTAGACTTGATTTCGTGTGTTTTTTAAAATAATTTATTTTATCACACACATATATATACATATATAAGTTTTCTCTAAAAATTATTTTTTGGTTTTGATTTTTTGTTTTAAAAAGTGAAATGATGAGAGCTGTAAACTTGTGCGGTTTTTGCCTTGTGCGACCAAAGCGGCACACGGGAGTCCATAAACGGTGCTGCCCATCTTTGGGCCGGCTGACTGGACCGAGAGTACTGCGATTGAGAGGCTCATGTCCATTGGGCACACCTCGGCTGCTTGGTGATGCTGCTGCCCACATAACCTTGCGATCGGGGATGGGCCGGGGGCCACTGTTAGGCTTCTCTCAGACGAGAAAGCTAGGGCCCAAGTTGAGCGCCACTTCAATGGATCTAAAAATAACAGCGTTACCCGAGAGCAAAAGAGTGTCGCTTCGCACGCCATAACGTGCCAAGCAGAGCTATCGCCCTACCGGTCGACCGGTCTATGTCGCGTTACTGGCTCAGCACCAAAACCCCCCTCATCGACGATCCCGGCAACGCCCGCCGGGCCCCGGCAGCGCGCTACGCTCATCGGAGGCCAGCGACTAGTCTCAGCTCCCGGTGCCGGCGGTCGATCGGCGGCCCCGCGCATGCACGCCAACCCGCCACGCGACAACCCCGATCGGCGAATCAATCGATCGCTCGAGGCGGCAAAGGCGCCCGTCGCGCGCGCGCACGCCACGCCGCTCCAAACCAACAACCGGACCTGCCCCTGCCGCGTGCCGCCCCCGAACCGGTGCCTTCCCCAGACCGAATGATTACGCGCCCCGGCCGCGGATTTCGCCAGTCCGGCGCTAGCGGACACCCCGTAGGAGGAGCGGGGCGAAGGAAAACATCGACCGATCCCGTCGCGCCGCGAGGGGGTGTCGCGTTCGATCGGCGCTGCGCGCCAGCGCGCGAGCGATGAGGTGACTCGCGATTGACGCCACCCGACCGGCGGTCCGGCCTCTCATGATTTGCTGAATTGATGGGGTGGAGGAGTACGTACTGCGCCTCCGCGGCTTCGCTCTATCCATCACATACTGTTTGTTTTCTTGGACTGTTCCCTTTACCCTTGTGTGTATGCCTGCCTCTGGTTCCCATTGGAACACGTACGTAGCCTGGGAGGAGGGAACAGTGGGGAGTACGTGACACTGGGCTCATCAGCGACATGGTAGGAGATTGGGGGACGGAGAGGGATGGGAAGGGGGCAACAAACTATCCGGCTTAAGTAGGTCATCGTTGGTTTTTTTTCATAGAAAAAAAAACAAACAATACATTTGTAAAAATATAATTTATAAATAATTTTTTTTATTTATATTGTTAGCGATCTAAATGACAATATTGAAAAACAAATTTTAATAAATAAACTAAAAATTAACTCTAAATTTAATATTAAAATTTTAAATTTTAACGCATAAGTATAAACAAAAATAAAAAAGACAGGTCTACGTATCATATGATCGGGAATTTGGGATCAAATGACGGCTAGTCATAATAGTGACGTTGGGTTTGGGGGTCGGGGTCGAGAGGGAGTTTGATCGATGTGGGGCGCGCTCTCTCTCTCTCTCTAGGATCCTGTACTACATGCCTGCTTGTGTGTCGTGATGGCCTGATGGGTGGGTTCAGGGGACACGGCTCTGCTCGACCATCGCCCATTGTTACCGGTACACCGTGCACTGCTCCTCCAGTTCTATGCCGATCCGGCCATAAGTAATATGTGCCACCCTAAATTACTATGTGGTGTAACATCCTAAAATAGTGATGCTTTCGATTTTATGAATTGCAAATTATGCTCCAATAAATTTGTATCCTAAGAAAAGAATGGATCATAACAATAGCCACGACCTTCATGAGTCAATTGGTAAATAATTTAATTTGCTACTCAAATCTTGATGTTTGGACAGTAGAATGTAATTAACAACCCAAATTTCAAGGGGAGTTACCATTGTACACTATCATGTTCTACGATAAGATGATTAAAAAGATATTAATTTTTGATGCCTATCGATATCAGGTGATACCTATGAGGTACCAATACCTTGTTTGGACAAGTTAAGCCCCCCCCCCACCCCAACCCCCAAAAGAACATCTTTCTTCTTCCTTCTCTAGTGGTATTCTTCTTGACGACACAGTGAAGTATTGGGGCCATTGTTCAGCAACCTCCCCCGTCTCCCTTACCTCCTTCTCTAGTAAGACCATCTCTTTTTCTAACATTTCTCGTCATATTATCATTAGTTCTATTTTAACGACACACATTACATTTTTTATTTCGTTTCATATAAAAATGTTAGTCTAATAATATTATGGTTAATTAGATATGGGTCATTACAAATATGTCACTTTAGAAAAATACTATTACAATTCTGCTAATTGTAAATATACCACTACAATCCTTTCTCCTTCATAAACACATGTCTCATTTTCTAAGTTTTGGAGGTGTTGGACCCACGTAGAGATCCTTTATCACCCAAAATGTCCTGTCGACTCCTCCTTGACACGTGGGCCTTCTCTCGCACAGCCTGGCCCTAAGTTTTGGAGGCTGTTGGACCCACGTAGAGATCCTTTATCACCTAAAATGCCCTGTCGACTCCTCCCTAACACGTGGACCTTCTCTCGCACAGCCTGGCCCGAAGCCAGCCCTGGTCATAGACGACGTGGGCAAAGCGGAGTCATTGGCGGCAGCCAAACGGAGTCGATGGCAGCGGGCGGCCGTGTGGAGTCGACGGTGGAGGGAGGCCGGAGTCGACGGTGGGCGGCCGGCACGACAACAAGGACGACCGGGGTGCGTAACCCACGGACCAACAACGAGGACGGCCGCCAAGAAGTGTCGCACGGGGCCATGGAACGGGGTGTGGTTCAGCGGCGTCCCAAAGATTGCATCGTGCTCGTCCATGTACACGAACCAGGTGGTTGACAAGCTCGACGAGGTCGCCTTCATCTTGGACAACGCCACCGCCGGCGTCCCCTTCTCCCGCCTCATGCTGAACGAGGCCAGCGTGGGACGGCGCCTCATGTGGGATCCGGCCACGGCTTCCAGCAGGAGTTGCTCGTTGCTCCTCCGTATAAGGACATTTTAGGTGATATGAAAATACATTGCTATATACATGGGTCCAACAGCCTCCAAAACATAGAAAATGACATGTTTGTGAAGAAGAAGAATTATAATGATATATTTATAATTAGTGAAATTGTAAGGATATTGTTCTAAAGTGACATATTTGTATTGGCACACATCTGATTAACCCATAATATTATAGTGGAAACTAATGCATTTGAATGCTAACCCAACCCACATATGCTTTTCATGTGAGACCAATTACACCAACATCACGGAACATGTTTGCCACATGGACATGGGTGTTTACTAATATGGTTTTGTATCTAATTGGGATTATGCATATAATACATCCAACTCACAACTTGTAAATTTTATACATAGATTATCCATGCATCTGTGCTTGATATGACTAAGCCAAACAATCTGGAAATAGCTGAACCTATTCTACTGCATCAATCTGCATGTACCATGGTACGTCGACTCAGCCCTAAATGTAATAAGCTACTGCATCTGTCCCATAATAACTTTATTTTTCGTTTTTTCGTGTCCGACGTTTGACCATTCGTCTTATTTAAAAGAAATTATAAAAACTTTAAAAAATTAGTCACGCATAAAGTATTATTCATGTTTTATCATCAGTAAGGATAAAATTATAAATCACAAAAAAAAATTAAATAAAACGAAGAGTCAAACCATTATTTAAAAAACTAAAAAATAATTTTATTTCGGGACAGAGCTAAGCAGGTAGTACTACTAGTAAGCATTCGGACGTACAAGCAGAGAAACCATGGTACGTACCATCCCATGGGAGTTCGTGTTGACCGTTATGTTGTTATGCCTGACTGAGATTGATAGGCTAGAAAATATATTTCTAACATGTTATCAAATTCATTCTTAATATTTACACATATCTAAAATTAGCTTATTCTAAATTTAGGGTATGTGTTTCTAATTAATACAAGTTATTTATTTTTAGATTTCTATTGAGAAAGGGTAATTTTTATGCCTAATATTTTTTTATGGACTCAATACAAA
Organism: Oryza brachyantha; assembly: GCF_000231095.2. Lineage (NCBI taxonomy): Eukaryota > Viridiplantae > Streptophyta > Magnoliopsida > Poales > Poaceae > Oryza > Oryza brachyantha. The sequence continues at coordinate 4,271,375 of NC_023165.2, read as the reverse complement.
TTTTTAAGAAGTAAAATATTAATATTATCTTGGAGATGCTCTAACTTCTAAACAACATAAAATTAACTACTCTCTATATATGTTAGTATGCTTTAATTTTAAAACTGTTAAATAGTGCGCTTCATATAAATTTTTTTATATACAGTTTCTTTTTGAAAAATCAAATAGATTTATTTTCAATTCTTAATATTTAATTTTCGATTAATCACATGCTTATCACATTCCTAGTTTTACGCGAACATAATCAGCTAATTCTAACATTCGAAAGGAAGGGATCCATCTTCTTCTGCATGATGCGGGCCATATGTAAAGAGGGTCGGGTTTTCAGTATTTCTTGAAGACAGTAAGAAACTGTTAACCAGCACCGGCCGATAGTTGTGTTGATATTTGATCAGCTGATAAATCGATTAGGACTTTGAATGTCACGTATTTGCAGTACTATGATTTGGGAAATTATTGCATCACACATGTAATTGACGATGGAGCTCGCAGGGCAGTCCAACGCATGGCAACATAATTGAGACTGATCAGTAAGTTGTGACATGAGCGGTCCCTTTCTGGCAAACCGTGACACAAGGGCTCAGTTTGATACAACTGAAAGGAAACACGCACAGTACCTAAACATCCACACATGCACACACATGTACCCCCGCGCCCACACGTTTCAGAGAAACCGCATCTCGGCCGGCTACCCTGCACAAAAAAAGTTGTGAAAACTTCGTACTCCAGTACGAGTCATGAATCATGAGCAGTCTGATTGCTAGCCTTGATCGATCGATCGATCGATCCTTGATTCCTTACAGGTGGTCAGATAATGTGTCCATGAATGCAGCTTGTCGCACTTGTTTTGTTCCCTCGTGCATGGCATGACATATGATTAAATCTGGGCCCCTGCAGCAGCTAGCGGCTCTTGCTTACTTGACCTGAATTTTTTAAACTAACACACTAAGATCGAATAATCAATCAAGTTCTGAAACCTACCACTGAAAAGCTCCAACTTGCTCCAACAGTAGCCCAACTGCACCTAGTAGTGAAAAACAGAATCCACGACGACGTGCTAGTAGTAGTATTTTATAAACCGATCCTTTAACTCTTCATCTGGCCGGTTGATTGGTCGGAGCACCAACACATCCTTCAACCCCTCGCTTGACCTCCTGCATCCAAACAACAGAAAACAGCAAAGCGACCTCAACCCCTACACACACTCTCTCACACACAATCACACCACCAAAACCCAATGCTAATCAACCAAGGAGATTACAAAAGAAAAAAAAAATCAGATCAGTTGGAATGGTTCACCGCCTGATCGATATATTTATACACCCTATCTCCTCCTCGGGGAGGAGCTCCTGTCCCAATCCATGACATGGAACAATAAGGCAGTGATAAACATATCTCCATTCAGAAACAAATGAGATAGATGTGCATGGATGTATATGCATGCAGGGACAAGGAGATAGGCAGCAAAACTAGAGGCTTGAAGAAAAGAAAAGGAAAAGAAAGGGGGGTCTGAAAGGCCCCCGGCCCACTCGCTTCCAGGGCAAGGGTTAGCGGACAAAGACCATCACAAAATCCTATATGACCCATATTCCCCTCCACAATCCCGTGCCAAGCGCTACGCTCCACGCCCGGTTTTGTACTACCTCTCCGCCCTTTACCACTTTAAAAAGTGGCACGCACAGGCGCACCTCACATCCAATCACCAAACCCCTCCTCTATAGGGGTGGATAATGAGCCGGCTCGGTTCGGCTCGGTCTGGCTCGTTAAGATAATGAGTTGGCTCGGCTCGACTCGTTATCGTAACGAGCTAAAAACACAGCTTGGCTCGGCTCGTTACAAAGTTCGAGCTGGCTCGTTAGGCTCGCGAGCCATGTCTGAAAAGTTAATTTAAATAATTTTTGAATAGATTATATAAGCAAATTTTCAGTTCAAACATACAAATAATATGAAATTGTATCTAAATATTAAAGTTTGAACCAACGAATCACATGATGAATCTATAAAATATTGAACACATGCTTTCCGGGGTGGAATCAATGAATACCGACGAATCGCGTATCTTTGGTCTAGCTTGTTAGGCTCACGAGCCAGCTCGAGCTGGCTCGTTCTCTCTAATGGGCTAAAATGCTAGCTCGGCTCGTTAGAAAAATGAAACGAGCTAAGCCAAACCGAGTTTGTCACGAGTCGAGCGAGCTAAAAAGCCACGAGCTTTTTGTCCATCCCTGCTCCTCTCCCCCCTCGCCTCTCCTGCTACGCACACACGAAACACACCACTCCACCCGGCCGGCCGGCCCCCAGCCCCCTGCCCCTCCCAAAAGGCCCTTTCCCCCTTGGACTTTCCACGCCTCGCCCTGATTCCCTTTCCTCTTCTCCCCTCTCCTCTCCAAATTGCTTTCTTTGCTTTGCGTTGCTTTGCCAACAAATTAGGTGGCCTTGCTTGGATTGGATCCATTGGAGTTGAGTTGGCACAGAAACACATGCTACACTGCCTGCCTAGTGAGAATCAATGTGTGCAAGAGGACAACATGTATGCATGCTGCACCTCCTCCTCCCAGCCCCTGCAGCTTATATATATACACACACGCCTCTTCTAGCCCCCCTCCAAGCCCTCAATTCGTTAGTGATCGCACCACTTCTCTCCAGTATATTTGCAGTTGCAGTTGTTGGTTGATTTGCTAGCTAGCTTTATTTGTAACAAGCTCCAACCAAGCAAGCAAACACCAAACGCCACATACACATATACTTGTCCTAGCTAGCTGCTACATACAAGCGAACCGGTTAATTAGCTGGTCCGGCCCTCATCACTACTACAAACATCATATCGCATCGCAACAGTGACCTAGCTAGCCTGCAGCAGCTACTGCAAGTAAAGGTTAAAGCGAGCACTTTGCGATTGCTTTCTAAATTGTTCGGTCTCTCGATCTTGGCTAGATAGCGAGATCATCAGCAAGCTAGCTAGCTCCTCGGTCTCGATCTCTCATGAGAAGGCATGGCGGCAGCGAGGCCTCCCCTTCTATCATCCACACATCTTCCATAGCGCTTCTCCAGGAGAGGTTCAGAAACCTGCAGAGGGTGAAGGAGATGAGGGAGGCCGGCAGGGAGGTGAGCAGGCCGGTGCGCCCCGCCGCCGACGCTCACGACCGCGCTGCTGGCGCGGCGTCGGCTCTCGGCCTCGGCCTGCACGCGGCGGCGAGCGGCAATGAGCAGCCGAGGTGGTTCTTGCACCCGGACTTGGTCCGGCCGTCCAGGCCTCTGCACGGCCCGCCATCGTCGTCGTCGCATCACAGCATCGGCGGCGGCGGCGTCCAGGCATCGTCGTCGTCGACGCTGGCGACGAGCCCGTGGGGGGACATGCCGAGGGCGACGGCGGCGATGCAGAATTCAGGCTATCGGGGCGACGTAGACGTCGACACCTCGCTTCATCTGTAAACCTAGCGACTACATGGTATATGCACGTATGCATGGCATGGCGGCTCTGCTGTTCTTTCGTTATTCTCTGTACGGCCTTTTGAGTCCCGGCCAGCCGGCCGGACTTATTTGCAGTACTTTGTTGCATTTTTTTTTGTTTCTTGTAACTTCTGCTTTGTTACGTACTCTGAGGTATCCGAGATAATGGATCGAGATATATGATCTGCATCTTCAAGGTGTTACATGCTTATATTAATTGGGCATTGGATATATAGTGCACATTTTTTTCTTAGGAAAAATGATGTTTGAAAAATAATACTCCTATATAGAATACAATTTTCCCTTCAAATAACTCGATTGGGGAATATATATATGTGTGTGATTGTAGTGTACTATCTAGATAGACAGGAAGTGAAACAGTATTAAACACTGTAGCATCTGTAATTTATTTATTTTAAATTTCACCTGTTTGTTAATTGGGTGCATTTGTACTGTGGCTAGCGGCTAGGAGTACTGCGCATGGCGAGGAGGATCACAAGCATCACATGCATGATGCATGGCCTACTGGAACTGACACGTCACTTTAAGAATGTACTGCTCTGCCTCCTTTAGTCAGAAACTGAAATCGATCACGGATAGTACGTGAATCGCCAGCTCAACTGACCACGGTATTTACTATAGCGTGCCGAAAAGCATGACTTCGTAACTATCCCAAGATGGATATATACGTAGTATAAAAGAGATAAAGAAAATTATAATGGAGATGGGGCTGAAACTAAGTTTTTTTTTTTTTTGCATATTGTATATGCTTAGAGAAGGTACATGCATTCTACAGGAGTTATCACGTACCTCAGCTTTACGGTGATATGGAGGAGAAGAACAATACGGTAGATCTGCAGCCAGCTGCAGTTGGGGCTCTTAGGAGCTTTAGAGCAAGTTTAATAATATAGCCAACTATTAACTCTAATTTATCTATAGTCAATCTAATAGCCAATTCATATAATAGTTACCTATAAAACATCAATACATGCTCCCACATGTCATACACATATTTTGTCTTGGAGTCCGTGTGCAGTTGGCTACAAATTAGTAGCTCATCTCTCTTCTCTCTCCCCTCTTATCTCTTTAAAATATACTTATAGTTGGTTTATAGCCTGCTATTGTACCTGCTCTTATAAGAGAATGGAGGTGTGGTAGAATATTTTAATATTTTACCACATATCTATGGAAGAAAATTATAAGACCCAGTTCCTCCCAATCCGGAAAGGCACACTTCTCAATTATCACGTGTCCAACACCTATCTTCTACCTCTAGCTTAAGTACATAAAATTTTCCGTTATCTATCCTTCTCCTTGGCTAGAACCCTAGCTTCAAGATTCGCGCGGACACATGGCTATAGATAAGCGGTGTCTTTTTAAACGTGGGAAGGACAGAGGTTCTATATAATTTTCTTCACATATCTAATTATCCATAGCTAACTATCATATGAATTGTATATTAAATTAACTATAGCTAATATGATAATTTTTTAGAGAGGTAGTAGTTGATATCCTATTGACATTGACATTGCTATTCGCAGGAACTTAATTAGTGACTATTGACATTGTGGAAAATTAGTGACTAATGGGGGTGATTGTTTGGGGTTTTTCATGAAAAAAGCCAAACGGTATATTTGCAAATGAAAAATAATTTTGTGAATAAATTTTTTGTATATGTGTATTCTTAACGATTTAAAAGTCAATGCTAAAAATAAACTTTGGTGAAAAAAAATGACAAAATCAACTCCAAATTTAAGGTTGAAAATTCAAATTTTAGCATATAAGCACAAGCAAAAGCGAAAAAATGAGGATGTATAGTATCGGTTTGAGATTTCAATTACATTTTGGATATCCAACTTCAATTTTATCAGCATTTTGAACATATGAAGCAATATGCACTATGGCAACGTTCGTTTGGGTTGGAAGATGGGTTAGTTATCCAGCGCAGAAAACATACTAATAGATTAGTATATGATTAATTAATTAGTAATTATTAAAAAAATATAAAATAGATCAATATGGTTTTTTAAAACAACTTTTCTATAGAAAATTTTCGCAAAAAATACATCGTTTAGCAGTTCGGAAAGCGTGCGCGCGGAAAAAGAGAGAGTTAGACTAACTCTCTGGCCGAACACGGCCTATATATGAAAACACTCTTAACATCAAAAGTTACATATAGAAGTTCTAATACATTTCCTTATATTAAGGTGGTGCATGCATGAGTATCAAAATTTAGACAAGTTTAATACTACCAATATTTTAGTAGGGTATCACATTGATATGGCCAAAAAAAATGACTTTAATCCAAACTCTAGCCAAGCACCATTGAAGTTGCAATTTACAACTCCAAAACGGAGTAATCCAAAATGACACTCGCTTTACTAGTATTACATATTAACCTGTAAAAAGAATAATTAATCGTGGTTTTGTAAGCACGGAATCCTCAAGTAATCATATCGAGCGGCCTATCTCACTTCGTCCTTTTCGTGTCTTCCGTACTTGATTGACCGTTGGAAACAAAAGCCTTCTGACAGAGTACAACGCATGCATGATCGTAGGTTCCTTCCAAAACAACGGCATGTGATGCCTGCCATGATCCCATCCAGTAGCTAGCCGGGAGGGAGAGCATACGTACTCCTACCTTGGTGCTAGTCCACAGACGCCTACCGCCGCTTATAGCAAGTTCAATAGCAAGGGTATAAATGGGCCGGTCCGCAGACCCGTTTATATGTCAATTAAACGGGTAATTCGGTGGACAACCCATTTAATTGGTTTATAAACGGGTTGATGGGCCAACACACTTACACCCTTATTCAATAGTATAGCCAACTACTACCTTAAAATTATCTATAGTCAATGTAATAGTCAATTTATACAATAGTTACTTATAAAATATTAATATCTGGTCCCACATGTCATACGTACACCGTGTCTTAGAGCCCGTGCTGTAGCTGGCTATAAATCTATAGTCCACTTCTGCTCTCTCCTCTTTTATCTCTTTAAAATATGTTTATAGCTGCCTTAGAGCAAGTTCAATAGTATAGCCAACTACTAGCTCTAATTCATCTATAGTCAATCTAATAGCCAACTCATACAATAGTTATCTACAAACATCAATATATGGTCCCATATGTCATACACATATTTTGCCTTGGAGCCCGTGTGTAGCTGGCTATAAATTAATAGCCTACCTCTCTTCTCTCTCCTCTCTTATCTCTTTAAAATATGCTTATAGCTGGCTTATAGCCTGCTATTGTACTGCTCCTATGGTCTGCTAATGTACTTGCTCTTAATCATCAGCTAATCCCTCTTTGCACGCACCGCCACCACGGTTAAACAAAAGTTTATCTGATTTTCTGATAGGTATATTATAGTATAAATAATAAAATTAATTGTTATAAAATTAAAAATTTACTTAAAGCATGACCTTATAATTTCTCTAGAATTATTTTAGAAAATATACCGGTTGAGAAATGTGTGGGTAAAAACCAAAAAATAATCTCCTAGAGCGCAGCGGTGGGTGAGAAAACAGTGGGGGTGGGCTGTGGTTTTTTCGCGTGGTTCGGTGATTCGGTCCAGCCCAGCAGCCCGACGCGGCGCGGAAGCCAACGGGCCGTCGCCGCGCGTGCTGCTGGCTACTACCGTGAGAGAGGAGTCTCGCCGTCCTGCTCCTCTTCTCTCGGTCGACGGCGATGCTGCGCATGGAGCCGCTCGCCGCCGGCTGCGGCAGCCGGGGTCAGGCCATCCGCGCAAGGGGACCTCCCGCGCGATTCGTCCGCTGTGGCGGGACCCCCTCCCGTGGTCCTGCCATTTTTTTTCTCAAGGTGAGCTCCTCCCTCCCAGAAACCAACTCCCCCTCTTCTGAGGATCTAGCTTGGTATGTGCATTGTTGTGTCATGGGTGTCTAATGTACAGTGGACCTAGAGACCAATTTTGGTTCTGTCCCGATTGTTTCCACATTCTGTTGATCAACTAGATGCATCATGCATGGCTTGCAATGGGTTTTTTTTGGTATAACATTCATACTCGTAGAGGGAAATAACAACAAGGGCCCAAATTAGCTAGGGTTCATATGCAAACAGTAGGTATTCATGGAAGTTTCAAATATGTGCGGAAGTGGTGATTCCAAATCAAAGAACAGAAGAGAGAGACTCTTCTAGCCAGGTATGGAGTAGTATTCTATAAGGAAAAACCCAGCAGATAATTTCTTATACATGTATCAATGCCACAAACTGTAGAAGGCACATGTGAATGTTGGCACAGTGAAACCTCATCACAGGACCTGATCAAATACAGTGAACATGGGAATACTATCAGATATCAATCAACACAAATCAACAACAAACTTATTTTAATCATACACGATGATACATTAAATTATCAATCATCACACTTTTGATGTATCAGATATTCTTCCATAAGCTTGACAACGCCCACCACTGCTGCACATACTGATTTACATACCCAACTAGGCTGCTATGCACATGTTTGCTCCCTTCCAACTACACCTGGCAAATCTGGTGGCTTCAGGTCCAGCACACTTCTTTATTTACCCTTTTTTCCCAACTACGTTATTACTCCAGTGCTGCTTTGCACTATTAAACTGCACTTGCTAACACTGAATTTGTAAAAGAATGGCACCTCCTGAATATGACTTGCTACACCTTATTCACACATTCTCAGTCAACTGTGGTGCAAATTTCTTTACGGCGTCACCAACTGTCAGGCATATCTTGTCATCACCAATGAGCTCCATGAATTTCGCTGACCGGAGCTTCTGGATCACAGCGGCCCCAGGATTGGCGAATATAAGCTGTAAGTTCACACATGGATTTTCTTCTTAGTGTACATTCCTTCTATGAAAATTTGATGTTTTGGATCACAGCTGCCCCAGAATTCCTGCTAGTAGCCCCTTTAGTTGCTGTAACTAGAAACTTAAGTTTTTCACTTACCTGAATGTGGCGTTTTTCAAGTGTCTTCAACAGCTCTTTGAAGGCATGGATTCCACTTGTGTCAATATCATTTACAGCTGTTAAAGGGTTGGATAAGTCAGCAGCTGTAACTCAGTAAAACAAATCAGCAATATTTTATATAGAAAAAAGTTCTTACGAGATAGGTCAACAATCAGAAACTCAATTTTTGGTAATTTCTGTTCCTTTTGATGTTCTTCCTCATCTCTCAGCCATCTCAGGATTCTGAAATTGGATACCAAGTTAAGCAATGTTTTGTTATAGGTAGTTCTGAGGTTGCAACATGTTGCTAGAATACTGAAGATAACATAATAACGTATCTAACGTGATCTTATGATATTATAATATTTATGACATAAGGTGTTTTCACATACATCCATGATTTAACTTATACAAAAATGTACCTATATCCCAGAAGATCTTGTAGTGCAATATTAACTTTTAAGTGTGAGTCGCTTTTGTTTTTGTCATAAAAAATAAGAGGTGAAAAGAGTTGGTGTAAACACACAACAGCGATGATAAACTGATCATTATATCCAGGTAATTATTACTAAAATGTTTCTAAGCAGAATAGAATTGACCAAAACAGAAATCTAATTGTGTATGCTTGGTATACCATTTCCAAATATGTCATCTACCAAGATATTAGTATCTTAACGATCTACAGACTACACCTACCAACTAAAGTCACTCTATTAGACACCAAAGAAATGGTTCATCTAATTTTGTCAAAACAAGCTGCCCAAATGAAAACAATTGTAAAATGTATAATATATATACCATATTGAAAACATTTTGATCATACCGATATCTGATATGAACACTACTAACCTGTTAAAATACCATAATTCTAAACTTGGGGTCATTTTACCTTTCTTTAACATAGTTGGAGTTTGTGAAGTATATTGCTGAGTCCACTCTTACAATTAGCATCCCTGGTACTTTGGTGGCTTCTGGATATTGTTCAACATTTCTATAGATAATCGTTCTTGGAAGGTTGCCAAGCAAAGCTGTCCTTGGCCGTGTTACATGGAGAAGAACTTTGATCAGTGATATTGCAACCTATTCCACAAACAAGTACAACAGTCATCAGCCACTTGTCTATCATACAAGGTGTTCATTTGTAAGTGAGGCGGAAACAGTTAAAAATTCGCACCGCAATGAGCAAGCCGTACTCCACTGATGAAAATATCACTCCAAGAAATGCCCCCAAGCACGCCATGAAGTCCAACTTATCAACCTTCCAGATAAGGTAGGCTGACTCATAGTCAAATAGACCAAGCACCGCGGATATGATGATAGAAGAAATGGTGGCATTGGGCGTGTATTTGAACAGAGGAGTGATCCACTGCAGTGCAAGCAATACTACAGTTGACATTACAACATTGGACATTGGAGTTTTACAGCCAGCCATGCAATTGACTGCTGATCGTGCAAAACCACCTGTAGGAAACAACTTCAATCACAAAAATGCTAATATGCACTTGTCTTTCAGTAGTTTTATGCTGAACCATTAATTACCTGTGGCTATATAGCAAGAAGTCATCGAACCGACCACATTCATGGTTCCTAGAGCCAACATTTCTTTGTTCCCATCTATCTGGTAATCATTCAATCCAGCAAATGTTCTTCCAACTGCAAGTGCTTCCTAACAATGTTTGCATTGGTTGATAACTCAGAACATTGCTATTTTAGAGTGCTTATTTCATGCTACAGTTTTAGAACTGGAAATGCAGTCTGAGTTACCGTAAGGCTTATCATTCCAGCTACTACTCCAATTTTGAACCCTTTCAGCAAGTACGGGCCAGTGAAGAATATCAGATTAGCTGAAGGTGGATTGATGCCTTTTTTTACGTTTTTTACCTGCAGTTATATTTGGGATAACCTTCACTTTACTTCAACTAATCAGGAGATACAATACGATTGTTTGCATTTTCTGATGACAAAGATGCAAGTTGTCAAGAACTCACGATTGCCACACCGTGTTTGTCAGCACGGGTGATGTAGACAAATAAAGTCGATATGATCACCGAAATGAGTGGTGCGATCGCTGGGACCCAGAATAACTTCTTATTTTTCTTCCCCTGAATGATCCCAATGGAGTAATGGACAAGTGTAATCATCAGTTCATCACCAATAGTCGAGGATAACCACAGAAAAAAAAAAAGCTCATGGTGTAATTTTTCTTACTATGTACTTGGCAACAAGAAGGAATGCCAAAAATGATGCCCCGATCAATATTGTCTGCCAGTTCCACTGCATCAACAACCAGTCATGTATTCTCTCATACATTACCATTTTTCAGAGAATATGGTGTTTGAAAAAGCAAAACCATATATTTGCAATGAAAAAATAATTTATAAATAAAACTTTTAATATGTGTTCTTAACCATCTAAAAATAAATACTGAAAAGTAAACTATGACAAACCTTTCAAAATTAACTCTAAATTTAAGATTAAAAATTTAAATTTTGACTTACAACGATAAACAGAAACGAAAAAATAAAAAATAAAGCTATATTTCAAGAAGTACTCACCCCATGGTGAACATTTCCCCATACGGATTTCATGACGGAGACGATGTCGGTTTTCTTGGTAAACTTGGCGATGCCGAGGAAGCCTTTGAGCTGCTGAAGGCCAATGGTGACGGCAGCGCCCGCCATGAATCCGACGATGGCGGCATGGGACAAGAACTCCACGACGAACCCTAGCCTGCAGAATCCGAGCGCCGCCTGCGTGACCCCCGCGAAGAAGGTCGCGGTGAACGCGAGCCGTCTGTAATCCAGCGGGTTCTTCTTCGGGTCAATCTCCTCCAGGAGGAGGGTGCCGAGCAGCAGCGAGATGACGGCCACCGGACCCATGGCCAGCTCCCTCGAGGTGCCCATCAGAGCGTACACCAATGGCGGCACGAAGCTGCTGTCTGCCAGAGGCAAAACCAACGCATGTCAGTTCAATTCGCCTCCTGCAGAAACGGTCTCATCACAGTGTGGTAAACATTTTTTCAAGATGTATGAAGCCATGAACATTTTGATCGCATTGCAGTACTTACGCAACCCAATCTCCGGTGGCAGGTTAGCGAGCTTCGCGTAGCCGATGTCCTGGTTCAAAGATATTATTCATAAATTAGACCAGTGTGTTTTTTATTTAATATTGTTGGCTTTTGGATATACGTTTAAGCATTCATCTTATTCAATTATTTTTATACCAATATAAAAAAATATAAGTCTTACTTAAATTGTTTTTAGTAATAGATCAGTTCATAACAAAATAGTAATTATGTAGTTTTTAAATAAAATTAATGATCAATGTGAATTTAAAAGTCAACATCACTAATAAAAAGGTTGAGGGAGCACGAATTATGATTCACTTATATAGTGACTGTGTGAATATATATGTCGGATTTCTTTTGGGTTGTTGGTGAAATAAAACCAAACGATATATTTGTAAATAGAAAATAATTTATTAATAAAACTTTTATATACGTGTTTATACGATCTAAAAGTCAAAACTGTAAAATAAACAACGATGAAAAAAACCTCAAAATCAACTTTAAATTTTAAAAATTTAAATTTTGTATTATAAGCATAAAAAAACCAAAAAATGAGTGAAAAATATTCAGTTCATATCTAGCCGGTATCACTGCCGGTTAAGAAATGTACCTGAGGTATGACGAGGCTGGCAAGGGTGAGGCCGGCAATGAGGTCGCCCTTGAACTTGGCGAGGGTGTAGTGGCTGCCCCAGTCGAACACGGGGAAGACGTGCTGCACGGCGAGCCACGCCTTCCTGGACCTCGGCTGGTCCTTGTACCGCCGCATCGGCTCGTCGGAGAAGAACGTCTCCTTCACCGCGCCGGCGAGCTCCGTCAGGAGGTTCTTCTTCGGCGGCGAGCCGACCTTGTAGCCGTGCTGCTGGTGGACGTCGCCGTTGGCGTTGTCCATGCTACGCTGGCTGGCGATGCTGTCGGCGTCGAGGCCCTCGCCACCGTCGGCCACGGCTCGCGGCATTTGGCGCTGTTTCTTGTCAGAGCTGACGACTAAATAGGCGTGCAGAACTGCAGGTATCCAGGCGATGCAAAAGCAGAGTGGAAACAAGTCTGCATCATCAGTACCATGAAATCTTTCTATAAAGTCAATATTCTCTTTTCCCCTGTAAAGCCACGTCATCTCAATTGTTGTTGGTCTTAGTATAATACATCAAAAGTGTAAATTAAACTACATCATCTCAATTATTTTTAGCCTTAGGATAATACATTAAGGATGTAAATTACATCTATCAGCTCAATTATTTTTAGCCTTTGGATGATTCATTAAGAGTGTAAATTGTATCTCTTCCCCAAAAGACACACGATATAACCCAACCATTTATAATCTATGGATAATTGATAAAGGCACAAAAATATATAACACATGAAAAAAATCGTATAGTAGGCACGATTTTTTTTAGAATTCATATTTATTATATTATCACATAATTCTTCTGCAGCAACGTGGAGTATCCATCTAGATATATCGATGCATGATACCAAAACGGAGAGCAGCATGCATCATGCATGGCCTTAGGCTTTGCGTCCAAATGGGGAAAAAATATATTGATTTGTGGTGTCCACGTAGATAAGCACCGATGAATCGGCAAAACTCAATTAGTACAATGAGGAAAAAAAGGATTCCCACATGTGAAAAGGTAAAACTATACCATTTTTAAGTTGTTTAGTATAGATTAAAAAGTTGAAGAATTTTCTTTTAGTCACTTTAGTAATCAACTTTTAAAATTTTGAATTAATTAGATTCTCTTTCTAAACATATAATTCTATTTTAAATGCTAGATATGTTTATATTTTAGGACGGATGGAGTAGAAACTATTCCCATTCCCACCTCAACTTTCCAAACAATTAAGTTCACCTCTTCAACTTAGCTTGACACATGGTGAGAAAAATCAATAGTATCTGAAGTACTGCATAGCTCATTGAACACCAAATGAAAAAGACATATGAACACGTACTATTAGGAAGAACCATACTGGCCGCAGTATCACGAGAAGATGCAAAACATATCAGCTATCAAGTAGTACTAGGATACAAATAAAAGAAATCCCACTGATGAGTCACTGATGCTTACCAGAGGCACTTCTGCGTAGCAAGCCAATGAAAGTCTCTGCTTTCTTGCATTGCAGTGAAGCCGATGGCTATATAAAGGCGCAGAAGTGCTCGAGCTATGAAATTAATAGGACCAAGGCAATACAAAATAATTCCATTGGCTTGAAACAAACTATTGTTGGTTATCAATATATGCCTGGTCAAGGTAGACGAAAATATAATTCTTTTATTCAAATATAAGCATATATTAGTATCTAGTGGCACAACTACGCAAGATAGAACATTGCTAACCATTACTGTGTTAAATTGAAATAAGAATCCACGCTCATTGTGAGGTATACAAATTGAGCATTTTTCTCATTTTTAAGGAAGTATCATAAGTTATTACTGTTTTCTAATAAACTTTAATATCTTTTAGTATCTAAGGTACCAATAGGTATCAAATTTACATAGAAAAAATGGTACCTCCTGATACCTTCCCAAGAATGGTAAAATTGCTCATACAAATTCTGAACACGCTGGACAATGGGACAATGGGGAAATGACCCGATGTCTAGTTTGTTTAGTTTTCAAAAGGCGGCAAAAGGACATCTTCATAGGAGAGCTAGCCGTTTCAACCGTTAAAGAAATAAACAATGAACTGAGATATGAACACAAATCCTCAGTTGCAGCTTAAAGTTTTAACTAAATTGGTTTTGTGATGGCGTGCCTATAATTTCAAAGCTTTCAGTACCATACACGCTATGTATATCCAATGTTTTATACATTGCTGGGAAAAGGATAGCTACACATGTTACATGTATATGGAAGACGTTGACGAGAAGAAGGCATACACTCCTTTTTTTTGGTCTCTCAACTACTCTCTCTATAAAGTTTAATTTCCATTATAAACTTAATGTCAGAGAGTCCTCAAAATAAGGAGTTGTTAGCTCTTAGCTTCCTAATGCGAACATTCGTGAAGACGTAGTTATTATACACGCTTTGAGAATAAAATGAGTAAAGTGGAAGAAAATTACAATGTCTAATTAGTATGACTTTGCCATATGTGCCTTTCAGAGGCAATCAATCTAATCAGAACCATTTATAACCAAAATGCATAAATTCTAAAATAATACAGAATAAAATGTAGAGGAAGCCATGCGAACTGTGAAGTGGATCATTTTTTTTTTTTGGAAACCAAGTGGAACTTGAAGTCAAGTCTATGCCCTGTTGGTAGTAACGTAGTATTTTGATAGAATTGGGGTGGCACATAATTAATGATATGTTTGGTCTTTGCCAGGAGACATTTATCAGTCAGGGGGTGATTGTTTGGACATGGAAAAAACAAATGGTATATTTATAAATAAAAAAATATATAAATAAAAATTTAACAAACGGTATATTTATAAATAAAAAATAATATATAAATAAAAATTTTGTATATATATTCTTAGCGATCTAACAACCTAGAAAATAAACTACAGTGAAAATCTTAAAAATTAAATCTAAATTTAATATTAAAAATTTAAATTTTAAAGTATAAGCGAAAAGATAGGAGACAAGCTTTCACTCCTTTCAGCATGCTCCTGAAGTGTGCATACTTCTTCCCAGTTGGTGATAGGTCTAGATTAACCAGGATATTGCATTTCAAATCCAGGACAAAATCTTGGGATGATTCTACCGAAATCTCAGTAGATCACCTGTCCTTTTCGCCCTTCCCCATTTTCTTTGCATTTCCCCATTTCTGCGTTGTTTCCCCCGTTGACATTGTAGAGGGAAAAAAACTTATGAATAGTACCAAACCAGTTTCTAAATATATAGCCTTAATGACTTTTGGACAAGTAATTTGATCATTCATCTTATTTTAAAATATTATGCAAGTATATTTATTTTTGTTACAATTTGTTTTATTATTAAATTTATTTCAAGCATAACTTGTACCTTTAGGCATTTGCACTATTTTATGACAAAACAAATGATTAACACATTAGCTGTTATTGTCATTGACTCAGCTAGATTTTTCTCATCTTTTGCACTCACGCTTCCCAAATTAACTGCTAAATGATATATTTTTTTGCAAAAAGATTATATATTTAAAGATTATTATCATACTTTTAGAGTAGATTTCAAATTTTCCTTGATTAATTCCATCATTAATGTAACTAAATAGCTATTACAAAATAAGATAATCTTTCGTCCTTTATCACCAAAAGACCGCAGTGGTAACGAGAACTTCGTATGCATGTATAGCTTTGTGGTTTTGCTTACAATAACAGTGTATTACTAATTCCATTTCATATAGTAAGTTTTTTAACTTATCTATATTCATTCATTGATTAATGTATATAATTTATTATGTGTCTAGATTTAATTTATTATGTGTCTAGATTTATTAGCATCTACATAAATCTAGACAAAGCTATAAAGCTTTCTATTATAAAATAGGGGGAGTAGTAATTAAAAAATAATTTATGGTAAAACTTTTGTATACGTGTTCTTATCGTTCTAGAGACAAATATTATAAACTAAACCATGATGAAAAAAAACCTAAAAATAAACTCTAAAATTAAAAATTAAAAATTAATTTCGGTCTATGTTTATAAGCCGTTGACAAAACGAAGTTTTGTAGAGTAGAGCTTGAACCAAAAATAATATTAGCACTTTTTCCCGTATAAAATTTCCAAAGGAGCACGTAATCCCATCTCTAAATGCGCGTTAAGCCACCACTGGATGCAGCGGCCAGGTCACCATATGATAAGATCAGCATGGTAAAAACTTCTAATAATTTTACAGTGTAAAAGTAAGAGAGGCGCTGCAGTTTCCTATAGCGAGCCCTCGTTTGAATGGGCTTTATTTTTGGCCCATCAGAAGAAGTGGTCCGTAGAAGCTTGAAACGCGGCCCATCAAGCGACGGGACGTACCAAACGGCGGCCCATGGGCCGCCGCCGCACAGCACAGCCCAACACAAGGCAGCAGTCGGCGGTGGCGCGGTGCTGGCTGCGTGCAGTCGGCACCTCGGCGGCGGGCGTGGCTACCGGAGTGCCGCTGGTACGGCTCACGGCAGCGCCGCGGGCGAGAAGCGCGGCTGGAGTGCTGCGACTTAGGCGGCGGCGCGGACGGCGGCATCCACCCGTTGCTCCGTCGTGGCGGCTCGGCTGGCCCAATTCCGGCCGGGAAGCAAGCGTACGTGTCCCTATGCTTCATCGCTCATTGGATTAATGATGAACTGCTAGTGCAAACTGCAAAGCACATCACTATATTACCGTACCATATCTGTGTGCTTATCCAGTAGGATTTTGGTATCTAGGGAGTATTTTGTGGGAGTGATTGCCCACACGCATTGCAGATCTGCAGCACACTCCACAATCGAAGCTTTGCCGGAAAAAAAAAACAATCTGAAAACATTTATGGATTCAACAAACCACACAAGTCAAAACGTCAAACCTCACTGTAAGCCTGATCAAGTACAAAGAAAGGGAGGTTCTACAATAGGATGTTCAGGAGGAGATCCACACTGGAAAACTCGAGCAAATGTGTTATTTTCTTTTATTCTCTTATCCATCAAACCGTCACCCAAGTGCTTGCCAACACAGCACACAATTCACAGACACTGAAGTAGTGAAGTAGGCAACTAGGCCACCATCTGCATTTTTATCCAAAAATATCTTGCAAACCTGATGCGCTCCAACTTCGGCACACCACCTTTATTTTATTTTTTGTAAACTATGTTATATGCATTGCCGTGCCGCTCTGCTCTATAAATCACACCTGCAAACATGGAGCTTGCAAAAGAATGATAATATCTTCTTTGTACTCTGCCTGCACATCACTTGATAAACCTTCTTTAGACATCCTCCACTGCCTTAGGAGCAAATTTCTTCACCGCGTCTCCTACAGTCAGGAATATCTTGTCTTCACCGATGAGGTCTGTGAATTTCGCTGATCGGAGCTTCTGGATCACAGCTGGCCCCGGATTGGCTAGAATCAGCTGTAAGTCAAACATGTGGATTTTAATCTTACTACCTTAGCTAAGGGTTTCTTGCACGAATGGTATTTATGTACAAGGATCAGTGGTAATGGCCGTAAAACCTTAAAACTGGTTTGGGAGTATTACCTGAATTTTATGCTTTTCAAGTGCCCTAAGTAGATCCTCCAAGGCGTGGATTCCACTTGTGTCGATGTCAATTACCGCTGTTGAAGAGTTAGATCATTGTTGTTAGCCAATAGCTCCATATTATTAGTGATATCAACTATTATTTGCAGAAATGAATGCAGTATGTCCTTACGAGATAGCTCAACAATTAGAAACTCAGTTTTCTGTAGCTTCTGTTCCTGTTGACGTTCTTCCTCGTCCCTCAGCCACCTCAGGATTCTGAAATCAGATAATATGAAACATTGAATAATGCAATGAAATGCTCAAGGTGCACTTGTAGTCTTATGTTTTTTAGGTTCAGTTTACTTTCTGATTCCAATAGCAGATTTAAAGCCCCACCCAAAGAATAAAAATCAGTAGGAAAAGATGAACACGAATGTTAGTAACAAATTGATGCATTTTATTTTTGAACATCTTAAAATAGAACAAACTGAATCAGAGCATAGACCGAACAGTATTTGCTCAGTATGTTATTTCAACTCTTCTTTTTTCTACTTGCAGATGTCAGCTCAAATTATTGATGCATAACTATATTTAATCTCATATTTCCTAAATAAGCTCTATAAAATAAAACTATGGGATTTTACCCTGTAGTTTTACCCGTCAAAAAATAAAATAAAAGTAACTAGGGAGAATATGATACCGTCCTGAGAACTCTATAATACATACTAGTAACTGAGAAAAACAACCAGTTTTGAACTTTTACCTGTCTTTAACATAGTTGGAGTTTGTGAAGTATATAGCTGAGTCCACCCTAACAATTACCACTCCTGGTACCAAGGTAGCTTCTGGATACTGGTCAATATTCCTATATATTGTAGTTCTTGGAAGATTACCAAGCAACACTGTTCTGGGCCTTGTAACTTGTAGAAGAATTTTAGCAAGTGAGATCACAACCTATTCCAAAACAAAGTCAAGTACCATCAGGCCTTTTGTTTACTGTTACAAGGAGTTTAATTGTAAGTATATGACAATTGATTGCAAACCGCACCGCAATTAGCAGACCATATTCCACTGATGAAAATATGACTCCAAAGAATGCTCCTAAGCATGCCAGAAAGTCTAATTTATCAACCTTCCAGATAATGTATGCTGTGTGGTAGTCGATTAGGCTAAGCACTGCTGATATGATGATTGCAGAAAGGATGGCATTGGGTGTGTACTTGAACAATGGAGTGATCAGCTCCAGTGTGAGCATTACTACCATCGACATAACAATATTGGATACTGCTGTTTGGCAGCCAGCCATATAATTGACGGCTGATCGCGAGAAAGAACCTGTACATATGAAAAAAATTGGTCACAAGAATTATATATATATTGCTATGAGTTATTTTGGCTGAAATATTGGTTACCTGTAGCTACATAGCAAGAAGTCATTGAACCAACAATGTTCATTGTTCCTAGAGCAATCATTTCCTTGTTTCCGTCAATCTGGTAGTCCTTCAGGCCGGCGAATGTTCTTCCTATTGCAATCGCTTCCTGATATAGTTTCGAGCAATCAATCAGTGCACTGTCCTATGAATACTTTTCCATGCAACTAAATTCTAACATTTAAGATAGTGAAGTATGCATTACTGTTAGGCCTATCATGCCAGCTACTACTCCTATTTTGAATCCTTTCATCAGATTTGGGCCAGTGAAGTATATGAGACTAGCTGAAGGTGGATTTATGCCTTTCTTTATGTACTTGACCTGCAATGATCAGTGACAGCCTTAATATTAGCTTTTGATTTATTTCTTTTCCTGATGGAAAAAGGATGTGAGCTGTCATGATTGACTTACAATTACGACGCCGTGCTTGTCTGCTCGAGTAATATAGACAAAAGTGGTGGATATGATCACCGAAATGAGTGGTGCGATCGCAGCCACCCAAAAGAGTTTCTTGTTCTTCTTTGCCTGAATTGCCCAAATGGAGCAGTGATTATCGAAACTAGTAAATATTTTTCCTAGAATACAAGGACATCCAAGATGAAATTCTCAAAAGTTAATATAGTTTATCTTACAATGTATTTGGCAACCAGGAGGAATGCCAAGAAGGATGCTCCGATCAATATCGTCTGCCAGTTCCACTGCAGCAGCAACCAGGATAGCATCAGTTCATCCAATAGTGGTTTTCATCAAAGAATGAAGACAATGAAAGAAGCAAAAAGTTCTAAAAAGGAATAGCGGTATAACACTATTTTGTCCTACCCCATGGTGAACACTTCCCCAGACCGATTTCATGACCGAAATGATGTCAGTCTTCTTGGTGAAGTTTGCAATTCCAAGGAAGCCTTTAAGCTGCTGAAGAGCAATGGTGATGGCTGCCCCCGCCATGAATCCAACGATGGCAGCATGGGACAAGAACTCTATGATAAACCCTAGCCTGCAGGAGAGTACATTGTATGATAAACTGTCCACTCCAGGAACACAAGAGGTGAGAGCTTCATATCTAAGAACTGACGGCTTATCAATGATCACTATGCAGGTACCCACTCACCTGAGGAACCCGAGCGCGGCCTGGGTGATCCCAGCGAAGAACGTTGCAGTGAAGGCCAGCCGTGTGTACTCCTCCGGATGCTTTTTGGGATCAATCTCATTCTGGAGGAGAGTGCCGAGCAGCAGCGAAACGACAGCCACTGGACCAATGGCTATATCCCTGGAACTTCCCATCATCGCGTATATCAAAGGCGGTACGAAGCTGCTATCTGAAAAATCATCAAGTTTCAGTAAGCCCACTGGCTGGACTCGATCACTCAAGCACACCCTTATACAAATTAATTGTGAATTCTGTGCACTTACACAATCCATATTGTGGTAACAGGCCAGCAAGCTTCGAGTAACCGATGTCCTGGATGAGGTAGAGACAAAGAGAGGGTTCCAATGTCAAGCTTTCTGTACATGTTGCTGCTGTGCATGCATGGAAGCAGATGTCTGATCATCAGGCACGAACCTGGGGTATGCAGAGGCTGGCAATGGTGAGGCCGGAGATGAAGTCGCCCCTGAACTTGCTGAAGGTGTAGTGCTGGCCCCAGTCCAGCACCGGGAAGATGTGCTGCAGGCCGAGCAGCAGCTTCTTGGACCTCGGCTGGTCCCTGTACTGCCGGAGTGGGTCGTCGGCGAAGAACGTTTCCTTCACGGCGTCGGTGATCTCGTCAAGGAGCTTCTTCCTTGGCGGGAAGCCGACCCTGTAGCCGTGGTGATGGGCACCATCAATCCGGCGGTGCGACGACGTCCTGCTGGCGATGTCGGTGTCGAGGGTCTCGCCCCCGTCGGACACGGCCCGGGGCATTGCCGGCGCTGCCTGGAGGAGGATTCACCGGCCAGGTGCTGAATGTGAACTGGGATAGATACGCCTATCTGCACATGAAGCACGATGCAGAAGCAGGTAAGCTCAAACACATGGACCCTGCAATATAATGATTCGTGTTTATTCATCGTAGTTTATTTTTCAGCAATTGCTTTTAGATCGCTAAGGACACATATATAAGTTTCATTCAAAAATTATTTTTGTTTGGAAATATGTTGTTTTTCTTTTTTTCCTTGAAAAACCAAAAAATCACCTCCTTGATCAAATGAAAAATTCAATCCAACAGTACTGCCAAAGGCACCTGCATGCATGGTCTACCGTACTGGAGTAGCTCGAAAATTAAAGAATTTTGCAGTACGGAGAAGAGAACTAAATATCTGAAATATTTGCCTTTACAACAGAAGGAAGAAATCTAAGCATGAACTGCTAGCAAGTAGCAAGAAAGGACCAAACATCATTCAGCTGTTAGTTTCTGATAAAATACGGAGTAGTTCATCATTGAGCATAAAAAAAACCAAACAATGAGAACACGAAAGAAAACCTACACGACGATGCCTAGAAGTCGCACTTAGCCCACAGCCCACAGTCAAGAAGGCCTGCTTGGTTCATTTCATTGTCAAGAAGCTACCAAAAGTCCATTATATATACTAGAAGGATCTCCAGCTACGAGCAAGGTCAAACCTCTATTTTTAATAGGGTTTGAGATAGGCTTGCCATTGTGAATCTGAGTCGAAAAATGCTCCAGATTCAACAACGGTGCAGGAAACCACTACCTAATGAATAGGTTATTCCACAGCTCATCACTTGCTGAACGTACGCCATGTACCTGTAAGTTCAACTAAATCATTTTGCATTCATATCAACCGTTGAAAGATTGGCAGATGAAAAAAAGAGCTAGGAACTATTTGTTCTCTCTTACTGGTTTGTATACGTGGAAGTGTTGAGAAACATGTATAGTGGGCTTAAACAATGATTGTAATGCAAGTAGGATAACTTATAATTGGTGTAAATATCTCGTCAAATTGTAGAAGAATTATAGATGCATGTTGCCAGTTTTGTGACCAAGAACATTCAATTTCATTGGTTCAGTTGCCATTAGCATAAGTTTGAATTTCAATCACCCTCCATGAGTCAGAATCATTTGCCCTATTTTACTGCAAACCATCTCCTCATGGTTAATATGAGGATAGCTCATATAGTAGTACTCTCTCCGGTTTTTATTTGATACCGTTGACTTTTAGGTATACGTTTGACTGTTCGTCTTATTCAAAATTTTTATATAAATATACAAAATTATAAGTTATGCTTAAAGTGTATTCATTAATAAATTAGATCATAACAAAATTGATTAATAATCATGTATTTTGTTAATAAAACAAATAGTCAAACATATAACCAAAGTCAATGACGCTAAATAAAAAAAGGTGAAGGAAGTAATCGAACTTATGGTATATAAGCGTTCATTTGCAGAAAAATCTATCTGATCTAGATAATATTGCAGAAATGAAATATCAGAAAGGAGAACAATAACAATGCTTTTTAGAAACCCAGACATTGGACTACCAACCTATATACATATTTTTCCAGTAAGATTGATTCTTGACATCCTATTCCATCATTGGGACCAAAAGAAGGTTCATTTCACCATTTATGAACTAAGTTCACGAAATTATTTCATCAATTCATCATAGAAAGGAGGAGAATCCACTTTATACCTAATGTATAGAGATTGGGGGAGAGAGCCACTGTTAACGATGGCATGCATCATTGCATTAACATTCCAATTATACGGACAAGGGACAAGCTTAAATGTTAACATTCAAAAAATGAATTTATGTTTGATGCCATGAAGTCTGGGAGATTCAGAAATCCACTGGACTACTTGCAAAAGCATTTCTGGGAGGTTGTAGCCTTCTAGGCACTCCCCGTGGTTCGCATTAACTTTTCAAGCAGAGCATAATTTCCATTTTATTCTGCACCAAATTTTCTAAGCTTGTATGTCGGCAAGTTGATAAAGAGAATATAAATTTACGAACAGAATAGATTGTTTTTTCTGACGGCATGTTGTCACATTCACAACTTTCAACTTCCACAGTAGCATATGTTGCTGCAAATATCCCTAAAGTGTTGAAACAAAATGCCTCTAAAGTTTTAACATCACTTGAAAAGGACGTATACATTTTCATCTGGGCAAATTACCAGAAAACGGACCTCCCCTTACTGACAGTGACAATAGTTGACAGATAAAAAGCCAAATGCTTGAAGTTAACAGATAACAAACCACAGAGCCCCAGGACGTCCACAGATTTCACAAAATTAGGAAAGATAGGAATGGCTCAATATTGCAAGCATGCAGTTGCTAACTCTAATCATGAGCATTATCTGCAGAAGTACAAGCCCATACTCCAGACGGTTATTAGTCATCACGAAAACCATATCGACTAATTAAATAACTATATGACACTAGTTTTTACAAATCATTTGCTGCTAATTGCATCAACTTGACCCAAGAATTTCCAATAATCTAGCTAGGCCAGCAGCTGACTAACAAGGCCAAGAGCCTACTATTTAACATTGCTGGATGGTTCTAAAGTGCTTGCTAGTAAGATCCCAACGTGAGTAATTGAGTTTGCGATGAGGCAACATAGACACATGGTGGATGGTTCTAAAGTGCTTGCTACCCTACCAGCTCATGGTCACAATGCCTAGTAGATTCCAGGCACTATTGATGGCTCTCATCACCTGCTTAGAAATGGAACCCTAGCTAGCTAGTGCACATTAACATTGGGCCTTTTATCTATCTTTCCATGCCAATATCTCCCAATGTGCTAGTGCTCTACTGTTGCATATACAGATCATGGGACCCTATCAAGAGATTTGCTCCGGTTCAACAAAAAGTACCTCGAGGTACCAAATCGTCTCTCACTATTGGATTTAGTTAAGTAGGATATGCACTGTTAGATCCAACGATCAGAAATGATTTGATACCACAAGGTATTTTTTGTTGGACTGAAACAAATCTCCCTTTATGAATGTTCATCTGAACTTTCTAAGATCATTTTTAGATGATGAAAACAACAACTATTCTTATCCTGAAAAGCACTGAGTAATCACCCAAGCTGTGGACGCATCAATCGATCCAGCAAAGGTATAGTAGAAGACTGTGTGTCCAAGCAGGAAATTAACTGAGAAAGCTTTGCAGGAAGGAGGTGACTGCCAGTCCATTCCAACAAAAACCTAACTGAACAAGGATCAACAATTATTTCACCAGTTGGTCGATCCGGCGAAAATCATTTCACCAGATGCATCTAGTTCGACGGATCCGATGGAGCCAACAGATAGTTTGGTGACAACAACTTTGCCAACATTAATTTTTTTTTTGCAACTGCTAATTTTTCATGCAATTCATATAAACCAGAAGCAAAATACCAGTACCCAAAGAACATGGAAAAGAGATTAGAAAAATGGAGATCATAAGCCTTTTTGATTGCTGAGGTTAAAACTTTTTTCACCTGGCTTTTAACTGAAACAAGAGGAACAAACAAATCGGAAAGAACAAAGAGTTTCGTTTCTTTTTTCTTACTGTGATGTTCCTCTCGAACACTTTGGCAGCTTGAGAACTTTTTCCTGTTGGCTTTTTCTTTTTTTTTGAGTGTCTGGGCCCACTAAAGTGCTACTACAATGCCTTCCAGATTGGGTGGCGGAGGGTTGTTTGGAATGTGGACGCGATTGTGGGTCAGGAGATGACAGTTCCTTCACAATTTAAAAGAGAGAGGAGGAAGGAGATTACGACTGAAACAGGATAGAGACGTAAAGTCAAAATGCGTCCAGGTTCAGTGAATCCAGTGTAGGCGGTGCGAAGAGGCTAAAGAAGAGGATCATCACGAACTAAACAGCTGCTCGTCGCGGTTGACTTTCATGGATATTTTAGAGGGATGATGCTACATGCATGCTGTGCTCGAGTGGACTTTAATATTTAAATTATCATGAGAGCGAGACGAATGGGTTTTCTAATGGAAAATGAATTTGTTAATCAGGGTGAGAGAGGATCGCATTCCAGAGTCCAGAGTAATAAAATGTTTCCAAACACAAGGAAGCCTGTGCTGATTCCACACCAACTCGATCGTGCTGATCCATGTGCTTATTAGCAAGTTATGACAGCTTTTTGATCTGCAATTTTGCTCTCATACGCTTAGAGATCACCTTTGAGAAGTTGACAAGGCAATCTCCATGCACTCTCTACAATGAGATCTTGGAGGAATATTGCGAGGTTGGGAAGAACTTCATAGATCATCCGGATCAGGCCCATTGCAAGGTGCGACTGTGTTGGCATACATTTATTTCATTTAATAGTAGATTCATTTGTGTATGAATATAATAGGAAATTTATGAGGTTTACAGTTATACCTTTTAGCACCACATGTATATATATTTAGGTGTATGAATGCTAAATATTAAAGTGCCGCACTTACAAGTTACGACTATATGTGTGCTAATCTTCCTTGTCATCGCGACAATACAAATCTTTAACATATATCTCATGCCTTTATGATCCTTGTGATCGTGATTATTTATTACTCCAATACCCGCTTCACCAGATTGCTCTAAATAATAAGTATCATCAAACATTCAGCCTAACCCAACCTTCAGTGGTTTCTCCCAACACAATCTGACTGACCATCTTAATTTCTCACCTCTTTCCTCTGAACTTTTTCATGTAAATATATACATCCCAATGTCTGCCTCTATTTATTCTCGTGTCCACAATTCATATAGGATCTCTGTGCAAGGCATGCCCTTTAATTTCTATCTTGTGTTCCTATGCCCTTTAATTTCTTGCATTTCAAATTAATTAGACATTAGGAAATTAAGAAATTATTGCTACTTTACTAAGATAGACAAGTCAATTTTGATTGCTTAATTGAAAACATTAGCCGGTCTATTCATCGCACTAAATTATAGCCTCTCCCTCCTAAAACTAAGAGGGATTAACGTGACAAAAAGCTATTGGCTTTGTGAAAGAAATGTGGGGATATTTTATTTTTAGATGTCAGGTTTACAAACGCAAGAAAATCTGAACCCATGGGTGACAAGGAAGTTGATCGTCGTTAGGAGATGATGACACATGTTTGCTAGAGCTTCAACTCTCTAATTCTTGTCCTGTGAACCGCTGGATCCGAACCAAATTAAAGCTACTCAATTCCCCTCCACAAATCCTTAGGAATGAGTATAGCAGCGGAGAAAGTGTATTTGCTCCATAATTAAAGTGAAAAGAAGGGTTGAACTATATATCCTTTCTCAGCTCCATGACTTCAGTTTCATTTTAGATGTGGATCCCTATCTATCATCCTAAATGTTCCTAGATCCACAACTAGAGATTCATTTCATATTTGGAGATCTAGCAAACACGTTAAAGGCAATTGGAAGTTTTTTTTAAGAAAATTATATAGTTAAGCCGTGTCATTGTATTTTTTTAAGGTTTACCCTTAGTCATTTACTTTAATCAAACCACCAAACCTTTTATGGAGCATCCTATATGTATGTCTGACCGATATATAGAAGAGAACTCACAAAGATAGGGATTGGAATCCTTTACGAAGGAAGTTCTTATGCCGAGGAAGAACAGTCATTTGGTTTATGAGCTTCTCATAGCCGTTACATCAAAATTCGGCAAACCAAATTAATTATGTGCTACAATAATAATTATGTTTTTAGTATAAACTAATATCTACAGTATATCTGCTTTCTATTGCTACAGGACAATGCTAATACCAATATACTACATTGATTTTAACATATATGGTGTATTTTGTTTCCATTAGGATATGAGTTTGTCCAAAGATTACTCTATTAATATATCATTTATGTGACACAAAAGTATAATCATAAGACATTCTATGAATATAATAGTACCAATTTTATGTTATAGAATTTAGAGTGGATTACGCAAAAATATATATACTTTTAACAAATTACCACAAAACTATATTTTTTAAGGTTGTGTATCCCAAAATTACATATTTAGTACTATCAATGTTACATATTATAAGACTTTCTGAGGTGGCCTAGATTCATCTATACATTAATGTATATGTTATATGTCTAGATTCATCACATATGAATCTAGTCAAGGCCAGAAAGTCTTATAATGTGGAACGGGGGGAATACCAATTTTCTCAAAAAAAAACTATAGATTTAAGGTTTTTTTCGATCACACAGTTTTGTGATAGTTTAATCAAACTATCTATAGTTTTATGAAATTTATTTGATTTATATTTTAATAAAGTAATTTTTGGTCGAGAGCTTGTCTTAATGAGACCAAATGTGTCATATATATATATATATATATATATATATATATATATATATATATATATATATATATATATATATATATATTAAAATGGAGGGGAGCACAATACAACAAATTTGTTCATGCCATAGACTAAAATTGCTGAACCGGTTTGCCTCTGCAATAATGCAGAGGATCTACATATGGCCAGAACATGGACCCCGAGAGAATGACCTGGTGTCACTGGTCAGTCCCATAAACTCATTTTTAGGCCATGTTTAGTTTCCAAAAACTTTTCCCAAAAACATCACATCGAATCTTTATATATTTAAATAAAGCATTAAATATACATGAATATTAAAACTAATTACATAGTCATGGAGAAAATCGTGAGACGAATCTTTTAAACCTAATTAGTATATGATTAGCCATAAGTGCTATAGTAACCAACATGTGCTAATGACGGATTAATTAGACTCAAAAAATCCGTCTCTCGGTTTCCAGGCAGAATCTGAAATTTGTTTTTGTAATTAGACTACATTTAACACTTTAAATATGTGACTATACACGTCGATGTGGCCTCTCTTCCAAATTTTTTTTGCGAACCGAACGCAGCCTTAGTGCTGACCTAGCTACTGAACGCACAAAAGTCTTTTTTGCCCCTCAAGGATATGTCCCCTCGTAGGATAAGTCAATATGTGATATATCATTTTATACATATAAAAGTTTAAATTCAACTTTTAGAAGTTATTCTTTTACAAACATGACTATCGATCATTAGTACATAAAGAGTAATCAATGCCAGTTGGAAAACGCTATATGTGCCCGTTTCCAACCGGCACTTAGAAGCAGCATGATAGTCGAAAGAGCAATTTTACGGTTCTTGAGAAGTTACCAAAATGTTCAACTTTTTTTATATAAATTTTAGTGCTGTTACCTTTGGTACTACGAGGTACCAAATTTTATATTGAAATTTTGATTCCTCCTAATACCTTTTAAAGAACTGTAAAATTGCTTAGTCTAAATATATATATGTTGGACTATAAAATTACTCTAGTCTAAATATATATATGTTGGTTATAGAACTGACATAGATGTGGTTTCTAGAGAATAAAAGAAAGCGTTTGAGCCAACTCAATGCATCGATCGAGCTGATGCTTCGAGCTACAAATGGAACGTGTTCAAATACATTTTCTGTTGTGTCCCATAATTTTAAACCACAAATCCAACACAAAGGAACAAATTTGAATAGCTCATCCACAAATGAACACATCACGTAATCCATCTATAAAAAGTCACAGATTTCAATCACAAGCTACGTACTCCCATGGCGCAAATGAATGACATCACAGGCACATAGAAAATCCCTTGCCCCATTCGGAGATCTGAATTAAGATGTCCCCATCAATGCTTGCTTGCTCTTGATGGCCGTCGACGTCGCACTCTGAGCTTTGAGGGAAGGAGGTAGAGCTACCGTGCCGGCGCACAAGAAAAGAGGGATGGAGCTGCCGTCGTGCCGGTGAAGAAGGGGTTGGAGCCGCCGCCCGCCGCACCATGGGAGGTTGACGAGCCTTCACACCATGAGAGCAGGACTGGTTCTATAATTTCGAGGGTCCTGGATAAACGTGCCGTATGCCCTTTAGATTAACTAGTTTTTTTTAACTTATAATACCTGCTATATAACCATTTATTCTCTAAATAGACAAAAAAAAAACACTACTAGCTAACATGATACGCCATATATTAACTTTGATGAGTTAACTCTTGCAATATACTAACCTTAACCAATAGATTATCATCATAAATTAGTATTCGAAAATTGATTAGTTATTTATTTTTTAGAAATAATAGATGAAAAATTAAACCACATAAGCACGTAGGACATCTTCTAAATCCGACTGCTTGCGCTATTGAGGCTAGATCTATTAGCCCCTGAGCTCCAGACAGCTGTTGCGCCGGCGAGAGAGGACGAGATATGTTGCTATGGCCTAAGCAGTTGAAGGCCGCGCGGTATGGGGGTGGGGGGAGGAGTTTTTTTTTTTATCCGACGAGAAAAACGTAGTAATAGATTAGTGCATAATTAAATAACTATCAATTATTAAAAATATATAATATTTTAATATTTTTAAAACAACTTTCTATAGAAAGCATGGACGCGGAAAACGGAAGGTTTAGTTATCTTGCCACGGGGTCACCTTGCTGGTGAAGAGAAGGAAACCTGCAACTTACAAGCCTGGAGAGAGGAGGGGTCGCTGTTGGCTGCCCAAGGAAAGGTGGAGATAGGAGGAGGCTCTATGGGGGAGAGAGCGAGATAGCTAGAGTGTGAGACATTGAGGTGGAGACTAACCATTTGTTCCTCGGTCCACTTGGTTGGCTCGACTCGACCGATTTCATGTATCGGTTTATCGAAATAACGGCATCATTATTTAGTTGTGTTAGTTTTTCTCTGCACCAGCACTGATGTGGTCTTATATATGCTTGTTCTAAATGTGTAACAATTTTAGATGAACCAGCCTACATGGAGTGTCACATATATTTAGTGTTCAATGTTAGTGAATGGTGCACGTCTATACCCATATTTGTTTTTCCCCTATTTTATGCGCTTATGAAGTAATATATCATGTATTTAATCTATTTTACTAATTTTCTTTTTAAACAAAAGCTAGGAATATGACTTTTATGGTGGCATACACAAAACGAAATGCGAAAAGACGCGGCTGCACGTACGCCGATCTGATGATCAAAATATATCGTGTTGGAAAATAGCTCCCACACGTAGGTGCAACGTGTACATGATATCCTCCGATCGAGAGAGTCAACGTCTCTAGCTCTCCTTGTCTAGTTGTCTTGCTGATGGCTAGCCAGCCGATGATGACGAGTACCACAAGTGGCCATCCCCATTGCTCAACTTAATTTTCACGAGAGTTGCTTCAGAAACGAGCCACATTATTAATTGCTAATTAACTCGGTCAATTACCACATATACAAGCTGGCCAACGCCTTGGTGCATGCATGCACATTATTAATTGCTCCTTAATTTGTTTCCATGTTCCAAAGTTGACAATACATATATGCACATATATATCTTGCCTGCCCACTAACAGCGTGGCGTATGCAAAAGAATGTAGACATGAATGGTGCTACCAATTACTAGTTTTGACGCGGATTATATTAATTTATTTTCGTTTATCAATGTTGTGGTAAGTTGTTTGTGGGCAACATGCATGATATATGCAAGCCTGTAGGAAAACTTGATTTCACTCACTGTGTAGGGCAAATCTTTTCGAGCAATATTTAGGATACCTAGTGTGTGTGTTTGATCCATCCTTTTCTGTTTGATCGACAATGAGGCAATTAACATGGAAGTGAAGCCAACCAAAATATGTTACTCCCTTCCACCTTTTTTGTTTAACGTCAAGTATTTTCATACGGAGGGAGTATTAACTGCGGTACCATGTGCTGCAGAGGTCATACCGAGGCAGAGTTGATACCGAGTGAGCATCTCAAGGGTATGGTTATCCATTCAAAAAAAAGGTATGGTTAAAATTTGTGTATCCAAATATCAATTTAGTCATTTATGTAAAAATATTTTATCTCTAAATTAATATGCGCTTCAACAGACTCTCTATCATCGCTTTCCAAATCCTAACAGTCAGTTACCACTATCCAAATTTTATAAACTCTAATACTTCCAAGATACTCTCCATATCCACTCTCTATATTTCAACCTAAAGTGTGGACCCATCCCTGTGAGACCCACGGATAGGCATCCGGCTCATTTGGGAGGGAGACTTGCCATATAGCCATTGAGATGACAACTTTAGCTATTCAGATGATATGACACGTTATATAAGTAGTCTCTTAGAGGTTTTTAAAAATATAATTACTAGAATTTAGTATTGAGAATCATTTGATCATCCTCTTGGAGATACTCTAAGGCAAAACATGTAAAGACACGCGACACACACCACACTCATACAACTAAGGTGTTGTTCTTTTCTCATGAGATTCTTAAATTTTCTATACTATTCGATATTCTAATTTTGTGATAGCTATTGAAGAGTATAAATGATTGAATTAACTAATTAAAGCAAAATTCAAATTTTACTTTAGAAAGAACATATGAAAAAGAATTATATAAAAAGCTTTTATATGAAACGTATACTATTTAGGAGTTCAGAAAACGTATCTGTAAAAATCCAAAATCAATGATGAGAAAAGAAGAGACATAAATGTATGCACCAATATATGTGTGCTCGTTAAATTTGGTGGGCAGCAATCTGAATGTTGGTGGCTCGACGAGTACATATGCATATGTACCCCTATCCATCTAGTCACCAGATATGCAATCATGCACATATATTATTAGATGCTAATATTTGGAATAACGCATCCTCATTTTCTTTTCCACTTATGGACGTAGCTAGGTAGCAAGCACCCTTATCTATAAGTTTTATCTCCCGTCGATAAGTACATAGGATTGGACTTTGGCTAGCTGCATTTGACTTTGAGAGACAATCAATGTGCAAGTATCAACAAAAGAAAAACTGAGTAATATTAATTAAAGGTTTACTTGGTAGCTCTCTGATGTGGAGCACATAATTATATTGCCTTGTTGCAGGTATTCTGATGAAATTATTGGCCTAATCTATGCAAAATCAATACATATGATTGAGGGTCTGGTGTAACCTAATTTGATTAACAGGTGACACATAGTGGATAATTGGTCAGAATGCAGGTCGATTAGTTGGTAGTAATACTCTTGCATTATCTAAAAGAATGTGGATTGATTGGAGCGATAAGCATGCAAATCGTCCGAGGTGTACGCAATCTTCAGTTGGGATATGGAGTTCGTCGTTGCACACTTTCTCCTCCAGTTAATTATTATTAAACTACACGTACTTTTCTTGGCTCACTTTAATTATTCTTGTATTTGCTTCGTACGTACGGTACTGGATGATACGTGCAAAACTAAGTTGGACTTGGAAATTAAATGAGAAAAAAAAATGTTGCTAGCTACTGTCTCAAGTTTTCTGCTCTCCCGTTTTTTAATTTCTTTAATTCAGAGACGTTTCAGTTGACGTTTGAATGTAGCAAAAAAAAACATAATATATCATACTTGCATGTGCGAGTGATTCGTGTAGGTACTCTATACACCACTGCAACTAATAAGTAAATAAGCAGGTAATTATGGGAGCTGTTCTTTTCAAGCTCATATAAGTTGGTTATAGCACTTATCTATATCCCGATTCCGTCATAAGGTTCTTCTATCTTTTCAGTGCGACATCACAATATTAATTACTTACTTGATTTTCAATTGAAAGCATTATTCTTTTTTATTTTTTTACAAAACATGGTGTATTATATTGAATAATACTTCATCCGTCCTAAAATATAGCACTTGTCCAAATAGATAAACAAAAATTATCGAATTTTATGATAGAGGTGTTAGAAGAGAATATAACCCGTTGATAAAAAAACACAAAAGAAACACACCCCAACAACAAAACAAACAAAGAGTCTTCATATTTTTGAATGCGGCAAGAGACACAAGTATGATTCATAGGCTTGTAGTCACGATGGGCGGAGGAGGGCTAGGATTTTACCTTGTGAGCTTAATGAGTTAGCTTGTTAGCCGCTCGTTTATCTCGCCAGTACTTTAGGTCCATACCATTTCATATTTAGTGTTTATTAATTGGTCTTAGTACTTTAATTGCTTTTTAAACTATTTTTATGAGTTATTCACTAGTTAGTGTTTGTCGTGAGGTTAACAAATGATAAATTCATATATTTGAAATTATAAAAGTCATAAATATGATAGAGCTTATTAATAAGCCTAATATACTATCTCATCAACCGAGCCAAGTTAGTTTTTTGGCTAGTTAAGATAAAAAGTCTGAGCAGGCTGAGCCATGATGAGTCGAGATAGCTCGTTTTCCACTAGTCGGTAATGCACAAAGGTGAAACTTATAGTGTCTAATAGATCTAAATCTCA
Source organism: Oryza brachyantha (assembly GCF_000231095.2). NCBI lineage: Eukaryota > Viridiplantae > Streptophyta > Magnoliopsida > Poales > Poaceae > Oryza > Oryza brachyantha. The sequence continues at coordinate 4,238,154 of NC_023165.2, read as the reverse complement.
AAAAATAGTATTAAGGTTATGTTTGTTTTAGCTAGGGATTATGGTAATCTAGATAATTAAGTCAGATTACCGTAAGATGTATTATTATAAGATAAAGTAGAAAGAAATGATAAATTTGTGTAATTATTTTAAAGTATCTAAGGATAGTGGCTACTTAGCCACAAAATAATATGAAAAAAAATATTTGGATGAGTTTACCATATCATATTATAGTAATATGAGATCTAAATTATTATAATATATCTGTTTGTTTTAGTTTACTTCTAATAAATTAGATTATAATAATCACAAGTTGAAACCATGCAGGGGTAAGGAAAACCTCCAAAATTTGTGTTGAAGACCGATGAGAAGAAGGCCCCTTTGGCCCTTTCCTCCTCGTCTCCCGCGTGGATGCCAGATGGTGAGTCCTCCTCATCCTCATGGCAGTCAAGATAGGGCCTCTAAAAGCATTATTTGTTTAGATTGGAAATTTAATGTGTTTTAATTTTTCTCAACTCTTTCTTAAATCTAAGTCAAATTTGAAATTACTAGTAGATGGCCATCGAATAAACCATGAGCTACACTTATACGAAGGTTATATATATTTTTTTAAAAAATACAACATTTTCCAAAACGGCTTATCAATATGCATGTTGTTGAGCTTATTCCCAATTTTCCTCCTTTGACTTTCAAGGATTTCAATATGCATGATTCTATTGATTGGACCAAAGTTGAGCTCTATTGCACAGCATATGTGCAAGATAATACCATATGTACCATTGAGATGCAACTCATCGAAGGACACACGACAATTATCATATGTGCATAACATCGCCTAGGAAGCAAATCCTCTGACGTAAAGTCAGTAAGATGTTGTCACTAACATGTGAACCCGATCATCTATGGACCCACATGTTTGTCCCTGACCCTCTAACTTTATGTTAGAGAATCTTGTTCTCATCACTTAGGGTGTCAAGTAGCACAAAGACAGTACAATATCACGGTCAAAGAAGAGAATGATCCATTAGAATTGCTATTGGTGCAATTGGAAGTGCAAAACTGACAATTTCCCTATCTTCCCTTAATTCAATCAGTGTTTATTATATTATACATCCACGAATGTCTAGAAAGATTAGTGGAGTATCTTTTTAAAAAAAGGGTTTTAGAGGTGTCTTCTAAGTATGACCACAAAGTTGAGTGTCCTATAGGGTTGCATTTCATCAAAGCTGCTCATTTACCATTTTGAAGTAAAATTGCTGCTGTGAAGTCTGAATATGCTGCATTTTCGAGATTTTAGAAAACTTACCTAGCCTATATTTCACAACTTGAGATTAAATTATCTGGCTACAAAAATTCTTTTTTCAAAAGAACGAATAACTAGAGCCACAAAATTCTGAGTGCTTTTCCCCCCTGGTGACTAGCTAACATAATGCTCCCCCTGCTTTGTTTGAACAGAAGGACATGGTTATTTCAACAGAGGAGACATAGAAAAAATAAATATATATAAAGGGAATCGAAGTAATGGAGCACTGTCATGTTGAATGGCTTCAAGTTCTATCCAAGGGGCGCGGAGAAAGATTCACCTCCCGTCACAAGAACTGGGCCTACCTCCAACTCTTCCAGCTAGTTGACTCAACTGAAACTGTACGTGATAATCTGCCACTAAAACAGGTTGGAAACGGATAAGCACTCTTCCTTGGAATCTTGGATCTGCGGTGGATTCATACAAAATCATTGGTTATCCTGTTGAGATCTACTCTAATTCTCTAAATTATTAGTTTATAATTTTTAGGGTCATTATTGGTTTTTATTAACATAGCCCAGAACAAATAGAGCAGGGTAGCTCCATACAGCTTCGCCCCTGCTTATAGGATACACATTGCATATATTTTTATATAATGGAGATGGGTTTGATGTTTGATTCTTTTTAACTATTTTTTATATAATGGAGATGGGTTTCATGTTTGACTTTTTTAATTATTTGAACTGTTTTATATTTTAACTTTAAAACTAAACTCTTCGAAACCTTATTTCTATATTTGAATTTTTTGGTCACAACACCTTAAGTGACATGACTATTAGCTACACATAAGACGTAACTGACTATAGATATGGGGGTATGTCAGATTCACAAGATATGAGATAAACTAGAACTTAGATGATATACTACCTTGTATTCTAAGACAAGGTATATCCCAAGGCATGTATAGAATATCAATTAAATAATATCTTTGAAAAATAAAAAAATAGAAACCGTATTCCATATTATGTAATCATGTCCCATGGTCTATAATGGGAGAGAGAGGCACCCCAATAGTAGGATATTCAACACTTGTCAATACGATTGACATGATATAATTCACCAAAATAGAAGTAAGGTATTACCTCATTCGAGAGCCTAAAATTTTGTCTAAACCCTTGTTTTTTATATCCATCGTGCTCTTGTGCAACACCCCCATTATACAAAACAACGACAGTGACTACAAAACACAGTCACAACATATGTGTTAGTATTATCTTGCCACACTAGTTTAGTTGGCGTGATAAAATCCTTGCCATACTAATCTAGATTATATGGCTAAACAATGTTCACATGATAGGTGTTTATGGCATGGCAATGTTGTTTGGAACTAGCATGACCAAAGAGTCTATATATAGAAATAAGTATTGAGATGTATGTTTTAAAAAATAAACAATACAAATTTCAAATAATATAAACAGTTCTACATCTTCACTCTATCAATAAACACACGTACTTTTGTTAATATGATATTAAGAACATATATATTGTACGGAATTCAATCATAACATCTTACGAATTTACAAAACTATTTTTAATATAAACTTTGTTGAATAAAATATAAACGCTAAATTTGAATTTTAATATTAAAAATTTAGCCTATAAGCCTAAATGGAACGACCTTCAGTTCCCTTACCGATCGATTGCCATCAACGATCAAAGTGCAGGATTCAACTCTCCTTGCCTCGATCAGTACCTGCTTAATTATTGGTGTAGATTGTGTCACGTGCAGTTACAAGCTGCCAATGTCTTTATTAACTGCTGGCTTACTGCCGTCAGCAGTGACACAAAATCAGTGTTATGTTCACCAAAACATTGCTACCACACACCACACAATTTGTAGTACTGGTTATCTCAGTGACAAGTGACAATTAAGGGCATGTTCAAGACGACGTTTGTCTCTAAGCATCTCGAATCTATCATATAGATAATTAAAAAAACAATCATACGACCCAGAGTCTATTTCATTGTCTATAAGTTATTTAATGTTTTTATGTAGTTAATATAAACTATAAATAAAATATGCCCTCGATTGATGATGCAACGGCACCATCGGTTACTGGGCAAGGCAGGGATTTTTATTTTTTATTTTACTAAAATGTCATCTCTAGAGGAGGCGTTGTACATGTCCTTAATAGGGCAGAAATAATGGCAAACAAAGTTAGGGCCGACCTTATGTTGATCTGTACCGTCATTTGTCTTTAATTAGCAACATTAGTGAGTGCATACACAGGGCCGAAGTTGACATTTTTGGAGTGGTCTAGTGGCTACAGATGATAAGCGATACCATTTTTATTTATTCTTCTTCCTTTTTTCTGAAAGAGATGACCCTGAACTATTGAGAAGTTGGGAAGTTGCATGGTTGCGGATGATTTGCATTTCTTGTTGGCATAATGTATTTAGGTAATAAAAAAAATCCAGCGTGTGTGTCACGCTCGGAGAAAGAATTTTGGACCATCGCGTGTACTACAAATTGATATATACTAGAGCATAAAACCCTCAATGCTTAGATCATGTGTGGTAGTACTTAGGTTAGGTTGTGTTCTTTGAGGATAAAAGATTATTTAATTTTTAATAGCTATTTTATGGTATAAACGATCAAATTACTAATGTAAATTTAAAAATCTAAGATAATCAACTTCTATATAAATACTTTTTATAAAAAACTATTTAATGGTTTAAAAAGTAAGCGTGCAAAAGTCAAAGAATAATCTAGAAAAATAGCACATCTAATGGGTGTGTCTGCTGTGCATGCGTGGGGCATGAGTATATTTTTGCCAATTGAGCCGGGGATGTATTGCCATGCTTTTACACTCTATTGAAGCATAATCGTGTCCTTTTCTAGAACAATCGACCCTAGCCCTTATTGGTGACATTGTGCAACTTTTTTAGTCATTACTCTGCGCGAGCGCTATATAGAATCGTCAAAACACAATAGAAAGGCTATGAAAGTACTGTGCTAAAAAGTAGGAAAACATAATATAATTCGAGTTTGCAACAACAAAACAACTTTAGGAAAGATAGGTTAGTACGATACTCTTTCCATTTCATACTGTGATATGTTTTAACTTTTTTCAAAGTCAAACGTCTTTAATTTAGAACAAATTTATAGAAAAATATAGCAACAATTTGAATGCAAATCAAACATACCATTAAAATATATCCACTGATGGATTTAATAATACTGATTTGATGTTATGGAGATGGTAATGTTTTTTCTAAAAACTCTGTCAAATTGTACCACGTTTGACTTAAAAAGTTAAACATTTTATAATAAGAATTAGATGGAGTACAATTTTGCGTATTTGGGGAATAGGGAAATTGACATGAAAGAGCGAGCAACTTCAACGTGTGTGTGACTGCCAAGGCTAGATGGACCATATTAGTTATCTTTCTTGCATTTTCTAACAACATATAATGACTACTCGCCTCTCCCAACGCAAAATAGTGCAACTAATTATCGTATGATTAGTTAAGTATTAGCAAAAAAAATTGATTAATATTATTCTTAAAACATTCTTTTTATAAAAGACTCGTTATTTAGCAATTCAAGAAGCATGTGTGCAAAAACTAAGGGAGCGAGGGATCATAAGTTGGGGAGAGGAGGAAATGAATGCAGCCTAAGTTTTTCCTTTGTATGCAATTAGCATAAGTGCATATCTATTTCTAACGAGTGATATATAGTTGAAAATCTACGGAACTCGGACATTGAAAGGGAAAACCTTTCATTTCCCTACCAATTTGATCCTTCATGTTGTTAGATAGATTTTTGAACTCTAAAGGCATGGAACTAAGGAAGTGTGGTACCTCGTGAAAGACCATAGAATTAACCGTTGATACTTGTGGAATCTTATACTCATGTCTTTCAAAAAGGACAAACAATACCTTGGAACATAATTTTTAGTAGTTTATTTAAAAGAGAGGTGGTTTTCCTAGATCATATTTTTTTTAATCATGCATGTTTTGCTAATGCAGATGTCTCTTAATTAGGTCTACAACAACAAAATTTACCTAATGAAAGTTGGTATTAGTAAAAAAAATATTATTGACAGTGTCACTAGACTATGGGTGTCATGTCTGCTTCTTATTTTACTTAAAGCACAGAAAGATTTACGTACCACGTGGGCCCCTAAGGCCCAACTAAAAGTAGATAGGGCTATGTTAGTAATGATGTATGTGGCATTGGAAACCACTATGCCTTATAGTAGTAGTAGTACAACCTGTTACATGAGAGGGGGAGAAGGATAGACTTAGGAATATCTCTCTCATTTGGACCGAAGAACTCACATAAACACTTAAGAGTACACTGACATCATCATTGCCTAAGTGCTAAGTTGTCATACACGCCCTTTACACATAGAGTGCAATACAAGAGGAGTTGTGGTATCGAAGGTCCGGATCTAAGTAAACTTTTACGTTCATCGGTGAGATTAGAGTGACCACAACTTCTCAATCCTACTACCGAATATCGGGTTTATCATAGACCAATCGACTTACGTAACATCAACAATTATTGTACCGGTCAAAACCACCATAAAATGTGGTTCAGGGTGTTATTTGTGTGGTTTTGAAAGTTTAAGGTTAAAGATAACCGACGATTTTGTTGTTCAGTGCAAAAAGGTGGACTTCAAACACAATTCAATTCAAGGGATTAAAAATGTATTCCTTTATTCTGCCATTTTTGTTTGGATAAAATGTTCTAGTTTTGGCTCATTCCTGATGTTGCAACAGAGATGAATGTCATGTCATCCCTCCTCTTATTGTATTACTGTCTGCGTGTCCCCTCCCAGGAAAAGTAACCAACAAATAATTAATACTACCTCCCTCCGTTTATAACATAAAATGTTTAAATTTTTAGTTGCAATATTTAATCATTCGTCTTTTAAAAATTTAGTACAAATATAAAAAATGACAAGTCGTGCTTAAAGTTATTTTGATAATAAAGTAAGTGACAAGCAAAATAAATGATATTTCTATAATTTTTTAAATAAGATAAATAGTTAAATATTGCAAGAAAAAAGAAGTCAAACATTTTACGTTAGGAAACGAAGGGAGTAGCAAACTCCGATGTATCATGTATAATTTGGTGCTGGTATCTGTCGGGTGTCACGTGATTTATGTTGTATTGTGGTTACCACTCATCTTCACAAGAATTAATTCCCCGTCCAGGTTATCAGGTAAATCCTTTGAATATTAAAGACAAAGAGAAGTTTGCAATGTTTGCATTCCAGAATATTGTGCTGTGTATAGGTATGTAAATGTAATTTCACTGAAAAGTGATATAATTATCTTTAGTATTAGTTATAGTATATAAGCACTGTATCGGTAGTCCATAACCAGTCCAGTGAAGTTACATATCTGGACACTACAATATTCTCTATATTTTTTTGTGATTACATATGTTCGCATGCGAGCAATTTTACCATCTAAGAGTTACTATATTTTCTATTGTAAATTTTAGTATCTTAGGTTGTTTTATACTCTAAGATACTAAAATTCAGTGTAATATTTTGTACATAGAGGTTATTTCTCAATAATGTTAAAATTATCGTTTCGCATGTACTTGACACTTGCTCTAATGAACTATCGTTTTTACTACCATATTCATCTTTTCGTTTTTGTTTATGCTTAGCCAAAATTTAAAGTTTTATCCTCAAATTTGGAGTTTTTTCATTATAGTTTATTTTCCAGTCTTAGGTATTAGATCACTAGAAACACATATATAAGAGATTTGTTCCGATCCAACAAAAAGTATCTCGAGATACCGGTATCTCGAGGTACCAAATTATTTCTCACCATTGGATCTAGCTGAGTAGGATATGCGTTGTTAGAGCCAACGATCAGAAACGATTTGATACCGCGAGGTACCGATACCTCGAGATATTTTTTGTTACTATTTATTGGCTGTAAAATTGCTCCATATATAAAAGTTTTATTTACTAATTATTTTTTATTTACATATATTTCATTCACCACTGCACAGTGGGAAGGAATAAGTAAGAATCTGAAATTAATGGAGGCAGTTGGTCCAAACTGGTCACCAGATGCACAGGCAGCGTAGCCAATCATACCCGAATATGAAAAAGCTATTCCGCTCAAACATGGCCGCCCACCGATGCATGTGGCCTGCTTTTGTGCCCGTGTCCATGGCGACGCCACCACCCGAGCCCATAAATAGCAACAGGTCAATTCGCTCCTCCTGCACCTGGCCCTCCTCGCCCTGCTTGCTTGCACGCACGCCTCAGGGGAGGAGGAGGAGGAGGAGACGAGAGAATTCTCTCCTCCCGTGGGCAGCGACGAGCCAGCGAGAATAATCGCATCGATCGCCAGTGATGTTTACACGAGAGGAATTCTAGCCCCGCCCGCGACCTCTCGTTGCCATCGCCGCGTACGACGACGACTCGCACGCGTGCGTGCGCGCGTGGTGTCGCCGTCCTCACCTCCAAGATTCTCCATCCAAGCTAAGCTAGCCGCGCCCAGACGCCGCCTCCAGGATCGGATCAGTCGAGGTCGCCGCCCGCCAAGACGCGCGCTAGCTAGCTGGCTTTAAAAGAGGCCACGGGAGTTCGCCCAAACACTTCAGTTTCAGCCAGCTGCTGCTGCTGCTGCCTGCTGCCTGCATCGTTCGTCGTTGCAGTAGTCTCTCTCCGTCGACCATGGAAGGCACGCCGGCGGTCGAGACGACGACGGTGTCCGCATTCGACGTGTCCGGGCACCCGGACACGGCCAGGCTCGTGCTGAGCAGCCCCAAGCCGCCCGGCGTGCGCGAGGAGCTCGTCGGCGTCGTCCGCAAGGCGTTCCTCCCGCGGGCGAGCGGCGGCGGCGGAGCTGGCCGGCCGCCGCCGTCGCGGTGGGGGTGGGCCCTGACGGCGCTGCAGAGCGTGTTCCCGGTGCTGCAGTGGGGGAGGACCTACAGCTTCAAGTCATTCAAGAGTGACGTCATGGCAGGCCTCACTCTAGCTAGCCTTGGGATTCCACAGGTACGTAACTTTTTTTTCTTCTCCATATTATATATAAACTGTACCAGTAACCGGCAGAACAGAATTTTTACACCTCCAAACAGATTTTGTCTTCACTGCATTAATGATTTCTACAAACAAGAGCAAGGAAAACTGAACCTCTTGCTTGATGTACATAAATGTGATTTGTATTCCTCGTCGACCTTAGTTAATCGATTGCTAAAAAAGTTTTAAAAAAACAAAACAACATGCAGCATATATTTACTGTAGCTCACTGAGCATGCATAGTTTTTCCCTATGCATAGTGAGATGGTCAGAGATGTCTCATTCTTATCTGACATATATGCTCTCCCTTGCATATGATCCATCATCCTGCAGAGCATTGGATACGCCAATTTAGCGAAGCTGGACCCTCAGTATGGCCTTTGTAAGCATCAATACTCACAAGCTCATGTCGATCGGCTTCCGTTCGCAAAAACAGCTTAATTTTTTTTTCTCCTCATTCTCATGAACGAATCTCGTTTTGTTTTGCCATGTGGCCATCGTCAAGACACGAGCGTCGTGCCGCCTCTGATCTACGCCGTCATGGGGACGTCGAGGGAGATCGCCATCGGCCCCGTCGCCGTGGTGTCGCTGCTGCTGTCGTCCATGGTGTCCAAGATCGTCGACCCGGCCGCCGACCCCGCCACCTACCGGGCGCTGGTCTTCACCGTCACCTTCCTCGCCGGCGTCTTCCAGGTCTCCTTCGGCTTGTTTAGGTACATATATACACACACACCCCTATGTGCTACGTCTGTATCAGACATTCAGGCATGTGTGTCTGATCATTTGGTCACCTGGCTGCAGGCTGGGGTTTTTGGTGGATTTCCTGTCGCACGCGGCGATCGTCGGGTTCATGGCCGGAGCGGCGATCGTCATCGGGCTGCAGCAGCTGAAGGGCCTGCTTGGCCTGAGCCACTTCACCAACAGCACCGACATCGTCTCCGTCATCAAGGCTGTCTGCTCTGCACTTCGTGACCCGGTGAGCCTCGATCGCTCGCCTGCTGCAGATAGGAACACAGATAGATAGAATCATACTTGCTAGTAGCATACTGCGTTGGGCCAAACAAGAAGAACCAAATGGATATGCACAGTGACAAAAGTGTCTAAGGATAATGGACGAGCAGAGTGTAGCTAGGGACGTGCAACGACATGGACATGGATACATCGCTTTCAAGCCTCGTTGTCTTGTCTGTTTATTTTGTCATAGCTCGGCTGTTAATTTTTTTTTCTCATATGCATTTGAAAGGGCTCCTAAATAATGCTTTTGAGTACTACAAAATCAACCTGTTTACTGAATACTAGCTGAAAAGCAATGGCGTCCCTTTCGTAGTTACAGACCGATATGATTGGACAAAAAGTCTGAGAGCTTATTAGTTGTTGTTTTGTGCATCATTGTATTCTGGATATTGATTGAGAAGGACAAGTTAGTCTTGGTTTTGCAGTAGTCTGCCCGTGATATGCAGAATGGTGCACGCATCATAAACAAGTAGCCCTTTTCTGGATTGGATTTCTTTTTGTCGAACCCTGAAACCAATTTTGGAGTTTGCAGTGCCTGGATTGACTGAAAATAGTAAAATAGGATAAATAAAGACAACAATCAGCACCAAATCCTGATACATGTATCTTCTTGAAGTACTAACAATTTATATATTATATCATGATCCTAGAAGAGACCGCTGGGTGTTGCATAGTAGGTCGGTATTCAGTAGTCAGTACACGAGAGATTGTGCAAAGAGAATTTATGAGCACAGCACGCCAGAAGCCTACAGGCAATCAGACTCGAGTACTTGGAATGAACATGCAACTTGAGAGTACAGAATAGTCAGGGCTTCAGTGGATGAAGAACAAGACCACATGCCTGCACTGTTTACTATCTCTAAACTATACAAAAATAGCGCGTGCCTTTATGTCAGTTGTCAACCCCCCACAGCTTACTATCGGCACTACTGTTGTCTGAATATATTCAGACATTTTTTCTTTAAAGAAGCAAGATGATGATCTGCTGTATCTGATATTCTAATGTGTATCTGAAATATTGCAGTGGCACCCCGGCAACTTCTTGATCGGATGCTCGTTCCTCATCTTCATCCTCTCCACGCGGTTCATAGTAAGAAGAACCAACGATCGAAAATCCAGACAATCACTGGATCGAGCACACATGCTGATTAACAGTAACACATCATTGCGCAGGGGAGGAGGTACAAGAAGCTGTTCTGGCTGTCGGCCATCTCGCCGCTGCTGTCCGTCATCCTGTCCACCGCCGCCGTGTACGCGACGAGGGCCGACAGGCACGGCGTCAAGATCATACAGCGGGTGCACGCCGGCCTCAACCCGAGCTCCGCCGGCCAGCTGCGCCTCAGCGGGCCCTACACCGTCGACTGCGCCAAGACCGCCATCATCTGCGCCGTCATCGCTCTGACGGTGAGTAAATTTTCTTCAGCCATCATCGTCGTCAGGGAGTCAAATTGGACTTCTCAGATGATAGGATAGTATTCTTGGGCCTTTTATGGGCGGCCTCATGGCCCATGAACAGGCCATTCGTGATGATGCAACATGAAGAAAAATAATTCTCACTTATACATGCAATGCCATTTTTATTCAGGAAGCAATTGCTGTTGGACGATCATTCGCGTCGATAAGAGGTTACAAACTCGACGGGAACAAGGAGATGATCGCCATGGGATGCTCAAATGTGGCTGGATCTCTGTCCTCCTGCTACGTTGCAACAGGTGAAAACTAAAGCTATCGATATGCATCCAATCTTCTGAAAACAAATCGAAATCAAAACTGCTAGCTAGCTCTTGCCTCTCCGATCATGTCTGACAGACGTACCATGAACACATTTTTGCAGGGTCGTTCTCCCGGACGGCGGTGAACTTCAGCGCCGGTGCGAGGTCAACCGTGTCCAACATCGTCATGTCCATCACCGTGTTCATCGCCCTGGAGCTGCTCATGAAGTCGCTGTACTACACGCCCGTGGCCGTGCTGGCCTCCATCATCCTGTCTGCGCTCCCGGGCCTCATCGACATCAAGGAGGCCTTCAGCATCTGGAAGGTCGACAAGATGGATTTCCTCACATGTCTCGGCGCCTTCGTCGGCGTGCTCTTTGGATCGGTGGAGATTGGCCTCGCCGTAGCGGTAAAGATAAATGCTATCATCAAGTTTAAGTCAAATTTGTGCAGTTTCTTTTTCCTTTCAGCTTATGGATTGATCGTTCAATGCAGCTTGCCATCTCCTTTGCGAAGATCATCATACAGTCACTACGGCCTCAGGTAGAGGTTCTTGGCAGGCTTCAGGGGACAAGCATCTTCTGCAGCATCAGACAGTACCCCGTGGCTTGCCGGATCCCGGCTGTACTGACAATTCGGATTGATACTTCCTTCCTGTGCTTCATCAATTCCACTTTTATCAAGGAGAGGTAAAAATGATCGATCTTTTAAAAACAAATATGGGTTTATCGTTTTGAATAGGAGATTCAGAATATGTCTTCTTCATTCAGGATCGTCGAATGGATACGGGATGAGGTCGAGACGCCCGATGAGAAGTCCAGGGAGAGGGTGCAGTCTCTTGTCCTTGACATGTCAAGTCAGTACAGAAAAGCAAACAGCTCTACAGTTTCATAACAAAAAACTGTGACTGATGAACATTCAGGGGGAGAAAAAAAGAAATTTCTCTGATCCATCCTTCTGGTTTAATTTGCAGATGTGGTGAACATCGACACTTCAGGGATCTCAGCCTTGGAAGAGATACACAAGGAGCTAGTGTCTCTTGGCATACAGGTGAAGTAGCTGACTGATAGATACCCCCAAATTTGCTCGTAAAATGGTCTCGTTCTCGTGCTGAAACACCACTTTGCTGCTTCTCTGCGTGCAGATGGCCATAGCCAGCCCAGGATGGCAGGCGATCCAGAAGATGAAAATGGCAGGTGTGGTCGACCGAGTTGGAGGAGACTGGATATTTTTGACAGTAGGTGAAGCGGTGGAAGCTTGTGTGACTCTGCAGAAGGGCACTGTTTTGGAATGCTGAGAGTGTGTTATTACAGTGTTATTAGTAGGAATAACATTACACCAGTAAGACATAAGTGATGCTGCTTAGTGCTTTGCATCCAGCCATCCAGTACTCTGGTGAGAAAGTGTCTGATAGAAATTAGAGAAAAAAAATGCTTGCAGGGCAGTAAGCATCGAAGAAATGTTACTGCAACAGCAAGTGTCGTCGAAAATGTTACAAAGTAATTGGTGTAATACTTTGTGATGGTTAATGTCACTAACTATATTGTTAGCAAAAAAAAATGTCACTAACTATATTGGATCAGCTACTCGAAACATTGTAACGAAAAGGCCCAACCAATGCGGCCTACTACTATTCAGCGTCTCGGCCCATCAAAGGATTGCTACTTCGTGCGGGCCCACTCGGCCGGCCTGCTTACTCGTGCTCACCAGCCGGTGACGCGTGTCCGCCGTGTCCATTCCGGCGACGGCCGCCGGTTTCGATGGGGGGATCCTTCGTATCGCTCCCGGCGACGGCCGCCGATCCCGCGCGCCGCTCTAGTGCGGCGTGTGAAAGCCATCGGCGCAGGTACGGAGGAGCCTGATAGGGGGCAGGCCGGGCAGTATCAAACCCATGCAGCAGACGGCGAGCGAGAGGGAGAAGGAGGAGGAAGAGGAAGAGGTGGTGGAAGGGGATGAGGGGTAAAGAAGGCAGCGGGAGGCGGCGATGAGGAGAAGTGCGAGGGTATGGAAGGGGCGGAGCTCTGCATTGATCTTGTACTCAGGTAGTCCGGTTCGTTTTCGACTTCCCTGAGAAATAAGTTCTTTTTTACTACAGCCAAATTATAGGGGGTTTTGCGTTTTTTAGATGAAATTTGCATGTCGATGAAAGGAAAAAAAAGTGGATTTCACTGGTGTACCCACCTTGCTTCCCTTTTATTTTCTTTTGAAGAACTTCGCTTTCTTGATACCATTTCCTCATAACTGCACCACATTTGTTTGTAGATGTTGAAACAATTGGTAAAATTATGCAGCAGAAGCCACATTATGGTGTAATTAGCATAATATATATGAGTTTTGACTTAAAAGAATCATTTGAATGTCACATTTGAGCATTCGGGCAAACTTTTTTTTGATCTTCTTTCATCTGCTCTTCGGTAGAAAATAACGTTGTTCACGACCTCTATAGAGCTATTTCATTCATGGATTCCTTTCCCCCTTTTTGGGAGTTGACTCTGAAATCAAACATTGGAAAGGTACATCTCGAGCAAGGACAATCTTTACTCCATAATACTAATAGTGGTCACACCACTTCCAAGTGTCTAATTCCACTCGGCGAAAAAAAAAAGTGTCTAATTCATTTTCCACACATGCAGAGTACTACTTTGCGTGTTGTATGATCTATTTGAGCAGTAGCTCGTTATGCATCCAGATCTGATATGGAAACTTGGAATTGGTGTGATGCTTATTGTGTCCCCTCTTAGAGGAGAGAAAAGGATAGGCCAGAAATGTGGTTACCATGGTTGGCAAGCTCCATTTGTTCCTGTCACGCGCTTGATTGGTAGGGCCAGCTTAAATCAAAACATAAGTTGGACCATTTAATTTGCGATAAGTGTCAGGGCACAGGATCTTATACGTCAGATCTTGCATAAAGGAAGGACGTGAGGTTGATAAGTGTTTTTGATGGTGGTGCCTAGCATCTGACTACTGCACATTCAGCACTCATTGCATATATTATATGCAGGCAAGGTTGGAAGCACATTTGAGTGATAAGCTTCCTGCCGTGTGTGTGTGTGTGGGTGGGTGGGTGTGTTAGTGTTACGACAGAGTTTCTGTCATCCACTTATCAATTATTATGTTGTGGCTACGGTAAACAGTAAAGCTTGCCTAATTTGTTTTTTGAAAGCCTATGGAGGTCAATGTTGAACTCAAACCAGAATCAGCTTTGCAGACTTATGAAACACTATCCTAAGTTCTAGAGGGTGATTGTTTGGCTTTTTCATGGAAAAAGTTAAACGGTATATTTGCAACAAAAAAAAAGTGAATCAAACTTTTATATATGTGTTCTTAGCAATCTAAAACCTAAGGCTAAAAAATAAACTACGATGAAAAATCTTAAAATTAACTTACAAATTTAAGGTTGAAAATCCAAATTTTTGGCTTATAAGCATAAGCAGAAGCGAAAAGATGAGGCTGCTACACTTTTAAGTTTGAACTTCTTTTTTTATCTTTCATAAAAAGAAAGACATTTGGCTGCTAATTTCGTGTGGAATATTCTTCTTTTTCCATGGTGGTTGTATCTTGAATTTATTGGTTGGCAAAGGGTATTGAAGGTCCACCAACTTGAACTCTTAAGTGAACTGTTCAGTATGTTATTAGAACCCAAAGGTCTCAATTTCGACCCCCAGCTACGCAATTTAACTTAAATAATTTCTGCCCAATTCTATTCATTTTTTTATTTCTTGCACCTTTTTAATATTTCTTACTCTATTTATTTTTAGAAACAAACTGTCCCAAAACTTATTCCCAAAATCTGTCTAATTTGGCCATGTCATCCTGCTTGGCATAGCAATATGACATTGTCACGCCAAATGGCGTGGCAGTGTTTTTGGCCACGTCGGTCTAGATGGTGTGGCAAAACCCTTGCCATGTCAGTCCCACTAGCATGGCCAAACGGTGCAGTTTTGGAAATAAGTTTTGAGACGGTTTATTTTTGAAAATAAATATTGAAAGGTGCAAGAAATTTTAAAAAAATCCTTCTATTCAATATCGGGAGCCTAGGGACCTAGATATGAGGGAGAGTGTTGAAGTATAAGTGAATTGTCTACCCTTTCTCCATCAACTTAAGAAGATTTTGGGTGAAATAACTAGTGTGCATGCACCCAATAAGGGAAATGGCTCAGATCATCTTCACTGCTAATCCAGATTATAGGAGCCAATTAGCCATACAGATTGCCTGGAGGATCTGTTGTTTTAACCCTCTAAGCAGAAAGTTGCAGATGGTATTTTAGTGAATATTAATCTCATGCTATTTAACTAGCTTGTACTAGAGAACTCCTTCGTGACAATTTGGAACATTCTTAAGTGCTGCCTGTTTCTCCCCTGGAGAAGGCTGGCATGACAACTCTAACTACTTTGACTAACATTTCTAAGTTCTGACACCTGTGGGCAATGTTTCCATGAGCAGCTCCACCATGGTCGAGCACAAACAATAATTCACCAGAATCATGTTTGAGCATTCATACAAGTTACTTTTCTAGAACCAAAGGCGAAGGGTCCAAGGTTGGGTGAGACGATAATGGACCAGTTAAGTCACTCTAAGCAAACATGATGTACCCTATGTTCACAACCTTTAATGCTTGTGCTTGTATAGTTTTTCCCTCAGCCCAAATACCAAACATGAATAAACAACCCAAAAAAGGGGAATTGGGACCCTCTTATTCCATTTTTTCCATAAGATGGGCAAGTAGTTAGAAGCATACCACAGGCAATCTAGCTATCCAAGTTCTAGTGTAAAGTTCATATAACAAACCCCAAGTAGTTAACTGCAGGACTACTGGAAAAATATAGGAGGAAAACAAACCAGGGATTGAATAATCCATTTCTGTCAGAAAAAAAAACTTAGCAAAGCAGTCGCAGTCATTAGGCTATAGTAGAAACACACTTGCAGATCCAAAGAAAACTCATCATTATCAATTCAATTATCAGAATAAAATGGGCGAATATGACCTGAGAACAGCAGGCACATGCCCTTTAGGATGTAGTGCCTTCTCTGTTCAATAGGTGACAGCATAACCGATAGCACTATAAATAGCACCTTGTATGTCCATCTTAGGGCAGTCAAATTCACCTGAAACACCCAAGGCTCACATGGACTTTTCATCCTCGCATCTCACCTGTGATCTTGGAGGCACTAATACTTTGTGATGGAATTTCAGCCATTTTCTCAGGGAGTTCACCCAAACACTTCAGAACCAGCCATGGAACCCATGGCAAGTGAGTCATCTGTGCCCAAAGGGACAGCTTTTGCAGACTTGCTACTGCAAGGGCCAGAACCCCCAGGCCTGTGGAATGATCTCACTGGCATATTCAGGAAGGCATTTTGTTGCCGTGGTGCAGACAAACACTTCACACTGTCTGTGTATGTGATGTCTGTTCTACAAGGTCTGTTTCCAATACTTGACTGGTGGAAAAGCTACAATCTGAAATTCTTCCGAAGTGACCTCATGGCTGGCCTAACTCTTGCAAGCCTTAGCATCCCACAGGTACCTTTTTGTTTTTCAGATGACTGGAACTATTGTTACCATATATGCACACATTTTTTTTATGAATCTTGAGTCTGAATCAAGTAAAGTCCTGATCTTCCTCTATCAATTCCTGGATGTATTTCCTCAAGTTGTTGGTAGTGATCGACTTCTTTCTTTAGAAGGTTGGAATCTGCCTAAATTCTCCAGATATTTCTGACTCATTTTATTGGCTGATAATGTAGAGCATTGGATATGCAACTCTAGCAAGACTGGATCCTCAATATGGCCTTTGTAAGTCATTGCAGATTTAACTTTGTTTTATGTTTTTAATGTTCTTTTGACATATGATTTTGCTTTGCGGTAAGATACAAGTGTTGTACCGCCTCTTGTATATGCTGTCACGGGGACGTCTAAGGAGATAGCCATTGGACCAGTTGCCATTGTATCACTCTTGCTTTCATCAATGATTCAGAAGATAGTTGATCCAGCTGTTGATCCAACTTACTACCGAAAAATGGTTTTCACCGTGACATTCCTTACTGGTGTCTTCCAGTGTGCATTTGGTCTGTTCAGGTAGTGTCTCTGCAGTCTTGTTATCAAAATGTGCTTACTTGCGATCCCTAACTGAGTTTTGCATTGATTCTTGGAGACTGGGCTATCTTGTGGATTTTCTATCACATGCTGCTATCGTCGGATTCATGGGAGGAGCTGCCATTGTGATTGGGTTACAGCAACTGAAGGGTTTGCTTGGACTTAGTCATTTTACAAATAGAACAGATGTTATCTCTGTCACTAAGGCGGTCTGGATTTCAGTTCATGAAACGGTAAGCATCCACCCTTATATTCATTGTGAACCTGTGTATGCGGAGGCACATGCCTGTAATTTATGACAACACATTATATGGTCACTAAAAAATTTGGATTTTATAAGCTTTATCACATATGAAATTAACTAGCTGAAAATATCGAGCCCAAAAATAGGTACAAGCTGATAAAACAGATAAAGCTGTATGGATGAAATTAGTTACTCAATTCAGCAGGGGCTAATGGATGATAACAGAAATGAAAAAAAAAGGGGCTGCTAGCTTATTCCATATTGCTTACCAGTATGAGCTAACTGCCTCTTCATTTGCTGAGTAATTTCAGTAATCATGAGGAGAAAAGTACTGATGCATGCATAAAACTACAATCCTTTAGCTATATACTTAGCCAGTCCGTAATCATATGAATATATATATAATCTATAAGTAATTGTAACTGTTAGTTGTCAGCATGTTACTTAAGTGTGTTCTGTGCTCTTAATCCTTATATTTGAGCTGCCTTTTAATGCCTTTTTATTATCTGGCATGTAATGACAGTGGCATCCGGATAACGTCTTCATTGGTTGTTCCTTTTTCATGTTCATTCTTGCCATGAGATTCATTGTAAGATTTTTGTCTCTTTCTCGCCCTCCCCCTCTCTTTCTCATGAGTCATGTTTTTTGAGACCGAATACTTCCAGGGAAGGAAGTACAAGAAACTCTTTTGGATCTCTGCCATTGCACCTGTATTATCAGTTGCACTGTCTACTCTGTTTGTCTATGCGACAAGTGCCGATAAGCATGGAGTGAAGATCATACAAAAAGTGAATTCAGGCATTAATGCAAGTTCAGTCAAGCAGATAGATCTTAAAGGAGACTATGTTGCAGAATGTGCAAAGATTGCTCTTATTTGTGCTGTGATTGCTCTGACGGTATGTTTACCCTTCAACGATAGCCCTACTACTCTCTCAAAAAGGAAAAGGAAGAAGGAATATAGTTCTGTTAATTCTTCACTTTTTTGTAGGCCTTATGTCTGTATTTTAGACTTGCCATTGTATCAAACCTTGCTTCCTTGCTAAACTGATGCACTAGCTAACTATTGTAAACTCCTAGTGCTGCAGTGTAATTGTTAGTAGAGTAGTGCCTATATGCCTTTACAAACAGAAATATGTGGAACCTAAAATCATAAGTCACTAATTAGAGAAAATTGACTCCACTATTTTGTATTTTGCATAAAGATATGGAGAGTCAATTACTCATTTTAATGACTCTCAGCAGAAATTATTGAAAGTAGTATTTAGACAGCTATTGGTAGAAACTCGCTAGGCATTTCATAATCATTGGATAGGAGGTCCACATAAAAATTGAGTTTCAGAAAACTGTTCTGGTCTGTGTTACCAGGAAGCTGTTGCTGTTGGCCGCTCTTTTTCAGCAATTAATGGATATCGATTGGATGGAAATAAGGAAATGGTAGCTATGGGCTTCATGAATATAGCAGGATCCTTATCATCATGCTACGTAGCAACAGGTGAATAGAAGTTCTGCTAGTATGTACATTTGTAGATTCTTTCTGGCATCAAGCTTTGCTATGGCAATTATCTGCAGGCTCTTTCTCGCGGACAGCTGTGAACTTTGCGGCTGGTTGCAAGACAGCCGTTTCAAACATCATCATGGCTGCCACTGTGATGGTTGCCTTGGAGCTGCTCACAAAGCTCCTGTACTACACACCAGTGTCCATCCTTGCATCAATCATTCTATCAGCTCTTCCAGGACTGATAAATGTTCAGGAAGTCTGCTTCCTGTGGAAAGTCGACAAGATGGACTTCCTCACATGCATGGGATCATTCCTTGGCGTTCTATTTGGATCAGTGGAGATTGGTCTTTCAGTTGCAGTACTGATCACTCATTTGATCTGAAGTTTACAGTTTTTCTTCTTGATGCACCAAAAAGTATGTTGAAGTTTCACTTCTTGCATGCATTCTGATATAATTCTAATTCGTTGAGTTCTTGCAGCTTGGTGTTTCCTTTGCAAAGATTGTTATACAGTCGATCCGGTCTCAAGTAGAGATTCTTGGGAGGCTTCAGGGCACGGACATCTTCTGTAGCATCAATCAGTATCCAGTGGTTCAGCAAACACCGACTGTACTGACCATACGCATTGAAACATCTTTCCTTTGCTTCATCAATGCCAGTTCCATCAAAGAAAAGTATAGACACTAATCACAGCCAATTGGGATCATCACATAGGGGAATACCTGAATGCAGGAGGACTCTGTATTAATTTACTTTTCCTTGTTTCCAGGATCATTGGGTGGGTAACTGATAAGCGCGAGGCATTCCGCTCAGTCATTCTTGACATGTCAAGTACATGAAATCTACACGACTTTGCTACTTGCAGAACAATCTTTACCTACATGGCAAACCATACCCTGACATATATGCTCCTTTTGTGCAGATGTGGTAAACATGGACACTTCAGGACTTTCAGCGCTGGAAGAACTTTACAAGGAGCTGGCGTGTCTCGGCATCCAGGTGAGCTTTACAGAAACAATCAGATTTCCGAAAATGCAACTGCCGACCAATACTGTGTTGGAATTCCTCTCACCCTTGTGCTGAAAACAATCACTTTGCAGATGGCGATGGCCAGACCTGGATGGCAGGTGACCCACAAGATGAAATTGGCGCGGCTCATCGACGAAGTCGGAGAAAGATGGTTCTTCCTCACGGTGGGTGAAGCAGTGGAAGCTTGCCTGACTATGAAGGCGGCAAACGCCCTGGAATGCTGCTGAATCCACCGTGCGTGATCTCCAGTGGTAGAATAAAGAGAAGCACCGGTGTTCTGTGGCTACGTTACAGAGATTGTGCTTTACTAGGGCTGCACGATGATGCAGCTCCAATAGTGCTCTTCATATATTTGGAGCTGTCTGAAGTTAGTGGCGACTGTCGAGTTCGTCTGAATGTCCAACTGTAAAGTGTATTGTACCAGATGCATTTGCGAAGAGCAAAGGCCAAGGTTTTTAGTGCTGCTTCTCATGATTGTATAATTAGTATAATGAAGTTTGAAGTTTGTATAATTAATTTGAGTACTGGGAATGCGATATTCACTTGGATTTGTGGCGTCCTGTCAAATCCGAGCTACTATGCTGCAAAATTCGTTTGACCAAAGCGGTACAATTTTTTTTTTTTTTTTTTTTTTTTTTGCGGGGAAGCGCAGACTGGGCTTTACCAATTTCATTGAGGAAAGCAAATACAGGGTCGGTTTTACACTCTCAGCAGAGTTTGCTGATGCTAGGAAAAAGAAAAAACCGGCCAGGGCCGGGGAGTCACAGACGTTTGCTACTCCTCACAATGTTTGAAATAATCCGCTTCCCTCCAGGTCACAATTTCATCCCTGATCTCGTTGAAAACCTGAGTCGCTCATCTCGACTTGTTTTCGAAGATCATTGTATCGTACAATTGTCGACATCATTGTATCGGCTATGTTGAATATGAGGCTATGCATCAGATATGAAGCTAGATGGTGACACAAGGTAATATTTATATCGGTTCAAACACAATCTCGAGCTACGACGGTACATGGACCCAAGGTAATTGCCCACCCATTTTTATTTCTTCTTTTTTTGGACCTTTATGCCAAGTAGGTGTCCCGTAAACACCACGTAAGATAAAACCATTCCAAAAACATAGGGGTGACGAATTGATGTATTAATATTTGAGGGAAATGTTTTACAGTCTTAGTTTTTCCATTTTTATAGATGACGACATTAATTTTTGGCACATATTTAATCATTTATCTTATTATTAATGCAAATATAAGAAAATGAAAGTTGTAGTTAAAATATATTTAAATATTGAATCCAACCACAAGAAGCTAAATGTGAATTATATAAGTTTTTAAATACAACAAATGATTAAACATGTTCCAAGAAAATCAACAACTCATGTATTAAAATACGAAAAGAAACCTTGTTTTGCGGTTAAAGGCTTAAAGCAGTGAAATCGGACGCGGACAATACTTGAGGAGGCAATATACACTTTTCCTATCTGAGGCCCATCTAGTTTATCCCTAAACGGCCCAATTCCCAGTAATGACGGCCCATTCCCGTTGTTACATGCCTACCAGTCCACAGCCCACGTACTCCTCCCAGTATCCCACTCGATTCCCGCAAGGCATCGCGGCGGCGGCGCGGCGGCTCACCCTTCTCAGAATCTCAGTCGATCCGGCGAACGCTCGTGTGCAGCTGCCAGCCGATAGGGGTTCCGCCTATCCGCGGCGGCGCGGGCGGGGCGGGGCGGGGCGGGGCGGGGCGGGGCGCCGGTGAACCACTCAACAGAGAGGCCAACCGCAGACGACGGCCTGCCATCTACGCCTCTGCCGTCGCCGACAAGCTTCACGATGGGATACAACCGGAGGCGCGGCCGCGGATCTTCCTCTTCCACGCGCCGCAGTAAGCAGGAAGCCTCGGGGTAAGAACGTCGACTTGGCCTCTACCACCCGATTATTTTCTCCGTGCAAAACTCCTCTTTCAGAGCTTGCTTTCTGTTGCTGCTGGTCTACGACGTAAGCTCTAGAACAGGGTGCGCTCCCTGACTGTTTTTTTATCTGATTAAGCTTAGATTTTTGCATGTATTTATTTTATGTCATGTTCGTGGTACATCGGGTAAATTTGAGGTCTTTGATTCGAATTATTTGCCTATAAACAACCAAGTTTTCGTAAATTTTATATATATATATATACACACACACATATAGAGAGAGAGAGGGAGAGTCTAGCTACGGTGAGTTGCAACTCACAGGCGGCTCCGTGAGTCGGGGTCAAAAACATATCAAATCACCTCTAAATTTCGATTTATATGGCTTACTAGATTCTTTATATCAAAATCTTGTAGCACGCAAAATTTTTTTATTTTTGGAGATTTTTAAGTATTTTTTTGAGATTTTTAAAAGTGACTGTACTTTATCAATAAAATAATCAATGTGTTTTGTATCGCTTTTAAAAATCTCAGAAAAATACTTAAAAATCTCAAAAATAAAAAAATTTTGCGTGCTACAAGATTTTGATATGAAGAATCTAGGGAGCCATATAAATCAAAATTTAGAGGTGATTTGATATGTTTTTAGACCCCGACTCACGGAGCCGTCCGTGAATTGCAACTCACCGTAGCTATACTCTCTCTCTCTCTCTCTCTCTCTATATATATATATATATATATATATAATAGTTTTCTATTGCGAAACCATTTTCTTGCAGTTATAGTGTTATGTCTATCCTGCAGAGGGAGGATAAAATGTAGAATGTGCTTTTGTTAATAGTTGCACATATTTTGTTTTACGCGAGTTTAGGTTATTATAGCAGTATTCTCTATAACAAACAGGACTAAAGTTCACCTGTTTTTTCTCTTTAATTTCAGGGATGATGGTCCTGGGACATCACTTCCAAGGCAGGATGGTACGGTTATTTTTTTTGGCTGTTTATGAATAGTTTGTGCTTTCGACTTGATGTTGATGAATCATTGGATAATAAATTACTGTGTGCTGTTGAGATGCATTTGCATGAGAATATGCATCGCATTTCATGTTTTTGCTATTTAATGTGAAACTTTGCTGGTAAACAGGACTAGAGTTATTTCGTAGGCTGCATATGCTTGAATTAATTTCATCATTGCTCCAACTGAAAGCTTGTTATAATGTTATTTTGATTTCTATCCATTAGACATTGAAGAAGAACCAAAAGCTCCAAGAATTCAGCTTGCTATGTGGGTAGGTGAAATCACTGCAATTTTTTTTTTTTTGGCATGTGATCTTATGGAGTAGTCAACTTACATTGTAGGTGAACTCTTGTGTTTTTGTACAGGACTTTGGTCAATGTGATGTTAAAAGATGCACTGGTCGTAAGCTCTCAAGATTTGGGTTATTAAAGGTATAACATCACTTGGTTCAAAACAACCGAAACATTTCCCACCCCAAATCGTGTGCTAAAACTGACAATATAAGAGAAACATTTGATTTTTTCGATCATATTATGTTGAGACTGTTGGTACATTTTGTTTCTGTTTGTTGCGGTGCATAGTTTTTTGGCAATGGCTAGCACTGCATCATCTATGGAAGGCATAGCTGTTCTTGAAAATATTGTGGTTTGTCTTGCAGGAGTTGCGAGTGACCAATGGTTTTGGTGGTGTTGTTCTCAGGTACTTTATATGCTCTAAAACTTTACTTTTTGAAACTATACTTTGCTTAAATAATCTCTATTCTGATGCATATGTTTCTTCTCTTCCTTCCTGCTTGTTATTTTTCTTTCAGTCCTGTTGGAACTCAGTGTGTTTCCAAGGAAGATCATCATATCGTGCAAAGAAAAGGACTTGCTGTTGTTGATTGTTCGTGGGCACGCTTAAGTGATGTCCCTTTTGTGAAACTCCGCTGTGGTGCTCCTCGTCTCTGTAAGACCATTGTATCTTAGTAACTTTTCTGTGCCAATTATAGTTGCTGGGATCACTCCTACCTTTTCTGTGCTAAACCTAGAAGAAGAATACAAAATGATTCCATAACAAAACCATATAATCTTATACTGGTTATTATTTCTAAATTTGTCATTTTCCTGTGACTTGAATTTGTAATGTAACTTTGAGCTTTCTTGTTATAGGTATTTACATAAGTTAAAATGTTTTTCTGTATTAAAATATTATTTTCTCACTGTTTCCACATGAGAGAATCTGTCCCTCATAAGGAAATCTCGTGTTCGCAGTGCCATGGTTGGTTGCAGCAAACCCTGTCAACTATGGTCGTCCATGTGAACTGTCTTGTGTGGAAGCTTTATCAGCAGCCCTCATAATATGGTAAAATCTCCAGCCTTACCTTACAATTAAACTGTTTATCATGGAGCCATTGATTTAGAATTTCAGACCATATAGTTAGTTTGAGTTTCCGGATTCATCACAGCTGTTCATGGTATTGCTCTGTTTTTATGGGTTATCCGACTATGCTATCATTTTGGCATTTTTCTGTATCAATGCTGCTGTTTGGCTCTTCAACTTTGAGTAATTTACAGCACTGAGTCCTTCTATCATGCTAAACTTCTTGATGTGAATTTGTAGCTCAGGATATTACTCCCCTCCCTTAGTTCAAGTTTGTAAGGCTAACACGTATTTCAAGATTCAAACTTTGTTTTGACCATCAATTAGGCTGACTAGGTATAGGTTTACTAATGTAAGGATGGTACCACTAGATTTTTATATTAATGTACTTATGTATGGTCATGAATTTCCTATAAGGAACGCTCAATTTGAAACTGTACCAAGTATTTTGTGCCTTTCAGAAATGAATAGAGGGATAGTTGCTTAATACCTACTTAGGCATTACTTTTTGCTACATGTTCAGCGGGGAGGAAGACACAGCCCATCTGTTGCTTGGGAAATTCAAGTGGGGTCACGCATTCTTGTCACTTAACAGGTCAGTTCAGTGAAATATTCTTGGTGTCATGTGTATAGTCTGGCAGTCCATTTTGGACATGCTGAAGTTACCACTGGGCACACACTAAACCACCTTTTTGTGATCAAGGAATGCAGATTTATGTATAATAATTCTCTGCACAGCAATTAAGACCATATTTTGGGATCTATGATTTTTTAGAGATGGATATTCCTAGATCGAGAAATGTTATTACATTGGTAACATTTGGATGATATATTTTGTTTCTATTTTATATGAAACATACAATTTTAAACCAATTTCTATTTAACTCACCAACTACAAATCCAGTGTGGATCTAGGATTTGGAGCTGTGTCAAACATGGCTAAGTAGATGCCTAAGTTGAAGCATTTTAATGTACATTTCAAGTTTCAGCATGCTAATTACTAGCCTAATATGAGGTAGGTTTCCCTTTTCGCCAGGGGTGTATTACCGCACTGGCAAGTAAGCGCGGTTACCATGTGGTAACCATGGCAAAACGTGAAAAAACAGACAAATTTATCAAAAACTCAAATTATTTTTTATTTTTTTTGAATTTGATGTGGTTACCGACTTACCGTAGTATTACCATTACCATTCCCATTCCCCACCGGTAAGTGTGGTTACCGCGATAAGTATGGTAAACCCTGATTAGGGGTGATGCTATGACAATATAGGCTATCCTGCGTATTATACGGGGTATTATACAGTTATACTGTACCATGTTGTTACCTTTATCCAGAAATTTTTGGAAGACGATGTATACCAAATCATATTAAGAACTCATGGCACCCAACAATCCTGAATATTGAATAAACGAATATGATGGTCAAATGTTGCAACTGTCTCTCTCTCTAACTGCATTATGTTTATGAAGACCGGACACTGTATACCAAACATAGCATATCGTTTATATTTGCACCACCTTTTTTTACACCATTTTGTGGTAATGATGTTCAGGGATCTGCTCAAAGCATACTCACAGTGTCAAAATGGCACCGAGATAATCAATGTGCAGAACTCTTGGTTGTCAAGTAACTCGAGTGTTCCAAAGTCACCTGTAAACGGTAATAATTACATCCGAGATATTTGCCATAAGCTATACATCTTTAGATTGAAAAATAGATTTTACAGATATTGATCTTCATTGTTTTTGGGTCATAGCAGCAGACAAGTCGCACCAAAGCACAGAGGAAGGATCTGATGCTGAGTCCGACGATGGCTTGCCACCTCTGGAGGAAAACCTGAACCACTTGAACTTTAACCAAGATGATGAAAGTGAAGACGAAAGTGAAGGTGATGAGTAACAAATGGTGCCAAAAAGGAACCAGCGGAAGCTTTCCAGCACTTATAAATTTGTATTTTAGGAAGTAAATTTTAGGCGATGTGCTGTGATTCGAGCAAAATAGGATCTTCAAGTGTCCAACCAAAATAAGCTTCAATGGCCCTGTGGTGTTGATCATGGCTCAAAAAAGATGTATTGCGGTGCGCTTGCTTTGTATACCTCTGTTACACAATCTTAAGCACACAAATGAGTTTAGCAATAAATTGAGTGAAAAGAAACGAAATTTGGCAAATCATTGTTCGTCTGCTGTATCAGAAAATTCGATTCCTTTAGTCACTCTCCCAAACTCAACTCTGAGGGCTGCTTCTTGCTGGCTCACTGAAATTCCTCGGCAAGATCGTTTAAAACCTTACAGTTTACAGCCTCGGGGTTAAGTTTTTATGCAATGGACGGGTCATTACGTAACACTTGTACCATTCCAAGTTGAGAGATATTGTTGCTACCTTTGGGTCACTAGAATATGTGGTGGAAAGGAGGATACGAAGTACACTCAGAACATAGTAATATTCCGTGTAATGTAGTCTGAGTATTGCAACAAGCTTGACCCAGCTTTTACAGCCTGGGGTATATATGGAATTACATGAATAGCCCTTACTTGAGCAGGTAACCACAGGCAAAATTGTAGCTTTGCTAGTAGTGAATTGCACTTAATTGCTAGTCCCGAATATCTTGAAGATATATTCCCTCTTGACAGCTTGTCGAGTAGGTTTCTTTCTGAGAGGGTCGAATACCGTACTTAGCAATATGACTACAAATACTTGTACATTACACATTTTGTTCGCATATTTCACCTTTGCTTATCCGTTTAGACTGAATAGGGGTGAGTTGTAGAACTATGCGCCAGTGGAGAGGATAATACATACGCGGGTGATGGTTTGGTTTTTTTAAAAAAGTTTAAACGTCATATTTATAAATAAAAAAATACACTTGATCTTTGCCAAAAGGCCGAGAAAGGTATGGGGGAAACTACTCTTAGCAAATACAGCAAATGTAGCTACTCTTTAATCCCCTTTCAATCCAATGCAGTGGGGAAACTCCCCCCCCCCCCCCACCACATAATCAATAAAAATTACTTTGTAAATAATATATATATATATATGTGTTTTTCGTGATTTAAAAGTAAAAGTTAAAAAATAAACTATGATTACAAAACCCTAAAATTATTTTTAAATATAAGGTTGAAAATATAAATTTTGGTTTATACTGCCTCACAGCTCTTCTCGATCAATACACACAACACGTGCATTACTTATTTTACTTTACTTGGACAGTCAGAGCCGGTATAAATGTCAGCTCACCGCAAAGTTATTAATACCTACGTACGTGCATACGTTGCCTTGGTACATACAGTGTATATATAAGTAGAAATTAAAGTGCATATACATAGGAGGGAGAGGGACGGAAGAAGAATCGATGCATGGGCTACGCAGGCAACGCACGTACGCATGTCAGGCGAGGAAGCTTTTGAGGCGGTCACACGCTTCGAGGACCCTGTCCCTGCTGTTGAAGGCGCTGACCCTGATGAACCCCTCGCCGCCGGGGCCGAACCCGCTGCCGGGCACGGTGATGACGTGCGTCTTCTCCAGGATCTCCGCGAACACGTCCCAGGAGCGCCGCCCCGGGAAGCGCACCCACACGTAGGGCGCGTCGGCGCCGCCGTACACCTCCTTCCCCAGCGACGCGAACGTCTCCACCAGCACCCGCGCGTTCTCCCTGTACACCCCCACCACGCGCTGCACGGCGGCGCGGCCTTCCCCGGACAGGCACGCCACCCCGCCGGCCTGCGCCACGCCCGACGCGCCGTTGAAGCACGTGCACACGACGCGGTCGAAGTCGCGCGCCACCGGGGAGCCGTCGGCGTAGAGCAGCTCGTCGGGCACCACCGCCCACCCGAGCCGCACGCCGGTGAACCCGGCGAACTTGGAGAAGGACGACACCTCGATCGCCACCTCCCTCGCGCCCGGGATCTCGTAGATGGACCTCGGCGCGCCGCCCGCGCCGCCGGAGGAGGACACGTAGGGCGCGTAGGCCGAGTCGAAGACGACGATGGAGCCGTTCCGCCGCGCGAACTCCACCAGCTGCCGCAGCTGCTCCCTCGACGCCGCGTGCCCCGTCGGGTTGTTGGGCGAGCAGAAGAAGATCACGTCGGTCCGCCGCACCCGCGCCAGGTCCGGGAAGAAGGCGTTCTCCGGCGCGCACCGCATGTACTCGATCCCGGCGTACCTGCCGGCGTCGTCCACCTTGCCGGTCTGCCCTACGATCACGCCGTTGTCCACGTAGCCCTGCATGCATGCGCGTCCCCATGGAAATTAATTACGCACCTAATCCTACTACACTCTTCTGTTAATACAACGATTTATTCAGTAAATTAATGGATTTTAGTGGTTTATTGTACCGGAAAGGTTGGATCTTGGACGGCAATGGTGACGTTCGGCCCAAAAAGCGTCTGCATCCAAAGAGAAATTAAGAAAGATGAGATTTTTAAGTTAAAGGAAGATGGAAGATAGTGGTGAACATGCTTTAATCATTTGACATCTCAGAATATTAAGTGATGAACATGCTTTAATTAATCATTTGACATATTAACATGTTTTGGGAAGGAATCACGCAAATTATTAGCTTACAGTACCTGAAGACGAGCAATGTCGCACTGTGCTCCGTCTGAAATGAAAACTTCGGTCTCTTTTATCCCCATGTCAGGGTACACCGTGTCAGCAATAACCTTCCTCAGATTCTACACATGCATTAATTTTCAAATACCGCATAACTTGTTTCAGTAAAATGTCATGGATCATAGTTATATACTTTTTCCAATTAAAAATATAAGGCCTGTTAGCCTTTTGCACTGTTTTCAACATTTTATTTACTATTAATTTTTTATAATATTTAACATCATACGAAAATATGTCCAAATATGAATATAATGGTACTACATGAAAACACAAATAACACACATTGTTAGCTCAATTATAGTCAAAATTTTAAAATATGCACTTTTCAAAAACAATAACGTTTTATTTCTTTTACTATTTTAGAACGAAGGTAGTATCTCTTAAATCCATTTAGTATTTTCTTTGAGAACAGGATAATAAACCAAGTTCTACCTAGATTTCTTCAGAGTTGAGGTTTCAGTTTTATGGATTACCTTGTGGCCTTGCTCTGGACCATAACCTTGGTACCCTTCAGGAGTTGACAATGCAAGAGCATACTGAAAAAAAAAGGAGAAATAAAATGGTTATTACTCTAAAAAAATGGTTATTACTCTACAAAAAAAGTTATGGTACAACTTGTTGTTTAAGAGAAAAGATATCTCTGAAAACCATTCTGAACTTTATTGACTTTCTTATAATAATTGAATTCTTTTGGGACTGATTAAACTCCATGATCAAACCTATAGGCCGACACACAAGTCAAGTAAGCTTAAAATTGTCCTTAGTCGCAATCATCGGATCGCATTTTCCATTTTGTCCTGCCAACACCATCAGCAGCAGAAAACCGCCGGTGTAACAGCCAGTGATCTGAAAGCACTCATTAGGCTGTATTTTAGGATTGACCACAAGTTGCAAGTCAATACACAAAATGCTATACTAGTCTCTAGCTCACATAAACCACACTTAATTAATTGTCCACTAGCTACATTAGTAAATTCAGCAGGCAGGCAGCCATGCACATGCAGTGGCAGACACCTTATCCTACTACGTACTAATACACAGATCATGGAATAATTAGAAATGATAGTGCTCTTCTCCTAATCTCCTTGTCATCTTCCCGTTGTCACTTGCACTAAACTGCTGGATGTTATGGCAGTACATGAGGAAAAGAGGGAGAACTGGAAGGCACACATGATGTGGATGAGGTGATGTCTCTGCAGTGACATCAGGGTGTCTTGGTTCTCAGTGACAAGAGGGAAAAAGGAGATTTACTTCGGTCTAACAAAAAGATCTCGAAGTATCGGTACCACGAGATACCAAATTATTTCTGATCATTGAATCTAACAATGCACATATTACTCAGCTAGATCCAATGGTAAAAAATAATTTGATATCTTAAGGTATCAATACCTCGAGGTACTTTTTATTCGACTAGAATAAATCTTAGTAAAAAATAGGTTGATAGAGAATGCAAAGGTTCTGTTTTTTTGGTAGAAAAAGTGAAAATAATTTTGGCATGAGATAAGAGTGTGACAAGTCAAAAAGACAGTTACATATAAATTTCCAAATGATGGAGAAGAAGAATCTTGGCACTTCCTAGACAAATACGGGAGTACACATATATTAGTAGTTTAGTACAAAGTTATTAATCCTCTTCTCTTTTAGGGCGAAACCTCTTGAACAGTTCTGCGCAAGTGAAGTGGCAGTTGGTTGATATATAAGGTGGAGCACGCATGTAGTCTCGTAAAACAAAACTAAATGAGTGTTAACAGTTAAATACTACTTGATTTTAGGTTAACGCAAAATCACACCCATCTCAGTGCCCCTTTGTTTCAAGACGAAAAAGATATTTTTCATGAAATATATAAAACAAATATACTTGATTTAATCTAAAAATACATATCTTTCCACCACATTACTTTTTACCCTAATTTTCGCACACTGCATAACCATTTTAAAATTTGCATTTTCGAAAGAAAGCTGTACTAAGCAATGGTCACAATAATAATTAACTGGCTTTGCTAGCTTTAAAATTTTTGTGCACTTTTATTACTAAGATGTATCAGATCGAACACCGACCAGCTTTTGTATATGTAAAGAGTAAACTACACCCGCAATACATGAACTTACTGGGTGGGTGTAATATAGTACAATAACTTGTAAAATGCTCGTTTCAATACAATAACTTGTATGGTGTATGTAAAAACATGATTAAATGTGCATGTGTATTTACTTATAGTGGTTGTTAAAAGTTTTGAATTTACTTTTTTCCCCAATTTTTACAAATTATGCTGTATTTTTTAGGGAAATAGGAGTACTCGCTATAGCTTACCGATCAATTAAGTTATATATATATATATATATATATATATAATTTGCTTAATTGCTTAGTTACATGGGTTGTTTTTTTTTGTTTTGGTACGCACACATCATACAAATTGTTTGATCAAAATATCCATTTTTAAAGTTACTGTGCTAATTACATCCACCTTACAAGTCGATATACTTGGATGCAATTTACTCATATGTAAATATATTGAGTCAACTTATTTACAAGATGAAACACTTGTGGGCCTGTGGCAGATTGTAAACGAGTCGTGCATGGTGAACAATAGTAACAGAAGGTTGAATGTTGATGAACAGAGAACGTAGAACATAGAATAGAACAACGATGTGTCAAATGTAAATCTTCTAATGCTAAATGCTTGTCATGAGAAGATCCAAAAGACCAGCTATTTGTTGCTTGAAATGTCTCGTGTTCCTTTTCTCGTTTAAGCATTTTCTATGCAGATGCATGCATGCATGTTTTCAAGAGGGAAAAGAGAGGGAAGGCAGACGAAGATAAAAGCTAGCTTAATTAAGCTACGATGAACAAATTAAGAATATATATATACCTCAGCCATAGCTGATGTTACGATGCTTGGTATGGGTTCAGTTGTGTCGCCGATACCCAGACTTATCACCTTCGCATCTGGGTACTTCCTCAGGTGCTCCTCATGTTTAATGCTAATCTAAACCATCAAAATAGGTAGCACAAATCAACGTATTAATTAGCAAGTATGAAGTGACTGAAGAAAATATGTATATATGCTCAAATTAAGGTCGGTGAAATCGTGATTAATTCTGTACCTCTGGGAACAAGTAACCCTTCTGAAGCTTCTCCATGTTTGGATTGCGCAGCACAGCTGTACGCCGAGACTCTGAATGTTGTAGCAGTAATAAGACATGGTACTAGCTAATTAACATGCCATGAGACGATAAGGATATCATGCTACAAAACAAAAAGGTTAACAAAGAACCATGTCATGCATGCATCTACCTCCAATTTTCACAGGAGGTGCAACATCCAGTGCTGGAAGAACAGCCTTCTCAAGTAACCTACACGCAGAAAATCAAATAAATTCAGGGAAAGACAAATTGCAAGACCCAAGTTACTACAAGATACAGAGTTCATGTGCATGGATGGATGCATGCATCGATCGACTATATACAACATGTGCCGTACTTGGAAATCATATTAACAGGCATGATCGATCGAGCTTAATTATGGGGCTAGCTAGTCAGAGAGTGAATTCTGAAGCTAGCGAGAATGCGAGGTCTGAAGATAGCTCTTGGAGGTGAAAGGGTGAGCTACCCAGCGTATTTATAGTTCACCAGCACAATGGTGATCAATGCTGGATGTTCATAGAGCCCAGCAAAGTTAATTAGCAGCTTGGTCCTGAGAAGAAGTAGTTTGCAA
Source organism: Oryza brachyantha (assembly GCF_000231095.2). Lineage (NCBI taxonomy): Eukaryota > Viridiplantae > Streptophyta > Magnoliopsida > Poales > Poaceae > Oryza > Oryza brachyantha. Next base: position 4,205,662 of record NC_023165.2, on the reverse strand, counting down.
GTTCTACAAAGAAAAAGATAAAAAGAGTACTAGTTTGCCACCCCAAATGGTCCACTTTGAAAATGTTTTTTCCATGGTCGGGAGCAGACTGCGATGCGAGTTCAAACAGTGCTCTGGCAGTCTTTGGCTACGCAATGTTTGTCCCCTTGAACATCCATGCATGCCTGGTTTTTTGCGTTTACACCTGCACTGATCATCTGCACGCCAACGGTTTCATGGAAATGTTTTGATTTTTGATATCAGGGATAAGGCACCGGCATTGTCTTGCCGCCCTGTTTGGTGATAATTCAGATTCTGATATGATATTTTCAGGCTAGAACATAGTAAGAGCAGATATAATAGTATACTATAAGCCAGCTATAAACGTATTTTAAAGAGAGAAGAGTAGCGAGCTAGTCAGCTGTAGCACGGACTCTAAAATGTAATACGTGTGTGACAAGTAGGACCAGATATTAATAGTGTAGTATATGTTTTATAAGTAACTATTATATGAATTTACTATTAAATTGACTATAGATGATTTATAGCTAGTAGTTGGTTATACTATTGAACTTACTCTAAAAGAATATAAGAATATGAACAAACATGTTGTGCAGGTGACCGAGAAATACTAACTGTAAATTGGGGAAAAGTTCATAGATAATCAGAACAAGCGATGTTACACGAAGGACTAACCATGGAAATTCTGAACGGATGGTTTAGACCGTCCCTAGCTAGATGCACTGCACAGGATATTCAATTTTCTGGTGATGATGTGATTCCATTTTACAGAAGCCATTTATGTGCAACTTTCCAGCCAAATGCCTTAATAATTCTGGCTGGGATTTTTCAGTGGCATTCCTCTCTCATGGATTGCCTGTGTGCTTAATTGGTTAGCATGTGTTTGCCAAAGAAGCTTTCTTTGCTGACCACTGAATGATGAGGCCTTGACAAAGTCTTCCCATGAGTTCTTACCGTACTAAACTAGATTTGTTGAACAGTCCTAGTAAGAAATAATCTAAAACCACTGCCAGACCACTAGTTTGTTTCTACTATTCTGTAAAAACAGAATTACTGCCATTGTGAAAGAGAGAGCTGTAGACTAGAAGCTGGGCTTATATCTGTGGCTGCCTGGGTGGTTGTACTGATCAAATTATCAGCTCCATAACTTCTTCACTCCTAGTACTTCATCCAGACTTCCAGTGATAAAGATTTGATGTTTAGGAAAAGATTTCGTTAAACTTTTGAATTTTCTACCATCAAGTTTCCCAGATGCTTAGTTAAAAAAATGGTATTAGTAGATTTGCCTGAAAATACACTATTATACCAATACATATCACATACCTATTAGAGTTTATAAAGTTATTTTAATATAAAACTAATGGTTAGGATTACTAGTCCAGACTCCTAACCTAATCTCGAAAACAACAATATCTCTAGGATGCTGGATCCAAATACAACAAATGAGTTGACTAAAATTCTCCCTATTTTCACAAAGAAAATGTAAAGGCATATCCTCGAGAGCAGAAAAGTATTCCAATTATCATTCGACTTGCCTTGAGATTTCGTTTGATGAAGTACTATAGTTGAGTTCCAGTTTGGTCATCATCTAGCATATTCCCCCAAAATAGGTCCAACAGGACAAGATATTTGGTACATTCAAAGATCACTGAATATATGTCACGCCATCACAGATGACAGATGGCAGGGATATTGTAGAACAGTGCAAGTTAGGGATTTTATAGAAATATAGGCAGTGGTAATTAGAGCAAGTCTAATAAGATTCAGTCAGCAGGCTAAATAATTGTCCACGTCATAAAAATCCAAGGTGGATAGGGAGAGAAAATAGGAGAGAACAAGTGGGCGGTATATGAGACACCAGACCAAATCACAGCGTACGAGGACATATCGCCCATTCCTAGCCCGATGCAGGTGACTCAACCGTAAGCATTGAATAGTTATATATTTAATGTTGCTATTCTTTTAGCCAGTCTAATAGCTGAGCCATTATATGAGCCGGCTATATTACTAGCTTAATGTGACATAACACTTGTATTTAGCCAGCAGCTCGCTAAATCATTAGCCTGCTCTTAGTAGGATCAACAGATATATCACTGTACGTGCATGATTTTGAAAATGACAATACTAATTTAACAAATTTTCTTGCAATAAAAATTTTACAGTTAGTACTCCACGCCTACTGTCTTGATAGTACTAGTTGGTGATCATTTGAAGCTTGAGCTCATTATATATGCTCAGTTACAAATCATACGTGATAAACTAAATAATGAGCTTTTCTTTTACCATCTTTAAATAAGTGCCTAAAGTTACTATATTTTCTTATATTAAAACGTTATTTTGAGGAAACTTCTGGCTCCTGAAGATTTTATAAAAAAAATTGTATGCGTCAGAAGCTCATCAAAACAAATTCTCACGGGTTGCTATCGGGGCTTCGTTAGATTAGTGATTGACTAAACGTAAGGTGCGACAAGCATTAGCAAATCCAGTCAAACTGTCACCTTCTGTGTATAGCTATCTCACCATCTTTTTAAGAAAAATGTAATTTGCACTAGTCATATAGCTCATTTCATACTATAACTTTTTTCATTGTAAAATATTGAAGCGTACGTCTAGTTGGTACAGTGAATACTGGTGCGTGTGGAAATCACCCTTGTCTCTTTTTTTTTCTGTTTATGCCTATAAGATAAAATTTGATTTTTTTCGTTTTAAATTTAGAGTTAATTTTGGGATGAGTTGTCATAGTTTATTTTTTAGTCTTTTCTTTTATATCGTTAAGTATATGTTTATAAAGGTTTATTTATAAATTATATTTTGTTTGTAAATATATCTTTTAGTTTTGCACTGAAAAGTGAAACAGTGACCCCATTTATCCTCAGAAAACACACGGTCGGTTTGGTCATACATGCATATACATATATACCATATGGCGTATAGTACCCAACTACGTACACCTGTGAGGCATATCTCGAAAAAGTAGTAGTTCAAAGTGATGCGATGGCCACTATGATAAAGTACGTGGGGGAAATATCTCGGAAATGAGCATGAACATTCAGGCTCCTGCCCACCTTGCATGTTCATGAGCTTCCTTGCAAAATCACCAATCATTGATTTGTAGCTGCTTCAGCAGTGTTCGATCCGTGAAATCATTTTATTAGTGCATACGCAAGAGATATCAAGAGAAGAAAAAAAAAACACGTTCTGTATGAATGAAATATGGCAAGTTAATTTGGTATCAATATAATGCAGCAGTTCAAGTTGATAACTAGTGAAGGGGTGATCAGAAGCTGCGGTTCTTCTCGGCAGATAGGAGTTGTTCGAGTGAGTTTCTTGGCCATTTCGATATCCATGCACGTGGACCTCTCTCCTGGCACTTCCATGGAGTTGCCACTGGTTGATATTAGCTTACGCAATCCACAACACGTATACTCTGACTGCTATAGCCTATATACGTCCGAAAAACCTTCCATCAACACCCTGCTGAATGCTGAAGCTGTATGGAGTAGCGTGCTCAAATCCTCTGCGTTATGACGGTGATATTATAGTGACTGACATATGAGTTCATAAAAGAATAAAAGAATAAGACTCACAAATGTTACTACTATCATGTTGGAGAATCTAAATACATGCAGTAGCTGGTATGCATAACTGATGTGTCTTCTGTCAGAAGAGATTGCAAGTGAAAAATTAAATTGAGAATGACTGTGATGAAGAGTTATATAAAAAAATAGCTACACTTTAAAACAAATGACGAGTAGAAAAAAAATAGCTTTATTCTATAACATAGGAAGTATAACACATCACCTTACTGAATCATCCAAAACGGAGATCTATGGTGGCCGTGACTGGATATGTGCAGTACTGGCCCATCCACCATGGAATAGCCAAGTTAATTTATCTTCCGCCCGATGGATCGAAATTGTTCGATCTACATCAATTAATACTACCAATATATGGTTCAAATCTATTCTGCTCTACTAGCTGATAATATAATACTAGTGATAAAGAGCGTTGTAGCGAGACTCAATTAGTTAACGTATGAATTAACGCACTGGGTAGTACCGACGAACGGAATTCACTGTGTCGACGAACACGCGTAGAATATTGTAGTAGTACGTACACTTCACTATCAGGACTGACCAACGAGCTAGAAAGAAAGAGCGCACATGTTGTTGAGATAGACGGCGAGCATGAGTCGTGGCTTGTGGGGAACTATTTTTAACGAAAGCAAACCGTTTCCGGGGATCATTAACCTGACAAGGCAAGCGACGACGGTGACGGCCAAAAAGTTTGTGTGGATATATGCTTGACTAGGTTTAGTTTATTTCTCTCCGTTGGCCGGTTTCCATGCGAGAGCATCCTCCTATTCCCTTCCCTCCTTTGCTCGGTTAACCTTTTTCCCTTGGCTTTCTATCTCCAATGTGCCACGCGCCGATAGCTTGACCTAGGAGCAGAAAATAGGTGGGATTATGGCGGTGTTCTTTTGCTAGATGAAGAATACAAGACTATATGATTTTTTATATTTATTCAACATAGAGTAGGTATTGAGAGATGGTAAAATTTTAATATAAAATTTGGTACCTTCTAAAACGTAAGGTACCAAGATATACTAAAATTTATATAGAAAAAGTAATACCTCCTGACACATTATCAAAAACTATAAAATTATTCTATTCAATAATATAAGTAATAAATTAACTAATATAAAATTAAAAATTTTACTCTATAAATATGTAAAATTTATAAAAATACATCGTTTAACCATTAAAAAAAAACCCACGCGAGCAGAGGGCGAAAAAGACTTGAGAGGAGAGAAGTCGAAATGTCATCCAGGTCGTCGTCGTCAAGCCGCGGTCAGTGCAGCAAAGCGGCGACGTTTCTTTCTCCGCGGTTGGAACGACCCCCGGCCCGGCCACCGGATCGGAAAAAACCACATGTGCGCGCGGCGTATGGTCGGTCCGGTCAAGTGTAATCAACCGATCGAGCGAGCGAGCTGGCTGGGCAACGCCGCGAAAGGCCGGCGCAACTGCTGCGAGGTACGGGGTGATTCCTGTTGACAACCCGTGAAACATCCAGGAAAATCTTGGCTCCGGCCCGTTGTTTTGCTTCTAGAGTTAATTGTTTTGTTTTAAAGCATTTGCTTTAAATTATTGTATACAAATATGTAAAAGTTTACATATAATTATTTAATTTATTAATAAATTGTTTGGTTTTTTCTATAGCTAGTAATATACCAGTGCATTCAGTGATAGCCAACAAAATTAGAGGAGTCTAAATAAGTTAGATAGAGTTTCATTTTTTATTTCTACTGATCTTTACCATAAAATTTTAAAAGGTCTTCGTGGTGGCTTCAATAGCTCCAACGAAGATAGCGGGGGCTCTAGACTCCACTGCTCCCACGTTAAATCCGCCCCTGAGTGCATCATAACATGTAAATGTCGATAGATTGCACAGGTAAGTACAGAGAAAGAAAAATCAGCTCATGCTACTCATGATAGACTACGCAAGTCTACATGGAAGAAACATTTTTCTTTAAAACAATATGTTATTTCTGGTTTTTTAAAGATAGTGAATCTTACGTGCGTGTGACGAAAGAAAGAACGAATAAATTCGCTTTTAAATATGAGAGAAAAAGGCAAAAAGTATGGAAGCGCTTGTTCTATTGCCGACGCGCGCTCACTCCATCTGGATGCACGCGTCGCCGGCCATTCTTTCGTCCGTGGTTGGTCTTGCACGGCTAGCAGGCAAAGAGTCGCTACGTGACACAAAACTCGTGCTGGTTTCTGTGTGAGCTCTAAAACGAGGACGTAGGAACACGTACGCGTTTGAACGTGACGGTGGAACAGAGACCTGCTGGTAATGGGCATAGTTCTATATAAGTTGAACCAAAACTTCTGAAAATCCGTTCCCGTTACCAAAAATGGGAAAAATTCATGCTGACATTTGAACCGAGTGACCATTTCCATGTTCATAGGAGGAAGAAGAAGATCGGGGAATGAATTGAATGGACCGGACCTTTCTCCAGACGTCGAGGATGGGGTGGGGACTTGAACGGTCCATTCACCAGGATTGAATTCACGCTTCAACACGTTCACTCTTGGGACCCACTTTCCTTTTTTGCTTACCCTTATTAGCTAAATTTTAAATTTTTAATCTTAATTTGAAGTGGATTTTAGGAGTTTTAACCGTACTTTATTTTTCAAACTTGACTTTCAAGTCGCTAAAAACACGTACGTAAAGATTTATTTATAAAATATGTTTCATCCGTATTTTTCAAAAAAAAAAAGGAACAACTGATCACCCCTTGCCCCTTGAACATATGGGCTCTGACCCGGTTGAACATATGGGTTGCCCAGGATTTCTCATCAAAGCCCGGATTGCACGGTGCCAGAGTCCAGTTTGGCTCACTGCCCCCGCATGGGCCTCTGTCTAAGCGCCCCGTGGGCCGTCCCGTCTATATTGTTAGGCCCATCTCTTCCCCGTCGTCGGCTCAATAGGCGGGCTGGGCTGTTGCACCACCGCGCAAAGTAGCCCATATGGCCACGCGCGAAACCCCCCCGTCAGCTGCGCAAAGGCCCATGATACTTCGAAAGGCCCATGGACGTCATGTGGGCATCACGCTTGCGTTGCCGCCTTCCTTTTTTTTTTGGACCGAGACGCATGGCCGGATTCTTCTTCACTCGTTTGGCGTGTCAATCTTGCCAACTGACTCTTCGGTCACTCCAGGGCCCAGAGATAGTTTTAGTTCTTTTTTTTCTTTTCACTCTCTCTCGTCTCTGAATATTAAAACAAAAGAGGTGTTCTCCGTACTTTAGTCATGGAAATTGGCAACATTTTTCAGGATTTTCTTTTAAGTAGAGTCTAATAGAGCGGGTGAACGGGTCGAACGGCCGTATCTGCAAAAGCAGTGCAAGCTTACATCAGGAGCAAAGGATACACGGAAGAAGATAAAACACAAAGGCAAAGCTCGCAAAGCTGCAATTTTGTGAATCTCAATAGGAAAACGATCGGTGCTTGCACTCCAATCTGTTTCCTCTGTTTTCATTTGCAAGTCATAATTTGAATTTTCAACCTTAAATTTAGAGTTATTTTTGGAGTGTTTTCATCAAGTTTAGGCTTTTAGATGGTTAAGAGCCATGTATATAAAATTTTTATTTATATATTATTTTTTGTTTAAAATTTGTCGCATAAAAAAACCAAATAATCACCCCTTTAAAGTTTCTGAGAATTCATTGAAAGTTTGAAATGCTTTGTTTATGTACTGCATTATTTAGTTGAATTATACTCTCTCAGCTCTATAATTCTATCATTTTGTATAATAGTGTAGTAAAACTTTTAAAACTTTGAATTTTAATAACTTTATAATATTTAGTTAAAAAGACTAGGACATCGTATATACACAAGTCATAAAGAATATCTTAATAAAAATAAATATTTATTTAATTTTATATATTCTTAATAAAAAAATCACAATCAGATAGATTTATAAGATTGCATCGTTACGTAAACGTCAAGAATTAATAAGTTCGAGGAAATAACTAGGGTTTACCCTAGGGAATAAGGCTGCGTTCGTTCTCTCCGCTTATTAAGCCAAATTACTTTTTTCACATGCACGTTTTTCAAACTGCTAAACGGTGTATTTTTTTAAAATTTTTTTATAGAAAAGTTTCTTTAAAAATCTTATTAATCCATTTTTTATTTTTATACGTAATAATTAATTAATTATATACTAGTATATTACTGTGTTTTTCATGCCGATTAACTGTCCTAACATATGTATCCTTTACTGGTATGTGATCAGAAAAATATTGTACAAATTTACGAAAAAAACTATATTTTTATGTAAATTTATTTTGAACTTAGGGGTTACAAAACTCTTACCTTTACTGTATCCTGACGGTAAGCCTGGTTAGGGTGGTAATTGCACAGTAAGGAAACTTTTGGTTATATCACATCAAATACCTTGTACCACTTCGCTTGAATCACCCTTCTGACTCTGCTTCAATTATGTGTTCACAATTATGTGTTCACATTATCACCTTCTTCTTATGTCATATTGTGGCAGGCCAAATAAACTACGCCTAGTACACACCTAACCATTGTTTCCTCGTCTTCATTTAAGCCACGATGCTGTCTGTCATATGGAGCTATTAAAAAAGAAGACAGAGAGACTAGCTTTCTTTCAACGATGGTATATATCCCTCTAGAAAACATCCACACGTTGCTTTCATGTTTTTTTTTTTTTGAAGCTGTTGTTTTCACGCATTTGCTTGCAATGGCGTTGTCCAATGGTTGAAGTGGTCTGGCAAGAGGCTTCCTTCGATAGTGACAAGAACAGTAAAATGCATCAGCAACGTTTGTACTACTAGTATACCCAATCAACCAACGAATTTTCAGAGATTTTTCATGAGGGAGGCGCCATCTAATCGCAATTGAATCAAACAGTGTGCATAAAAATAAAAGTAATCATACATCAACGTGAAAAAAAAATGTATACAAATGCCATCGTGAAAGGAAAAAAGAAAGGGGAAAAAATATCTGAACCTCTACGTAGTCTACAGAAGCAGTAACAAAAATGAAAGATACAGCAGAAAACACACCCACATCGCAGCAAAACTACACACCCATCGTGCAAGGCAAATCTCTTGATCGATCGAGGCGAGGCGATCAAGAAACTACGCGCCCTGCTGGTGTTGCCAGCCGTTGCCGTTGGCGGCGCCGCCGTGCGGCTGCTTGGCGCTCTTCTTCCGCCGGAGGACGACCACCCAGGTGATAGCCTCGAGGAGGAGCGCGACGGCGGCGAGCGTGGCGAGGATGGCGATGTAGCTCTTCTTCCAGCCGCTGGCCGGCTTCAGGATGTCGAGCCCCTTGAAGATGTTGACGGCGGCGAGGACGATGGCCGAGTAGCCGACGGAGTGGTGGTAGATGTTCCAGTAGAACCTGTACTTGTTCTTCTTGTCGGGCCTCAGCAGCAGCGCGAACACCTGGAGGGTGGCGAGGCAGAAGATGGCGATGCCGATGTTGCGGTGGGCCCCGTAGGTGACGCCCTTGGACTCGCTGCCGAGCTTGAGGCCGAGCGCCCAGCCGGCGACGCCGAGGACGTAGCCGGAGAGCTGGCAGGTGATGTGGAGGTAGAACCATGCCGGGTCGGCGGCCTCGAACACGCGGAGGTAGCGCGCGATCATGGCGCCGAGCGGGATCAGGATGCCCCAGCTCACCCCGTTCAGGATGCCGTGGATCTGTACGTACGAGCATGCGCGCCATCGTTAGTTTGATGCAGATTCAATGAAAAAGAATAACCCAAATCAATTTGAACCAACAAAAGGAATAATTTTGATACAGATAACTGGATTACTACAAATTTAGATTTAAGGTGTTCGATGATCAATTATGACGGGGGAAAAAGGTTTGAGCAGTTGCATTCGTGTCACAGAAGTTGGGACAGTTGCAGCTGCCAACTGGATTGCTTCTCGGAGTTGAATTTTGACTCTTTTTATTTTCTAGAAGCTCGTGAGCAAAACGGATAATTCTCCTCGGCCAACCCCATCCCTGTCCGGGGTTGTTGAACTAACCACGTCGTGTTATTAAAAGTTAGCCGCCAGCAGCCAACGCGTCGAAATTGCTCATCTGTCTGGTCAGGTGTCCGTTGGTCGATCGAACAAGATCAGCTCTGAAACCTCCAGTCATCCCCAACTCTACTGGAAAAGGAATATTTGATCCTAGAAGCTCTTTAAAAAAATATGACGCCGATGACTTCTAATTGATTACTTTATTCTCGTTAGTTCGTGACATACCTAACGTCTGAAAAATACTCGAACAATGACCCATTCCCTTCAAGAAAAAGAGAACAACTACTCCGTATTTCCTATCCTCTAATTAGGTTGTGCAATTAATTAATTAACGAGCCGGAGAGAGAGAGAGGAGGAGAACTTACGTTACGGCGGTGCAGGCGGGAGTTGGAGGCACCGGTGCTCTGGCCGGACATGAAGTCGAGCCTCTGCATGCTCTGCACGTTGGCGCCGGAGGTGGAGTGCGGGGCGATGGAGCCGGTGTTCCCCGGGCCGGCCTGCCACACGGTGTTCTGCGTGGTGGAGTTGTTGGGCAGCGCGATGGTGGCGAAGATGGTGTACACGCCGGCGGCGTAGTCGGCGGCGGGAGGGGCCAGCACGTCGAAGCTGAGGCTGCCGTTGGTCAGGCTGGGGCTGACGCTCTCCAGCACGGTCGTGGTGACGGACACGGCGCCGCTGGCGTCCTGGGAGGCGATGAACACGCTGCTCCCGGGCATGGTGGTGCCCCGGGTGTTGATCCCCCAGGCGACCCAGCCGCCGCTCTGCTGCGGCGCGCGGAACGCCACGTCCGCCGTGCCGTTCGCGGCGTGGTACGTCCAGTGCAGGCTGGCGCCCAGCACCGGCAGGGCGTTGCACTGCTGGAAGGCCCTCCCGCCCTGGAACGTCGCCGACACGCACGACGACGACTGCGCCGCCGCCCCCGCCGCGAGCAGCAGCACGCCGGCGAGGACAGCCCACGCCGCGTGCCCTGGCCACGCCATGGCTACTAAACTAAACCAAAAACGGCTCCTTCTTCTTCTCCGATGAGGTGCACAGCACAATCTTGCAGCTGGGGGAGGAGAGGAGGAGGAGGGCGTGAAGCTGCTGCTGCTGCTGATTGAGAGGATTTGGGAAAGGGTGAGGCTTTATATGAAGGTTCTTCGCGCGGTTGTTGGGGAGAAGAACTAGGGCGGCGTGTGGCTCGAAGCTTCATACTCTCCGGATGACAGGGTCAGCAATACATGGTGTCAAAATGGGAGCCACCAGCCTTCAAGTAGTAGTACCTTACGTTCCTGAATAATCGAGGTGGAATAAACTCAGGTTCCAAATTTTTTTTCTAAAAACATCACATTAAACTTTTAGACACCTAAACAAAGTATTAAATATAAATGAATCAAAAAATTAATTGTACGGTTATGAAAGAAATCTTGATACGAATCTTTTGAACCTAATTAGTCTATGATTAGCCATAAGTACTACAGTAACCAACATATGCTAATGATGGATTAATTAGGCTCAAAATATTCGTTTCGCGGTTTCCAGGCTAGCCGTGAAATTCGATTTTTCATTCGTGTCCGAAAACCCCTTCCGACATCCAGTCAAACATTTGACGTGACACATCTCTCAAAAATTTTCCCAATCTAAACACCACCTCATTCCGACATGTGCCTGTTAAAACTACTAGGGAGACTTAAATTAAGGTTTTTTTTAAGCATAAAAAAACTTAAATTATGGTTCACGCAGTACTCCAGACGGTATGCAGGTATTTCTTTAGATTATGTATAGCAGGCATATGTTCGGCAGGTTCTTGTTTATCTCAACGGATTGAAATCACCTACTGCGTATCCGTTACAGTAAAAAAGATTGTTTCAGCTAATGGACAGTGCAGAGTATGGCTATGCCATCAAGCTGCTACTATTGTTTTACAATTGGCACTACTGTCTCCAGATCGTCTGCACGTAGACATGCCTTCACCACAAGGGCAGAGGTCGATCGATCGATCGATCGATGCAGACCTTTTCCACGTTTAGTGGGTCGTAGCCTGGCTATCCTGCAACCGAGTTGCCCGGAGTAGTTGAAAGCTTGGCCAAAGCGAAAATGATAGAAAAAACGGCAAGAGGATTAGGTAGGAGCTGAGCAAGCTAAGGACTGTACAGTACCCCCCGTGTTCTTCTCTGACAGCTCGGTCAAACTGTTGCTTCTGCTACCTTTCGTCCTCGTCCGGTCATCCTTTTCTTTTGCCTCAGGCAATTGCGCATGTGTTCCTTTTAATTTTCTGATGTTAGCAGTGAGAGGGTGCCCCTGACAGTTCGTCTTATGAAATAGAAGTATATATCTAAAGGTGCCATTGTACTGGATGCAAGTTCTTAAAAATCTACTTGTAATGTAATCTCTTCAGACAGTGATCTTGTTAATATGGTGCTAAATTTCATACCGATCTCATAAACTTGCTATAGATTAGTCAGCAAGCACCTTGGATTTGCTTGATCAGAGAGATGCTCCTTTTTTTTTATTTTTTTTATCGCACGTGCATCCGACATGCCATATTGCCATGGTCGTCGACAGAGTGGAGTCGTCTCCCAGATCTACGCAACGCAGAATGAACACACGGGACGATCCGTTGGAGGCTGTGCAGGCGTGTGCCATATGGACGCCTAACCACGCGTTTATGGGGAACAAATGCAATTATGCATGACCTGATCATGCATGCTCTTCACACGATATGAAGACCTGTTCGTCACGTAGACTAGTCTTTACTCTTCGCCATCGTATCGTTTTGGAGCCTCATTGTCCATGCAATCTGGTGAGATGTCTCGTATTGTACGTATTTCAGATTTCTACGATCGCTTGTTGGCTTTTGCGACTACTTTGACAGAGTAAAGTGACAGTATTAGTAGACCGTATGTGCATGTAGGCTACACCATCACGGGAGATCGATCGAGGTGACACGGGAGGTCTGCTGTTCGTGGCTTGCTTTGATCCTGTGAAGAAGAAGAGTGTGATGACCTGGTCGTTCATTTCAACGGCCATTTTTGATCCAGAAAAAAGGGCCATTTCAGCTCTAAGTTTTACTACTACTTTACACCGTGACATATGGCTGCAACTTGGCGTGGTTGGCTACTTCTTGCTAGGAGTAGATGCTGAACGCCCGTGTGTACTGCCGAATTTGACTATGGAAATGGAATGGACCGAGAGGATTCAGAGAACTCCAGTGGAAGATTTTTGGAGGGCCAAGAAGCAACCGCGGCGAGGACAAACCTGAAGACTCTGCTAGCCGCGAGTCGTTTTCTTTCATCTCTACCGGATTAAATAAATTCCATGCAGTTGTTGCAGTTGGTCGGGATTGCGATTGCACACGCTCGTACCGAACCAATGCCCCCAACCAAACTTCTCACACAGTACCTATCCGAAAAGCCGAAAACGAGGTGAAACAAGCGTAGTACTCCGAGAGCTGGCAGATGCAGTACATTTGTACTCCCGTTTAAAAGGAAGTACGCGATGTACTACTTTCGGGTTCAGCAACGGCACTGGTGTGTCAAGTTGGCCCAATCCAGATCCTTTTGCACTGCCTTGTGCACTCGTGTACCTTCGTCCGAAGAGCGTTTTTTTACTATTTATGTTTAATGTTTGACCGTTTGTTGTATTTAAAAGAGTTTTATAATTAATATTTTTATTGTTATTAAATGATAAAACATAAATAATTCTTTACGTCTAGCTATTTTTTTATATAATTTTTTTAAATAAGACGAATAGTCAAACGGACATATAAATAGTTAAAGCAAGAAAATATATCATAGATCGGTCTCCTTGCTATTTGTTACTACTGGTAGTTGGCAATGTTTTTTTCGCTGGCTTATTCTGAGTTTGTTTTGCTTTTGCATTTGTGTTTTTTAAAGTGCTAAATAATATTTTATTAAAGAAATTATATGGCATGCATTTTATCATCTCATATTTATAAAATATATTTTTAACTTTACAGCAGTTCTTACATCGTTAAAATTATTACTTTATCGGATAACTATAAAAACAATATAATATTTATGTTCTATCGTCAACTGGAAAAAGAACGTAGCCACTAGTTGTGTATTTCCTCGATTTTTACGTGTAAACTTCATAAATTGTTAAACGATGTATTGTTGTGTAAGAAAAAAATTCTACAAAAATTTATCATCTTACACTTCTAATCAACTTTGCAGTAGTTAATTTCATCGTTTATACCATTGAATGGCTATAATAAAAATCAGAATAATTTTCATTTTTATCTTTCAGCAAATAAGAACCGCCTAGGTAGTATCAGTAGCTAACAAGAAAACAGAAACATATGTTGGTTTCAGTGTAAAAAAGAGGGAAAAGTAAACACATGAATTTCCTGGCTCAGTCTCCTATTTTGGATATAGCTGAAGCCTGAAGATTGAAAACTCAATAGGTGACACCGATTACTATCGGAAGACTTCTGACGACATGTTCAACACTGGACAAAAACTGGAATTTGGTAGAACAAACAAACAACTGTGGTTGCTAGCAATGTCATCAAGGAGGAGCTCTACCATATCTTCTTACTGAAAATTCAGAACCCTGAAAAGTACAGTTCATGGGAAAAAGAAGAGAAAAGCCAAAGAAATTTGCAGCTGTGTGTATCCAAAGTTACCTATCAAAATACTTTTCGTTGCACATCTAGTAGAATTTTTAATGAGCTATTTACTACTATCCTTGGAGAGTCTGTGTTTCTTGTTCTTTTATTTTCTCAAGGTTCAGATTAACCATAGGTACGAAAGGGGAAGTTTAGCTCAGATGGTGATATCTTTCTTCAACTTACTTCAGCCATCATTTCGAGAATACCATGCTATTTGGAGTTAGAGGTTTACTCATGCTTTTACTCAAATACCTTAAGTAGCTCATCTTATCCGAGTAATGAGTAATCAGAGTAATTCCTAACTTGATGGCATCAATCTTTTCACAGCAAAAACATAAGACAAGCAGATTTGTTCATTCACTAATATACGATTAAAGTCAGAATCAAGATGAGATGATGCTGGAACTTGACACCAAATAGGGAGTTTTTTCCTTTGAAATCTCATTATCTATGCAAACTAAGAAAGCCACTGAATCACTATTTTTCTTTCGTGTCCGTGATGTGGAGTAGTGTTGATAAAGGACAACCTAGCCAAATGAAACTGATAAGGTAATAAGGCCAGTCTCAGTGAGAGGTTTTATGGGAGTTTTAATCTTATCAAAAAGATATGGAATAGCTTGCCTTATTAGGGACAACTGGCCACTTGATCGTTTTGGTTGTACAGAAATAATATGGTTTTTGAACAATAAAATAGTACTATCTTTGTTGTTGGTTATTTGCTTGCTTCTTCCTTTATTTCGCACATGGGTTATTCTACCAAAGTATGGTTTATCGGATCCAGAGGGTGGTAAAGGAGTTTTTTTTTTATCTAGGGACACATATGACAATTCTAGTCTTAGGATTGATGACATTAAATCTCCCTGTAATCTGTTATGTTTTATCTTTCCGTGTGTGAATCCAGTTATATGCCCCTCATCTTTTGTTTTTTTCTAAAAAAGTCAAACGGCATATTGTTTTTAGAATAATAGTATAATTTAATTAGTTCAATAAAACTTCCGTTACTCTAAAAAAGTACCATTGTTTATCTCAGATTAAGGGGTAATCGTTTGGCTTTCTTATAAAAAAGCAAACAACATATTTACAAACAAAATAATTGTTAATAAATTTTTTTATTTGTTGTTAGTGATTTAAAGGCTAAAACAAACGATGAAATTATAAATTTAAAGTTAAAATTTAAATTTCTTATTTATAAAAATCAGCGGAAGCGAAATGATGAGGTCGTGGAGTTCCCATTTCGTGCAATGGCAGTTCATATCTTTCAGACTGTATGCATTCCAGTCTTTCTGTTCAGTCAGTAAGACTACCGTAGAAAAACGAAGGTACGGAGTAGGAACAAAAATATAAACTACCTAAACACATTATGATAGCTATCACGAACTGGTCGTTGAATTGTGACTTGTACATGCTGTTCAAAGAAACATGTGATACATAGGCCAAGCCAAATACCGAATGCTCAATTAGAACAATATAGAAAATGATCCCTTTGCTGAGAAACATTTCTATAACTGAAAAAAAAAATACAGTATCTTGCGTGAAGGTAGCTGTAGCAGATTGACTAGCTGGTAGTTAGGTCTCTTCAACAAGTAGTTGGCGTTCCATGACAATATATGCTGTTGATATATATCATGACCCAAGTTCTTGTATGTATAGTTCTTTCCTTCAAAAATAAAAAAAATCCTAATGATCCATAATGTTGTACTATTTTCATGCCTCAATCGATTGCTGCGACCAAACGTTTGAATGATGAGAATCATAGGACACCACAACACGCATACAGTTCGTTGCTTCTAGGCTCTTAACAGCCTGGGTCTTAGTCCATTATTAATGATTTTCTGAACTCTGAAAAAACTTGTCGAGTGTTGCTTTCGATTCAGACATGGAAATCATCTGTCAACTGGTGTGTATTCCTCTTCTGTTGTTGTTTCCTTGTACTAGCAGCTCGACTGCTTCAGTTGGCTTCATCCTATAGGCTATAGTTAGTTGCAATCGCCAAGGATAGTTGGTTTACTTAATCTAATCGAATTAGCTCAGCTAAGTTAATTAGAGCTGTGCCTGTGTATGTCGAAGCCTTATAGTAAACACCGGACAGTCTCCACCGCCGTCTGCCGTGCCGCACTTTTCATTTGGATGACAGGTGACAGGTGACCACACCCTTCAGTTCATCGACGCCTTTCAAGTTTCAACACCTGCAACCTGTAACCGTTCTCCCTGGCCAGGTATTTCTCCATGATGACTGCATTTGATTTAACACTTCCTCCTTTTTGGCGATTGTTTGGTTTTTCTAAAAAAACAAACTAACAACATATTTACAAATTATTAAAAAAATTATATACATATTATTAGCGAGCTAAAAGATAAGCCTGAAAAATAAATTAGTAAAAAACTCCAAAATCAACTTTAAATTTAAAGTTAAAAATTTAAATTTTGCTTATAAATATAGATAAAAGCGAAAAGATAGATGTTTGATGGGTTGTGCCATGCGTCATCCTCGGCGAGGTTGCAGCCCGATTGATCTGGCAGTAGCACGAGCACATACATAGCTCCGATCGAAAGTTCGAAATTAGCGTGTGGTTAATGAATTAATTAATAGATATAAAAAATTTAATATAATTTTTTTAAACAACTTTTCTACGTAATATTTTTTTTATAAAATGTGCTGTTTAGTACGTGAGTGAGCGTGCGCGGAGAACCAATGAATACAAGCTGGGAATAAGATGTAATAAAGAAGGCTGCCGAAGTGACACATGTACACGCCGTAGCAGGCAGTTCAGTCGCATGATCAAAACAACGTGCATATGAGATGATATTGTTGCAAACAGAAGTTTACATGATCAATTAGTTTAGTAATTTGTAATTAGTAGAATGATTAATAGACATTGTACAGGGGCAACCGATATTGCAAGGGACGCGTCCGTACGGTCGTACGGACGTGGGTCCCATCCCTTGGTCCCCTATATATACATGTACTATTACCATCAGTAAAGAACACTGTTTTTATTCCTTTCACTGTTTTTATTCCTTTCACTTTCACTATTTTTCATTCACAACACGTTATCAGCACTGTCTCTATACACAGAGCGCAAAGGAGAGAAATTTTTCATTGATTATCATACGAGATCAATTCAAATGCAGGAAGAAATTTGTTTAGTGGATAGCTGCACCACTAATACTATACTCAGAGAGATGAAGTATTTCCATACTCTAACTAAAAGTAAAGGAAATGTCACAACCATTGCAGGTCGTGACACTGTGATTGTCGGTTCGGGTCGAGCCACAATCGTTTTACCTATGGGTACACAACTAATCATTGAGGATGCACTCCTTTATCCAGACTCAACTCGTACCCTACTGAGTTATAAAGATATTCGTCATAATGGTTTCCACGTTGAAACACATAATGACCACAAAAATGAATTTTTATTCATTACAAAAAATAACGGATACAACAAGCAAGTGCTTGAACAAATTCCTTCATTATCTACTGGACTGTATTACACATATATCAAACCTATACAACATGTTGCATACAAGATAATTTTCTAAAATCTTGATATCTTCAAGATTTGGCATGACTGCCTTGGTCATCCTGGAATAGGGCTGATGCGAAAAATTATCAACAATTCAATTGGTCATCAGATGCAAAACACAAAAAATCCCAAACCTTCAGATTTTATGTGCACCGCATGTGCCACAGGGAAATTAATTTTAAGACCATCTTATCTTAAAATTAGAGCGGAACCACTACAATTTCTTCAACGCATTCAAGGAGATATTTGTGGACCTATACATCCATTAACAAGACCATTTAGATATTTTATGGTTCTTATTGACGCATCTACTAATGTATGCCTCCTGTCAACTAGAAACCATGCTTTTGCAAGGTTAATTGCTCAAATTATCAAATTAAAAGCACGTTACCCCGAACACGGGATAAAATCCATCAGGATGGATAATGTTGCTGAATTTTCTTCTAGAGCATTTAATGACTATTGTATGGCTCTAGGCATTAATGTAGAGCACTCCGCACCTTATGTGCATACACAAAATGGATTAGCTGAATCTCTAATCAAGAGAATAAAATTCATTGCAAGACCATTATTACAGAATTGCAATTTACCAACGTCTAGTTGGGGACATGCGATTTTACACGCCGCAGAATTAATTCAAATTAGACCTACTGCATATCATACGGCTTCCCGTTGCAGTTAGTACGTGGGAATCAACCAAATATTTCCATCTGCGAAAATTCGGTTGCGTTGTATACGTACCGATATCACCACCGCAGCGTACAACAATGGGCCCTCATAGAAAACTTGGAATATATGTGGGGTATAAATCACCGTCAATCATTAAATACCTCGAACCCCTTACAGGGGATTTATTTATTGCCCGATACGCTGATTGTATATTTGATGAGGACAATTTCCCGGCATTAGGGGGAGATAACACGTGCCAAAAAAATGCCAGGAAATAAATTGGAATGCCACAGGTATGCAGTCCTTAGATCCACGTACTATTGAATCCGAACGTGAAGTTCAAAGGATTATAAATTTGAAAAACATTGCAAATAACCTGCCAGATGCTTTTACAGATTATAAAGGTGTCACAAAATCACACAATCCTGCTGTTAATGTACCAGAAAAAGTGGAGGTACCAACTAAAACCACTACACTCCCAAATCAAAATAAGAGGGGGAGAGGTACAGTCACAAAGGAAAAGGCCCCTAAAAGGCCACAGCAGAAACAGAGGAAGACCACTTCCAAATTAAATAAAAGTCAACATCAAGTTGATAGACACCAGTTGGATAATGAAAATCCAAACCATATAGATGTTCAAATAATACATCATATACCCAGCACAAATCTACACAAAAATATAGTTGCTAGGACATCGGAAGACCCCAACTCAATCACTATGGGAAAACATACAGAGTTAGAAGGGGAGAAAGAAATTTCCACTAATTATATTGATTATGGGGAATCATTCAATAGAAAGACTACAATTGTCGACATTCATTTTTCTTCCAAGATTGCAATTGACCTTCAACCAGATCCAGAACCTAAGACCGTGGCAGAGTGCATCAAGCGCTCAGACTGGATCAAATGGAAAGAAGCAATCAAGGCATAATTACTCTCGCTTAAGAAACGAGAGGTATTTTTCGCAGTAATACCTACTCCTCGAAACACTTTTCCTGTAGGTTCGAAATGGGTTTTCGTCCGGAAAAGGAATGAAAACAATGAGGTGGTGAGATACAAAGCGAGACTAGTAGCACAAGGGTTCACGCAGAGACCCGACATCGATTTTGATGAAACATATTCTCCAGTTATAAGTGGTATAACATTCCGATACTTAATATCATTGGCAGTACAAAAGGGCCTATCCATGTATCTCATGGATGTAGTGACCGCATATTTATATGGGTCATTAGATTCGAATATATATATGAAAGTCCCTGAAGGACTTAAAATTCCGAATCAGAACCAACATCGCAACATGTATTGTGTAAAACTTAAAAAGTCGCTTTATGGCTTAAAACAGTCAGGTAGAATATGGTACAACCGACTAAAAGAATTCCTTGTGAAAAAGGGATATTCTAGCAACGATGATTGCCCATGTGTATTCATTAAGAAATCCTTAACAGGTTTTTGTATTTTCTCAGTGTATGTTGGTGATCTCAATATCATCGGAAATACACAAGATATTAATGAAGCACGCAATCACCTCAAGACGGAATTTGAGATGAAAGATTTGGGTCAGACCAAATTTTGCTTAGGTATCCAACTTGAGCATATCGCTACTGGTATATTGATACATCAATCTACATATATACAAAAAATATTGGACAAATTCAATATGGATAAATCATATCCTTCCAAAACCTTGACATGAATAAAGATCAATTCACACCTGGGGATGAAAATGAAGAATTATTGGGACCTGAGGTTCCATATCTAAGTGCCGTTGGAGCACTAATGTATATTGCAAATTGCACTAAACCTGATATTGCGTTTGCAGTAAATTTACTAGCTAGGCATAGTGCAGCCCCAACTAAACGTCATTGGGCAGGAGTTAAAAATATTTTTAGATATCTACAAGGTACTAAGGATCTTGAATTATTCCATAAATTTAACCAAGGTAAAACCTTGATTGGATATACTGATGCTGGATATCTATCCGATTCACACAATGCAAGATCACAAACTGAATTTGTATTTTTACATGGTGGAACGACTATATCATGGAAATCATCCAAACAAACTTTGGTAGCCACATCCACAAATCATTCTGAAATAATTGCATTATATGAGGCCTCACGCGAATGCGTATGGCTTCGTCGAATGATTAATCACATACAACAGATGATCCTATCAAGAACCAACAATTATCTATGAAGATAATTTTGCCTGCATTGCTCAAATGAATACAGGTTATATAAAAAGCAATATCCCAAAGCATATTTCTTCTAAATTATTTTACCCACATAATTTACAACAAAATGGAGAAATACTAATATTGCAAACAAAATCATGTGATAATCTTGTAGATTTATTCACAAAGTCTCTACCAACAACATTATTCCGCAAATATGTTCATGGAATAGGTATGAGACAACTTAAGGATTTGCAATAACTAAATTATATATATACATATAATATAATCTAACGGTATATCATGTAATTCTCCACATTTACTAAAAACTAAGTTTTTAGGGGGAGACTTTATACTATATAGTTTCTTTTACAGGAATCGTATGAAGACAATTCAACTACAAATTACAAGGTTCAATTGATCAAGGGGGAGTGTTGCAAACAGAAATTTACATGATCAATTAGTTTAGTAATTTGTAATTAGTAGAATAATTAATAGACATTGTACAGGGGCAACCGACATTGCAAGGGACGTGTCCGTACGGTCGTACGGACATGGATCCCATCCCTTGGTCCCCTATATATACATGTACTATTACCATCAGTAAAGAACACTGTTTTTATTCCTTTCACTTTCACCATTTTTCATTCACAACAGAGATCTCGCGTGATGCGGCCAAACTGACGCAGCACGCGATGCTGAGACGTTCGTTTTACGCGGAATCGTCGCGTCGTTTTGCCTTCGGTTGTGAGACGGGAACCTCGATCTGAATAATATCATGTTCTGATTCACACCGCTCGTCCAAGTCCACATTTCGATGCTTCGAGGCGGCGATGCGGGAGGGGAGCCGACTGATGCTTTGACTTGCTCACACGGATAAGCAACGGTGTTGGCGGCTTGGCGCTGCAACTCTGCGAAGAGCACCAGATAACAACTATATTTAATTGGAAGATGATTCTCTTTATCGTATTTTATTTTGCAGCTTTTGATTTTATATTTTTAGCTTTTGATTTTTAGCGTATATAAAAATTTACATACATTTTTTAATTTATCAATATATGTTTTATTTATGCTCGTAAAGTAAAAGAGATGGGGGCTAAACGAGAATGTACGTCGTCGTATGAGCTCAGGGCTTTGCAAACCCATCGGCAAAATCAGGCCGTCCCTCGCTGATTGAAGTGAGAAATATAGGCATTTCGTCCGGCCCAATTTGTCTGCATAGGCCTGTCTAGCCCATTCCCACGCTACCTCAAATTGGCCCATTCTAGGGGCTGAAGTTTACTTGGGCCGTTTCTACATCACAAGGCCCATATAAGTCGGCCTGCCACATACCTCCGCAGGTCACGGAATAAGTTCATCTGAGGTTACGTGCATATAGCTGCATTCGGGAAGGGTAGGTATAAGTTAACTTAACTGGCACAGAAAACGTAGTAATAAATTAGTATATAATTAATTAATTATTTATTATTAAAAAATATAAAATAGATTAATATGATTTTTAAAACAACTTCTGTATAGAAAATTTCTGTAAAAAAATACACCGTTTAGCAGTTTGAAAAACGTGCGCGCGAAAAACGAGAGGGGCTAAGTTAACTTGTTGCCCTGGCGAACACGGAGAGCGGATCTCTCAATTATTAAAACCAGTGGAAAATTAGTTTTAAGATGGTTTGGACTGTAGTTACAGCTGACGTGGCCCCTACATAAATAATTTCTCTCGGTCTTCATTTGACATAGCATATGAAGCAAAATTTAATAATTAAAAATAAAACAAAATATGTGGGGCCAAGTACAGCTGTGAGGGAGAGAGAAGGCAGCGCTGACTCGCCGTAGAGATAGAGAGGAGCATGGGACCCACTGACATGCGGGTCCCACTGTTTTTGTTTAAATAGTATGGAGACCTCACATTTTTAA
Source organism: Oryza brachyantha (assembly GCF_000231095.2). Classification (NCBI taxonomy): domain Eukaryota; kingdom Viridiplantae; phylum Streptophyta; class Magnoliopsida; order Poales; family Poaceae; genus Oryza; species Oryza brachyantha. Next base: position 4,183,204 of record NC_023165.2, on the reverse strand, counting down.
AATTTTTATTTTTTATATTTTGCTTTTAGTGTCATATATATCACTATCATGCAGGACGATGACTAATTCAAACCAGTCACGTAGACACCACGTCAACCAAAACCACCATCTAAATCACTGAGTGATTTTGCTCGCATCGACTTGACAATTAAAGGACTTGTTATATCTAGTATTGCGGATCAATACGAAAATCGAACTCGCAACTTAATCTCCAGTTCACCACGCTCTCTCAGTCTCTCTCTCCCGAGTCCTTTTCGCGGGAAGAGCACACCACATTCTAGCTGAACCATGGACTCATGGAGGCATCACCGCATCAGGCATGGACGCCCTCGACACCTGCGGCATCGTCGCCTTCACCCTCCGGCAGCGAGGAGAACGGTTAAGTTCTTGCCAAATTCAATCAGGTCACTTATCTGATTGTTCTTGCCGTGGAGAGAGATAATTAAGACTGCTTTATTCCAGAATCAATCCAGACATACAATGCAAACTGAACACTGATACTGACACTGACACTGACGTATCTGATTACATGCAGATTACGGCGTCGTGGAGTTGGAGGCCCCGATGGTCTCGCCGGCCAAGAAGTCGAGCTTCTGCACGCTCTGCATGTTCTGCCCCGACGTCGCGTGCTTCCTGATCGCCCCCGTGCTGCCCGGCCCGGCCTGCCACACCGTGTTCTGCACCGTGGAGTTCATCGGCAGCGCCACCGTCGCGTAGATCGTGTACGCGCCGTCCACGTACTCGGCGGCGGGAGGCACCGGCACGTCGAACTTGAGGCTCCCGTTCGTCAGGCTGGGCCTGTAGCTCTCCAGGACGGTGGTGAGGACGGCCACGGCGCCGGCGCCGGCGCCGTCCTGCGAGGCGATGAATACGCCGGCGCCGACCATGCCGGCGCTCTGGTTGCCGTTGATCCCCCAGGCCACCCAGCCGCCGCTGCTCTGCGGCGCGCGGAACGCGACGTCGGCGGTGCCGTTCCGCGGGTGGTACGTCCAGTACAGGCTGGCGCCGAGCACCGGCAGGGAGGTGCACCGCTGGAACGACCGCCCCGGCGGGAGCTTGCCGGAACAGCAGCCCTCTGTGGTCGCCGCGGCGGCCGCGAACAGGAGCACCGCCACGAGTGGGAGCCACGCCGAGTGGCCTCGCCGCGCCATGGCAAGCTGAACTACCGCTGAAGCTGCGTCGCTTTTGCCTTTTGCGAACGGCACGAGCAGTCGAGCCTTCGACTAGAACTGACCGGTGAAAGCGTGCATAGGTTGGGGGTAGTATATATAAGGTTTGATTGAATCCACGTCATTACCAACGTGTCATATTAGAAAAAGTCAATACAAAAGGTTAGCTCAGTTGCTGGAGTCCCAGAGGTGGACATGAAGGAGAACTACATGTCTAAAGAAATACGGGGTAATATGGTCAGTTCAAATAAAAGGGTGATTGTTTGGTATTTTCATGAAAAAAGTCAAACGATATATTTGTAAAAAAATAATTTATGAATAAAATTTATATATATATTCTTTGTGATATAAAAATCAATGATGAAAAATAAATTCAGTGAAAAACCCTAAAATCAGCTCTAAATTTAAGATTATAAATTTAAATTTTAGCTTATACGTATAAATAGTAGTGAAAAGACGTGGATGAAAGTTAGCTCAGTTGCTAGTGTTAATCGTTCAAATTATGTTGGAAAAGTTGGCGTATGGGTGTAACTAAGCTTTGATGTAATTAAAATGGTCAGCTATTTTTTTTTCAGGCTAGCTTCAACTTGGTTGGGGCCTTATAATTATCTGATAATTTACTCAAATTCTACAGCCGTATCGTACATTTCATGAATTTCGAATCCGAAGGCACACGTTCTCTTGATTGCTACGTACTATACGAATTTGTTGTGAAACATGATGGTTCCCTAATCTTTTCTTTTATGCTTATACTTACAAGATAAATTTTAATTTTCTACCTTTAAATTTAAAGTTGATTAAGGATTTTTATCGTAATTTATTTCAATCATTGTTTTTATCATGGAGAACACGATATAAAAATTTTATTCACAAATAATAAACTATTTTTCTCATACATATATATCGTTTCTTTTTTTAAAAAAAATAAAAAAGATGGCCTCCGGCGACTTCCTCTTGAATCCCGATAGTTGACCGCACACATATTTTTTTCTCCTCATCGAAGCACCCCGTGCACGTTGACCTATATCTCACTTTGATTTCTGCTATATATATATTTATGTGTCAGAGTCGATCGATATGTCATGCATGGGCTCAAGGCAAGCATGCATGAAGCATGCATATCAATGGCGAGGCTGCATCCTGCAACATCCACATTGAGAAAAAGTCATAATCGCAACATTGCATTCACAATTACAAGTTTACAACTCGCAAAGCGTCACACTTAACGTAGACGGCCAAAAAAGACGAGAGCAAATTAAAAAATGGTATTGACAAATATTTAAGTATAAAAAATATCATTGACGAATGCAAGTTCTAAGAAATGTCATCGTACAAATAAATTTGTCTGAGAAATTCTATTGACGTTAGCTTTTCATCCATTCTTTATTGTTAATTACACTGTTCATAATATAGCACTTAATAGAAAAAATTTACGGAACTCTAACGGCAATGGCATTTTTTAGACAAATTCATTTGTATGATGATATTTTATAGAACTCACGCTCATCGATGGTATTTATTAGAATTAAATGTTTGTCAGTGACATTTGTTAGATTTTCTCAAAAAACAAACTGTAATCGTAACACTGTATTCACAATTACAACTTTGCAAAATGTACATTGAACATAGACTACTAACAACAGAGACCGAGTGCAAAAAAACACACAAAGAGCAATCAGACGTACGTCTTTCTTAAAATAGAGATTGCGAGCGCCTCTAATTTGGATATGCTAATTGAGATGCCGGTAACTTGTGGTTATTGTATTGGAGTGTTTTGAGTCCTCGTTTCATCCTGATTTTTCTTTCATCATTTTTTAAGATCACATGCACGAAACGAGGATAATTAAAATCCAATTCCGTATAGAATTGGCGGTAGGCAAAATTGCCACAGGACATATACTCATTCCGTTAAAAACAAATCCTTGCTATGTCCAGATTTGTGGTTAGGAATGGTATGTTTTAATGGAGGGTGCAATAATTTTGCGCCATCTGTAGTGGGAAGCTTCAAAAACATGTCTTCTCTGAGCGATGCTAAGTTTGGTAGTAGAGATTTGCTCCGGTCTAATAAAAAATATCTTGAGGTATCAAATTATTTCCCACCAGATCTAGCTGAGTAGTATATGAGCTGTTAGATCTCACGCTCAGAAATGATTTAGTACTGTAAGATACTGGTATCTCAAGGTACTTTTTGTTAGACTGAAGCAAATCTCTTTGCAGTAATATGCTGTATAAGATATCATAGCTATTATTTTGATATTTTCATCTTAATTAAACAAATAAAATTTTAGAAATGATATGCTCTTACCCCTATGGCCCTATGAAAGGTTGCTTGCTTGATCGGCCGATCCGATTAAATTTTCGTTCCAAATTTCAAGAATTAAAATATTGTGGTAGGGCGATAAAATGTAAATTCACAATGTTTTAAAAGAAAATGACAAAAATTTTAAAAAATGAAGCATGCATTAGACTTATGGTGGTCGGTCTATATATCTAGCCTAAGAGCAAGTTTAATCCTACCTCAATTTTTTATTTGACTTTTAGATTTTTTTAGTCATTCATCTTATTTAAACAATTACATAATTATTATTTATTTATTATGATTTGTTTGATCACAAAAGTTATTTTAATCATGATTTTTAATTTTATTTGCGTAAGAAATTAAAGAAGACGAGTGATAAGCGGCATCAAATATAAAAAACAGAGGAGTAATAGAGCTATTTGCAAGCAACAATCATATAATATATTAGCTATAGTGTTGGCTCAACTATTTATTTCATATTTCTTTTACTTATATATTTAATACATTTATTTTGAAGCATATTCAAGCTAGATGTTTTATGTGAACCAACACTTTTTTTTTTGTTTTTGTTGTATGTCTCCGCTATATGTGTTTATAGATAACTTGTACTCTATTTCATATTATAATGCTTTCGAGCTTTTTCTATCATCCATAAATAGCAATCCTATATCAACTCTCATATTATATATGTAATTTTTTTTAACATCCATAAAAATTTACATAAGACAAATTAAGAAAATCAAACCGGAGATTAGCTATTACTACCTCTGTTTTGTTTTATAATATAAGATGTTTAACTTTTTTGGTTGCAACATTTGACCATTCGTCTTATTCAAAAATTTAGTATAAATATAAAAAATGACAAGTCATGCTTAAAGTTATTTTGATAATAAAGTGATTCGCAAGCAAAAGAAATAATATTACTATAATTTTTTGAATAAGACAAATGGTCAAACGTTGCATAAAAAAAATTAAACATCTTATGTTATAAAATGGAGGGAGTATTAGATAAAGTAAAATAATTGATGTGAACTTGCTCTAAAAATTACCACGTCAAAATTATGCTTACGTGAAGGAGAGTAAAATGATGTAGTATTATACGAATTAGCTCTATATTAATTCTTAGTAACATAATCTTTTTTAAGTTAACGGCTAACCCTTGTGTTGACCTTGCTATAAGAGCAAGTATAATAGCAGGCTATAGACCAGCTATAAACATATTTTAAAGAGATAAGAGGGGAGGGAGAAGAGAATTGGACTACTAATTTGTAACCAGCTGCACACGGGCTCCAAGACAAAATGTGTGTATAACATGTGGCACCATGTATTGATATTTTGTAGATAACTATTGTATGAATTGACTATTAAATTAACTATAGATGAATTGAGCTAATAGTTGACTATACTATTGAACTTGCTCTAAACCTCGCTCCCTTGAGAGTGGGGCCCACCAAGACATGACGGATTGGATTGCTGCCGATCCAATCCGAACTGCCCACAGCCCACGAAACAACACAGATAGGCCTTGTTTCACCGCGTGGCTCATCCAAGGGCAGCCCGTCGTCACGATTCGGAGTGGGTCTGGAGAATGTTTATTTTTAAACTTGTAAAATTCATTTAAAAACGTTCCATGACAGTATTGACTCTAATTTTTATCCAATTTCGCTGACGTGGAGTCTGATGGACCCACATGGCAGGTTTTTTTTATTTTTTAAATCATTTCTTCGTTCCTTTCTCCTTATTTTCCTTTCCTCTCGGAGAGGATGGCCTCCCTCCAGTGATGCTGCGACGATGAGTCGACGACGACGACCTCCCTCCGACGAGCTTTCTCCGCCCTTCCTCCAGCGATGTTTTGCCGCCCCCGTGCAGCTATCTCCCCGGCAACGAAGTGCGCACGCGAGAGGACGACTGGACGAGGGCCTCTCCGGGCAAAAACGGCGCCGTCCTGTCACGGCGGTAGTGGTGGCCGCGCATGTAGTTCTCGATGTAGTTGTCGCACTTGCGGAGCGCCCTCGTGAACCCCCTCAGTCCCTCACATTATTCGCCTCCATGCTGAGTCGCTAGCTGTCGCAATAGTCATCTTCACCGATAGGGATCCCGTCCGCCGCTCACGGCATGACGATCTGCCTCAGCTTTTCGATGAACGAAAGTGCCGATGTTAGCTTTGGCCAAGGATCAAATGCACGTGAGCAACACACTCACAAAGCAACAAGCACACACACTAACTCTCTGGAGATAAATACACAGAAGTGCACACACAAGTTTCTCTCGGCAACGAATGCCTATACTCTTCTTTATCTGTGACTCACACACTTACAGACTGATGATGATTACATGGCTTATGTAGCCTCGCGTACATGCACACACAGCTAACAGCCCGGCCGGGTCGCACACACGACTACGAGCCACTCACTCACACGATCTGCGCATACGCAAAGAATCGCTCCTCCGAGCTGACTAAACCATGCAGCAACGTGCTCCACTAATCTTGCATGCAGCTAACTAATTTGCCACTAATCCTTTTTATTCCCTTGACTTGTTCAGTTGCTAGCTAGCTGTGCTGCAACACATGCATCTTCCGATCACTAGCACTGAGTAACTCTACATGCAAAGCTTGGACGAACCGTTGTTTACATGAACACATGCATTTATTCAGTAGATCAACATAATCATATCACGTGCCTATCTACATGCAACTCATGCAAGACTAAAACAATATGCAAGTCTGGATTAATGCTAGCAGCCGACACATCGCCGTCGTTGTCACCTCTCCACCCGTAGCAGTGGCGGCTAGCACGACCACGGCCAAGAAGCAGTAGACAAGCTAGGAGCCTCACGTGGAAGAGTCAGTTGGCCATCGCCGTTTGTCTGTCACCAACTTTCACTCACGCTGCAGAAGTGCAGTGCAGATGACTAGCATGCATTCAGCTGAAGAGTGGTCAGTCCGCCGGCCGTTGCCTCCCGCCCGCCATCCGCACCTCGGCCCGCGCCGCCAAATGCGTCCCAGCCGCCCACGAGCTAGAAGCACGGGAGATAAGCAGAGAAGAATGAAAGAAGAGAGAGAGAGAGAGAGGAGAGCAAGGGAGTGAAGAAAGAGAAAGGAAGGAAAAAAAGGTGGAAAAGAAAATTCTGACGTGTAGGACCCACTATACGCCACGGCAGCGAAACCAGTCAAAAATTTAGTTAATACTGTCGAAGGACCTTTTTTAAACAGTTTATACGAGTTTAGAGATACACATTTCTGTTTTGGGGTTAAGGGACCTCAGATAGACTCGACGTTAAATTAAGGGATCTTTAGTGAACTTATTCCATTTGGGTGTGCTTAGCGAGCGATCCAATCTGCATTATTATGATGGGCCGAATCTTACGGCCATGCTAGGGTTTACTGGGTTTACTAGGCCCGCCTCTTCATCCGCGACCGAGATAAATACGGCCCACGACATGCACGTCGTCGTCAGGATCTCCGGCCATCGCCATTTCTGACGCCATCCGCTCCACCAGACGCGCAATGAAGCCGCCGCCGCCACCGGAATGGACGTCGGGCGGATGAATCGGTCCAAATTCTGGCTAGGAATTGTGTGCTGGCCATGGAGGAAGAATCAGGGAGAAGCTGCTTCGTTCAATCAAGAATCCAGACATACAAATGCAAATAACGCACTGACACTGACTTGTCTGAAAATAATTACTATGAAATTACAGTATCTGAAAGTAATTATGTAGTGGTCGTGATTACGGCGTCGTGGAGTTGGAGGCCCCGATGGTCTCGCCGGACAAGAAGTCGAGGCTCTGCATGCTCTGGACGTTCTGCCCCGACGTCGCGTGCCCCCCGATCGCCCCCGTGCTGCCCGGCCCGGCCTGCCACACCATGCTCTGCACCGTGGAGTTCATCGGCAGCGCCACCGTCGCGTAGATCGTGTACGCGCCGCCGACGTACTCGGCGGCGGGCGGGACTGGCACGTCGAACCCGAGGCTGCCGTTGGTCAGGCTGGGGCTGTAGCTCTCCAGGACGGTGGTGAGGGCGGCCACGGCGCCGGCGCCGTCCTGCGAGGCGATGAACACGCCGCTGCCAACCATGCCGGAGCTCTGGCTGTTGATCCCCCAGGCCACCCAGCCGCCGCTGCTCTGCGGCGCGCGGTACGCGATGTCCGCGGTGCCGTTCCCCGGGTGGTACGTCCAGTAAACGCTGGCGCCGAGCACCGGCAGGGAGCTGCACCGCCGGAACGACCGGCCCGGCGGGAACTTGCCGGAGCGGCAGTCGGTGGCAGCTTCTGCGGCGGCCAACAGAAGCACGGCCACGAGTGGGAGCCACGCCGAATGACCTCGCCGCGCCATGGCAAGTTCAACTGGAGCTCGTACCCCTTGCTGATTCCTAATGCTGTGGGAGGTGAAAGCTTCAATGGGATTGGGGATATTTGTAATGCTGGCATTAATTGTTCAGTTTTTTTGTCCATCTTTTGATTTATTGAAATGAAAGAAACAGGCGAAACAACGTATTTAAAAAATAATTTATTAATAAAATTTATATATGTCTAGTGATATAAAAACAAGGCTGAAAAATAAACTGCGATGACATAACTTCAGAATCAAATTAAAATTTAGAGTTAAAATTTTAAATTTACTTCAAGTATAAGCGAAAATATAAGAGTGTATATTGGCATAGCTGCGTACAGCGTACGGGTAGAACTAAGCCTTGCTTTAATTAACATGGCCAATTATCTCGCATTTTTTTGAAGGTTTCAACTAGGTTAGAAGCTCGTAAATGTCGGATAATTTATTTCTACTGCCTTACCTTACGTTTCATCTCGAAGGAGACGTCGATCGCTACGTATTACGGACTTGTTCCAACGTTGCTGCAAACTTATAATAAAACATGACGGTGATTTCGCCACGATCGTATATTCCCTAGTCGAGTACCCGGGGCTCGTTGACCCAACTCGAGACGAACTTGTCATGGATTTTGGAATGAGATCGTGTAACAAAAAGTATCTTGAAGTATCGGTAACTCACGATATCAAATTGTTTCGGATCGTTGAATCTAACCATGCTCATTCTACTCAACTAGATCTAATGATAAAAAATAATTTAGTACCATGAGATACCGATATTTTGAAATACTTTTTATTGGACCGGAGCAAATATCTTTTTTAGACTGGTTTAGAATAGGCTCATGGAGGACACTGTCTCGTTAATTGGAAACGGGTGTGCTCACCAAAAGACATGGAGGAGAGGGCTTGGAATTGCTGATTTCGAACGGTTCGGTCAAACTTTACGACAGACTCTGGTTTGAATGAAGTGGCCCTCCTCTAGAGCATCCTTGCTCAAGCATCTGAGGGCCGGTTTCGACTTCCTAGTCTTTCTCATCTCCTGGCAGTTATGGAAGGAGCATAACCACAGAGTTTTTGACTCGGTGTTGTCTTTTGTCCAAGAGGTGTTAGAGTCTGTCCGCTTGAAAGGCCAACTCTGGTCGTCAACCAGCGTCGCTTCCTTTGGAGACCTTTTAGGACCGTAGTGTAGAGTGGTTGTGTGCCTCCTCTCTCTCCTAGAAGCTGGTCCTCTTCATTACTTGCCTGGTTAGCTAGACGGCCACTGGGCCTGGCCGGCATTTTTTATTTTGGGTCCTCGTTTTAGGCCTGTCTGACCTATGACGTCTTTTTTTTCAAACATTTTCCTGCTAATATTCTAACGTGCAAATCTTTTGCGCGTTCGAGAAAAAAAAGCTAAACCATGTGTTGGAACACTAGTTCCTTGATTGATAAAGATTTGTTCAGGGCTGACACTTCGATCACAATTGGAAATGGAACGTTGGGCAAAATTTTGGCATGGTGGTAGGAGATAAACGAATTACAGTTGTGTTTGGCACCCCCTCTAACTTATCAATGGTTCTTTCATTTTTCGCACGAACGTTTTTTGACTGATAAATGGTGTATTTTTTTAAAAAAATCTATAGAAAAGTTGCTTTTTAAAAACCATATATATTTTATATTTTTATAATTAGTAATTAATTAATTATATACTAATCTATTACTACGCTTTTCATTTTAGAGAACTAACCCTCATCCACCTTATCTGAACGCGGCCTACGTCCTGAAGAATCAATGACCCAATGGTGGGAAAAGGGACAAGACAAGGTCACAAGGATGAAAACATAGATCAAAATAAATGAAGTCGGGTTTAATGTTGATTACGAGTGAGATTTTTGGAGTGAAAGGAATACTAGAGTTTTCAGGAATGAAGAACTCAGCCTAAGAGACCTAATCAATACGATAATGGGCAAAATTAAATTGTGGAGCATGCGTGGAGCCAAACATTTAGCGACAATATTTTGTTTTTTTTCTTTTCTGTAACTTGCCCCTGTACATATTCTGCTCTACTCAATGAACTTGAAGCCATCGTCTCAACTCGCGTCACAGGATTAAAAGGGAAAATGTCGTTTATTACTGATCGACTCAAACAGCCATGGCACTTTTATTTGGTAAAAACTGGCAGCAACAAGACCAGAAACATGCTGTACGACATGGCGATGGCGATGATATATAGCTAGAGGAAGTCCTGCCTCTTGGTGCTCATCAAGTTCGGCCCCGACGTCGGGTGCATCGCGATGGCGCCGCCCCTGACCGGCCCAGCCTGCCACACCGTGTTCTGCGTCGTCGAGTTGCCCGGCAGCGCCACCGTCGCGTAGATGGTGTACGCGCCGGCGGAGTACTCGGCGGCGGGCGGCGACGGCACGCCGAACCCCAGGGTCCCGTTCCTCAGGCTGGGGCTGTAGCTCTCCAGCACCGTGGTGAGGACGGACACGGCGCCGCCGCCGCCGCCGGCGGCCTGCTGCGAGGCGACGAACACGCTGCTGCCGGCTATGCCGGCGCCCTGGGTGTTGATCCCCCACGCGACCCAGCCGCCGCTGCCCTGCGGCGCGCGGAACGCGACGTCGGCGGTGCCGTTCCCCGGGTGGTACGTCCAGTGCAGGGTGGCGCCGAGCACCGGGAGGGCGCTGCACCGCCGGTACGACCGCCCCGCCTGGAACGTCGCGTTCGCCGCGCAGTCCAGCTGCTGGGCCGCCGACGTCGACGCCGCCGCGGCCGCGGACAGTAGCAGCACGGCCGCCGCGAGGAGACACGCCGGGTGACCATGTCCTAGCCGCCTCGCCATGGCAGGCAGTAGCTAGCTCTTCAAATTAATGACTCGCGGCGCAACTGCAACCGTGCAGCAAGCACACGCGGCGGTAGAGAGCGCGCGAAGGCGTGAAGGTGGCGATCGAGAAGGCGAGCCGGACTATATGTAACGTCGAGGGCGTGTGGTTGCAGTTGCACCGCACTGTCCTTTGAAGAGCTTGAGAGTTGAATTTCACAAAGATTGTTTGTTTTTTTAACGGAAAAAAGCCTAATGATATATTTATAAAAAATAATTTATGAATAATATATATATATATATATATATATATATATATATATATATATATATTCTTGGTGGTGTAAAATCCTAGATGGTAAAATAAACATTACTGAAAAACTTTAAAATTAACTCTTAATTTAAAATTTAAATTTTTATTTTAACTAGCAGAAGGGAAAAGATCGGTCCTAAGGGCCTAGCCTCTGCCGTGCCCGGCGAAATTCAACTCTTTATATTTACGAAGACGAGCTTGTGTGTGGAAGAGAGTAGCGCTGGAACACCTGCAGACTATAAGGTAACGATAACTTCACCCAAAAGCTGTACTTCCTTCGTCCTAAAACAAATCAGTTTTTCAGTTTGTAGATATAAAATTTGACTTTTTGTCTTATTAAAAAGAAATTTATGATTAATAATTTTATTTTAATTAGATGATATACCTTATGTGTGACCTATTTTTTAAAAAAATTTTGCAAATAAAATGAATGGTCAAATACTCGACACAAAAATCGAAAAGTTGATTTTTTTATGTGACGGTGGGAGTATTTCTCAGCATTTGACATTGCGCCCTGAACGATGACGTTTCACTGTTTCTGCTGCTGCTGAACATACATCCATGTTCACATCACACCACACGAGTATGCATATTTTTCCATTTAAATATGAAAGATTATCCCATATTTATGATAGCTATGTAAACCATAAAACTGGCCAGTATAATATTTTAGAGACGCTAGATGATGTAAGATGAGAATACGAGGGGAGAAGAACGCAGCTACTTAGGCCCGTTTAGTACCCAAAATTTTTTTCTAAAAACATCGTATTAAATTTTTAGACATCTAAATAAAATTGGACATCTAAATAAAACATTAAATATATATAAACATTAAAACTAATTATATAGTTATGGAGGAAGTAGTGAGACGAATTTTTTAGTCTAATTAGGACATGATTAGTTATAAGTGCTACAGTAACCAACATGTGACTCAAAAGATTCGTCTCGCGGTTTCTAGACGGAATCTGGAATTTGTTTTATAATTATACTAAGTTTAATACTTTAAATACGTGTTTAAAGTTTTGATGTAATATTTTTTTAAAAAAATTACAAACTAAACAATCCCTTAGCGTCGATTTTCTTTTAGGCCGGCGAGGATAGTTGCGGTCTGCGCCAACTACCCCCTGAACTGAAGAAGGCATTCGTTCTCGCACCGGCCCGCGAAAACCTTGGAGCGATCAGCAAACAATCCGTACACGCCGTAGCGAGCCGCCCGTCGCGCTGCGTGCGGTCTATCGCGTAGCGTTCATCGTCCGTTTTTTTCGCAGATGAACCGATCGCCGCCTGATATTTTTTTCTTTTTTTTTTCGAAAAGCAGCCACATGTTTTTCAAACCGCGGGTGTCACGGTGTACGTTGCCGTGACGCGGAGGCCACAGTCACAGACTTCACACAAGATGCCCAGTTGCCCACAGTGGATGCGCCCTCACGCCGGCGGGCCGGAGCTCAGCCTGAGGTGAGCTGAACGACAAGGGCCCAAGGCCATGAACGTGTCGTCCAAGCTTGATCAGCCGCACGTTGGAGATGGAAGAGTGTGCGAAGTTTAGAGCCCCCCTTTCACAAGACATGGGGAGTGGCTGTTTCGTTTTTTCGTGAAAAAGTCAAGAATTATATTTGTAAATAAAAATAATGTATGAATATAAATTTTATATACATGTTTTTACTGATCTAGAAGGCAAGACTGAAAAATAAACTACATTTAAAAATTTTAAAATCTAATCCAAATTTAAGATTGAAAATTTAAAAATTAGCTTATAAGCACAAATAGAAGAAAAAGATGGGTTTGATGATTTTTGCGTGAAGTAGTTTAATTTCTCCAAACCGACTAGACCCTAAGGCCTAAGATAGAAGAGCTGACACAAAACAATTTGTATATAATTTTTTTTACGAAATACATTTGAAAAACCTGTTAAAGGAAACTGATGATTAGTTACGCCGAATATGCTGAAAAGAACGGGCCCATCACTAAGATATTATGACCATACTTAGCTTCACAGGTTACAAATATCGAGAGTCCCGTTGCTTCCAGCCTTCTAGCGATAAATGATACTCCATCTATTTCATAATATAAGACTTTATAATCTTACCTAGATTCATATATATACTAATGAATCAAAAATTATATATATATATATATATATATATATATATATATATATATATATATATATTATGTAGGCAAGGCTAGAAAGTTTTACAATATGAAACAAAGTAATGTAAGACTTTATAGTCTTACCTAGATTCATATGTATGCTAATGAATCAAAAATTAATTATATATATATATATATATATATATATATATATATATATATATATATATATTATGTATGCAAGGCTAGAAAGTTTTACAATATAAAATGAAGGTAGTAACAAATAGCATCCCAGATATGGTAGCACGATAAGATTGGAGAAAATGTGCCATGGAGGGATTTTCTCAAATATATCTGCCAAGCCAATGAAATATATTCGATCATGATATATAGTTGAGCCAGCGCTTGCCACACAGTGCAGCAATAAAACCCTGGCGACATACATAAAGCAAATCTAGATTTGAGGCATGTCCCAGAACAAAATTTACTAAAGCTATAGCTTTCTTGAGCATCTCCTTCTCACTATGTTGGAGTCTAGTGCTTAGGTTTTAGTACCAAGGACTGGCAGCACAAAGCTAGAGCATCTGATGAATCAAGAAGTGGTGGCAGTGTGAATGGTGGGAGAACGCCGCCATTCTTGTGTGCAACGGTGAAAGCACTCCCGCCAAGTGTGTGTGCCATTGCAGCCTGCTGCTTGTTGAGCCCCTCCATGATGCATGAAAATGCTGCAAAGGTCGCACAGCTTTGGAGCAAGGCTTGTGGTGCTCCTGGTTTAATATATAGAACATGTGAGCGATTTCAGAGTAGTCCAACAAGGCCACAATCTTTCGTTAAAGAAAAGAGTGGTCAAACAATGACAAGATAATAGTGGTTGGTATCAATAATAGACTCTAAATATGAAATTCAGCAAATCCCATGCTTCAAATATCCTTTAAATGCTAGCATCTATATTCCACCTAATCTTCTTCAAAGGCCAGCCGAACATATGCGCTAGCTACAGTTCATTGTACACTTCAACACTATACTGAAAAATAACATGGGCATGAATCTCATGACATAATAGATGTGCCAGTAAATCAACAGCGCGGTACCTTTGATGCATTATGTACATTAATGTGTTTAGTTGTTTACCATACCACTAGGTTAGCCATTAGCATTTACGATCTTTCTGGGTGGTGCCTTACCGATAATGCATGATGCATAAGCACATCAATAAACTGAGCAATTGCACATTATCGGTATGATTAAATAGAATGACACTAAAAGCAGGGTGAGCCGTCCCACATAAACTGTACTAATGAACAGTTGGGTTTAACTGCACTGCAAAAGCTGTGCAGTAAAGAACAACTTGGATCGTCTGCGTGGCTCCATAAAAATGAAATTAGGCAGCATGCGTCCTTCACTGTCAAACCCATGCATGATATGTCTCTTAGCATACAGTGGACAAGGTCATAAGGCTATCGTAATTTTAAAACTTTATAGTCATATGTTAGGGCCTCTTGGAAGAAATTCCACCAATCAGTTGCAATCTTGTATTTCTAGACAAAATTCATGCCAAGATCGGAAGCACACTAGAAATAAATCTAGCAATCAATGGAACAGACACACATTTAGGACTACAAACAGCTCTACTAACCACAATGATCATGAAAATTCACTCTAATGTTAGAATCCATGCATTGCACTTCACTGCTAAAACAATGGCCCATCTTTTTTATCCAGTAAGAAAAAAATATCATAAAATTGAGAAGGGCATCCAGTATCGATTTATCATGCAGCACTGTACTCTCCCATATAACAGTATGCCAAAAATAAACCGCGTGTATTGAATGCAAACGTACCTGGAAAGCTCAGAGCAAGGCCAGTGCAACAACCAGCTATTCCAGCATTAACAACTGCCAATGGAACATGACAATTAATACTATATAATAACCTGGTAAGATGTTTCACCTCAAAACTACCAAGATGTTAACAAAAACTAGGAGCTAAAACAATGCACATACTGTCATCTTTGCCACGCAGCCTTCTCAGCAAGCACACAACCAGACTCTGGACGCCAGAGAGAACTGCAAAAGTCTAATCCAACAAATTTTTGCTATAAGCAAGGTGTTTGAAAAATTTCCATGTAAAAATATGCATTAACATTACCAATAGCTAACCTTGGCAGAGGACCCTGCGGTGCTGAATGACCCCTTAAATCCCTTCTTAGTGAACAAACCTTGTCCTGAATAAAGAATAAAGCCATAATTATTTTACAAGAGGAAAAATACTTAGATGCAACAGATGAACTTAACTAATTCATGTACATAGCACTTAACAACAGGACTAATAGCATTTTCATTAACACAAGTATCTATAATCAGACAAAGCAACACAAATTTCTGCACAGGATGTGCTATTTTCTAACACATTATTCTAGATGTGTTACAAATTCTCACAGCCATACGCTAAGACTAAGTTTTGGAGTGAACTTCCTTTGCACAAGATGGGAAGAAGGGTACAAAACTGTAAAATTTCATATCTCTATGTGCCCTAAGAACCAAAAAAAATTCCCAAACTAGAAAAGAAAATCACGGTTAGTATGATACAAGGAACATAGAGGGGAGCATAGAAATTGGGACGGTACCATATCCGACGATAGATCCGATGAAGGCGCCACCGGCGAAGTCTCCGGCGGAACGGATGAGGCACACGGCGGGCGTGGCGGCAAGGGGCGGCGGGGACGCGCTCCCTTCGTTGGGGCTCGTTCCCTCGGCGCCGGCGCCGGCGCCGGCGAGCTCGCCGCCGTCCGACCCGTTCTCGCGCTTCGCCGCCATCGCTGCCTCGCTCGCTCGCCCCTCTTTGGCTCGTTATCGTGTAGAGGCCCTGGGTTTATACGCAAAGCTACAGTGGAGGACAGGGTGGCTGACGCTGCCAAATGGGCCCCACCTGTCATTGCCATCTGTGTGGGCCGCCGGGTTTACGGACCGCAGCCAAGAGGCAGTTTTATTGCTATCCGTAGGCGTTTCTCGCTTGCAAGTCATGCAAAATCCAGTCGAATGCGTGCAAATTTCGTAATAATAACTGATAGCGTTCCATATCACGCACTATGATGGTGTGCTCTGTGAACAATGCATCACTTTCATAAACTTTGGTTACTGCAACCACGGTTTGCAATATCGTTTTTAGGGCCGAAAACCTGAGACGACGATATGGAACCGTGTAAATTTGAATGAATTCGCCACGGTTGGAGTAGAAATCACATGGTATCCCACAGATATCATGATATTCTCGGTGATAATCACTATGGTTTTTGCAATATTAATTATTATACCATTATATTTCTGTCCTCACGTAACAGAAAGCATAAACTTCATACATAATTACATTATATATACAAAAATTAGGTTCTACTACCTAGGTACTACCTAGGTGCAGTTATTTCTCTCAGATACGGAAACACCTTAATATGAGATATTATCGATATTAATAATCATAATATATATCAATAATTGCGATGGCACGATCAATATTGATAACCATGGTTCGGAAATAAAACTATGAGATATGTCACCATGTATCACCAAGTGTTTTTACCTTTTTTTTTAAAAAAAATAAAATCTCGCAAAATTTTTCAAACCATATCAAGACTTGCTCGAGCGACAATAATCGGTATAACACAAACACTGACTTCAACATGTTCCATACCTTGTGAGTTCGTGACAATGACTATGTTCTTGTTCTGATAAAAATGTGAAAGCTTATTTGATTTATTGATAGGTATTTAGTAGTATACTAATATAAATTAAAAGTCTATTCTACAAAGTTGAGATGATAAACTTATGTAGAAACTTTTTATAAAAAAAACATAACCAGTTCAGAAAACATGAGCAGAAAAACCGACAAATAATCTAGCTAAAAGAACACAGCAGTTACTCACACCAACAATTATAGAACATCAAACTTTATCATTTGATGTACTATCTCTGTTTTATATGTAAGTCTTTCTGGTTTTGTCTAAATTTATTGATGGATGAATGTATATATTTTATATATATGTCTAGATTCATTAACATTATAAGAATCTATACAATGCTAGAAAGACTTATATTGTGAAACGGAAGGAATCCTAGCCAAGAAGCATATATACTATCAAGACTGATTTATTCTAATTCCAAGAAATTGTCAGGCAGGACAGACAGTACTACCTCCGTCCCAAAAAGATTTCATTTTCGGTTTCTCTTATTTGTCCTAAAGCAACTTTATCTTTAAGCGATTATTGTATTAGTTTTGGTGAAGTAGAGAACAAACACATTAGAATTTGAAAAAATAGGGGACAAATGTATTGATGTTTGAAAGTGTAAAAGGAATTCTAATCTTTATATCATTCTATAGTTATATATGAGAAATGCTAAAGGTAAAGTCTTTTGGAGACGAAGGGGTACTTCATTTTTAGCCTATATCACATATACCTATACGAAGCTACAAATACCAGAATACCTCTCACTTTTTTAAACCCCAAAACATTTATACTCTACCTTTTCAAATCTCAATATATTTGCCTCCCAGTTTATCAAACTTCAATGTAATAATTTCTAAAAAATAAAGTCTTTCTCCAACCAAGAAGGTTAGTAAAAAGGAAACCTTTTTTGAATGGAGGTAAGGTAGCACTCAGTTTAGTATGGGGGAGCCAAAGTTAGCTTCCCAGTTGAGGAACACCAATAACTGGTCTTCGCATATCAAGACTACTTTGGACATATAGTCACATCAGATATCACCAACTTCCTATGGTCAGAGGAGAAATCAACGGGAGGGAAGCTGCGGGCGCATCCAGTGTCACCTGACAGAAAAAACAATGAGTTCTCAGTTGTCTATAGATGCAGTAGTATGCTGCTAAATTTGCAACAATTTACAGGTTACAAGTAGCTCTCAAGCTGTAGAGAATCAAGAGCTTCCGTGGAAAAAAAAAGGAGACAATAGCTCTTTTTGTGTTACTAGCTATAGTTAGCTGGCTGAACCTTCTTTACCAAAGTCATGGAAGAGTTTTAATACTATTTCAGAGCAAATACAACATATCGTATGGGCAAATATGCTTTGACAAAGTGAATAGGACAAAAATCTATACCTCCTTAAACACAGCACTGTAGGAAGCATCCTTGAAGCCCTGCATTCAAACCAGACGAATATAATTCTGAAATATGATTTAACGAAGAAGCACGCACATACAAGAGAAGAAGATGAAACAGGGTTGTTTGACAGATCTGTTGCTCACTAATTTCCTGAACAGCTTTAAGGATGCCATATTTGATTCACTAATTTTTGCTCTGAAAGTGTGAATTCCATATTTCTCTACTGCAAATGCCATCATGATCAATATTGCTTCTTGACCAAGTCCCTTTCCACGGCTGTAACAAAAGACAATTGAAGGATGAGTAAAATGATCGAACACTATCCGTCCATCAATTTCTAATTGCAAAACACTACTTTTCTTCTCTACCTGAAGTATAATATACAAAGAGTTAAACAAATACTTTAAAGTAATATGTGCATAATTGCATTGCAAAGTTAGATAACATATTCCCTTGCTAACTTCCCCATAAAAAGGATTCATTTGCTAATTTGACACTATATCTCTTGCAATCATCAATTTAAGCCCTCAACAAAAATGTTCAGGTCTCCGAAAAAATAAGATATTCAGCCATATGGAGCCAAATGTGATGCCAGCATCTGGACTCAATTCCTCAAAACTTACATACATGAAAAGGAGGTATTTGTGTAATTCCCATGAATCAGAAAGGACAAGATGGAGAACAGTACCACCTCTTGTGTTCAGCTATCATAATCTCTATCTCTGCAAGTCGCAAATCATCAGGATCGTTCATATAGATGTTGACGTCACCAACCATAGCTGCAATGGATATCACAGGGCATAAATGCTAGCAAGAACTGGGAAGCAGTTGGAGTCGTTGGACATCAAACTAAAGAGAAATTTCGATCTATAGCACAAAATAGATGCTGGTACAAAAAAATAGCACAAAAAAATTCCCCCTTTCGACCAGAAGCATAGGCCACCGATTTTTCTTCAATTCATAACATTCCCATCACATTTTCTGTCCAGGTCGATTGTCTATCCAAAATTCTTAGGGGTGAGAAAATACGAATTCGCCCTTAGTCCTTCACATATGAATTGTTGGGTTGGGCCTAGCTATTGTTCGCTTGTTCATCGGAGGAGTCAACTAGCGGGGTTGCGTGATGCCACAGAAAGGGTGATGGCTGCAGTAGCTGTTGGTGGCTTGCATGACTGTGTGTGGTGGTGGCGGGGAGCGGTTGGTGACTTGGTCAGTGTTGCTGACTGGTGGGCTCAGTCGACACTGGAAGCTGGCGGCTTGATTAACTGCAGCTGGTGGCTTGCTCAACACGGTCCATCCTTGCCAGCAAGAGCTGGGTTTTGGGATGAGCCACCAGTCATCACCGTCAACAGCAAACTCTATCCCCCTGTGGCTGCGCGCCATCGTGCCGGTTGCTAAACGCCGCCATCGTAACCCTTCCTAAGGCATCACATGAGCCAGGATCCAGCCCAACCAAGTCATAGGGTCCAATATACAGAGAGGAGCAAGGGTAAATGATAAGTCATTCTCCATCCCAACTCACGGACATGAACGATAAATGTGAAGGGAGTGATACGAATTGAAGAAAGACTAGTGGCCTATGCTTCTGGTCGAAAGGGGTAAATTTTGTGCTATTTTTTGGTACGGGCATCTTTTCTATGCTATAGATCGAAATTTTTCCAAACTAAAAGCATCAACGTAGCTACAGAACTGAAAGAACCACGCTAAAATAAGACCTAATTTAATCAGTTAGCAAACGAAATTGCTTTTAGTAGCACATGACTGGGCTAATCAGAGGTGAACAGAAAGGTGAACAACACTAAATCAACTGATCAATAATCATATATCCACATATACTGATATACCACAACATGGATATGGTTTTATGATTTTATCCCATATAGCTGCCCAACGAATTTGGTATGGAAGAGTTAATTGTATAATCTGCTAATACAATATTTCATAGTAGTATCCCTTTCTGCTAAACGGCCAGTTCCAATTATTTCAGCGTAACCCTTGTTTCCCCATTCATGACCACAGTCCACAGGCTGAAGCCAAACAAGCCAACATATCACTGTGCATACCAAAAGCGATGTACACAGGACCTTAGCGAACCTTCAGTGTGCGGGTTGCCGACCACGAACTCTCCATCGATTAACTCCTTGTCAAGCACTATGAACGTATGCTCTGCGAGCAAAACATGAAACAGAAAACATAATGAATAAATTGCAACATCTCATCACCACATCGAGGCATCCTACAAGTGGGGGATGGAACAGAGATGGGGGTGGGGGGGGGGGGTGGGGAGCCGAACTGAGGGGGTCGAGGGTCCAGGAGCGATGGACGTCGAACTCCTGGTCGAGGGAGAGGGGCTCCGACGCGGT
The DNA here is from genome assembly GCF_000231095.2 of Oryza brachyantha. Lineage (NCBI taxonomy): Eukaryota > Viridiplantae > Streptophyta > Magnoliopsida > Poales > Poaceae > Oryza > Oryza brachyantha. The sequence goes on along the minus strand of NC_023165.2, from coordinate 4,162,736 downwards.
GGCCTCCAGCAGCGCCGGATCCTGCATCCACTCGTGGTACCGCGGCACGTGCTCCCGCAGGTACGGCACCAGCACCGCCCGCTCCCCCACCGCGTACCAGCTGCGCTTGCTGACGCCTCCTTCCTCTCCGTCCACGGCCGCCGCCGCCGCTGCCTCCGCCGCCTCCATTGCGAGGCCGTTCCGTAGGCAGCCGAATGGGCTCGTGCTCGGCCCAATACATCAAATTTGGCCTACGAACAGCCTCACGGTCTCTCTGGTGGGCCAGGGGTGGGCATTCGATTAAAAAAAAAAAAGATAAAGATATCATTATAATTTTATAAAATTAGAGATATGCCATCCTGATCCACATGTCATTGACTCGTACGGGCTCCATATGTCATTAAGATATCAATGATATTTTTTAACTTTACAAAATTATAATGGCATGTTTGCAAATTTCCAAAAAAAAATGAGGCTCAATTTAAATTATTTTATATTTTGTCTTAATTTAATTGTTTCCTAAATTATATTTATACATGTGTTCTTGTCGTGATATTAAATATTTTAAATGTTAAATTTCAAGTTTAGATTTTTTTTCTAAATTTAGTTGTGAATGAAACCTAAGAGTTTATCCAAGAGCATGGCTAACATTTGGCTATACAAACCTTAATTTAGCTGTTACATTCTCTAGAGTGATGTACATTATAATAGACTTTTTATTCTCACTTTTCAAATCCTAATGGCTAGTTATAAATATGGAGCCAAAATGTTGAATGTGTGTGGTAGCGATTGATCGTGGGACTACAACATTATTGCCGGGTATATAGAAGTTGCTTTTAAAATAATAAACATATCTATTGAACCTTAATTAATCATATGCTATTTATGTTTGTTATTTTGCGTACTACTTATAAGTTAATTCTAACTAGTGAAAGGAATGAGTCCCTAGGCTTCATCCGTACTGAGTGAAAGGGATAACAACTCCCCGGGTGCAGATCCCCTGGAGTTGGTGCTAACTCCACCAGGTGGATTTGCTCAAATCTCAGCCATCCTTCTAATCATGTGTCTGAGATTAACCTCTCCCTAATATAATTCCCTTAACCAGTGTTGTTTTACATATAAAACACTTCATTTCATCATTGAAATAAGCAACACATTTTTTTGTGCATCGTCATTCAAATTCAAATCGACATGGTTTACCTTTATATTTGAAAAAAAAATGTGTTAAACATTATTGTTTGCATTTTCTAACAACATGTGCATACAATCAAGAAACCATAGGCATTTTCTTCTTCACCAAACAAATATATCTTGTTAGATAAAATGCAAACAATAATGTTTAACACATTTTTTTCAAATATAAAGGTAAATCATGTCGATTTGAATGACGATGCAAAAAAAATGTGTTGCTTATTTCAATGATGAAATGAAGTGTTTTATATGTAAAACAACACTGGTTAAGGGAATTATATTAGGAAGAGGTTAATCTCAGACACAGGATTAGAAGGATGGCTGAGATTTGAGCAAATCCACCTGTGGAGTTAGCACCAACTCCAGGGGATCTGCACCCCAACTCCCCTCGATTTCTCGAACACATTATTACGTTTTTTTTTTGGCAAAACATTCTATATAAAACTTTGAAGAATCATATTAATCATTTTTCCGGTTTACAATAGCAAACAGATCTTAATCAATCATTCACTAACGGTCCTCGTTTCGTATGATCATCTTCATTTTGTTCAAACCTTCAATCACACTTAATTAATTGCTTTTAGCATTTTATATATAAATGTTATGTGCAAGAAAAAGAAAATAGTCTATATAGTATATACACAAAAGCGCACAAAACTATGCAGAAGAATTTGGATATGTCATAGATTTGATAATGAATTAATTCCCCACGAATTAATTTATACGAAAATACGTAGTACATCCACACATGCATGCGTAGTATTGTCTTAAAAAAAAAGAAAAACGAGGATCCTGTGGGGGTTGAAATCCTACGGAAAATTGGTGCCACATTACATTTTGAATAATTCGCTTGTGTTTCCCGAAAACACTGATTGAAGTTAGATACGCCATGCGCCCAAACTATAGGCCCTCATCTTTTTGTTGCTCTTGTGTATATACTTATATGATAAAATTTGTATTTCAACCTTAAATTTAAAATTGGTTTTATGATTTTTTACAATATATTTGACATTTTCTTTTAATATGTCAAAAGATGACCAGATAGTTATCTTTTCATGCACATATTCCTGCAGTTCAATAATTAAGCAGAAGCTGGCAATCTTCGTAGCCGTGCCTTGGAAGCCAATTACAAGGACCATCATAAATCGTAATCATCACAGCAACATCGGCATCACTAAAAAAGCCCCCCAATAAGAAACATTCTCCGGCCCGAATCCTTCACATCACATCCATCACCACGTACGCCGTGTGGGTGAGAGCGAGGCCCTCTCGAGTGCGGCCACCAAATCTTCCATTGTGCAATCAGCGTTATTGGTTAGGGACCGTTCTTAGGATCAGGCCACATAACCTCACCTAGCAAAAATGTCATCATAAGCTAAGCTGCCCAGAGCACACCGGCATACTCACTGATTTACTGAAACTGAGCCTGTAGCTGGAAAGATACGCATGCTGCATCTAATTAAGTTACCCTACTATATCACAGGCCCCATCAGGTTCCCTTTGATACGATACTCCTTTCATACTAAGGCCGGGTTCCGCTGGGGTATATATCCGGTGCAGTAAATATACTAATAGATTAGTATATTATTAATTAATTATTGGTTATGAAAAATCTAAAAAATAGATTAATATGATATTTTAAAGCAACTTTTCTATAAAAAGTTTTCACAAAACACACACCATTCATCAGCTTGAGAAGCGTGTGTATGAAAAACGATGGAATCTGAATATATAAGAGGATGTGCCAAACATACACTAATTCAGTTAATCAGTTCACATAGGGTCTTATTTTTTTTGGCTTTTTTATAAAAAGGCCAAACATAATATTTACAAACAAAAAATAATTGGTGAATAAAATTTTTATATACTTATTCTTAAAATAGACTTCGGCAAAAAAAACTTTAAATTTAAGATTAAAATTAAAATTTAAACATAAACAGATGCGAAAAGATGGGGTGAGAGTATGCAGTAAGCATGACATGTGTACCTGTATCCATAGCTGGAATTTTGTCGCTGTTCAATTGCTGCTTTTTACACCTACAGATGGATCCTGCAGAAGTTGGCACCACACAAAGAAGACCCATATGCAGCCTTCTTTCTGGAGCCGTTTCCCTTGCCTTCAAAGCTAAGAAGCCATCAAGAAAAATAAAGCCACTAAACCAACAAACGCACACTCTCCACACCCCACCCATCATCATCGCGCCCACGCCCAACTAAAACCCCACTTACGCGCACAAACAAATCCGAATTAACACACGACGCTAAAACGTCGCACGCACGCTCGCTCGCTCGTAGCTGCAGCCTCGCACGCCACGCCACACCACCGCGCGGCTGGTCGGTGCAATGCGGCAGCGACGGTGCCATGTGGCCGGCGCCACGCCGCTGCAGCTCGTCGCCGTCGCAGTACTCCTCGCGGCGGCGACGGCGGCGGGAGGGACGGTGGTGGGGAGGTGCACGACGTCGACGGCGTTGAGGACGTACGCCAAGTGCATCGCGCTGCCGACGCAGGGCGCGACGCTGGCGTGGACGTACGACGCGCGCAACGCGACGCTGGACGCGGCGTTCACGGGGTCCTTCATCTCGCCGTCGGGATGGGTGGCCTGGGGCGTCAACAGGGACGCGCCGGCGATGACCGGCGCGCGCGTGGTCGCCGCGTTCTCCGACCCCTCCACCGGCGCGCTCCTCGCGCTCCCGTTCGTCCTCTCCCCCGACGTCAAGCTCCAGGCCTCGCCGCTCGTGTCCCGCCCGTTGGACATCCCGCTGCTCGCCTCCTCGGCCTCCCTCGTCGGCTCCGCGCGCACCGTCCGCGACGGCGCCACCGTGACCATCGCCGCCACCATCCGCCTCTCCCCGAACCGCACCAAGCTCCACTTCGTGTGGAACCGGGGGCTGTACGTGCAGGGCTACTCGCCGGCCATCCACCCGACCGACGCCTCCGACCTCGCGTCGCACGCCACCGTGGACATCCTGACGACGGCCACGGAGGCGTCGCCGACGGCGTCCGCCGCCCTGCAGTGGGCGCACGGGTCCCTGAACGCCCTGTCGTGGGGCTTCCTCCTCCCGATGGGCGCGGCGGTGGCGCGGTACCTGCGGCCGTGCGCGTCGACGGGGCCGGCGTGGTTCTACGCGCACGCGGCGGTACAGGCGACGGGGTACGCCCTCGGCGCGGCCGGGTTCGCGCTGGGGCTGGTGATGGGGTCGGCGTCGCCGGGGGTGACGTACAAGCTGCACCGCGGGCTGGGCGTCGCGGCGGCGACGGCGGGGAGCCTGCAGACGCTGGCGATGCTGTTCCGGCCGAAGACGACGAACCGCTACCGCAAGTACTGGAAGTCGTACCACCACCTGGTCGGGTACGGGTGCGTGGTGGTCGGGGTGGTGAACGTGTTCCAGGGGTTCGAGGTGATGGGCCTCGGCGCGTCCTACTGGAAGCTCGGCTACTGCATGGCCATGGCCACCCTCGTCGGCGGCTGCGTGGCGCTGGAGGTGAACGCCTGGGTCGTCTTCTGCCGGAGGCAGCAGGAGGAGAAGCTCATGCGTAGGGAGGTCGAGGACGTCGTCGTCGTCAAGGACAGGGCAGCCGCCTTCTAGCCATTACATGCATACGTACACATGCATGGCATGACAGCGATCAATGTGTTCAAGATGCAGCACACTGACGCCAATCAATCCAAGGGCACGAGCCTGGCACTGGTGTGTGATTGTGATTTTGCTACAGGAAATGCTCTTTCTTGTGTCTTCGTTGATTCTGTATACGCACGTATAGGAGCAATTCATGTACAAGTTGTTTCGGTCTCGACTTCCAACCAAGTTTATCAGAACTAAACCTTGTGTACAGTAATTTCATGGAAACATGGAAGATGATAGCTACTCTCTTCGTGTTTTTTTATGCCGTTGACTTTCTGATTTACGTTTGACCATTCATCTTATTCAAAAAATTTATCCAGATATACAAAATTATAAATCATACTTAAAGTTACTTTAGTAATAAATCAAATCATAATAAAAAATCAATAATTATAAAAAAAATTTAAATAAGACGAAAGGTCGAACAAACATATAGATAAAAAAGTAAATGGACTTTAAACAAAAAAAACAGAGCGAGTATGACAATTCAACCACGGTAACGGCCCAACGGGGACCCGGGGAAAATAGGCCAAACGCCTCGGCTCCACGATCACACCGGATAGTAGATGAATTGATATCCGCGACACGGTTTATCACTGACACGTGGATATAATGTAGAACATATTATAATTTAAATTTGGCGTATATATGAACTTGGAGTAATACATACGAACGTCTCCTGTGAATGCAGAATGTTAACCATGCACGAGAACCATTTAATTCAAAATACAATTAATTGGTTCACTCATGCTGAGTGATTGAATATTTTGCATGACTAAACACAAAAAGCATAGCTAATCTAGCCATTATTCCTAGCTAATCCATACATCTATAAAAGTTCTTACATACTACATGTTTCCTAATAAGCAACTAGTTTCTCTATCTGCAAAATATTTAAGGAAGGAAAAATAGTGTTTTGCATCTAATCGTTGGTGAACCTGTTCGACGGTGGACAGAGAAGACTGCTTAAGAGCATTCACTGTGCTTTTACGTAGCGAGTGGTCTCAGCTCACCATGTAGAAGCTATAGAGCCAGCTCAGCCTATGACATGCCTCCACAGATATCCTCATTGCTTGCAGAGGGAATGTGAGCCTCGGCTCTAAGCACACAAAAAACAAGGTTGGGGAGCACGCTATAGAGTCTTTGTTTTTGGCGAGTGGCCTGCATCATCGGATTTGCACCCTCTACTAGAGTGTGTCGCCAGTTAGGCCATCGAGCTCCGTTGCCCCTGAGGCTAGAGAGAGGAGACTGGAGCTGGAGCTTGGGCTTTGCTACAACGGGAATCCCTAGGGGGTGGAGAGGCGCCGGTGAAGGTGGCCAACGAATGGGGACGGAGGACACGGTGCCAATAGAGGAGGATAGGGCGTGGCACCAACAGAGGAGGATGTGAGGACGTGATGCTAGCGGAGGAGGACAGGAGGGCATGACACCAGTGGAGATGGATGAGAGAGTTGGTGTCAATGGAGGGCAATGTGAGAGAGTGGTGTGAAAAATGACAGATTTGATGTGAAATTGAAGAGAAATTATTATGAGTCCTATTTAGAATAGTCTATATTGTAAGTGTTTATTCGTTCCGGAGAAAAAACAAAGGATTGAATTTCTTTAAAAGGCATTAGGTTTGTTGAAATGAAGTAGAGAAAAACCAAATGAAAATTTTCTATTCCTACAAGTTATAGAGAGAAAACATAGAAATTTTTCCATCCAATTAAACTTCTTCGAAAAAATCGTATGGATTAATGTTGTCATCCATTCCTGTTGCTCCATCTTTTCTATTCCTATAGGTTAAAATTCTTCAAAACTGAATAGACACTGAGAAGAGTCTCTCTATATGTTATTTCATCTAGATGACGCACAGAGACCACTCATCACTCATACGAGTGGTATATACAGTGAATGCCCTGAGTTACAGTCATAGCTATAGATGTAGCTGATCCGGGTCCCAAGGCAAAGGATGTTTCTAAAGTACCTCGAAAATGGATAGCAACCATCTGTTCATTTTGATGAAATGGATCTTATTTCCCTTGTACGTATAGATGTATATGTTGACGATGAGGAGGGGATTGCTAACAGTGCATAGTTATGGGGAGGCCACGACGACTGGCCAGTCAACAACACCAATTAATGGCGGCGGGCGAGATGACACATAGTCAAAATTGTTCAGAAGTCCAAACCACCCCTTATTAGCGTGAGATGAAACATCTAAACCGTCTATTATGAAGTTGGATTAGTGTCCTACCACACTACTACCGCTAATAGTATTGGGTACGGTAAATACACCTAAGGTAAAAATGCTCAATTTGGTTGGTTAGCTCATTTTGCCAAACCACACATCTTAGTGATGCCATAGTTTATTATCGCGGTGTTTAGTTCATCCCCACAACCGTGACAGGTGACATTATACTTAGCACATATATCCACGCATTTCACACCCATTTGGCAAAAAGTAATATGGTAAAGTTAGCCACCAACCAAACAAACCCATCACTCCAGAAATGTAGCGGCGGTTTTACGGTCAAAACCGATTAGCTGAGAGGTAACATACACATAGATAGCAATAGCATTCTCATCATGATGTTCTTCCCGGTGTTGGATATAGAAAAGAACTGCAATGTTTTGCGAATTGCAGGTCACAATTCCGTCTAGACGACGGCGATTGTTTTGTCATTTACGAATTGCTGGTGTATGTGCTTATTCGAGATATTATTCCAGCTTGGGCCCTCTTCATCTCAAAATTAAAAAATAAAAGCTCTACCAACTTTGGATAGTTGGGAGGGACATATTGTCCATCAGTTAGCTATCAGCACTCAGCAGTCAGCACTTTGGACTAAATCGCTGGTCATGTTCACACGGCTGAGTTGGGATAAGTGTAGTGGGACACTTTTGCCAAAATGCCAACCCTTTTTTTTTTTCTCCATGGCCTTTTTGGTCACTGGAGTGTGGATAGTGAGCGATGCTCCTTTATTTGTTCATGAATTCAACCCATTCTCAACCCAATTCCGCACGGGCTACTTTGGTGGAGCCGGAGAAACAATTTGTGCTACTTTGTTGAAATCAAACTCTTAGACTAAAACTTGATTTCATGCACATCATCTATACTACTTTAAATGTATCTAGTGGTGGTGGCAGTCCCACTGTTTCTTCTATAGTTCTTTTGAATTAGTCCATGATATTTCTTGATATTATGAAATAATCCATATTTGGTTTAAACAATTGATATTACTATAGTTGATAAAAAAATCCTATAACATTTTGTAATACATTTCCATAGCAAAGCATGTGTATTTTGCTAGTAGTAGAAACAGATGAATGACATGTTTGAGAGTTTTAGATTCTGAGAAGCAGTTGTTTGGTAGTTAGGGGCTGTTTGGTTGATTACCATAACTTGCCTAAGTTTGCCACACCTCAAGTTAGCTAAATTTAACCAAGTTAGGTGTGTGTTTGGTTTGTGCCACACTTGTGACAAGATTCTATTTTCAATATACATGGCCCACATGTTAATGACACAGGAAAGTGTGGCACACTTGTCATATGGTAGCTAAAGTGTGGCTCCATTTTTGTTAGCCAAATTTTAGGCAAGTTAGCTAAAATATTATGGCAAGCTTAGCCAAATTAAGTATACCATCCAAACAGCCCCTTAATTTCTGAGAATCTGAAGAACTCTGAAACTCAGTCAGCTCTGGCTTCTTAGTTCATTTTTCAGAATCTATAACTGCAGATTCTCAGAAGATATGGACTGTTTAGGACAGTTTTTGGTAGAAGTAATTTTTCAAAAAACTGCAGCTAAGAAAAACTCCCCAAATAGGCCCGAGGAACCCATACATGCAACCCCTTATTCTCCACTGACGATTTCTTGCAAAAAAATTTCCACTGTTGCGGCTTCTAGAGGTCTTAGCTAAAACTACATTGACATTATCTGGACGACTCTGACTAATTGACTTGCTGTGATAGGTACTAATGTACTAGTGACAAAGATTCTAGTATGAACTTTTCTACATACAAACACACAGTATACTTCAGTTATAAGAAGAAAAATAGGCACAAGAATACAAGACACGCTCTCTTAGAACGCTTTAGAACAAGCTTTGTTGCCAGCAGATTTCATGGCAGATTTTCACGAAGCAAAGAATGGTCTCGGAGAGCCGCCATTGGAACTGCAGAGCAGAAGATCAGATCCCAGGTCGCCGACATACAGTCCAGCTAGTGGCATCTCGACCCGGGGCAGTTTTCTACGCCGCTCATTTCCACCGGAGTGGTTCTACCAATTCTAGAAATTTTGCCTGCAGCTCCTCATGATCCTTTTGAATGATACATTAGTCCTGCAACAGTTTCATGTTCAGCCTACTATTATTATAAGTGGTATGCTAGTAATTGTAAGCGCCATAAAACAACCGAGTTATTAATATTTACTAACCAAAATAGTGTTATATATTGATGTTGAGCACATATAACCATTTCAGGGATATAGACTGATGGACGATGAAACTTGATCGATAGATGACCTATGTAGAATTTGAGCATATTTAGAAAACATAACGCCTTTACCAGTATTATAAGACTAGGATAGGAGGGTGATTGTCTGGTTTTTCAATAAAAAATGGCAAATGCCATATTGGTAAGGAAAAATAGTTTACGAATACAAATTATATATATATATTTCTAGCGATCTAAAAGCCAATGCTGAAAAATAAACTTCGATAAAAAAACCTAAAATCAACTCTGTATTTTGAAAATTTAAATGTTTTTCATAAGGCAAAAGGTAGGGACGTAGGCATTTTTTACATTTCTCTTATATATATTTGTATCTTGCTTAAGCCGGAAAAGCTCATTTCTACTTCATCCATTCTAAAATATAGATACCTTTGGATTCAGATACAATTTTTGAAATGCTAATTTGACCAATAATATTTATAAAAATAGGTTATTTTAGATTAGAAAATAGTTACATACTCCATATTACGATAGTTTGTTTAATGATAAATCTAATAACATCATTATTGTGCCATCGATTTTTCTAATATTTTTCTATTAATATCAAAGTTTTAAAAATTTGACTAGCATTATTCTAAAGATTGCTACGTTTTAAAATGGATGGAGCAGATGCTATCAATACAGTGGTATGCAGACAATACAACACTATCACCGTACTGTAGGTTAGAGCTCGTGATCCATTCTAGCATTCGATATAGTGATGACCATGATTTTGATTGGATGATAAGAAAAATTTAATATATCTTTGAAAGATCTACTCCCATCATTTTTTTATTTGGCGCCATTGACTTTTAGTTATATATGTTTGACCATTCGTCTTATTAAAAAATATATAATTATTGTTTAATGTATTACTAAAGAAAATTTAAGAAGACTTATAATTTTTTATATTTACATAAAAATTTTAAACAAAACTAATAGTCTAATAATCAAACGTTGATAAAAAATCAACGACATTAAATAAAAAAATCAGACGGGAGTATCAGCTAGCATCTGCAAATATCCAAACAATAGGTGTACCGTGCACATATGCTGGTTGGTTGGTGCATGAGATGCGTCAGACGTACAAATGTACAGTTCTAATATACGAGCCTTACTTAACAGCACCAGCAAATGCCTGACCCATGTAATTTGTGGAGAATAGGATGCTTTTTCTGCATAAGTGGCGCTCTTCTTATAACTGAACCTTTCCCCTGCCCCTGACCCCTCCGAATCCGATGATCCCCTGCCCCTGCCCCTGCCCCTGACCCCTCCTTCCATTGGGCACCTCGAGCGCGACTTACCCAAACCAACCACCATTAATCTCCGGTGAAAAAGAAAGAGGTAACCTACAGTTGTTTCGTAATTCTTGTGTAAAATGGTTAATGTTAGTAGCTCATGCTTTAGTCTACAGCTGTTTCTGTTCCGAATTCAGTTGGATTCCCATGCCTGTTCTTGATTGGGCGATTCTGTCCTGGATTTTCTTGCCCTTGTTTGAGCAACAAGAAGAATTTGGAAGGGAGATGGTTCTTGATTCTGTTATGGCTTTCAATTCATGTGAGCGGCCAAACATTTTAGTTATTTTTCTTCACGGAATTAACATTACTCCATGTCTCTAAATCTCAGTTTTTGTAGTATGTAATGCATAATTTGTCAACCTTTGCTCTTCTTCACTTGTTCCTGTCATTTTCCTTTGTAAGTTTTCCATGAATCATACTGTGTGTGTTAGCTTGCGTCCACGTACAGACATACTGTTCATACTGTAATTTTGCGTTTGAGCTGGGCCTTGGGGTTTACCGCGGTGCCTAATTCGCACCCAACATCAATTTACCTTCTTATTTATACTAAAATTAGCTTGTGTGCGCTAAAGAGGATGCGAATTTTCAGATCGTTAGGGTACTTGCAGATTGAATTTCGTTTTCAATTTTTGTTCCCAATTTTCAGACCAGCATGCTCTCCTATTTCAGGGAAACTCCATATCACTGAAAGCTCAGATCTTGCGGGAATTGGTGATCTTTGAGTTGAATTCCTTCAGACTGTAAGTCCAAGCTATTTATCCCTCAGATCCCCTCCTGATTAGTAAGTTAAATGCTTTGCTAATCTGCTCTGCAACTGTAAGCTAAATATTCTTCCATATTCAGGGTCCAATTGTTGTATAGAAAGGTATTAGCATCAACTTTTTGTGCATGCCCTGGTGAGTTTATCTGCATTTAGACAACTTTATGCTAAAAAACACATTTCTCTGTCTGTCCTCTCCTCAGTGCAGTCTTTGGACACCTGCAATGGCAGCTTACCAAACTGGCCCTGTCTCCAAGCCACCGATGCTGAACACTGAAATCATCACCCAAAAGGTCACCGGCTTCACTGCTGAGACTGCAGCCAAAGAGAAGCCCATAGGCTACCTCGATGTTTTTGTACACCAGGCACGCGACATTCAGAACATATGCATCTACCACAAGCAGGATGTTTATGCAAAGCTGTGCCTCACGAGTGACCCAGACGTGTCATGCTCGACCAAGGTGATCAATGGCGGTGGCCGCAACCCGGTGTTCGACGACAGCCTGAGGCTTGATGTGCGCACCGTGGAGGCTTCTCTCAAGTGCGAGATATGGATGCTGAGTAGGGTGAGGAACTATTTGGAAGACCAGCTTCTTGGCTTTGCCCTTGTTCCTCTGGCAGACATTGTAATGGCTGATGGGAAGCTTGCCCAGGAGTTCTCCATGACATCCACTGACCTGCTCCACACCCCTGCTGGATTTGTTCAGCTGTCACTGTCCTATGTTGGCTGTTCTCCAGATGTCATCCCCATTTCAGCACCCAATAAATCGGCGTTATTAGTGAACAGTTCTGGTAATGAACACTCTGTCCCCTGTGAGCTTGAAAAGATTGAATTCCCAGACCTGAATGTGGTGAAGGAGAACCAAATTATGGTCTCCAAGTATTTCGAGATGGAGACATTGGGGTATGAGAATTCAGTTAAGATTGACAATGCAAAGTTACTGCAATCTGATGCAGCAGCTGTGCCTGGTACTGAAATATTTGACAAAATTCTCGATGAGTATCGGGAGGGAAGCCCTCAAAGTTGCGTCTCAACCACAGACGACTCCACCGGCACATCTGTCACCCCACAGTCAGTTTCCGAGCCATCAGATACCACTGCTGCAGCATCTCCAACTGGAAGCCAGAGGGACAAAAGCCAAGATGCTACCGACGGCGACGCAGATTCTTCTGAGGTGCCACTCAAGAGTGAAGCTGTCAAGCCAGTGATCAGCATCAACCTCCAGCCCGGGGAGTCAGTTGTTCAGGAGGACATAGTCAACATGTACATGAAGAGCATGCAGCAGTTTACTGAATCCCTTGCAAAGATGAAGCTGCCATTGGATGTCGACACCAGCAGCAGCCCCTCAACTGAAGACAACACTGACTCGAGTACGACTGAGAAGCCATCCCCATCGAAGGGTTCTAGGGTCTTCTATGGAAGCAGAGCCTTCTTCTAAGTTGCTGATGCTAATAAGTAGGATCGTGTATTAATAGGCGTTGTTCGCATTTGTCGGACTGGCTATTATGTGCTTAATAGTAGTTATATGATCCCTAAGTTTCTGCTGCTGCAATAAGTTTTTAGGACTCCCTCTACAGTCTACACTTGTACTGCTTATATATAGTGAAATATAAGCGTTTTGGAATATTTCCACCCGAGTTGTAACTTGTAGTAATCTGTAGTTTCACCTTGTGTACCCGTTCTTAATGAAGGCAATGTCATGAACGAATCCTATAACACTAAGAACAATAGTGACAACTAGTTAGGCTTTTGAATGGTATGAAATTCAGAGTAGGCTCAATGAACAATGGATATGGAATGGCTAGGACATTCTTGTTCTTTCGGAATTCGGATGACAAACAATCTCATCTTTTACCGTATGCTTAAAAAGAAAAGTGTTCAATTAGAATAAAAACACAACTCAATTGGTCTTAGTTAGTACTCAGTACGGAGTAAAAGAAGGCGGGAGACTCTCAAACGAGGAAAAGGATCTTTTCGAAAGAATTGAACAAGGTGAGGTGAGAATTTCATGTACGGTTCAGTAGAGGGAATTTCATGTACGGTTCAGCAGAGGGACAAGAAGGATGACTTACCTGTCGACTTTTCCACTATCAACCCCCTTATTGCTTATAAACCAAAATTTTAATTTTAAGGTTTTTATCGTAGTTTATTTTTTAGCCTTTGTTTTCAAATCGTTAAGAACACGTATATAAATATCGAGCAATTTTACTATCCTTAAGAAAATACCAAGATGTATCATAATATCTATTATAAAAGTTAATACCTCTAGCCATTAAAGTAATACCTCTAGTCATTTTCTTATGAGAGGTACCAAAATTTTAAGCGTAAATTTCAGTATCTCAAGATAATTTTATAAATATGTCATTTGGACTTTTTTTTGTCTTGAGGGCCAAAATTTTTAGGAACTCCAATACGCACCTTGCTGAGATGCAACGCCACTATCCATCCATGGATCCCCTCCATTATTGGCATCATCGCGTGCAAGTGCACGTGTGCGGAGGCCCACGACATGCAGCCCCAGAGCGCGCGGGATCAAACCTAACGGTCTCCGCTAAGGCAATCGGCTTGCAAAGCGAACCAGTGCAGCCATGAGCCCAAGAGTAGATTCTTTTTTTTTGAAAGAAATCAGCACGAGATTGTGCTATTTCATTAATAAAGGTGGAGAAGAGTACAAGTCCCTAGGGGCGGAAGAGAATAAAAGATAAAGGGGAGGGGGGACAGATAAACATGCATGTTGGGCTCTACATGTTAGGAGCAATTAAGTCTCCAAGCCTCTTGGCGCCCGCCATGGACCAAATTCTGGCCTCGTCTTTAATTTTTGCCATGAGGCTAGTAGCCGAGGTCTCCTCCCTATCGAAGACACGCCGGTTCCTCTCTTTCCAGATTTCCCAGGCGATTAGAAGGATAAGGGTTTGCAATCCTTTCTTTGGTACTCCCCTAGCATTGGATAACATCTCCCACCATTCCTGAATACTCCCGGTGGGGTTCCAACGTCTTGGGTCCAGTTGTTGGTATGCCACCCACGTAGCTGTCATCGTCCAGATTCTTTTGGTGTATCTGTAGTGGGCAAGGAGGTGTTTTGCTGATTCGTCCGTCGTGCGACAAAGGGGCATACTCCGTTGTTTGGCCAACCTCTAGCCGCGAGCCGATCTGAGGTCCACACTTTATTTTGAGTCACCAACCAAGCGTAGAATTTACACTTTGGAGGGGCCCAGGCTTTCCAAATGAGGCTGTTGAGTTTGGAATCTGTAGATCCCAAGCATTGCGCTTTATAGGCTGACGAGGCGGAGTATTCGCCATGGTCTGAAAGCTTCCAAGTGATCTGGTCTGGAACCCCTTGCTGAAGTGGGATCTCTTGGGTCGCACCCCACAGATCGACCAGCTGGTTAATCAGCTCTACCGTGAGGCTGGTACTGTTATTTAGCTTGAGGTCAACGATCTAGGTGTTATTTGTAATGCCTTCTCGTAGAGTTTTCTTCCTTTTACTTGATGCCGCATAGACCAATGGCATCACGTCCTTTGGTCTACGCCCCATTAGCCAGGCGGAGTCCCAAAAGCAGATGGTATTGTCGTCCCCTTTCGTTATTTTCGACGCCGCCTCGAACAATGCTCTGTCCATTTCGTCACACGGTGTGTCCATCCCCACCCACGGTTTAGCGGGGTCACTCCATTCATGCCAGAGCCATCTCATGAATTTCTCCAAGTTCAGCACGCCCAGCCCCCCTTGTTTTATTGGCATGCATGTTCTTTCCCAGTTAACCTTACATTTACCCCCTGTGATGTCTCCCGTCCCTGCCCACATGAACCTTCGTCTTTTAGCATCAATTTGGTTTAGGGACTCCTTGGTGACCTTTAAGGCTGTGAGAAGATAGATCGGCTGCGCTGTTAGCACTGATTTGACTAGGACTGACCTTCCTGCCGATCCTAAATTTTTGCCTCTCTATCCTGTGATTCTTGCCATGATTTTGTCTAGTATCTGTTGAGTGTCTGTCTTGCGCGTCCTCCCTAAGACTAGAGGTAGTCCAAGGTACTTCAGGGGAAATTGTGCCCGCATGGCGGGGACACCCTCTAGGAGGTGGTCAATGTCTATGTTGTGGCACCTGATTGCCGCAACTCGGGATTTGTGCATGTTTGTGACCAACCCCGTAGCCTCTCCGAAGCTCTTGAGAATGCTAGTGAAGGTCTGGACGTCGTTCTTGACTGGGTTCATGAAGACCACCGCGTCATCGGTGTACATCGAGATTCGTAAATGGGCCACCCTGTCTCGCAGTTTGGTGATGGTGTTTAGTTGGGTTGCTTTGGAGAGGATCCATTGAAGCGGGTCAATTGCCATGATGAAGAGCAGAGGCGATAGCGGGTCGCCTTGCCTTAGGCCTCTTCCGTGTTGTATTCTCTCCCCTGGGATCCCGTTGAGGAGGACTTGTGAGGTGGAAGTAGAAAGGATGGCTGAGATCCAGTCCCTCCATTTTTGTGGGAAGCCTTGATGTTGTAGCAAGGAAAGCAAGTAGTCCCATCTGACCGAGTCGAACGCTTTCTTTATGTCAAGTTTGAACAGGAGCATGGGTCGCCTGGTTTTGTGATACCTTCTTGCAAGGTTTCTAACGTACATGAAGTTGTCGTGTATGCTTCTACCCTTGATGAAGGCGCTTTGGTCGATAGATACAAGTGAGTGCATGTGTGGTCGTAGCCTCAATGCTAAGAGTTTGGAGAGGATTTTTGCTATGTTGTGGATTAGGCTAATCGGCCTAAAATCCGCCACCTCTTCTGCTCCTTCTTTTTTAGGGATTAGCACAATGTTGGCCGAGTTTAGCATGTTTAGACTTGCACATCTGAGGTTATTGATCGCGTTGAAGACCGCCACGACGTCCTCCTTAATGATGGCCCAACAAACTCTAAAGAAGTTCATCATGTAACCGTCTGGGCCCGGCGCCTTGTCGGTCAGCATTTGTTTGATTGCCTTTAAGATTTCTTCTGCTGTGAATGGCTCATCGAGGTGCGACAAGTCCACTGGTGGGGTGTGGAATTCTTGCTAGTTGAGGTCACATGTCCTCGGCTCCGGCCGGCCCATGAGTGCAGCGAAGTGGTCATGTACCATTGCTTCTTTGTCTTCGTGAGATGTTGCCCAGGCGTTCTCCCTGTGTAGGATTTGAATATTGTTCTTCCTCCTGCGCGCGTTAGCTTTTAGGTGGAAAAATTTTGTGTTGGCATCTCCCTCTCTAATGTTTGTTATTCGGGAAGCTTGCCTCTTGCGTGCTCGTTTGATCGTAGCCAGGCCAAGGAGACGGTTTTTGAGGCTCACCCTCAACCGACGTTCTGCGGCTGTTAGCTCTCTTCGCTCCTGCGCGGTGTCAAGCCGCCTTCGCTCCTGCGCGGTGTCAAGCCGCTGGATGACATCTAGGGCCATGTAGAACTGTAACTTCGCTTCTGAGCATATTCCTCTTGACCATTTTCTCAAGCACCGAGCCGTTGTTTGTAGCTTGTGGTTCAGCCGGTGTATTGGCTCTGTGTGTGTTGTTTGTTTGTTCCAGGCGTCGGCGACAACGTCCTTGAAACTTGGGATTTTTGTCCAGAAATTCTCAAACTTGAAGGTTCGTGGTTTGTCGTGGACTACGGCATTCGATAGAATCAACCGGCAGTGGTCTGATGGGCCTGTTGGCAGGGCATACAGAACGTGGTTTGGGAAGGCTAAATTCCACGTTTCGTTGCAGAAGCACCTATCTAGCTTCACCAAGGTCAGCCTCTACCGCTCATTGCTCCAAGTAAATTTTTGGTTCTGCAGGTGGATTTCTTTAAGCTCGCAGTCGTCCAGGGCCGATTTGAAGCGATTCATATGGGCGAGGTTCAGATTCGTGTTGTTCTTATCTCTTGCCCTATAGATCATGTTAAGGTCACCGAGGAGCAGCCAGCCCTCTCCTGGGCTTGGCTTCAGTCTTCTAATGTGTCTGAGGAAAGCATCTTTTAGGTGGTGCCTTGTGGGGCCATAGACGCATGTGAGCGTGAACGTAGATTTTGACTGGATGATCGTTGCTTTTGCTGATATGGAGAAGCATCGTATTCGCATGTGTTGGATGTGAACTGTTGCACTCGCCCAAAGCAGGAGGATTCCGCCTTTTGTTCCTCGTGCTGGCTTGAAGGCGAAGCTGTCTAGGCATTAGCCGCCCAAGAATCGGGCTAGATGGCCGTCTATATTTTGGAGTTTTGTTTCTTGGAAGCATGCTAGATTGCATTTCATTTCCCGCATTAGCTCGTGCACCACGTTACATCTTGCCGCCAAGTTCAGCCCTCGCACATTCCAGTTTATTAACTCAAGGTTTTGCATCATTATGAACTACAGCACTAGGTCACTGGGTTAGCCCTTGGGCTAATGGCCGCCAAAATGGTTGGCCTGTGTTTCTGGCCGGGGCAGTGGTCGGTTGGTTCTCCCCCACATTTAGACATGGCCTCGCTATCACTGCTCTGTGCGGGCGCACGCGGAGTCTTGCGAAGTGAAGAGTAGAGGGGTTCACTTGAACCCAGGCCGGCCTCAACGATTCAAGCAGGAGGCAAACAAGACGTTCTTGTGTCCCTAGGCCGACATCGGCAAAACATGATGTGACGAAAATAAGAAGCATAGTGCAGTAGTTTTTCAACGCTGGCTTCGCTGCACGCAGGCCGCCGAAGACCAAGCCACAAAAGCTGAACGATAACTGAAGAGTGTGACGATACATGGAGTTGTCGATCTCCCACTTTCTTCCTCGGTGGGTATCAGGCAAGAGCCTCCTCCACCTCCTCGACCGCATCTGTGATCCCTTCACCCATGACTCGAACGATGGCGTTTGTGGGGTTGTTGTTGTCTTCGTTGTCGATGCCGAAGACCGTCGTGAGCGTTGCGATAACGTCCGGCGGCAGGGGGCCATCAAACATAGCGACGTATTGGGCCAGGACTTCCTGTACGGCGGCAGCATCATCTTCCTTCTGCATTAGGCCCATGCGCCTTAGCAGGACGCGCTGGCAGCGCTCCATTGCCGTCAGTGCCGGTTGCCTCGCGAGGCGGGCACTACGGCGAGTGTTGGTGGAGCTTGGCAGTAGCCGTGGCTTGGCACGTCGACCAACAACAACACCTGCTGTAGCCGGCGGCGTGGATATGATTGGCTTTGGCGGCGGCACGAAGAGCTCATTGACCTGCATGATCAGCTTGGGTGGCGTGGAATCGTTCGGCTTGGGCGGCAAAGTGTCGACATCCCTTGTCGCTTGATCGATGACAGTCGTCATGTCGACCACCACCGTGTCCAGTGGCGGTAGCTCAGCGTTGGAGGCGGCTTCTTCATCATCATCGACCGTCGTGTGATCCATGTGGCCAATGTCGCCCGCCCCGGTGTCCTGCAGCATCGGCACGGCCACACCGTCGAGTACTATCGTCATTGGCTCCAAATCTCCATGCACCAAGGCTAAGTCCTGCAAAATGTGCTCAAAGACTCGCTTCGCCGGGATTATGGCCTTTGGGGACCAGACTTCATTCCCTGTTTGCACAGGTTCCTGGCTTTTGTCCAGGACGGTGAGCTCCTGGCAGCAGCTGCTTGCTTCTTTTCCCTTCACAAGAGAAGAGTTCAAGGTTAGGAGAAAATGGAATTTGTTTACCATGGCAGCCATTTCTTTCTGTTGCGCCGGGTCAGGCGCGTGCTGGCTGTTTGGTCCAGCAGCTCCAGAGAGCTCGCCGCCGCCATGCTGTGCCTCTGTCGGCCCAGCACCGTGGGTGCGTCTCCCTCCGCTGCGATCATTGTACTACTTGTTGCACGCCGCGGAGATCGTGTGTGATCCCTCCGAGACCGGGTGTTGCCATTGAAGAAGCCTCGAGCCAGGTCCCGGCCCTGGCCGCCTTGACGGTCGTCGCCGTCATCATCATGGTGATCCTGCTTCCACCATCCCGAGCCACTAAAGTCTGGGTGGTCGTGTTCATAGGTCCGGTGCCGACGCGGGCGATCCCCTCGTTGCCCACCGCGACCTCGTCTTCCTTTGTAAGTTGCTGCATCTTCATGGCCGCCGTCGCGACCGTCGTCGCGGTGGTCGCGATCACGACCACTCCTGCCATCCCGGTCACCTCGTATGCCATCCTGGCCCAAGCGTGCATGGACCGACAGATTGGGCGACGACAGATGATGCGGGAAAGTCTCAAAGGCCCGCGCCGGCGTTGGTTCACCGTCCATCACTCCTAGGGACCATGGGGGTAGCTTGCGCCACGTTGGCAGGCAAGTGGTCTCCTCTGTCAGCACCACTCTAGCCACCGTGTAGTCATGGATTTCTTCCAGGTGAAAGAGGACAGGGTGCCGAACACCCCGCTGCCAGTGTTCTGGCGGCTTGTCTTGAACAAAAAGGTCTTCTGACTAGGGGTTCTTGGCGTGGTTTGTGAAACCTAGCCACACCCGCTTGGGGATGGTGCTCGGGTTTGCCGTCCACACCCAAAGGTTGATCGTGCGCGTGTTCCCAGCCTCGACGGGATGGACGAGGTCCGTCTCGATCTGCTCCAGGACGCAGGAGCGGCCGATCAGCCGTTCGGCCACGTCCGCTGCCCAAGTGTGCATTGGGACCCCATACAGGCAGAGGCGCACTCTGAACATTAGAGCGGCACCGAGGGCGTTTTGCAGGCTGCGCCATTTGATGAAGTGAACCTCAATGCCGCAGCGCTTGGCGAAACCTTTCTTCACCGCCTCCTCGCAGTGACGGCGATGCTGGAACTTGATCAGGAAAGCCTCCAGGTGGTGGAGCGAGACTGCCACCTCGCCCCGGCGGAGC
Organism: Oryza brachyantha; assembly: GCF_000231095.2. Taxonomy (NCBI): domain Eukaryota; kingdom Viridiplantae; phylum Streptophyta; class Magnoliopsida; order Poales; family Poaceae; genus Oryza; species Oryza brachyantha. The sequence goes on along the minus strand of NC_023165.2, from coordinate 4,142,647 downwards.
TTGAACTCCTCCAAGATCACCTTCTCGATCTCCGAGGGACCTGTGGACGACGGAGCACGAATCGCCCAGGTCACCACAGCAGTGTTCCCCTACTCCCTCAGCTCCTCGTCAATCGCATAAGAAGACGGGATGTAGTAGATATCATCTTCTGGGCGTTTGTTCGGGTCGCCAAGCTGCGCCATGGTTAGCTGTCCCGGCCCAGGGGACAGCCGGGGAGGAGCGGCAGGTGATGGGCGCGAGGTAGAGGAGATGGCGAGTTTGTCGGTGTTGGCAGGTGCACGGGAGTGGCGTTGCCGGCAAGCTCGTGCTTGGTGACCGAACCGGTAGCAGGAGAAGCAGCGGGTTGGATCTCGACACTGCGCCGCTTGGTGGCCTCTGCCCAGGCACTTGAAACACCTCCCGGCGGTCTTCACCCAAGAGGCGTGGTGGGAAGCCGAGAAGGTTGAATGCGGTCGGTGGCGTTGGCTTGAAGGCGGTAGATGGGGGGAGTTTGAAGCCCTCTCCCGGCGCCACCAATGCCGCTTCCTGACTGGGATCCAAGGCGGATCCCTCGCCATGCCACTATCTTGCTCTCGACCGACGATGTGACGCTGTAGCAGGGTGGCCGAGTAGGCAGTACTCCGGCGTGGGGGAGAGTTGAGGTTGCTAGGGTGGTAGTTGCTCCGGACAGGGATAGTAATGGTTGACTTCAATCTGGGTTGGTGGTGCTGCTGCTTGGGGGGCAGCTCGGCCGATTTGAAATCGGAACACTCTCTTCGTTGGGGGTGGGGAAACGGGCCTCCCGTGCGGACTACCTCGGCAAAGGAACGCGGTGCTTCTCTGCTCTTCAAGCCCTGCGTCGCCAGAGCCTGGTCGCCTCCTGGCCCTCCAGATCTGGGCGCTCGCAGCGAGCGGGGAGGGTGGAAGCAGATCTAGGACGCTGCACTTACTGGCTGAAGGGAGCTTGCATCGCGGACACGGGGACGGGGAGACGGCCAGGCCGCAGCGGACAGCTTGCTTGGGCATTGGAAAGGGTGGGGTGTCGTGGACGGCGCCGGCGGGGGAGCCGTCGCCGGCGGAGGGGTGGTGGCTTTTGTTCAAACATAGGGTTCGGTGTTGCCCAAGAGTAGATTCTAATCTATTGAGAAAACGTCCCCTCGTCGTTCCATATTTTCTAAATAGTAGTAAAAATAAAAATATTTAGAAAAATAAATTAATATGATAGTATATTATTGTTAAAATATTTGCATTCAAATATCACTTTTACGATATATAATAAAAATAGCAAAGTACTTTGAACATTGTAAGCATAGTTATAATTATATTTGTTGTATTTATTATAATTGGTTACTTTTACATTTATGCAATAGTATATCTCGCATTACTATTCTTACTAACTATTTAGATAAACCGCAATAGAAGACAAAAACTTTTACTCAAGAGTTTAATTTGTTTCCGATAAGCCTATAGTAATTTGGATCCATCGCTCATCGCTTATCACTCATCACTACTACTACTTGTCAACCTGAAGATTAACTTCATGTATTACGTCTCAATAAGCAAATCTGACTCTACTAAAAAGGCATAATCTGATCTGATGCTTACACAAAAAATAGTTTTATACATAACTCAGTTGGTCTTGGAATAGATCTACCATCTACGTGCCAAGAATCAGAAAGAACGTTACAGCTAAACAAGAAACTATCGAATCCTAGAACACTTTAGGAGAAGAGCAGCTCTGCATGCTCGTTCAGCTCCTTGGTCGCCTCCTTGATAGTTGCCTCGGCGACGCCGGTGACCGTCGACACGTCGCGCGCGGACGTCTTGGCGCCGGCGCGCTGCGCTACCATGTAGATGATCGCGGCGGTGAGGGACTCCGGGCTGCGCCGCACGTCCAGCTTCTCGTCCAGCACCTGCGCCGCCCTCTGCACCGCGCGCACCTCCGCCGCGGCGATCCCGAGCTGCGAGCTGAAGCGGACCATGTAGTCGGCGGCGCACACCACGCCGACTTCCATTTCCATCGCCTGCCCGGCCTCCTCCCCGAGGTACGTCCTGATGATCTTGGACATCCTCCTGATCTCCTTCTTGTCATGGCCGGCGCTGATCACCGAGGCCAGCTCCTTGAGCGTCCGTGGCTTGCCCTGGTTGCGGCAGGCGATGTCGAGGCAGGCGGCGTACGTGGTGTCGCGGTGCTGACCCCTTTTGCACAGCTTGGCCCCCTCCAGCTTCTTGAATAGCTCCTTGGCACGGTCTCTGATGGTGCTCCCGATCGCGAGGCGATCCGCCATGTCGGAGATGGCGAGGAACCCGGCGAGCAGCGTATTGTCTTGCCCCGACCCCGCCTCCGAGTCGACGCGTGCGGCAGGCCGCAGGAAGGTGCCAGCGGCGGCGCCGTCGGCATTCGCTTGCTGCTTGGCGGGGCCGACGACGGTGCCGAACGCGTGCGCGAGGAACGGGTCGGAGGCACCGACGCTTGGGATCATGATAATTAAAAATATATATTGGTACCGTATTGAGAAAAACATAGGTGTTATTCTGTTTCGCATTATAAGATTTTGTAGTGTCGCACAGATTTATGCAGATACTGATGCATATAGCCATATATCCAAACCATATATATTAATTAATTAATAAATCTAGTTAAAATTAAAGAGTCTTACACTGAAGTAGTATATATGGATAGAAATGAAAGTATGTTTAAAACTTCGTGGCGTGGTATGACTAAAAAGTTTCATAATACGAAAGAGAAAGCAGTAAATACGAGTAAAACTGAACATGCCTTAGTGGCGGGCGCATAATTAAAATATATATGGGGGCAAAGATGTCCGCTCGAAAATGACTAAACATCTATTTAAATTGTAATCACATAACAAATAAAGTAGAGTCAATAAATTACGAAAAAAAATCAAGATGATACTTTTCAATTTAGAGCCGATGAGATGGAACTACGATATTAAATGATTTTATATACTTTGATATTAATATATGCAACATCGGATTTAATTAGATCTTAAACAGAGGATTTCACTTGATGTACAATATTATATAAAATTGATTATATTGTCGGCAAGGATGATATCTTTTCCATTTTTTTTCGAGAATTAAACTTAACAAAGGGTGACATCTTGGAGTTGGTTGAAACCATATATTGAGGTAATGTCAAAATTATGTAACTCTGCTTAGGTGCATAGGCAAACAGAGTGTAGGTACATCCGTGTGCTTGCATGTCATCTAAATAGTTATCAAAAAATATAAAAAAAATGATAAGATAGATTAATATGATTTATATCACTTCACAAACATGCAAGTTTAAATTTAACTTTTATAAGTTGTAGAAAAAAAACAAACAAAACTGAAACTAAGTATACACATATTCATAATTGTTTTGTTATTTTTGTTACATGTAAATTTAAATTTAAACTTGCATGTTGGTAGAGTGATATAACTCATACTAAACTATCTTGTTAAATTTTTTTATAATTTTTAATGACTATTTAGATGACATAGTAACGAGGTATATACACCCAAGAAACTGTTTCGTACTTTTGCTTAATTAATTATGGGCAGGCGCGTGGGCGACGCCGAGACCTGGCGAGGAAGCAAATACAACGCGCACTGGCGGAGGCGTGCATGGCGCGCGCCTCCTCGCGACACGGTGGCCCACTCGGACGGACGGACGGACCAAATTTCGAGCAAAATCATTATTTATTTTTATAATAGTCTTAAATATATTATTATTTTAATTATAATTTGTTTAAGTTATATTTAAGCTTTTACATTTATATAGTAATATATCTCGTATTACTATTTTTTTATTTTATTAACTATTTAGATAGCATTCAATGAAAACTTTTACTCAAAAGTTTAATTTGTTTCCCACGAGCCGATAGGAATTCGGATCAATTGCTCGTCAGTCGTCACTACCCCTACTTCAAGGTTAACTTCATGATCTGATCTGATGCTTACATAAAATAGTTTTATACATAATTCAACTGGTCATGGTCCTCATGGAATAGATCCACCATCTAGGTACGTGCCAAGAATTAACCAAAATGAACGTTACAGCTAGCACTTGCACTCATCCACTCATGCTAAAACCAAGGAAACTATCGAATCCAAGAGCACTTTAGGTGAAGAGAAGCTCAGCATGCTCGTTCAGCTCCTTGGTCGCCTCCTTGATGGTTGCCTCGGCGACGCCGGTGACCGTCGACACGTCGCGCGCGGACGTCTTGGCGCCGGCGCGCTGCGCTACCATGTAGATGATGGCGGCAGCGATGGACTCCGGGTTGCGCCGCACGTCCAGCTTCTCGTCCAGCACCTGCGCCGCCCTCTGCGCCGCGCGCAACTCCGCCGCGGCGATCCCGAGCCGCGAGCCGAAGCGGGCCATGTAGTCGGCGGCGCACACCACACCGACTTCCATCGCCTGCCCGGCCTCCTCCCCGAGGTACGTCCTGATGATCTTGGACATCCTCCCGATCTCCTTCTTGTCATAGCCGGCGCGCATCACCGAGGTCAGCTCCTTGAGCGTCCGTGGCTTCCCCTCGTTGCGGCAGGCGATGTTGAGGCAGGCGGCGTACGTGGTGTCGCGGTGCTGGCCCCTTTTGCAGAGCTTGGCCCCCTCCAGCATCTTGAGTAGCTCGTTGGCACGGTCTCTGATGGTGCTCACGAGCCCGAGGCGATCCGCCATGTCCGAGATGGCGCGGAACCCGGCGAGCAGCGCATTGTCTTGTCCCGACCTCGCCTCCGAGTCGACGCGTGCGGCATGCCACAGGGACGTGCCAGCGGCGGCGCCGGCGGCATTCGCTTGCTGCTTGGCGGGGGCGACGACGGTGCCGAGCGCGTGCGCGAGGAACGGGTCGGAGGCGCCGACGCGGCTGCGGTCACGATCCTCGCCGCCGTTGTCGCCGGAGAACGTGCGCCACTCGGAGGTCTCGTCGACGTACCTCGCCTCCAGAACGAGCCCGCACGAGGTGCAGATGGTGTCGCCGGTGGCGTGGTCCAACACCACCACCGTCGTGGCGCGGCAGTCCGAGCAGTAGGCCTCCTCGTTCCCGTCGTCGCAGCACATCGTCGGTATTACCACCTCGCTTCCTTCCGAGGAGCTACTTGCCGCGCGACGACGTGCGATCGATCAAGCCGGGGAGCTCGCGCAGAACGAGGCCGGGAGCTGATGCGACAAACGCCAAGAGCTCGATCTCTCTGGTTTTTATGCCCGGCGCAGCGCAGGTCGTGGTCGGAATCGGTGTCCGATTCCGTGCCGCTTATAAGTCGGATCGCACGTTACTGCATGCTGCGAAATGTTTCTCAGCTCTGATGTTTTTGGTTCATCTTCAGGGCAGCACGTGTTTATTTCTGAACTCTGAAGCTATTAATTCCGCTTCAAATATAAATGATTAACGCGATTATCTTATTTTGTGCACGGCCATGCATGAGGTACTCTAGAAAAGCAAAAAGCTGCTTACGAGTGAGTACAAATCTACCTAAAAGAGTCTCAAGCATGAATGAACATGGTGCCTAAAATCCTTTATTCAACTCGGAAGAACATCACAGGGATAAATCAGCATCATTGCTGAAGCACCTAACAATTAAACATGTAGGAGGCATCAACGCTGCAAAACCACTACGGCATTCCACACAGACTCCTTACTACTTAGCCAACTCAAATTTGCACCCCTTCATTCAGATATAACTGCACCTAGAAATTAAATAAAAGCATGCAGGATCAGGTGACTGAAGATATAAGGATGAATTACACATTTACAAGATCGAAGCAGCGAAGGTAGTTCTAGTTAATACTTACATTTACCAACTAGTCTTACTTGCCCTGAACGTGAAACTTGCACATATTCTTCTGCGCGCAGTTGATCAGAATTTCTGCAGAGTCAATACCTGACGCAGTAAAGCAAATAATGCAACACATGAGCACAAAACCTTAGCATCAGAAATATTGTCAAACTCTTCAGTATAGGCATAGATATATGAGCACCTGAAAGATAACCTCCATGGACATAGCCATTGTAGAACTCGCTTGTATGCTCACCGGTGAAGTAAACCCTCCCAACCGGTGCCTGATGTATGTACACATAAACAGAAAACACAGCAACCAAAGATCAAATTTAACTGCAGTTGCTACAAAATCCCATTTGCAATGAACACCATGATCGATGTGATTAGCATTTCGTTGGAGTTAAGTTACCCTGAGCTGGTCATATTCGTAGCGGTTGACGCCGATGGGCCAGTTGGAGAAGGAGCCCCTGAAGAACCTGTTTGACCACCATCTTGGGACAAGGATGTCCGTCGCGTCAGGGACGTCCTCGTCGGGGAACATGCTCCTTAGCACCTCCATGATCTCTGCCTTGGTTTGGTTGTCTGACTGCTGCTCGATCCGTCTCGACTCCTCGTCGGTGACCGTGACAAGAAGAACATTAGCATCTGGGTATTGCACCTCAAACTCCTGAATAATTAAGCACAAAATTATGACAATCGCAAAGGTTTGAGTTAGAGTTATGTTGCTGGACTTCAATTCATGTTTGGTTTGGCATTCTTTTAAAATGGTACAGTGGTACTGATTAATACTGTACCAATTCATGTACGTTTTGAGACGTTCAGCTATTGTGTATCGCTGAATTTTGTACCTGCCACATTCCGTAGTAACCTCTTCTTGTGCTCGCGTAGAGGAAGAACTCCCTCCCTTTCCCTACGGGCCAAAATCTCTCGGGGAACTTGAGGAATATCTTGGTGTAAACAGCCATGTCGAATTCGTAGATGGCAAGAATCTTCCATTTCTAATAAAAATATAGAGAATATGTAACTAACATACACTTGCAAGAATCTTCCAATTCTGATAAAACATAGAGAAAATGTAGCTAATATGCACATCCTGATATTCGGAATACTAGTCATTCCAAGGTAATTAAACACACGTATGACATATGCTTGGACCAAGGGCGGAACTAGGTGTGGGGTGGCTTGAGCTTAAGTCCCATGCCTAGCTAAAAATTATATTAAAAATATATTAAATTTTAGCTCAAATTTATCTAAATAATTTATTCTCTGTCATTTTGAGTTTCAGGTTTAAGAAACTTATTGATTCCACCCTGCTTGGACCTAGGAAGCAGGGCAATAAATGTTGAAACTGACAGGCAGCTGTGGCTTGAACTGTATGAGATCGCTCTGCAAGACCCCCAAGCTAGCAGAAACCATGACATAGTCTGCCTGGTACACCGAGCCATCCTCTGTCTCGACAGTGACGCCGCTCGAGGAGTAGGTGATCTCGTTCACCGCCTACAAAACCACCCATCACATGCTTAGTAACCAAACTGGAATGGAGCATTTTGGGTTTTTTTTTCTTCTGATTGAGAAGAACATGAAAGTACGTTGCAGAAGTGACCTTGTTGAGCTGCAGCCGGGCGTCGGCGACGTTGCCGGAGTCGTCGGTGTCGAGGTATTGGCCGGCGAGGTAGTGGACGACGGACTCGTAGCCCCGTTGGTCTGCGACGAAGAAGGAGTCGTCGCCGAAGTCGGTCGAGGTCCTCTGGGGAACGCCGTTCTGTAGGCTGGTCACGCGCGGTGGCTCCGCGAACGCGTAGTCGTATATGAAGTAGTCTATCACCATGTCCACCGGCGACGAGGGGCCGTTGGGCAGACTGGCCATTGCATTTGCACGCAGTCACCAACAAAATAAACTCAAATTTTCCCGTGTAAATAATAACTTATCTCGTTTTACGTGATATAAAGTTGCTACACACTTTTATTGGATCAAACTCATCCTAAATCATTCATCCGTCTCTAAATATTTAACTCCGTTGACTTTTTATACATGTTTGACTATTCGTTTTATTATAAAAAAGATAATTATTAATTATTTTTGTATTATTTCATTTATCGTTAAATATACTTTTATGCATATATATAACTTTACATATTTATTTAGAAAAAAATAAATAAATAAAAGGTCAAACATATGTTAAAAAGTAGCTGTGTATATTTACAGTTGAGCAATTTTACAGTCCAACAAAAAGTATATCGAGGTACCATTACCTCACAGTACCAAATTGTTTCGGATCGTTGGATCTAACAGCGTACATCCTACTCAGCTAGATCTAATGGTGAGAAATGATTTGATACATCGAGATACTTTTTGTTGGGGGTTTTCTTACCATCCTTGAAAAGTATCTCAAGATATCAATAATTTTAGTACAAATTTTTGGTACCTCAATATACCACACTTTTTATACTAAAAATGTGATACCTAGAAGTGGTTTTTTAAGGACGATAAAAAACTCTGCAAATCTGTTTACAGGAGAGAGTCCGATTATATACCGCTGATGTTTGCATCATGCTTGCACTTGGGCCACACGTGAGATGCAGGTGTGCAACTTTGCATATGAGAACCATAGGGCCCATACGCACATGTATACTAGGCCACTGGGGCCGTGGACGTCATTTGTGCTTTCATTTTTTTTTATCTCTTCTTGATTTATTTTTATCTATTTTACATGACATCTTTCACTTAATTTTTATGTATTTAAGAAAATGTAATTATGTACAAAATATATTCTATACCCAGGATTTAAATATTTTGATCGGCTTTTGTGAAACTTTGAGTTTTAGATGGTTTAGCTTTTGCTCAGTTCTGGTTGAAACAATGAGAAGCTGTTTTTACCTCGAAAACGGTAAGGTAAAACCAAGTTATACTCATGAATAAAGTTACCGAGTAGAAATTTCTATGTACAAACTTTCCGAGTAGAGGGTTTTAAATCCAAATTGGCATTTAACTCTTCCTCATTGTTAAATATATTTTGCATATATTTTTAACTCAATCTTATCTGTTTTAGAAAACACATTTCATGTACAAAGTCTTGTTATACCCATCTAGAAATTTGAACTTCCTACTTGAAAAGTACGTAGTAAAATTGAAAGGATGTACAAAGTTTACTATTTACTCTCTTTGTTTTTTATTTTAACGGCGTTGATTTTTGGATCTATATTTGACCATTTATCTTATTTAAAATTTTCATCGAATATATAAAATTATAATTCATGCATACTTAAAATTCCAATAGCAATAAAATCAAACCATAACAAAATAATTAATGTAGTTTTCAAGTAGAAAACTCAAACTTGAATGGACATTTGTCTAATTCTTTTAAATAAGTTTAGTCGCCATTTTTTTTCTAATAAGCATAGGACGTACTGATCGTTGAGCCGTTGCATGGCAAGGATTGACATGTCGTCCCGGCCACTCGTGGGCAAAGTGGCGGACAGTTTCTCCCCGCTCTCTCCGACTTCATGCGCTCGGTCGATTGTCTTCTGCACCTCAGCTTCGTCATGAACACCACCACTGAAAAGTATACGAACATGTATAACTAAGTACGTGAGCATAGATAATTTGGAGACACATTGGCGATTGTTTGTTGTTTAAAGTAAAAAAAAATCAAACGAAATATTTGTAAACGAAAAATAACTTGTGAAAAACCTTTATATATGTATTAGCATTCTAAAACCAAGACTGAAAAAATAAACCATGGTAAAAAAAAAACCCTTAAAACCAACTGCACATTTAAGTTTGAAAATTTAAATTTTGGCTTAAACATAAGTGAAAAGATGAGTTGATCAGGATTGATGGATAAACACAGTGGCGGAGACATACCGGGACCATGAAAAAAATCTTAAGTGTGTGTAAATATAGTAAATATATAAAAAATTATTATTTATTAACATATGTAAAATACACTTTTAATTAGTTTTATATTTTTATTATAATATATTATATGTTATATTTGTGATACTTTAAAAATTGTGTAAGTTGGACCATTCAAATAAAAATCACGAACACAGCACCGGATAAACAATCGATCCATGCACTCGCTCGCTCGTTCGCGTGGATGAATGTACGTACTCCTCCTTGTAGACGTTTTGGGCGAGGTAAGTTTCGAAGTCAGAAAAGAAGTTCCGGAGCCTGAGGGTGGAGTTGACGATGGGCCAGATAGGGTTCATCTTTTCGCCATTGACGCCCTCCACCCAGTTGGCGCCGACCTCCACGTTGACGCCGGTGAAGTTCTCCTTGCGCATCCTCCCGCCGACGTGGTCCGTCGCCTCCAGGATGAGCACGTCCGTTATCCCGGCTTCCGACAGCCGCTTCCCCGCCGAGATCCCTGCGTGCATGCATACATGCACATCTAATTAATAACTATAATTAATTAACCCTGCATAATACGTGTGTTAATTGTATGTGTAATTTTTACTATAATTTAAAAATACTAAAAATTTATCTTGAAATACAAAGTAGCTAGTATTACTGAATTTTATATTTAAAAATATGGTATCCATCGGACTTTCGTCGGTACTTTCTTTAAGAAAAGTAAAATCGTTCTGACGGTATACCGGAGATGCCGGCGCCGACGATGATGACCCTGGGGCCGGCGCCGGCGCCGGCGGCGAAGGATGCATGGTGTGCTATGGTGAGCGCTAGCACAAGCGAGATGGCCGTTGTGGGCTTCATACTTAGCTCGCTCCTCACACGCTAAGGCTTACGTTGAGGCTTGGCTACCGACCCGGCCTAGCTAGCTCAACATTAGCTTGCTTCATCCGGCCGGCCGGGTGGCCGCGATATATATAGAGTATGTAGTTTTATCTTAAAGGGTAAAAATATGTCCCTAACTAATCTCCATTTTAACGCATATAGTATAATAAATCATCCGAGTTTTGTGCACTCAACTACTCGATCATACTAATTAAATAACCAAATTAAATTAAAGTGTAAGGGTAATTTTACCACCGCTAAAAAAATATTGAGAGGTAATTAACTATCTAAAAGTATCGAATTTTACGCTAGAAAATATAGTATATTTTTATTTTTCTCAAAAATGGTAAAATTGCTTAAACTGTAAGTATTTATTAGCACCGTAGAGATCACAAGCTTTTGCATATATATAGCACACTGAGAGAATTTCATTTGCTCTAGTAACACCAGAAGTACGTTCATGCATGCCGTTCATTTTAGCACTCTGTTCAGGTTAAACTAATAACAGAAATTTGAACGTACGGGATTTTAAAAAGAAGATCGACCAATCGGATTAAACGTATATATATATGGTGCTATCAAATTGAACCAGATTCTTTCAGCGACATATACAAGCTGGACGTACATGAATCTACTATACATTGAATCAAACAAAAGTTGGTATTATTGTCAGGTTGCAAAGAGTACGTACTACGTGGAATTAATAATACACATGAACGCGCCGAACGCATGTGACTATTTCCGGACTGCATGTGATGCGATTAGTACAACGTTGTACCGGTGAAAGGAACAGCGTCCTGGATTTAGTTTGCGAGTTTACGTACGATTGTACGAATTAACATCGTATCCACTAATCCTCGTGTGTGTGTGTATTCCACAAATTAAATGGCCACATATAAGCGTACGACTGACGAGCCACAGGCCCACGAGCCAGCGCGCCGCCGGCGTCCAAAAGCTGCATCGATATCGATTGTTCACCGTATATTAAGAATACTAGCAATTTTACCGTTCAACAAAAAGTAACAAAAAGTATTTCAAGGTACCGGTACCTGTAGTATTAAATTGTTTCTGATCGTTGGATCTATAGGCACACATTCTACTCAGCTAGATCCAATAATAAGAAATGATTTCGTACCTCGAGGTACTTTTTATTGGACCGAAGCAAATCTCTAAGGATATCCACTTTCATGGAAATAACTATGAATCATTCTTACAATCAACTTTTTATCTAAGTTTAATAATTATATTATTTAAAATTTTACGTAAATATGTAAAATTATAAAGTATCTTTAAACGTATCTTTAAAAGCATCTTCAAGAGTTTGCTATCCCTACTCCCCATCCTTGTTTTTTTAGTCAATTGAAAAAAAAACCTCCAATGGTTTGCCATATGACTTTTTTAAATTTAGACATTTGCTATATCTTCGCATTTGCGCATATATTTGGAAGTCCAAGTTTGGTTTACTATTCACATAAAAAAAATATGTCCCACTTCTCTCCCACGCATGCACGGAACTCGCACACACCGACTTCGCCTCCTACGTGCGCCACCGCCGTGCCGTGCGTGGCACACGGCGTGGAGAGACGGTGCGCGTCGTAGGGAGGACGGGGCGAGGCGGCGAGCGAGCAGGCGCTAGGGGTTGAATATGGATCGACGTGGACGAGACTTTTAATTTTCGATTGAAAATAAAATCATGAGCCTAATTTTAGTTTTGCCAACTAAAATATACCAAACTATTAAAGATTGAGTACAATTTTCTTTGCCATATTATTTAGAGACTTACCAAAACATTAGATTTGGAAAATAAAATTTGCCCACGTGCATATTTGCTAGTAGTAATAAAAGGCCAAGTTTTTGACATGGGCCTAGGTAGGTTGTGAGAACCAGACCGTTGATGTCAGCCCATGTGATCTCCTAGGCGGACACTGATCTTTACCATTGAGAAAAGTGGACGGAAACATTATAAATTTTTATAACGGTAGAGATTAGATCGGCAAATGAAAATCATGCATGTGTTTTCTTTTCTTTAAGACCAAAGAGGCTACTGCCTCCAATTATTTATTAGAAAGACTGGGTTAACAGCCAATGCTACATGACAATTCTTTGGGTTTAGTTGAGTTACATAAAGGTCTTGTAATTTCCACATAAGTACAAAAGAAAAACAAAACAAAAGGTAATGGGGGGACTTGCTCGACGGTGGAACGAGTCTGACCAGGGGCAGAACTATAAATTTCTCAAACCTAGAGCACAATGATAATGATAAAGTATAAATTTTTTATATAAATTTTAATTAAAACTTAACACATTACGTCGTAATGTATTTTTTTGAGCTAGATGTGAGACTCAAGCCTAAGCTGTCTCCCTCCTGGCGCCAGCGGGGGACGATGAGGAAGAGCAATCAGACTATCAGAATAAAGGAGCCGAGTTGGTTTTTTTGCTCAGACGTTTCGCGAGATCTCGAGCAGTTCGTTCGTGTCTAGGGGGCGATAACAGGTCTAATCATTTTACGTCTAAAATTTAAGAGTCAGATTCAAAATAGGTTGAAAATAAAATTGTATAGAGTTTTGAGCTAAAATTTATTAAGAATTAAATAGGGTTGTGGAAGAAGCTACGAGCCTTGACTCATTCCCACCCCTATCCGTGTCTCTCCTCACACGTTCCCTTTGAAAATTACGTTCAAGTATAACAATTTTATCAGTAATTTGAAGCAAGGAAGACGGAAGTTCGATCAGGCAGCAAAGCCTGCTTAATTAATTGCAGGTTACAGATCTACCTAACAGAACCCCAAGCATGAATGAACAGGTTTATCTTGGACGATAGCCATGAGAAATTACAAAATTCCAATCCACAAATTATTTTTATTCAATTCGGAAGAACATCGCAGGAATCCACACAAATTGCATGCCTTGGCTTAATTGATGAACTAGACATTCCACACAGACCTGCTTAATTGCTGAAAATAGGCAGTAGGAGGCATGTCCTGCAGTGCTACACGACATTTCACACAAATTGCCATATTACTCTCGATGAACAAACTGTGGCATCACACACACACACACACTCATTCCTTCATTAAAAATACCAGCACCTAGAAATAAAATCAGCATGCTGGATTAGGTGATTGAAGATATAATTAAGGACGTGTAATACGGTATTGCAAATTTACACGATCAAAGCAGCGAAGCTAGTTTTTTTTTCTTAATACTCCTACTTAGTTTACCTTTAGAAACTAGTCGTATTTTCCCTTAACATGGTATTTGCACACCTTCTTCCGCGCACAGTTGATCAGAATGTCTGCAGAGTCGATACCTGACGAAGAAAAGCAAATACGCAACACATAAGCACAGAATTTTAGCAGTAGGAATCTTCTCAGGCTCTTGATTAGGCTTAGATATATACCTGCAAGGTAGCCTCCATGGACATAGCCATTGTAGAACTCGCTAGTGTGCTCACCGGTGAAGTAAACCCTCCCAACCGGTGCCTAACGTACGTACATAGAAACAGAAAAACAACCAAAGCCCAAATGTAACTGCATTTGTTATAACCATAAATCACATAATCACATTTGTAATTAAAGGGGTCATTGTTTGGTAAAAAAATCCAAACGGTATATTTGTAAACGTAAAATAATTTATGAACAAAACTTTTATATACTGAAAATAAACTACAAAGGAAAAAAACCAAAAATAAACTTCAATTTAAAGTTAAAAATTTAAATTTTATCTTATAAACATAAACAGAAGTGAAAATACGATAATGTAACATAACAATGTGATTAGCACAGTACCCTGAGCTGGTCAAATTCATAGCGGTTGACGCCAATGGGCCAGTTGGAGAAGGTGCCCTTGTAGAACCTATTTGACCACCATCTTGGTACAAGGATGTCAGTTACTTCAGGTACGTCCTTGCCAGGGAACATGTTCCTCAGCACCTCCATGATCTCTGCCTTGGTCTGGTTGTCTGACTGTTGTTCGATCCTCCTCGACTCCTCGTCGGTGACCGTCACAAGAAGAACGTTAGCATCTGGGTATTGCTTCTCGAATTCCTGAATAATCACAAAATTAAGATCAGGGTATTGCTTCTCGAATTCCTGAATAATCACAAAATTAAGATCATTGCAATTTGCAAAGGATCGAATTCCGTTACTGTATTTCAATTCATGCGCAGTTTGACACTCTCTTTTAACATGTTTACAGTAGTAGCACTACTGCACTAATGCTTGATCTTTGGGCAACGCTTCGGTGCATATTACTTGTAGTATAATACTGTCAGTAGAACTAATCTCGTCTATTGATTTAAAAAGGTATTTTCATACTTTGATTAATATTAGATTTGATTTATTATTTTTTTATCACATTATGCACGGATAAAAAAAAGCCCAGCAAGCCCACTTATTATCACAGTAAAAAAGATGATATTGCACTCTTAGAATTCTACTACACCTAAAATTGTTGATAGTATAATTTAATGACAACTGTCCAACAAAATTAGATCAGCGATTTAGATTAAATTATACTGCAAGTAATATGCACTGAAGTCGGCCTCTCGATTCTTTAGGCTTTGACTCTTTTGTTTTTGCATTGAGTGTACCTGCCATATTGCATAGTAACCTCTCTTGGTGCTCGCATACAAGAAGAATTCCCTCCCTTGTCCTTCAGGCCAGAACTTCTTGGGGAACTTGACAAATATCTTGGTGTAAACAGCCATGTCGAACTCGTAGATTGCAAGAATCTTCCATTTCTAAATGAGATGCAGAGAAATTGTAACTAATATTCACATCTTGCTATTCACAATAAAACTGCAACTACTACAAATTCCCAAGGTATTAAACACATGTATGATATGGTTACATTGAACTCAAAGAACAGAACAGGATAGAAAACTTAGAACCGACGGGCAACTGCGGCTTGAATTGTATGAGATCGCTCTGCAGAACTCCCAAGCTGGCAGAAACCATGACATAGTCTGCCTGGTAGACCGAGCCATCCTCCGTCTTGACGATGACGCCACTTGAGGAGTAGGAGATCTCTCGCACCACCTATTAATCATACTACCCATGGCATGATTAGTTTACATGTTTCTCACGGATAGCCACATGGTTACAATGGATGATGACGATGAACTCTTGTATAGGAGTATTTTTACGATTCTTGAGTAGATATCTAGATGTATGAAAATTTCGAGGAATTTTACGGTCCTTGAGAATTTTAAACTAAATTTTTGGTATCTCTCAGTACCTACTTAAGGACCGTAAAATTGCTCAAAAATTTTAGTGTAAAATTTAGTACCTCTTGGTACCTTAGGTATTAGAAGGTACCAAATTTTACATTAAATTTTAGTACCTATCGGTACCTTTTCAAGTAGGGTTTTTTTATCATCCTTAGAAAGTATCTCGAGGTATCAAAAAATTTAGTACAATTTTTTTGTAACTTAAAGTATAATATACCTCAGGGTACTACACCTTCTATATAAAAAATATAGTAGCTTAAGTTAATTTTTTAAGGATAGTAAAAAAGCTCGTTATATCGTAAAATTGGTTATTGTATGATGGCATGAAAGTGTGTGGTAGGGAATGCAGATGGGATATACAAAAGGTGACCTTGTTGAGCTGCAGCCGGGCGTCGGCGATGTCGCCGGACTTGCTGGTGTTGAGGTATTGGCCGGCGAGGTAGTGGACGACGGATTCATAGCCCCGTTGGTCGGCGACGAAGTAGACGTCGCCCCCAAAGTCGCTAAAGGTCTTGGCGGGAACGGCGTTCTGTAGGCTGGTCACGCGTGGTGGTTCGGCGAATTCGTAGTCGTACAAGAAGTAGTCTACCACCATGTCCACCGGCGATGAGGGTCCGCTGGGCTGGCTGGCCATTGCATTTGCACGCAATCAACAACGCAAGACAGATCAGTGATTGTGGTCATTGATCAGCACACCATGACCTTGTTAATTTTCATGTATTTGCTAGGCTAGTTTATAGCGAAAATGCTAACGAGCAAACACCCGCGTGAACACAACTTCCTATATACAAACTTTCTACATACAGACTTTATATATAGAAAATTTATATATATTATTTGTAGTGTCTAGTCTTTATATATACATCTTTCTAAGATGATATTTTCAATCTAGATATTTTTAATAGATAATTTAGATGTTAATTTTGTCACTGTGTATAAATTTTCACTAAACTTTCTGTGTATAAAGATAAACTTAATTTATACATACAAACAAAGTGTAAAAAATTTATATATATGTAAACTTTGTAGGTAATAGAACTGTTCGTGCAGGTTAACAGGTGCCCAGGTGTTCGCCTATTAGGCTACCCAATTTATAGTACATTAGAGATCTAAAGCATGGGCCTCATTTTTAAAGGAGCAATTTTTCCATCCTTAAGGAGATACCAAAAGGTACCGCTATTTTTTATGTAAAATTTTATATAGAAAATAATAGTATCTCTTGGTACCTTCTCAAGAATGAGAAAAAAACTCTTTTAAAAAGAGCCTAAGATGTAACACTTCGCCCACGAAAACACATGGCTATTTATTTTCTGAAATCTATATAATGCTAGAAATTTTTATATTATACAACATGTGGAATAGATTTATTATGAATATTTTTAGTCCCCTGAACGAATGTGGTGCCTTCTTCCGAGCTATCTTTGTAATATAATATATAGTCAGATATACCCACAATGTTTATAACCAATATTTGTTATCTTTGGTTTGGTGTGTTTCTTATTTATGAAATGAGGCGCCGGAGCTCATTGGCTAGACACTATCAACAATAACAATGTGAAAAGGTGTTCAAATAAAATTTATAGTGGGTTTGTAAGTGGCTTGTCCATGCGCCAAGTGCCATGATTAGCATAGAAGCATAGTAACATGGTGATGCATTTTATTAGATTTTTTTTTCAGATGTGCTTCTATGCTTCACGTGTATAAACCTGCACGAAAATTAAAGCGTATTAACAGTTGAAATTGAAAGATGATTAGTACTGTAAACTTCATTATAGAGGGACAGTTTCGTCCTTAAAAATATTAGTCCTCGGCCCATCCCAGCCCAGAATGCTTCTCACGCACGCATGCAACACCGACGCCATCAACTTCCTCGTACGCACGCAGCACCGGATCGGAGCGCCGCTCCATCCATCCTTATTCCGGCGAGCAGCTCCAGATCACTAGCATTTTTGATAAAGTGATGTGCCCAGCGCCGGACTAGCATGTTGATTAGTGAGTAAGTATTGTATATAAAAATATGTGGATCTTGATTAGTTACCTGGATGAATAGCATGCTGACTGTTCTGTGATTTTTTTGTTTGACCAGGAGTTTTGTGATTATTTTCATCCTTCTGTACAATTAGTTCGTGATCAAATGTTGAATTTGGTGACTGGGTCATTGAGAGCAGCCAGTACTCGGCGTATCTCCTTTTTTACACGTGAAGCATAGAAGCACATCTCAAATTTGTTTCCGTTTTTTCATGCTTAAGGGTTTCACACTTTTCTGGAAGTTCTAATTATTCCATAACAACTACAATTAGTCTGTTAGGGTTAAGTAGTTCTTTCAATACATTGCATATACTGTTGTAGCACAACAGACCTATTTACCTTACCGTTATGGTATAACCAAATACGTGGTTTTGATCTTTCTTTCTTTTGTCCCCAGTTGAAAGTTATACTTTTTCCTACCTTGAGAACTGGTAGATTTTCCTCGATTTATTTAGAATTAACCTGAGCATCAAGAGCAGATTAAGTGAGAAATAATTAATTAAGCTGCAGAGAGAACGTACTGATTGTTGAGCCGTTGCATGGCAAGGATTGACAGGTCGTCCCGGCCGCTGGGGGACAAAGTGGCAGCTAGTTTCTCCCCACTATCTCCGACTTTATTCGCTCGGTCGATTATCTTCTGTGCCTCAGCTTCATCGTACAAGCCACCGCTGAAAGTATACAGCAGCATCATGATATTGTGGCCGGTCTAGTTTTTAATTTTTTTTCTAAAAACATCACCTCGAAGCTTTGGACTCCTAAATAAAGTATTAAATATAGATAAAAATAAAACTAATTGCGTAGTTAGGGAAGAAATCGTGAGATGTATCTTTTGAGCCTAATTAGTACATGATTAGCCATGCGTACTACAGTAACCCACATGTGGTAATGGTGGATTAATTAGGCTCACAGATTCGTCTCGCGTTTTCAGGCTGGCTATAAAATTTATTTTTTCATTTATATCGGAAGACCTTTCGATATCCAGTCAAACGTCTGACGTGACACACCCGATCCAAAAAATTTTGGAAACTAAACAAGCCTTGTGTTTATTTTTCTAACGATCGATAAAAAATGTGATTTTTATAGATATTTAATAGTATAAATAAAAATTAACTAATATATAATTAAAAATATACTATACAAAATAAGATAATTAACTTCCATGTAGAATCTTCTTAAAAAAACACACCTAAAAACCGAGAAATAATTTAACAAAAAATATGGAGTAATATATATCTATGCACATGCATACACGAAAAGCCGAGTAATATATAGACACACACATGGAGCATAATTTGGAGACACAATCGATAAACATGCAGGTGTGTCGATCGAGTTTATTAATCATATAGATATGATGCACGTACGTACTCCTCCTTGTAGATGTTTTGGGCAAGGTAGTCGAAGTCGGAGTGGAAGTTCCTGAGCTTGAGCGTGGAGTTGACGATGGGCCAGATAGGGTTCATCTTTCCGCCATTGACGCCCTCCACCCAGTTGGCGCCCACCTCCACGTTGACGCCGGCGAAGTTCTCCTTGCGCATCCTCCCGCCGACGTGGTCCGTCGCCTCCAGGATGAGCACGTCCGTTATCCCGGCCTCCGACAGCCGCTTCCCCGCCGAGATCCCTGCGTGCATGCATACACGCACATCTAATTAATAACTATAACTAATTAACCCTGCATAATACGTGTGTTAATTGTATGTGTAATTTTTACTACAATTTAAAAACACTAAAAATTTATCTTGAAATACAAAGTAGCTAGGATTACTGAATTTTATATTTAAAAATACGGTATCCGTCGGTACCTTCTTAAAAATACTAAAATTGCTCTGGCTGTATGTATACCGGAGATGCCGGCGCCGACGATGATGACCCTGGGGCCGGCGCCGGCGCCGGCGGCGAGGGAAGCATGCTGCACTACGGCTAGTGCTAGCACAAGCGCAATGGCTATTGTGGGCTTCATACTCCTCCCTCTCTCTCTCTCTCTACTTAGGCATGAGGCTTGACTGACCGGATAGCCTTATATATATAGGGATATATAAGACTAGATATCGGAAACTTGTTCTTAATTAACTCAAAAAATAGGTGGTCCAAATGTTTCAGTTGACCGTCATTGGAACATCAATTTGTATGTTTATTAATATGTGAAACTAGCTAGCAGATCTATCTATCATGAACCATGTGGGTAGCGGGTTGAAAAGGTTGAGACCACTTATAGGAAAACATACAGATATTACATAGGTTCACGACTTCTTAATTAGCAATAAAATCTCTACTCATGTTCAATTGTATCAGATAGATTTGAACTGTAATTCCAAAGGTAATCACTACTATGCCAATCCAAATCATGATCTTCACCAACTTGGATTTGGTCCTCTCGCAAAAATCACAAGTTGCAGGAACGAGAACCATGGAAAGTAAGATCCTCAATATGAAAAAAAGAAATCGAAGAAACCACAAGAGTGAAGACTAGTAGAGTCTTATCTTTTGTTATTTTTTTGCTCCTTTTTCACTCAATAATTCATTCGAATTTCCTGACAAAATTCCATATGTCTATTCATAGAACCTCATTGCTAATTACTACCAGATCTAGTGCATTGTATGTGCCATAAGTATTTTAAAATTTAGCAGTTGAGTGTTGCAAGTGTCCAAGTGGGTTGGGTTCCCATTGTCTGTCAATCTATATGCTCCTTAATAGCAACCCAATCATAGCTGGGGGCATATGCCTATATATGTGAATTTCCCTCTTAAACCCACTTCACTTCTCATTGTATAGTCGTGGCCGTTGTACACGCGCAAGCCCCTTAGTCCACATGTATTTATGTATTCATGCACACATATATATACTAGAAAAACTTTTTGGATACTATATATATGTTATTACTATATATATACACACACATAAACCCTAAAAAATGCTAGATTGCCAAGGATAAACTTGATGTCGAATAGTTAATAAGAAAGGACGGCAGTGTTGAGAGAATTAAATACGAGAGAATGGGGTTGAGGATCTGACCGGTCATGTTTAGTTCCAATTTTTTTTAAAAAAATATCACATCGTATCTTTGGACACCTAAATAAAACATTAAATATAGATAAATATTAAAACTAACTACACAGTTATAGGAATTTGTAAGATAGATCTTTTGAGCCTAATTAGGACATGATTAGCCATAAGTGCTACAGAAACCAACATATGCTAATGATAGATTAATTAAACTTAAAAGATCCGTCTCGCGGTTTCTAGATGGAATCTAAAATTTATTTTATAATTAGACTAAGTTTAATACTTTAAATATTTGACCGTACGTGTCGATATGACCCTTCTCCCAAAAAAAATTTTGGGATCTAATTAAACGGGGCCCTCAAAATAGTGAACTTTGAGTGCTATCAAACCAATTTTGCCAAAACTATAAATACGCTAGAAGTGTTTTTCATATATACATAATATATATGCATATATACACATATATACGTATATATGCATATACATATATGTATAAGTACCGATTACTAAAACTTTTGTACATATACTTCAATCCAAACAAAAGTTTTATGTTAGGTCGTAGGTTGAAGCAGTACATGGATAAACATATCACCCTTATTTAAAATTCAATCAGAATCACTCGTGATAACATCTCCTAATTTTAAAATATGGCCGTTCCAATCGTCGGATATGCTCATAGCTAGAAGTAGAGTATGCCTATGGGTTGAGTGCGTACGCGTCGTGATTATTTGAGTTTGTACCATGTCTTTTTTTTAAAAGAAAAAACAACATTGCACACGGAAAGCATCGTATCACCAATTCATCACGCATCTGTGTGATCGAACTGTCAATTATATTGTCACCTCATTAATTAATTCTGAAACAACCCATTTGACGAAGAAAAGTTAAGCATGATTGAGTAAATTAAGCACCTGATCGATCTGGAGTTGTGTGTTTATTTATTTATTTATTATTTTTTGAATTGTACTCCCTCTGTCCCAAAAAAACCAATTCTTCGGTTTCTGCGTTCAACGTTTAACCATCCGTTTTATTTAAAAATATTTTAGAAATTAGAAAAAAATTAGTCACACGTAAAGTACTACTCATGATTTATCATCTAATAAAAACAAAAATATCAATCATAAAAAAAATTTAAATAAAACAAAGAATCAAAAATTGTAGGTATAAAATAAAAATTAGTTTATTTTAAGACGGGAGAGCATGTGACTGCCTGATCACGAGAGAAACAGCTAGCTAGCGGATTTAAAAAAAAACAGCTAGCTAGCGTACGTCGTGATTTGATTGGCTAACTACATCGTGCGAACGTCGTATGTATATCTAAAAATATCTATGGTACGGTGCCCATGTGGCCGAATAGAAGTTTCGATCAACGACGACGTACGGCCGAGTCGGAGAGGAGGAGGATCGATAGTGTATACAAAATAGTATAAATTAATAATAGTGCAAGCGGGGCACGTGGGCGAATCGACGTGTGTTCTCGTGTTTCTCTTTTGAACACAGCACATATGTATTGAAATAGTGGTTCGATAGATTGACAGCTTCATTTTATTTCATTCTGTCGCTTCTGTTTATATTTATAAATAAAAAATTAAATTTTTAATCTTAAATTTGCAGTAGATTTAAGTTTTATTATAGTTTATTTTCTAGACTTGACTTTTAAATTCTAAGAATACGTATATAAAAGTTTTATTTATGAATTATTTTTTTAAATATGTCGTTTGACTTTTTTTTCTAAATATGCCAAAAGACCACCCTCTGAATCAATGAAAAAGATGCTTAAGTTTCGTTGGAAAAGCACGTTTAATTTTGTGTGTGTGTGTCCGATGGTATATATCTTTTTACAAAGTACTTCCATAATATTGTGGAATAATTGTGATATAATCTTGTTGGATGCATGTTTGAACATTTTAATTAATTAAAGATTGTATTTCAAGGCCATGAATGTTAATTTCCAAAACATTTGTATATAGGGGAATTTGTGAGCAAAGCATGAAAAGTGTTCGGTTTGTGGATTTATTTACCTATCCAATATTAATTGTGGGCTAGCTAGCTCTGGTCCAGCATAGTGAGAAGGATATGGCATCAACCGATCTTTTAATTCGCAACTTCGCAAGGAGTGTAGAACCTTACCGTTAAGCTTACATGGATAATAAATGTGTGAATGGGTAGCTAGACACATGATTTCTGCGATATAGTATTTTTTAAGAAAACCTAAACCGCATATTCTATTTTATTTTAATAGATGATGTTGTTGGTATTTTAGGATAGGTTTGACATTCATCTTATTTAAGAATTCTGTGCAAATATACGAAAACATAAGTTATTATTAAAATATATTTAGCAATAAGTCCATCACAAGAAAATAAATAATATAATGTGAGTTTTTAATAAGGAAAATAGTGAAACGTATAAAAAAGTTAATATCATCATCAATTAAAATATAAAGAGAGTATGTGCTAATTAGTTTATTTTGTAAAACTAACATGTACTCACTTCGTTATATATTATAAGACGTTTTAATAATATTTAGATATATTCATATATCAATGAATATATTTTATACATGTGTCTAAATTTATATAAATCATATAAATCTAGTACACCTAAATGCATATGGTATATATATTGAACTCTTTAGGGGGGAAAATGACATACACGTACAGTACACCCATGACCTAATTAAGCTAGCAGGTCCAACGCTCCAACCCGTAACATGTCTAATTAGTGGATTGACCTAACTGCATCTAACGATAAACACTACTTTTCATTTTAGCCCTACATAGCTTCTCACTTTCATCCGTTCATTATTTATTAAAAAGCAATAACATATTTTTTTCATCTTACCTTTAATATGCCCGCTAAACATATAAAAATACTTATATTAATATATTATATTTTGTAACAGAAGTACTGAAGTAGTAGCTAACTATATGCCTCGTACTACTACAATGTTATTCAGGGGCTTATTATGCTCTCATGTGTATCATGTGTTGGTAAAGGCTAGGATGGTTTCTTCGTGAGTGTGATAGATTTGGTGCATGAATCCTAGTCAGTCTTAGCTAAAAACATGCAAGACACAAACGAGTCATACGCTCATATATATCACCATCAAAGTTAGTATGGAATTTTTCCTTGTTTCCTTTTTTTGCAAGAGTTTAAGGCTTGGTGGTCCAACATGTCAATGTCCATAGATTCAAAAAGATATGTGTGGCTGACAATGAAAATTGCTTCAGTTCTCATTCTCCAACATATGACTTTTATTTATATTTTATTCCATAAAACTCAGAATTTAAATATTATACTTGAGTATGGTG
The DNA here is from genome assembly GCF_000231095.2 of Oryza brachyantha. Classification (NCBI taxonomy): domain Eukaryota; kingdom Viridiplantae; phylum Streptophyta; class Magnoliopsida; order Poales; family Poaceae; genus Oryza; species Oryza brachyantha. The sequence goes on along the minus strand of NC_023165.2, from coordinate 4,118,568 downwards.
TATTTTTTTATTATGTTTGGTTGTCTATTTTACTATTTTTGTATGCTATAGAACTCCTTCAGACGAACCAACATAGAACTAGTAGTTAATTAAAAGTCGAGCCAAATACATGTGCCAAAAAGGCACCTAACAACTTGATTATGGACATGTTTGGAAAGCTTCTTCCAGCCGGAGCTTTTTTCCAAAAGTTGTTGCTGCTAGAATCTGCCTCAAATAGTCCACAGCTTCTAAGAATCTGTAGTTACAGATTCTTAAAAATAAACTAAGAAGTCCAAAGCTACAGAACCTGCGTTTCAGAGTTTTTTCAGATTCTTAGAAGTTGGCAATCATACAGCTGCTTCTCAGAATCTAAAACTCCCCAAATAGGCTCTATATGTCAATCATTTAGGCATCAGGAATCGAAAGGTATGCAATAGAAGTCCCATCAAAAGTTAAGGCAATGTCCTGAAAAAAATTATGATTCTTACTACTAATATAGTCAGTGTCAGAGTATATATTTTTGGGTGTTAGACATGACGTTTGGTCGAATGTCAGAAGAGGTTTTCGAACACGAATAAAAAAACGAATTTCATATTTCACCTGAAAACCGTGCGAATTTTTTGAGCCTAATTAGGCTAAAAAGATTCATCTCATTATTTTCCTCGTAACTGTATAATTAGTTTTATATATGTTTAATGTTTTATTTAGGTGTCTAAAGATTCAATATGATATTTTAGGGAAAAAAATTTGGAAACTAAACGGGCCTTAAATATAAGTCCGAGGAGCAATAACGGTTCAGTTAAATCCATGATGTCCTTTTTTTTTAACAAAAATCTCATTGTTTAGGAGTTCGAAACAGGTACATATTAATCCACTAATCCATTCATTCAAGAAAAAACACGCCCTTGACATGACAAATACAATTATACTTATGGTGGGCATAATTAAATACAAGGCTAGTCAGACAACCTCCTCTCCTCTGTCTAATCCCTCCCTTCCTCCTGTTTCCTCTCTCTTCCACTCATTATCCTATCTCGTATCCAAGCATGCAGTAGCCCCTCATCGCTAGGGCCAACAACCACCCTAGCTCACATGATGCCTTCTAAGTAGTTTCACCAAGGGCCCATATGAAGTAGCATCATCTGGCAACGTGGCTAGTGGCAGCGGTGGTAGGCGGGTGATAGCAAAGATCAGCAAACCAGGGGCGGAGCTAGTCCGGTTTGTCGGGGTCGGATGACCTTGATAAAATTTTAAAATCTCTATAAAAAACTATTTCGATCCATATTTTTCTATGTTATACAATGAAGATGACTTTAGCGATATTTTTCGTTGCTTCGCCTTTGTAGCAAACCAAACGGACGAAGAGGTACAAGCAAATTGCAACGCAGCAGGTATGAAGCAAGTTGATGTCGGTGTAACAGTGGAAGACGTTAGATCTATTGTAGATGGGGATGGAGATGTGGTTATGCAGCTGGGACAAACTCTACTTCATGCTCCTCCACTTTCTCACTCTCAATATGGTGTACACACTCTCTAGATCTAGGGGACGAAAAAAAATTTGGTTGGAACACTTTGCACATTTTTAAGTTTATAATTTTATTAAATTTGTCAATGTTTCATATGTAGTACCAAAATTTTTGAACTTGGAATTGACTATGTTTAATTTCTTTTAGAGTAATTTTCACAAAACTACAACTATTTGGCCAGAATTATCATTTTGGTATAGATTTAATTAGATACGTCATAGAACTATAACAATATCAAAATAAAAGCAATGTTCTATTATAAAACTACTTTATCCCCTACATGTTTATGCTATGTGGGCCCGATTTGCAACAATGCAAGTGATCATGTGTCCACGGTAGGTGTGCCTGAACATGTCAGAAATATAAAGTTACGTTTTCTAGTTAAAAAAATCAGAAGTTATTATTGTACTACTGTAAAACACATAGCTAAAGTTGCAGCTTACAGGTAGTTTTGATAAATTAGTTGTTGCAATAAAATGTACTTCCTTTTATTTGTTTTCCATTATTGCACTCCACTTTTAAAGATGTTTCAACCCATGTATCCATATTGCTTAGTTGTGTACTACTACCTCCGTTTCATAATGTAAGATGTTTGATTTTTTTGGTTGCAACATTTGACCATTCGTCTTATTCAAAAATTTAGTACAAATATAAAAAATAACAAGTTGTGCTTAAAGTTCTTTTGATAATAAAGTAAGTCACAAGCAAAACAAATGATATTTTCATAATTTTTTAAATAAGACAAATGATCAAACATTATAAGTAAAAAAGTCAAACATCTTACATTATGAAACGAAGGGAGTAGTCTCTTACATGAATATTTCTCAAATGTTTTATTGGCTAGACTTTCTGTTGCACAATACAAAACTTGCAAATTTACGGGCTTTGGGCTTTATGTATTTGGGCCATAATAGTAGTAGGCTTTCTACTTGAGTCGGGCTTCAGGCCTACGTCCTCCTGTCAAATCAAAACAAAGCAGGTGATCTCTTTCCGCCGCAGTAGCCATGGCTGACGGCGAGACGCCCTCCGCCGCGGTCGCCTCGCTCCAGACCTTCTCATCCGCGCTCTCCGCCTTCACCTCCGCGTGGCGCGCTCTCTTGTCGGCCTGCTCGACCGGCTGCGCGCGCTCGGCGTGAAGCCCTCGCCGGAGGCGCGCGAGGAGGCCAGGGCTGTCGCGTCAGACTGGAAGCGGAGCAAGTGGATCGGGCCGCAGTCCGTGCTTAACAAGGAGACGATCGCTTTCCTGCTCCTCGTGGGGGCCTTTGGGTTAGTGGATGATGTCGGCGGCGCGAGCGAGGTCCTTGATCTGGTCGTGTCCGTGTCTAGCCGGGAGCGCGCCGTCGATGCTTTCGTCGGCCTTGGGCTCGACCTCGACAAGCATATGCCAGGTAAGGTTCGACCGGTTAACAAATTTGTTGGCTTAATCTGCAGTATATCTATCACGGTGTCCTTATACTGCACTACTGCTACTTTAACCACCCCCAAAAAATATTTGTACAGAATTTTTTTTGTGTCTAAATTGATTGAAATATGCTCATGCTGCTAACTTTATCAGTATATCGGATTGCAAGTATGACCTGTGTACTCCTTTTAATAAAAGTTTGGATCAATGGGCTCTCTTCTTTGATGATAAGTTACATCACTTCTGCCTTTTTCTTTGGGATATCCAAATTAGCAATTTCTGAGTTCGATGCGATCATACGAGCACCAAGTGCAAGGTCCCGTCCCGTTGGTTATTGTGGTTATGGTGTTGCAGTTTTGCTATGGGTATTCTTTCTTTGTTTTGCTTTGTATCTATGTTTTCATTTTAGTTTTTGGAGATGTTCTTCTTGATGTGCAAGATGAAATGTTGATGCTTTCACTTTTGTTTATGTTTTCAGTCAGAACTCTTGTTTCAGGATGCCATTACAATCCCTGCACAGATGTTTCTTACTAACATCACAGATCCATCTCTCTAATGCTTTTGTTTTGTTTGGTGTATTTGTCTAAATGATGCTACCTGGAACTACTCAATTAAAATTAGCACGGCGCTCTTGAGTTGATATTGCATTATTTGTTCAGGATACTTCTCCTGTACTTGCCCTGAATTATTTCATGGTTTATTTCTGTGCTTCTATAACCTTCTATGTTGATAAAACAATCCATTGAAAACATTTCCCTGGACTGATTGGGCTCATTACCATATTGACATTTTGGAGCTCAAAGGTCCCTATTGTTTTTTCCTCGAGTCTTTTGGAAAGAACGATAGGAATAATGGTTTCCTAGAAAAGCAAGTTTGTTGTTTATACTTTTCTCTGATGAGTATGCTGACATATCATCTGGTTTGATAGTACATGGATTTTATGATTTAGGTGAACTATGATGATAAATTGTTCCCAAATATTATCTTTTGGGACCAACTGGCATTTCTTTACCATGCTGCCATTCCGCAATTGTCGTGCTCATGGCTCCATGTTATATATCTCCACTGAAAAGTAAATTAATTTGTTTAATCGCGCTGCTAGCTTATGAGTCTTATTGATATGTTTTGATTTTATGAATCATTGAATCGTTTATGTTTAAGACTGCACTAGCCATGCTGTCACTGGTTGCTACTTCCTCCGTTTCGCAATGTAAAACTTTCTAGCATTGTCTAGATTTATATGGATGTTAATGAATTTAGACACATATATAAATTATATACATTCATCAATGAATGAACTTACACAATGCTAGAAAGTCTTACAATATGAAATGGAAGTAGTACATTTTTTTAGCACATGACCTTGTTGGTATGTTTGACAAGTGTTCAGTCATTTCTCTTCTCATAGCTTGCCAGCTGCTGCCAAATAATCTATATTTAGGCTTTTAGCAATCTTTCTGATCCTGATTTATTATAATATGTCGTCTGTTCAGTGTCTAATTCTGCATTCTTAGTGGTTGCACGGCTTGGTCAATTCATTCTTTCCTATTTCCATCATGTTATCATTTTTGTCATTTCTGTAGCTTATGTAAGTACATTGCAGTTGATGCAGATTTTGGATTCCTTTTCAGGAGACAATGGATTTTAGAAATCTCTTCTCAACATTAAATAATGTTCATGAGCTTTGTACCTTTAAGCAATGTCAAATAATATTATATTTTTCAATATGTTTTCTACTTTTTATTTCTGGGCCCGTGTATCTGTCGATTTGTTCATCCCCACCCCCATTATGTCGAATTTCCATGGTTAGCTTTGTGTTCTATAAGTCCATCATCCATGGCACGATGTTTTCTGCTGTACATTTAATGTTTTTCAGTTCTTCTGAGGTACATGCAAACTTTGACATAAAAACTCTCTTTCCACCAGTTCTCATTCATACAATGATAAACAAAGGCAAACAGCTGAAGGCTGTTAAATTTATTCAAGATCTTAATTTAGTGGACAAATATCCTTTATATCCTATTTTGAGGTCATACATCAGCGATGCTGCAAAAGCTAGGAACATGATCCGCATCAGAGGCGATGGTTCTGCTTGTCAGGTACATTTATGCTGCAGTATGTATTTTAGGAGTTTAGGCATTAAAAATGAAGTATAAGCTAGCTAATTCTTAAAATGGCACTGCAGACCGAAGCTGATGCAAAAGAGCGCATGCTGCTCGGAGTATTGAAGAAGTTCGTCAAAGACCACAAGCTTGAAGAATTGCCCATTTTGGATGTAGTTAAAAATCGTTTGGCGCAGCTGGAGAAGAAAAGTGCAAAGAGAAAACGAGCGGCAAGTGCTGCTGCTGCGGCAGCTCATGAAGTAAGTAAGAAGATTCAGAAGCAAGAGAAACTACAACAGGAGGTGCAGTCAGCTATGCAATCACGGGTTCCAGGGGGAAAAGCAGCACAAAATTCCTTGAGCCAAAACATCCATTCGGTTGATTCCTTCAGTCGACCGCTCATGTCGAGTTCAAGCATGGGTATGTCTGGAGTATCAGATTTGTACCAAGCCGCTTCAAGCCAGAGTATACTGCTAGTCACTGGAAGCCATCATCCCGTTGGCATCAAGAATGAGACCCTGAATGCAACATCTGTTCAGAGTCCGCACAGTGGCTTGGCTGAATACTATGGACTGTCTTCCGGCAGACCTAGGCCCGACTCTCTAGCTCCTGGACCAAGTATCCAGGTGCACAAACATCCTCCAGATCAAAGTTCTAGTCTGCAGATCCCATGGCTGCTGTCTCCCGAGCATCAGATAAGAAGGCTTCGTCTTACAACTACTCGTTGTCAAGTATGTCAACATATAATCCATGGTTAAATTCGGAATGGTTCGAGGCCAAGCTGCTGGCGCCATGCATCAATGTAAATTCGAAATATTCTCATGTGTTAATATTAAATTCCTTGGCTGACGTCATCCATTCTTGTGTGATTATTCGGCCTGAATGGTATTTATAATTCGCCGCCTGTTCTTTTTTTTTGTTTCTGATTCCAATAGTTGATACACAAACTAGAAAAACCGTTTAATCTCGAAAACAGACTCAACTACAGCTGCCACCTTTTTGTTACTGGATTTTCTTGTTTTCGGTCGGTTGGATCCCCCCCCTCCCCCCCCCCCCCCCCCCGGGGTTGTTTGCAACATACTATGGTTTCATATTTTTGTTGTTGGATATTTCTTGATTTCGGTTTTCATTTTTGCAACAGATCATGGAGTTTGTAAGTCAACGATTGTTCATCCTTTGTTTATAGAAAATTTATATGTTACATCAACAATATACTATATCTGTACAGTACATAACGAACGATTTCAACTATTAGTTGTACAGCACATAACGACATAACGATTCCCTCGGTGAAAGAAAAATGTCAGAACAATTTCTCATTGAAATGTCACCATTTTAATTTTTTTCAAAAGATGTTCTAACTTTATTTATATTCATATAGATATTTATGAATCTAAACACTTTTCGCATTATAAGATTTTCTAATTCTCCTTGGATTCAAATGTATGTTTACGAATACATGAACATCTATTTGATATTATAAGATGTTATGATTCTTCTTATATTCATATAAGATGTTCTAGATTTATATGGATATAGTTATGAATCTGAACACTTTTTTTCACTTTGTAAAATATTCTAACTCTCTCTAGATTCATATATATGCTTATGAATTCATTGATCTATGGATGACCCTGTACACATAGAACACATATAAATATATGGAAAAATCTGAATCCTATAGAACCAAAATATAGGGGGGGGTAATTGTTTAACGGCGCATATGCAAACGAAAAATAATTTGTGAATAAAACTTGTATATTCGTATTCTCAGCGATTTAAAAGCTAAGGCTGCAAAATAAACTACGGTAAAAAAATATAAAATCAACTTTAAATTTAAGGTTGAAATGGGGTATAAATCTTATATGAAACAAAGGAGTAATGTACAGAGACAAGGTGAAATAATTATTGGTCTCACTGGTCAGCAATCTTATATTCGTGCATAGAGTTATTTTTTATCATCCTTCAAAAAGTACTCCGAGGTACCATATTTTTAGTTATATGTAAAAGTTTAGTACCCTGAGGTATGAAAATTTTACAATAAATTGTTTTGACACCTAAGGTAATTTTTAAGAATGATAAAAAGACATTGTGCATATTCTGCACCCATCATGATCAAGAGGCCTAACTGCAAGTAGTGAAGGTATTGCGCATCACGCAGCATCAGACAGCATGTATAATCTTTTCAGCCAATCATCAGAGACAACAAATGCATAGTATTTTGAGCCAATTAGCCAAACATAGTACCAACACGACAGTAATGGGTAATCATAACACACAACACCAAAACTTTAACATGACATACAGATCATGCCACAAACCCCCAAAATCCCCTATAAATCACTTCGGCCTAACAATCAAACACAGGCTAATTGAACAAACGAACACACAAGCTACTAGACACACAGACAATCCTATTCGACTCTTCTTAATTCCTTGCCCTGGCTTGGCTGGCTACATTGGCAAGTCCCTGCCTTGATGCTACATTGACAGTTGTTAACAAACACCAGAACAATCGTGAACATGCAGAACTGCAGACCTACAAAACAGAACAAGCGCCACGCGCCTAGTGGAGGCGATTGCGGCTGGGGAAGAGCCTCCTGAGGAACTTCAGCACCTGCTTCGCGCTCATCCTGTCCAGCACCTCCTCCGGTAGCCTCTGGATCCGCCGCGCCAGCATCATCGTCTCATTGCGGAACGGCTGCAGCGACCGCGAGAAGCAGTCAGAAACGAATGCATCTTCTGTGGAGGTGAAGAGGAGGAAGGTATATCTATGGACTTACTTCCTTGCTGGCGTCGACCAGCTTCTGGATGACGTAGTTGCCGTAGCCGCACTGCACCACGTCGGCGAGCTGGTCGTCGGGCAGTTTCAGGAAGGTGGAGAGCACGAGGTGCAGCAGCTCCACCGACCCGGTGGTGAGGAAGCAGGCCTCGACGACGTAGCTCCCGAACTGCTGTCGGGAGAGGCTCGCCACGTCCGTCATGAGGGCCGACACCAGCTTATGCTTGAGCCCCTCGCTGCCCTTCACCAGCACCCGCTGGATGAAGTAGTTGCTGTAGTTGCCCCTGGCGATCGTGGCGGCGTTCACCAGGACGATGTGCTCCAGCTGCTCGAGCTCTTCGCCCCTCGCGCTCTCGAAGCATTCCGAGATGCACCTCGACCCTGGCGACGAATGGAGAAGTTTACTGGAGTGGTAGCACGCGAACTGGATCATAATCTGCAACAAAAATTAGCTAATCTGTCAGCACTAGTGTTCTGAATCACTGGCTAAGACATTTAGCCTTTGGCCTTCTCATACACGAGAAGCGTTCGTTAACATGCGCGAACACTTTATATATATATATATATATATATATATGAAGTTTGCATATATAAACTTTCTATATAGAGATTTTATATAACAATTTTTTATGTATAATCTTTGTAGATGTATTTTTTATAAGATGGTAAATTTTATAGATATTTTTGCTACATACTTTATAAGCTATAATCTATTTCTAAGTTGAGCAATTTTACCATCCTTGAGAAGGTACCACGAGGTACCAAAAATTTCAGTAATTTCTATTATAAAGATGAAGAGCCGTTTATAGTCCTTGAGTAGTTACTGAGAGATACCAAAATTTTAATATAAAATTTAGTAACTTTTAATATAAAATTTAGTAACTTTTAATATAAAATTTAGTAACTCCTAATATAAAATTTAGTAACTCCTAATATAAAATTTAGTAACTCATAATACCTAGGTACCAAGAGGTACTAAAATTTTACACTGAAATTTTGGTACCTTGACAATCAAGGACCGTAAAATTGCTTAAAGATAAAACGTTATGCATAGAAACATACTATAAAAAATTATATATAAAAACTTTCTTATATGAGCAATTTTACAGTCCAACAAAAAGTATCTCGAGGTAACAGTACCCCACGTCTGATCGTTGGATCTAATAACGCACATACTACTCAGCTAGATCCAATGGTGAAAAATGATTTGGTACCAAGTAATTTTTATTGGACCAAAGCAAATCTTTCTTTATATATAGACCATTCGCGTGGGTTAATGGTTGCACAAACGCTCGCCCGATAGACCCGCCCCTTAAGTCAAACAGAGCTAGCAGTCGATTAAACGAGATTACAATGGCTAAATTACACATGAGAGTAAATAGCTAAACCCATCTGAAACGGCTATATTAGAGATAGCGAAAGCTATAGTTAGGAGATTCAAAACCTTGGTGACCATACATACATACATGCCAGCAAGCAGTAACTCACTATCTCGTATGGTTCGATTTATGGATCTCTTACCTTTTTTTTTTTTTTGAAATCTATGGATCTCTTACCTTGGTATCGCCGTAGCTCATCAACTCGAAGCAGCAGCGAAGAATTCGATCCCCTCTTGGGTGATCCATGACGCTCTCGCACATGAAACAGTCGACGAGCAGCTTGCACATGTCAGAGAACGGCGCCGCGGCGGTGATGAGCGCCTTCAGAGAAGACTCCCTGCACCGTGAAATTAACATCAAACACCAGAGTATGAGTCTAATCTGAACCCTTTTTTTTCCGTGAAATTAGTCATTGACTGATTGGGGCTTAGAAGGTACCCGTACTCCTGCCGTGTGAGATGCAAGAGATGTGAGGTCTTGGGCACGCCGTTGACGTTGACGTTGCCGACGACGGGCGGTCCGGTGGCGGCGGCGACGATGGCATGGATCTCGTCCTTCCGCTCGGCGCAGGCGTTCATCAGAGCGATGAAAACCTGGGACCCCTCCTTGTCTTCCATGACCCTGTGCACCTGGGTCTTGATCGCGGCGAGCGCGCTCAGGCGGTACAGATCGACGCCCTTCTCCGCGCCCTCCTCGAGAAGGCGGATCACGTGCGCCGCCGACGACTGGAAGAACACAAGCGCCAGCGGCATCGGGCCACGGAGCATCTCCGACCGGATTTCCTCCGGGGACCGGCCCTCTTTAATCCGCGGCGTGCACCTCCATGAAATGCCCGCCTCGTTAGCACGCAGCGCGTCCACCACGTTGCGGTTCTCATGGTACACCTGCTCGGAGAAGCGGGGATGGTTGCTGCTGCTGCTGCCCAAAGGATTGTACCGTCCGGTGCTGGAGCGGGACGCGGCACCGATGGGCTGGTACTGGCTGGCGCTGGCTCTCAGAGTGCCCGACCTCGGCGCCACGGGCGGCCGGGGCATGGCGGGCGCAGTGGCGGCGGCGGAGGCAGCGGCAGCGTCGAACGGATTGGCGTAGCCCATGCCGAACCGCGAGACGTACTCACTGCTAATACCGCCGAATGGCATGACGGGGTCGGCGGCTGGAGGCAAGCCATAGTCACCGGTGGGGGCGTGGGCAGCCGCCGTCGGGGAGACGCCGCCGTTGCCCGTCGGCCAGAAGTGCGCGCCGCTGCTCGACGAGCCCTCGCCCACGCAGTAGTTCTGCTGCGCCTGCTGCATCCCGCGCAACAGCTCCCTCTGGACTTGCAGCAGCAGCGGGTGCGGGGTGCGGCGCCGCCGCCCAACAACACCACCACCGTCCTGCGGCTGCGAGGGCGGCGGGAGGGGCATCACCAGCGGCGAGTTCGGCATCGCGTACCTTTGCTGCAGCTCCATCTGCCTCGCCGACGCCGACGAGCCTTCGCCGCCGCCGACGCTGAGCGCGTTGAAGTTGAGGTAGGCCTCGAGGCCGCCGGAGTACGCGGGGCGCGGCGGCGGCGGGCTGTCGGCTCTCTGCTTGCCCCGATCCATGACGTCGAGGAGGTCGAATCGCGGTGGATCTTCTCCCCCTGGATCGGTGGGGATCGATCGAATCGGCGACGCGAGCAGCCTGCGGCAGCGGCGCTTATATAGGGGGGCGCGGCCGCATGCACGAGCGCGAATCGAGTCGGGAGAATCGGCGTTGCAGCTATTGAAAGGGATACGACTCCGAGAGACCCCGTCTTTTTCTCCTTCCAAATATACATCACAGATTGATTTTTTGTTTCCATCTAACAAACTTTCATTACGAGATAAATTCCCAAGAATCTCCTATTCACCGAACCAGAAACATGCACTCTTCACGTAGTATCCAATTCAACCAACCATGAAACAAATCAATCACTCCTCAGGTGATAAAAACAGCAAAACGAACTTTCTTTCTTAATCTAAAATATGCAGGATGAAACTGGATACATTGTCGACGATTGGGAGAAATGAACTCAGCACATTCGCTGAGCCTGTATACGTGTGACCTAATTGTACTACTTACATACCACTGAAACACTATAACATTGGTCAAGTCATATGCATAGAAATTTCCGATTATCAAAGATGCGCGAATTAGATTGTCGAATATCTAATTCAACTAACCATGACCAAACCATTCTTCAGGTGATAAAACAGCCAAAGAAATAGTTTTATAAAAAATCTAATCTGCATGGTGAAACTGAATGCATTGTCGAATCTCCAATTCAACGAACCATGAAAAAAGCACATCTTATATCAGGAGGTGATCAGATGGCACCACCTGGTTTTTATATGATTATATCTGTAAAAACATCTGTACAAAGGAACAAGATTTACTCTGCATGGTGAAACTGAATGCATTGTCGTGTCGCTACAGAATCACCGTGAAACTGATGGGACAAAGGGATGGTAACGGAAAACCCAGCTGCTATCATTTTGAGTCAAACAATATTCGTTACAAACTAACTTGGTTGCGTGTCTCTTTGCAGTTTAGGGTTTATCAATCATAGATTGATTTCAATTTGTCTAGACTACTGATATTTGCAACCAGATTAAAAAATACAAGTTCAATGTTTGGCTGTTGACAAACATTCCACCATCATTAGCTGTCCTTCCACATTCTAGCCCTTTCAAGAATGAACTTCCCTTCCTTGTATTTCTGGCTTGCATCATAGGCTTTCTCCTGTGGTACAACAGACTGGAATTAGGATGCATTAATTCAAATAAAATGGCATACTAATGGTTATGGCAGAATAAGGTGCATAATTGCATTAAACAATGTATATACATCGACTGTGGGAAACTGAAATCTTTGAATATTAATCCCTACATTCATGAAAACATGTCGTTTAGCGTATAAAAACGTCATTGAAAAATACAACTTTGAATACTAATTTTATTGCCCTTTACTTGTAAAATCCAATAAACTCACTATTGTATGAAAATATATTTCAGTAAAAATTTACACATGACTTTCACGCGTTCAATCTTTTATGGACCGAAAGGGGCTGGTATTTTTCCAAGAAATCTCTAGCCAACCTTCCCACAAGAGGTTTTTCTTAACACCAATGAATTCTATTAATGCTAGAGGAAAACGATAGCTCCAAGAATTTCTTTGTTCTCAACGCCTCCTTTTTAGAGGAATTAGCCACTTCAACGATCTTTGATGGTTATAGGGGTATCCAAAGTACAAACTTGATGGTTGTTATTTTAAAAACTATCAATGTTCAAAGTTTAAAAAATCAACTTACAATATGTTCAAAATGTAATGTTTTTACAACTGGAGGGACTAGTATGTAGTATCCAAGAATAGGAATCATTTCAAAATAGGTCATACTCCCTTCGTATTTTAATAGATGACGCCGTTAATTTTTTGGTACACGTTTGATCATTCATCTTATTTAAAAACTTATGTAATTATCACTTATTTTGTTGTGATTGGGTTTATTACTAAATGTATTTTAATTATAACTTGCATTTTCATATATTTTCACAAAATTTTTAAATAAGACAAATGATCAAATGTGTCAAAAAAATCAAGCATCTAATAAAATACGGAAGGAGTATCATTCTGCTACAGCTACTATTTAGTTGGATAGGTGAACTCGTGTAGTCTGGAAGGACTAATCAAGGCATGAAGTTGGGTCCAAGGAACATCAGTAACAATAACCGATTAGCTGAAAAACAAGTTTACAACAGATAGCAAAATAGATACATGTGGATTTAATTATGTAATTTTTTCAATGGTCGCTGATACAATGGCAAGATATGATGTTACAAATACACACATAAATTTTAAAAATATATGTTTCAAACAAAAAAAAAAACAGAACACAATTTGTAAGAACAGGGGAATGAAAGTCGACTTGCTATGAGCACCAACAGTGTTGTTCACATTTCTAGCATAGATGTCAACTAACCCAGTACCTAGCTGAGACAAGCTATGTTCCAATAACATGAGAAATAGAAAGACATAGGCATCGAATCATTCTTTAATCCATTTATTAAGCCTTACATGGTGAAACAGAGTTCACTTAACTACACAGTATGTCAGTTTCATAACTATGTTTCCTTTCGATGGAATTATAAAGCTATTTTATCTAGTGTCAATAATGGTCGTGAGAATATGAAAGATGCCCATTCATAATAAACAATTTCCTTTTACTTACATATCTCCAGCCAAGAATTTGTTGGCAGCAGCTGCAGTAGATATCGTTAACCGTGTGCAGTCCAGTTATAAGATAACGGTCCTCGTTAGGGCCAAGGGATATATTCACTCTGAAATGTCACAGGTAAACAAAATAATAAGCATGTGTGAAAAGGTATGTATGATCAAAAGCATATAGCCTGACGACATGCTTTTGGCTGCTATTGCTGACACGTTTTATTGAAGTAAAGAAATGATACATTGTGAATTGACAAATGAATCATGAAATCCTATGTTGAATAAATATTTGACAAGAAACAAACGACTGAAGAACAGTTTTATAAAATACAGCATTTTATACTATTAATGAACAACCAACAAAAAGATTCATAAGACAATATGACAGAAGGAAAGTATCCTATCAAACAAACTACTCTTACTACATAATATCGCTGAACATAAAGAAAGTATCCTATCAAGCAAACTACTCGTACTACATATCAGATTGAATCATTGAACCAATATGCCGTATTACTGATACGAATGTCTTTCATAGCAATTGCCATATCTAAATCTAATAAGTACTACTGTGACAATAAAAACTGCTTCATCAACACTGATCCATCAAATAGTCAACTCGTTCGGACGCAAATATCATGAAAAAACGCTAGCCCTTGCAAGCAAACCAAAATCCAGAGGACAGCACAGCAGCATTACCAAAATGTTGGACCATATCTTGCAAACGATCACAGCATTCGACAGACCGAACCACACGCATCCTAACTCAGGAGGAATTCCGGAGCCCAAAAATGAAAAACAACTCTCTATATGCAATGGTGGGGGGGGGGGGGGGGGGGGGAAGAGCAGAGGCCAGAGGGGGACGCACACGTGATCGAAGAGGTAGGCGCGGCCGGATCGGCCGTAGAAGTCCCTGGAGATGATTGCGTCCTTGGAGGCGGCGTCGACGCGGCACCGCCGGCACTTGAACACCCCGTCCCCCTCCAGCCGCTGCACGAAGAGCAGCCCCATCACAGCAACCAACCAAACCAACGCGAGACAGATCGATGGATGGACGGATTGGATCGAAGAAGCCGCAACAACTCGATCGAGTCAAGGATGCAGGAGAAGAAGAGAGAGACGAAGGCGAGGCGCGCCAGCGCGTTCGCCAAGAAAGGAAGAGCCAAGAGCGACCTTTCCCTTCTCTTGAAGAAACGGCGGCGGGTGGGGAAAGGGGGGAAGGAACGAGAAAAGAGGAGGGAGACGACGAGTCGACGGATTGAATGCAGCGTGCGGTGGGGGCGGGCACGTGACGCGCTCCTGCGTATGGAGACCCCCGCCGGTGCCTGCCCGTGGCCGCGGCCGCGTCGCTGCTGCTGTGCTGCTGCCTAGTAGGAGGAGGAGGAGACGATCGAAGACGACGGAGAAATCCGCCGCTTTCAGATTGCCGCGATCCACACGCCATCACGCATTCGGCAGCGACGCGAACGGACATGCCGTTTCTTCGTCACACGCTTGAGGTGGCTCCAGATGTTTTCTTTTCCATGAGAGCAAGTTTAATAGCGTACCTTCAATTTATCTATAATCAATTTAATAGCTAATTCATATAATAGCTAACTATAAAACATATAGTTTTACCTGTCATGCACACAATACATCTTGAAATCCTACAAATATATAGCTCACTTTTATTCTCTATCCTCTCTTTTATCTCACAAAAATATATTTATAGTCAATTTATAGCCTACTATTGCACCTGCTCTGAACATCAGGTACTGGCAGTTCAGGAAACAGTACTTCCTCGTATTCTAAAATCAAACGATATGTTAATAAATAAAAATAATTTATAAATAAAATTTATATATATATATATATTCTTAGCATCTAAAAACCAAACCTAGAAAATAAACTTCGGTGAAAAAACTCTAAAATTAAATTCAAATTTTCGTTTATAAGCAAAAGCAAAAAAAAATAGAGTAATTATCTCCGTCTTACAATACTCCCAAGTTATTAACGAGATGGACCATCTTGGCTTAACCAGATAGTGATAGCAGCGAAATGGTACACAAGTGAAACACCCAGATTGCATACCAGAACAGCAGATGACGCATACATGATCTACTACCACTACAAGGCACACATTGCGCCGGATACCATCACGGCATCATCACCTAGCGTTATAAGTAGCATAAGATCCAGAATTCACATTCAAAGACATTGTACAACAAGCAACCAAGACATTCACTACCATGAGCAGGTGAACACTAAACAGTACAGTTTGCATCTATATTGCGACTGGACTATAGGAAGTTAAGAAGGGTATTTTTTTGGCCTATGACCATATTAGATCTGACGGATACGCAGATGAGGGTTTAGAGTTGGGTGCCAACAAGCAAGCGACCACATTGCTCTGGACTACGGGAGTTCTGTCTCTATGAATGTCAGGTTCCACCTTGGATTCATGTGGCCGACACGAAGCCACGAAAGAACCTGCAGGCAACAAAATTGGAAGAGATTGAGCTCCTGAATTTCTAGTCCATGGCACAACGATCTGTGCTTATGGCCTTTCAAAGCGATCTGTGCTTACTCATTTGTCAACACAGTACTGCAAAGCATTAAATAGCCGTATATGATAAAACATACTGCCCCGGATCAAACTTAGATTATGTTTTCAGCCTTTCAGGTCCAAGCATAGACCAGGCAAAGAATTAGTACCTATGTTTTGACATATGTTAAACCATATTAATTGTATATCCATCTCTGTAACATTATCACTGAAAATCAAAAGTAATCAAGAGGTTCATTTGGTCGGTAGCGATTCTAGGAAACTAAGACAACAAGAATTTAAACCAAAAGTATTTCTCTAAATTGACATTTGTTTTGGGATGGAGATATTTCAGTAAGACATAAATCATCAGTAATTTTTTTCCTGGCCTCTGTAGGGATTAATGGTGCATGAGAATATGAGATCCCGTGCCATATAATTAAGGGTTAATTAGATCCATGCCATTACAAATATATCAGTTTAGAAAAATACCATTACAATTCACCTAATAGTAGATATGCCATTATAGTTTCTTCTCTTTTAGAGCCATGCCATCTTCTACGTCTTGGAGATGGTTGGACCCACATGCAGACGAGTGTATTTTCGTATAGTCTAAAATACCCCCAACTTCATCTCTACAATGAACGACGCCCTCCTCGCCGCATGCAATGGCGTCACAGCCACCGTCGTCTGTCACCGAGGAGTGGCTCGGCCTGCTCGGCGACGCGGCCGCGACGAAGGAGTGGAGCATCCGCCTCAAGGCCATCCCCAACATCGTGCCCTCCGAGCACGACCGCACCGGCGACATGCTCGAGTTTGCGGAGGTACACCAGGATGGAGGCGTCGTTCGAGCGCCGGCTCGGTGCGACGGTGGTGGTGTATCCTCGACCGGCTCGACGCGATGGCGGCGGTGTCTCCTCGACCGGCTCGACGCGACGACGGCGGCAACTCCTCGACTGCCTTGACGCGACTGCGGCGATGCCGTCGGCTATCGTGGCCCGTCGGCTATCGTGGCCGGTGTCGGCAACCGGAGGGACGGTGGGGGTGGATCTCCGGTGGTAGCTGGTGGAGATCAGATCCGTGGTGGGGGACGTCGATTCAGGCACCATGGACGCCGTCGAAGCCGTAGTCGGCGCGAGGAGCCAGATCTGCTACCATGGACGATGACGGCACCGCATCCCCATCATCATCGCTCTCCTCGTCGTGCTCCCCATCCCCTCAACCGGCTTGACGCGGCGGCGGCGGTGTCACCACGGAAGACGACGACGCCACATCCCCGTCGTCCTCGCTCTCCTTGTCGCGCTCCTCGTCTCCTCAATCAGCTCGGCGCGACAACATTGGCATCACCATGGACGTCGATGGTGCCGCATCCCCGTCGTCCTCGCTCTCCTCGTCGCGCTCCCCATCCCTGCTGCCCGTCGCCGACCCCGTCACCGTCGTCGCAGCTCTCCCTGGCCACCTCGCCGTCGCAATCGCCATCCAGAAGCCTGGACTCCACCCGCCATCGTCGACGGGGCCAAGCAAGAGGGGCCTGGGCTGTGGGAGAGGGGCCCGCATGTCAGTGAGTGGAGATAAGGGTATTTTAGACAATACGAAATTAGAGTGCCCTGCAGGTGGGTCCAGTTGCCTCTGGAGGGTAGAAAATGGCATATCTAGGATAGAGTAAAATTTATAATGGCATCTATGCGAAAACAGAAATTGTAATGGCATTTTTCTAAACTGACATATTTGTAATGGCATGGATCTAATTAACCATATAATTAACTAAACAATCAGTCAATGGTGCAATGCGAAGTTTAGAAGACGTAATAAATTGTGCATTGCTTATTTTCCGTTGCCTATATAACACTGTCACATAATGCATTTCCTTTTTTTTGTTTTGAAACTACAAATTGTCAATAGTTAATCTTATTTCCCATGATAAAATTTGGCAGGTTTCCAACATCATACCTAAAGAAGCATCTTTCGAATCAACTGAGATGTCACCGCCATGCAGAAGATACAACCAGCCTTCTGTTCTTCCATCCAAGATAAAGGACACCATCTCTCTCCTCTAGCTTGTAATAACTATGGTAACTATCCAACAACTTTTTGATAGTGCTGTTCACCAATGCACTTAGTGGATATGGCCTAAAGCCAGCCATTGCAAGCCTTGACCTCCATTTTCCAAAAGGTTCGTGCCTCTCCACCCTTTCCGCACCTTCACATGCAATCAAATTGACGATATCTCTTGCAACACAGTGTTGCTCAGTGCTAATCCGCTTCTTATCATTCCTTGGGCAAGCAACATCTATAGCTTCAAACATAGCTGTGTAATAATCGAGAGTTTCCAAGTATCTATTGAAGAAAGGTGCAGTGTTTGTGTTCGCCTCCTGCTCTACAAGTGTTACCACCCTTGGAGAGAGGCCCTTCACCATTCTCAATATCCTGTCCCGATGATTTTCTACGCCCACACTCTCATCAGGAGTGTGATGCAGCTGGTAGGCAAAATTAACAACAATGACCTCCCCAGATCTTATATCAAGATGTTCAAGCATAACCTCATGACTACCAGCTGGGACAGCATTGAACTCAAAGGGCAGACCACATGACTGGGCAATATTGAATAAACGCCGTCCAACTATATCCAGCCCACCACCTCGGGCATGAGCAGAATTCGAGTCATCTATACCAGTAATCCTGAGGTATGGTGGTCCCCCAGGTCTTGCAGCAAGTGCCTGTATCATAGTTGCCCACTGGCTCCCCTGAGCAATTTGGAAATCGATGATGTGAACAAAGTTCTCACCCTTAACAGCCTCTGCAATTGCTCCATTGGCAGACATGTAACCAAACTTGAAAAAAGGGCATATCTCATATAGGAGATGCATATAAGACATGAGCTCCAAACTAGTAGGTTCTTTACACTTCAGGGATTTATATAGGGCATGCCCAGTCGAAGAAAGCCTGGCAACAAGGCCTTCCAACATATAGGCTCCCAGTCGTTGCATCGGTTCTCCAGAAATGGATACCATGTTCCTTAACTCAGATATCAGCAAGTCCCTATACCATCCATTCTCATCAACAGCCTTACCACATGCTACAATTACCTGCTTCAAGTCCCTTGTATTGATTCCCAGATGTTCTCTCCAGTTATCTTGGTAAAAAGCAGAATCGGTTAGTAAGGAGCAGTCTGAGCTAACTGTGTCAGGTTCAGGTCCAAACATTGCATTCTCTATCTCCTCAATTGTTGTGAACCTCAAACCTGGAACCTCAGTAACACATGAAGCGCTTACAGGGGAGCCAGATGTGTGCTCTGAGTGGCTATCTTGCTGAGAAATGGGGCTCCCACTTATGTACTGAGACTGAGAGGATGTAGAGCTATGTGCTGGATACACAAAATTGCCGGAGGATGAATCTAGAGTGCAGTACTGTGCTTGCAACACCTGAGCCTTAGGATTGCTGTTCTGTGAACCATCATCAGAAGAGACGTAAAGATCCTCATGATTTTGTTGTACACAGTAAGTACCATTTCGCCCCACATTCATCGAACTCTGGCTGTAGTATGGTATCTGAGAATTGTCCTCATATCTGTATGGGCGGTTAGAGGCCTGCATTGACATACTTTCTTGTGCAACCTTCTGGATTCGATTTATATGCTGGAGTCGCTGAGGGATGATGCACTTTCCAACAATTAACAGGGAGTTGATCTTCCCGGCGTTATCATTGAATATTCAATGCCACAGATGGTGATAGCTGATTATGACAAAGAGAGTATAAATGGAAGTTATAAAAAGAATAGATGGCTAACAATGAATAATGGGACTAAATTTAATCTGAGTGGATTCAGGTCAAAACTAGGAAGTAATCTTGTTGAGTTGTTTCAAGGTAATGTACGCTGGAAAAATTCAAAGGACTTGACTGTTTGTTTCACAAAATAAAATGTTTGTAGATTTGCACAAGAGAAGGAACTTTCTTACGTAATGCCAGCTACTTATGTATAATACAAGTTTTTATCTTTCACCGATAAAGTAATCCAACTTCAACTTGACATAATCATTGATTGGTCTTGGGACCTTTCATTGACACACAAGTAAAGAAATCAACTACAACGAGAGGAGTCTGAGGAAACCTTTCGACTAAAACACACTTACATAAAAATTGGATTTTAACAAATCTTTAACAGTGGGTTCTCCTTTAGCAGCTGAAGACAAATTCCGGTCCTAACAAAAAGAAAGAGTAAAATTTCAGTAAATAATCACCACCAAGTTATATAAACATTTTCAAAACTTAAGAATATGAGCTAACATACATTAGAAATTTAGAATACAAGGTCACAAAGTTTTCACACAAATATAAAATCTATACACGGCTGATTTTGTCGATGACACACAACACAGAATACATTTGGTGCCGAGATATGAGTAATAAGCTCGCAAACAAAAAGAAGATTGTTAGATCAAGCAATGGCAGATGGAGGTAGAGAGATGTGGGGTCAAAGGACCCAGAAGAATTTCAGCTAATTCATCACATATTTACAAGTATTTAACCCAACAAAACACATAAGCTGCATAATATTTTTTATACATTTGGGCATGGCAAAATCTTCAAGGTACAAATTAGCGACATAAAGGAATAAATAGTAGGAATTCACGCTCATGCAAAACTGTAGTTCATGGCATGTAAAGGAACACATATTTTTTTGTCATATATAGAAATATAATCTGAGATGCATTCACAATCCAAATAAGCAACATGACCATGTCTGTGTTTGCTTACAGGCTATTAGAGCCATTATCAGGTGTAACTCTCAATCCAAACATGTTTGCTTATAACTACCAAATGACCCAAAAAGAACTTTTTTAAAAAACAATGGTTCGCCACTCTGGTGCACAGAAGCATATCACGAATAATTCCACTGTAGCATCGTTAACACAAGTACATTGCTTTTGTGCAATCATACTTAACTACTTAACAGAAATGTGGTTTATGCATTTGAAATTTATCATTACAAAATTATTTATAACAAAGTATAGCGTTTGCTCCCATCCACCACCCCCCCCCCCAAAAAAAAAAAAAAAAAGAGTATAGCATCCAGCAAATCAACACCAAGGGGAGCTAGCAAAGAGACATGTATGGCACATTTTTATGGTTTTACACATACATTAAATGGTAATGTCACTATGTCAGCAGTTTTAAAGAAAGGGCTAGATTTGTTTCTGCCACTAAAGAATGATGAAATCTCACTTTTGTCATGCATTTTGTTTTGCCACAGAGGCTAGCACAAATGAATGCCAAAAGTGAGATAGCTTCTGGGTTAGTAGTAAAAAGAAGATGAAATATTCTTATTAACCAAATAGAATTTTTTTCCAACATAAATAAATGATGTACCTTCTTGCTTATGCTATTGTGTATAAATGGTGTGTGTTTTGCTGTTGTGCCTTTTCAGTATCCTAGCATATATGAAAATACCTCGGACCTCATAACCCAATTCTTGCAATGCAAGAACTGGATAAAGAAACATAAGTTTGAGGGCATTCGGAAATCCTGACTGCAAGCACAGGATACAGAAAGAGTTTTGGAGGCCTCCTGATTTTACTACAGTTAAGAAAGAAAGGGAAGAATTCAATATAAAAATGTTTAATGAGCACAGAAAATAATATCGCAGGATTTCAAGTGATTAATCAAGCTTGATCCATTTAAGTTAACACGTATTAATTTGAAAATAGAATATTTAAAAGAAAAACTCAACCAGAGGGTTAAGAAAGCCCGCGGCATTTATTAGATAGAGGAAAATCCCCCTGAACACGGCATACGACGGGCGCGCTCAACCTCACATGGGCAAGGGGGAAATTATTTTGTGCGAAACCCAGGTTTGAGCCTAGGTCGGACACCCCTCAATTGGGGACTTTACCACTGCGCTCCAAGCGCATTCGCATAGATTCAGAATATTTACATAATTATTACATTAGCAAGGCATCAAAGTGTATGGTACTATGGACCAACTCCCCTCGGAATTTTGATGACAGACACTCAGATTTACTTAGAAGCTTCTTGGGTGGAGTTACATGATTAGGATTCTACAGCGCCAGTTTGGAAGAAAAACCAAAAGAACAGTTGAAAGTAGACAAGAGAGATCTGGTGTTCTTAACCATTGGACTTAATAAGGATCATTTAGTTGGTGCCCAGAATATCCAAAAAGACTAAATTGATCTGAAACTTTGAAAGGCAGTCTGAGTCTCATGCTACCGCTACTGCTACTGCTTCTGCTTCACTCCTCAATCATGGCTGTAGGATGAAATGTGATACAGACACACACTGGAGCATATTATCAAAATTTACACATTCACCAAACAAGGAAACAGGGATGCATATACCATTCCTCTTTCCATAGATAAGATGAATCAAATTTAAACTGTTCCAAAACTCACTCGAAATAATATTTCTTCTGGGAAACAAATTCAAATTGTAAGCTGTACAAAATAATCATTTATACGGGGTAGTTGGGCTTATTTCTGAAAACAAGAAGTGGAGAGACATCGTCGAGAGGACAAATTTTCACCTTGAAGGCATTCATCAAAAAGAAGAAACCAAATAGAATCTATGGCGCGACCCGTTGCCCCGTTTCACACCTCAGGCGCTACCCTCTAGCCCTTCCTGGCTTCCTCTACCCGCTTCCCCACCAACCGTATAATTTCCGATCGATATGATTAAGAACTTCCAAACTCGAGCTAAAATCTTTTGAATCTCGATTAACAACATCCATTTCAACTCATAATTAAAACCTGGGCTAAAACTGAGTCCCGATTATTAAAGACTTCCATTTCAACCCATAGTTAAAGACTTCCAAGTTGAGGTTACAAGCGTTTGATCCCCGATTAAGGGCTTCCATTTCGGAAACAAAATTTGAAAACCTAAAAATTTCGACTGAAGAAATTCAGTTTGATTGAAAAAGCTGGATTGAATAACCTTTAAAAATACTAACGGAAATTTTATTTTAAAAGGTTTCTCAAAACAAATGAAAAGATAATTTTCTGAAATAGGGCAATCGCCTCCCCGGCTGCTCGCCGCCGCCGCTTCGGCTGGTGAGAAGGAAGCTCCCGCCGGCGGTGGCGGGGTACCCGCCATGACTAGCTCAAGCCAGACCGCCTGAGGCCCCGCCCTCGGCAGGCCACCGCCATGCGTGCGCCGTGCGAGCTGCGACGACGATGCGAGGGTCGAGACGGCGCAGGGAGGGCTGGAGGCCACGGTGATAGTGGCTCCGTGGCTTGCTACACTTGGACGAACGCCTCGGCACTCTCGGCATACGGCGGTGAAGCTGGTGGCCCAAAAGACCCGGCGGCGACGGCTCTATACCACCCACGAGGTCACCGGCGCAAACAAACATCTGGCCTCAGATTGAGACTGGTTCCGCCATTGCCATACCTCTCTTCGCAAACAAACATGACGGCAACAAGCAAGCAAAACCCACAACTGCTCGAAGAAGAAGAAGAAGAAAGGCTTTACCTTGAAGAAGAAGAGAGAGAAAGATTCAGAGCAAACTACTCCTGCCAAGAGGAATCAACTAGCAAATGCTTCGACGAGGAGCAACGCGAGGTGGGAGAAGAGATCGGCGAGATTGAGAGAGAGGAGGATTCCTCTGTATAATCACGGGCAGGTGGATGCGGCGGAATTGCGAGGCGGTGTGCTGCAGCGGCAAGCGAAACGGGGCTTCACCATTTCACCTATTCCTCTACATAAATAAAATGAAATAAAATAAAATAATGGGAGGCTGGGAGCAGCATTAAGAATGAACAGTAAGTTAACCCAGCAAACGAGAGAATAAGGATGGCCAGCTAAATGCACCTGGTGGTTGCAATTAAACCGTTTGTTTATTTAGGAGTACTCGTCTCTGCCTCATGCTACAGCATGAGTCATCCGTCGTAACATAAGTTTTTTTTTTTAGTTTTAGGTATAATTTTTGACTATTCGTTTTATTTAAAAAAGCTATGATTAATAATTTTATTGTTACCAGATGATAGAACATAAATAATACTTTACGCAGGACTAATATTTTGAGTTTTCTATAAATATTTTAAATAAAATGGATGGTCAAATATTATAAAAAAATAAGTTCTTTAGCGGATGTAGTAGTACAGGTAACAACTGTTGCTGCATCTTCTAAACCAGCCCCACATGCTCTTTTGAGGGGGATCACACGTCTGTTCACCAATCGCTACCCTTGATCAGATGGCTGTAAGTATTGCTGGTTATTGGTAGGATTTGATTCTTGTTTTATAAATATAAGGATTTCTAGTCTAATTTATAATCCCTACTTACTATATCAGTTAGTTATTTTTTCCTAATTTTCTCACTAGACTGTTACCTGTCCTCGCATCTTATTCATTCTATAATATTTATTGGAAGGTAGTAGTATTTCTTTTGTTAACTTAAATATTTGTTAAAAAGTACCTGTAGTTCAGAATGTATATGCAGTAGTAGTACTGATGTACTGGTAATTGCGAGGATCGATATGATTGGCGTGGGTCATGTTGACGTACCCAGTGCTCCTATGCAGAGATATTTTGGACTTGTTTAGTTTCCAAAATTTTTTTAAAAAACATCACATCGAATTTTTAGATATCTAAATAAAGCATTAAACATAGATGAACCAAAAAACTAATTACACAGTTATGGAAGAAATCTTAAGACAAATCTTTTGAGCCTAATTAGCCTATGATTAGCCATAAGTGCTACAGTAACTAACATGTGCTAATGACGGATTAATTAGACTCAAAAGATTCGTCTCGCGGTTTCTAGACTAGCTGCGAAATTCGTTTTTTCATTCGTGTCCGAAAACCCCTTCCGACATCCGATCAAACATTTGACGTGACATTTTTTCTAAAATTTTTTTTAATCTAAACACCACCTTTGCAAAATTTGACGGTCAGTTTTGCTGTGGGTACCATCAATTAACTTGTCAGATGTGTCATGTGTGTTTATAGATATGACAACTGCAGCTTGCAAGTGCTCTCTTACCAAACGCCTTGTGTTCTGTACCTCTGTGTAAGGTTATCTAGCAATCCCATCTCTTTCGTTAGAATTAAGCACAGGCAAAACAGCTCATTAACAATTTAAAAATATTTTATAGTTAAAAGTTATATATATATATATATATATATATTCATTAGTAATATAAAAGTAAATTCTGGGAAATAAATGATGATAAAAAACCTTAAAGCTAACCATTTTAAAATTAAAATTAACCTGTAAATATAAGCATAAGAAAAAATATACTGTCCTACTTTGATTATTTGAGTGTTTTATGAAAAAATCAAGCGACATATTTACAAACAAAAAATTATAAATAAAAATTGTATATACATATTCTTAGTAATATAAGACTGAAAAATAATCTTCAGTGAAAAATCATTAAAATCAACTCTAAATTTAGAATTTAAAATTTAAATTTTGGCTTATAAATATAGGCATACGTAAAAGGATGGACAAAAAGATGGGGTTAGACTCTTCCTGTTATCCTGTTACTTGTGCACCTAGAGCTTTCCGAGAAGCTGCTAATAGCTGACACTGTTAAGCCGACAAGTGTAAACTGTTAGATTAACCTGTGTGCTAGATCACCTGATGATCTACTCTAGCTGAGATTAACCTGGCTGCTATTATAATTTGAGGAAGTGCCCACACATGTGTCACAATCCCAGACCTGAGACAGATGGAGCATGGCACGTTGTCCAGTCGCCGAGCTTTTGGACAGATACTTTTGTCGCCATGGGGATGGATGGCATTTTCGTGCACTACAGTATTTATGTCTCTTGTGACTCTTCTGGTGCTGCAGGTCCTTTTCGTCCGATACAGGTCTCAATTCTTGTACTGAAATTGGTCAGCGTCTCCCCTGTTCCAAGGCATCGTCAGTCATCACTGCCGCTTCAGCTACCTGACCTGTGTAGAGAGCTGTAGAGCAGAGTATAACCAGTGTATCTATACAAACCAAGTACCAAGAATTTCGCCCAAAACCTGGAAGGAAACACATTATTTCCTACAAAAGTGGTGAAAAATATATCTACCTCCGATTTTGTTATTTTAGAACGTTAATTCTTTATTTATGTTTGACTATTTATATTATTTAAAAAATTTATATAACTATTAATTTTCCGTTATGAGTTGTTTTATCATAGGGACACTCTATGAGTCATAATTTTATAATTTGCATAAAATTTTTAATAAAACGAATGGTTAAACACATGTCAGATTTAACGGTGTTAAATAAAAAAGAAAAAAAAGTAATTACCAATAGTGCATCTTGCTTAAAGTTTGCGCAAACAGATATGGAACCAATACGTAACGTTAATCGTTCCAAAACAACACTCCAGCCACGTACATGGTTGTACCAAACTTCATAATAAGAGCCAAGTATCTGCATGAAACCTCAGCCAAAGATTTCCTATCCCGTCAAATATCGACCTCAGCATTTAAGAACAAACGTAGCAGCAAGGCGATGACGAGAGCATGGCCGCACGCGTGCGTAAGCTGGAACCGCCAGAAAAAGCGAGGAGCCGCGGCTGGTTTTGGAGCACTAATCTTCCACGAAACCGGCTAAAGAAAAGCCCAAATTGACTCGATTCAACGACGACGTGAGCAGCAACCAAGAACGGAGAACCGCGTGTTCGTTAGTGCCGCGGCAAAGACTAGTATTTCCACTGACCCAACCCCACTCTTTTCTTTTAGGACTTCTTCGTATCTGCTCGTGCCTTTTTCTGATTTGGTCGCGCCTAATACGCCGCTATTTTATGCGCAGTCCATTGCGTCAAGCCAGCAGAATAATGCAATGATTTGTCTTTGCAAAAAAAAAAAAATCATCGAAGTGTTTTTTTATACCCACTATTTTGTTGGGAATGGGTTGGAGGTCAAGGTGGGCAAATGTTTTATATATTTCATACAAGAATTGTTTCCACAATGCTCATCCCCAATGAGAATTAAGTACAGACATAACTGTGGCAATTATTTTAAGAGGGAAAGATTCAGATAATGGTATGGTATTATTTGCAACACAAAATCAACGTTTTTTCTGTATAACGGCAGAGTTGTTTCCGTTGTCATGTAGAGTTTAACAGTGGAGGATAAATTGTTTGGGTATATAGACTTGACATCTGGCATTACCAAGATTCAAATTGATTATGCATGCACTGGGGGTGGTGGGGTGAGCCACCAAACAAAGGTAAACGAGAGAAAAGCTGCGGATAAGAGATCTGAACCATTGCAGATCCCACAGTGTAAGAACACAACAATATATAGTACTACTAGCTAACTGCTCTACATATAAATTCCGGCTCTCCTTCATGAAACCTGCATAGGCAGCATAGCCAGTACAAGGTACAAGGCTTAACTAACTAATTAATTACATACCCTCTTCTTTCCCTCTCAATTTGAGATGCAGATACAACAGCAAGTAGCACACCTTGGTGGAAACACGAGCACGGAGATAAAGGGGCAGACAAAAATTTTCACCCTCGGCGACGGCAAGTAGAACCACCGTATTTAGAACTTGTTTTTGCGACTCAGTCCTCGGCATACACCTGCATGGCACGGGTGAAAGTTACATTTCTAATTACCAAACCTAAATGTAAGCTGGGGCTTGGCTCTCGAAGTGTAACAAAAGGAAAAAAAAAATAACATTGCATACATGCAATAACCTTTGTTTGGAATCAGGTGAAACTGCAGTCTGATTTTCCAACGGAGAAAAACTATGAAATATAAATCAAACTAGAAGAAACAAAGAAAGTCATATGACCTCCAAGCAAGCTTAACCAGCCGAAGTAAACATATGCAGGCAGCGACGTAGCTGACATTAGAGAACTCAATCGCTAAATGATATATCCTGGCAAAGCTGAGCTGAAACACTAGATGTCAACAGAGTCCCACGGAAGCCTTCCTCAGTCTGTAGTACATCAACCTTCTGCTCCGAAATTTCATCTGAAATATCGAAGGCAAAGAGAAGTTAAACCATAAACAATCTCATTATTCAGAAATGTTCAGCACATTATATTTGCTACTTCACCTGCTATGTCACGGTTCTCATAAATTTCAGTGTCTTTAACCCATAGAACATCTCCAGGAAAAATACACTTGTCAGCGAGAGTAGCAAAATCATCTTCAATCTCCAGAGAGCCTTTGTGAAGCTTCTGGTTCTCCTTAACAATCTGAATATGACAAAAGTAATAATTTTAATGCAGTCTGAAGCAGACATGCATAAATGTAAATCAAACTAATCATGCAAACCAAAAATTATAAATGATCTCAAATTGACTACAACAATTATTTGGTTAGAATTGACAACTCTAGCAAACCTCTTTGAGCTAAAACAAAATAAAGTTGTAGAAGTGGCAATTAATAGATCGTGTCTGCTTAGTTTCTTTTATGGTCTCTTTACTATCTGAACTGTAACAAGCTGCTTCTTGCAGAAAAATTATGGATTCAGTTTATTTTATACCCCTAAAGATTCCCATATCATGAGTTTCAACTGATAGACAGTTGTAGAACCAGAGACTCTCAAACTGATCGAATTCCCTGAGGTTGTTCTCCGGGAACGCTTTGAAGTCCTACGATCTGGTACGGGAACAGCTGCCGATGCCTCCCGAATTGACTTTGGCGCTTCTTTACCACGGACAAGATAAACCTGGATATCTTCATTCTGATAATTGAGCTTCTCCACCAATGCACAGCTCTCTTTTTCTCCAATACATTCTTCACAAACCTAAACACAGACTTACATGTTCACAGGCAGAACTGAAAAAGAACAAAGCTAGAAAGAAACTTATGCATGTGTCAAATAGGTACCAGATATTTATAGTGACTGAAAATTTTAATTTCCAGAATTCTGGATTTGAAGAAACAACTGCAGGCATATTTAATTTCTGGAGTCAGTGCTCCACTAAAGTATAAAATTTTATATGATGGGCTTCACACAAGCAGTAACCTTAGCTATAAGCATACAATGGTACAAAAGTTTTGCTTGTGGGATGGTTTAGCCTTTTCCAGTGGGATGTGAGAACAATAAATATGTGAAGTATGTTTGTTTTTGTAGCTGAGAGTAAAGTGATATGCAGTCATTCAATATCCACGGTTTGGTCACAGGGTTCTTCATACAAGGCCCTAACTGGTGGTTATATCTTATAAATGGTTCTAACAAAATTGAACACCATGGTATCGTTTCATCTGCAAGTTTGCAAAATCCTAATAGCACGCCAGTAAAACACATCATTGAGGTGATCGGTCCCTATTAATCTTCCCAACATAAGATATTTATATATTTCAACCATGGATACCAATAATTGTAAAATTATTATCCAATCAGATCTAGATCTGTGCTCAGTTCATTAGCTTGTCACTTACCTCAGGATCAGTTTTCACATAGGGTTCTCTGGCCCCCAAGTCATTGCTCACATCATTAAGAGACTGGTCCAGATCTCCATCCAGAATTGGAATTGCTTCAGATGACTGCAGATTATCCTGAGAACTCTTGCTCAAAACAATTTCAGCACATATACCTTTTCCATGTGCTACATTCCACTCTTCAGAGAATAAAATCCAATCAGGTTCTGAGATCATTGTTAATCCATCAGTCTGAAAACCAAGACAGACAATGAACCCATAGTATCAGTTTTCTCATCTTTCAGCATACATATATCAGCAAATAAAAGCCAAAATAAAACAGAAAGTTCCACAAGCCAAACAACAAAACAAAGCAACTGAGATATAATGAAAGGTCCTTCTTTGGTACTGTTGTGCCAGATCCATAGTTAAATTACGAAACTAGTAACTACTGTTGTGCCAGATCCGTAGTTAAATTACGAAACTAGTAGCTGCAAGTTGGATTACTAAGAAGTCACACATTTGATTGGGTAACAAAGCATGACTGCAATCATCCACTCATGGCTGTGAACTAAAGCAGTACAGTTGGAGTTCAAGCTTTTCAAAATGGGGAATAGTGATTATATCTTTCTACAACAATTTTACCCCTGCAAGAATAGTTAGCACAAGAAAAACCACTTTGGACATACTCAAGTCAGATAACAGATAGAGAAACATTAGCAAAAGAGGTTATCAGGTTACCAACTTTCAAAACTACTAACTCAAAATAAAAGGTATTATATTCAAGGGGAGTAACAACACATATAGTAAGATCACATATGCCACGGGCAATAATGTAAAACAAAAGATAATAGGAAGAAATAATTCTAAAGAGAATGAATTTACATTTGATGCTTTCTGAGTGATTGCCCCACGCTTGCAAACTAGATCCAAGGGCCTTTGCAACAATCTTGAATGCTGAAAAATGACCAATCATTAAATTCAACAACCAAACTATAAAAATAAAAATAAGTGGATCCATCAATTGACTAAGCATGTAAACCTTGAACCTTTTATCCACAGAATAGGCATCAGCAATCAGTTGAAGTAAAATCAAATTAACAGACATTCAACTAACAAACAAAACTGTCACAAAATTCCATTGAACACCACATGAAGTAAACAAAACTAGCTGCCATTTAATTCTTTTTTAAAATTTTACCTCTATTCCGTTTGCTATTCAAACTCTAAAAATATGTGATGGTTCACTTCTCCTAATTGTAGGCCATTTTAATATTGTGATTTGAGATATATAGCACCAAACATTCCCGTTTACGCTGAAACCACCTCAGTTCTCATCTATATACTCCATCCGAAATTCTATTAGTTTTCTTTTTTTTTTCCTGCCTAAAAATCCTGATGGAAAAATATCTATCTACACTTTATTTTCCGTTTTCCTCCGTCCATCCTCTCATCCCCTTTCTTTCTCCTCCACATCGGATCGCCAAGCCTGCAGCCATAGCTGTCCATGAGAGTTTCCAAATCGTTGCTTCTCAAAGTCAATGAATACCACCAGCAATGTTGCCCTCACGCTTGCCCATCGTTGCCCTTGAGCTATACTATCGTTGTTACCTCCCTTGAGCTTGCCCATCGCCCTGGACATCACTATCCTCAAGGTCAGCCACTATCATTGAATCCATGCATGTATGCAATTGGAGTCCCATTGATTCATCCTGCAGAATATCTTTCTAATGTGCACAATAAATCTAGACCGCTGTAATTTTAACCAACTAGAATCTAATGGTTGATGTTTTTCTCTTTTTTTCTTTATTAATGTGGTGATTTCTAGGCCTCTAGAGAAAACGTCTACTTATTTTTTACTTATCTTTGTAAATAAATAGATAGATCGTTGAATTTCAATTCTCCCATATGATGCTCTATATAGTCTCTTGTTTTTTAAATATCTTTATTTTTAATCCTTATTTCGTGATTTTGAATTATATTTTTACTTGGACTCTTTTCTTTTCCAAAATTTAGAATTTTTAAATTGTATTTCTACACGGACTCTTTGATATAATATAGGTTGTTATCACCGACGGGTCTACCGGCGGATGACCCGGTCCCGGATGACTGTCCAAGGTTCATCAACGGATGGTCCATTATAATTTTATGTAATTAGAAAAAATGAAATAGAATTTGGATAGGAAATAATAGTTGTAGTTAGGTTTTTATGGGATATGAAACATTTCTAGATCAACCTATGATTGTTATAATTTGGACCTGCGCTATAATCCAATTATGCATATTTTCTACTTTCAAACTATAGTTATGTATTGAGTAGAAAAGAAAATAGCTTTGACTAGTAGCTAGTACCCATGGCAATCTGTTATGCATACATGAGTACATGAGGTGCAGGGTGTATGGCCACATGCATGTGAGCGACTCCAATCCAGATAAATGGATTTTGTTTTGTTGTGTACCTTTCTCTCTTTTTTCTTGAGTGAATTAAGACTCCAATCCAGATAAATGGATTTTGTTCTGTTGTGTACCTTCCTCTCTTTTTTCTTGAGTGAATTAATCGGAAACCACCCCAAACAGTTAGACAATACCAGGACTCTACTACATACGCATATGCACTGTTGTATATGGATTGACAGAGTACACTTTTCTATTTGAATTGAATATATAGTCTGTTTTGTAATGATGGAACTTATCTGATAAATCTACGCCGTTATAATATAGATCCATCATGATCTAATGGTAAAAATGTTTCTCTATTTCTGCAATGGCAATTTCTAGGCTCTAGAGTGAACATGGTGACTTCCTTTTGAGTTGTCTTTATAATGTAATATATACTAACAGCTTGCTGTGCACAGCATGCATTTAGTTGAACCAAGAGCTTGCTGTGAATTCGTACATCAATTAAGCTTCTATGCCATAGTAGCTGTCATGCATAGCACGCATTTAACTTTGAACCAAGATCAAGTTAGTTTTACCTTCTCGCAGATAAGTGAATTGATAGTAGCTTCAAGAGATTGAGGTTCTGGTAATGAAGAAACATTTTTCCCAGTCGCCGTAATGTAAGCTTTCCACTCTGACAACCATGAGGAAGGAACTAAATAGTATTTTTGCCCAGGATGAAGTGCAAAACTTTTAGCGGAAATTAACTTTTCATGGCTCTGTCGTTGCTTGAGTTTCACCGCTCTGAGTAGCAAAACATGTAGAAGAAAGTTAGTATTAGCCTAGAACTTAAAGTAAACAGTCCATATAGGTAGTCATTGTCTTGCATTGTTATCTAACCTAAGATTATCCTCAACAGAAGCAACAACTGATAATTGCTGGCTACAGATAACGCATGGTTGACTATCTGACGGAAAAGTCACAATGTCATCAGCCTTCATTCCACTGGATTCATAGAGAAATAACCAGAGGCCCTCTGGCACAGAGACCCGCTTTGCGCCTGAAGCATGTTCTGGAAGAAGATTTCCATGGGTGCACCTTAGAGCAGTTGTTGGTCCACTATCAGCATCTGAAGGGATATCCACATTTTTTCTGCGCAACCATTGGGTCAACCTAGGAGCAAACAGGAAACGAAAGACTATTGAACTGCGATTGGTAAGATGATCCACTGGGACAGCCAAAGGGCTAGATGAAAAATTTTGCATTGGCCCACATAGAAGTGTTCCACTGTAAAATGCATGTAATAGTGCAGAATAGAACAAATGGATTAACAATAACTCTATAACAAATATTTAAGGTGTAATAAATAACTCAGAAAAAAGGCAGGATTGACCATATGGTGAATTGGTGATTATGATATTGCCCATATAAAAGACAACATAATCTTAGGGCATGGCGTAATGTACACGTATGATGATAAATATGTTATTTCATAAAAATTAAAACCACAGTTTATGTTAAGGAGCAACTTCTAAACTGATGTCCCTCCATTTTTTTTTAGTTTGCTATACAAGAATGAATGCAATCAACGTTTTAGGAGTTTGATCAGTGATATGATAAAAGGTATTTAGAATTTTCACATGAAAATTGTACTAATAAGATCCCTCATAAAAAATAATTTGATATCATTGCATTCTTTTTACATTTTCAAACAAATATACTTGCGGTAATAGCCAAACACATCTATCTGCGTACCATGGCTTGGAAACAAAGTATGATGGACCATCTGTACTATTTCCAGCAAGTGCTGCTTCTGCAATATTTTTTAATGATGCTTTCCGATCACGGTAGACATCAGCAGATACTGAATTTTTTGCTCCATCCTTAAGGCATTCCATGCAGAAATCCTCACTGCTCAATGTTGGACCCCCTCCATACTTGTATTATTTTGTGACAACAATACAAAAAACTCATCAGGAATATTCCAGAAGCATTAGAATTGAGCACAGAAATAGTATTCCCAATAATTGGCAGGAAACATTACAATTGTGTAATCAAAAGCAAATTATCCTTAAGAAATGAAAACCAAGAAATGCAGAAGTTTCTTACTTTAGAAAATAGCTTATGCCAAGCTCCAGCTGATAGTCGTTTCATGGATGTAACCTTTGACGCTGGAACTTTTCCATGTTCACATTGAATTGGACTGTTGTCAATAGAGCTGTGAACAAAAGAGTCCAGTTATAATAGGTCTAAATTTGGATTTCGAAACATAAGGTGATGCCATACAAAAATAGATGCCTGAAGAACTGTGACATATGGCACTTGATACTGCAAGACATGAAAACTAATGGCAGTGCAACAATACAAAGTGTGCTAATCCTAACAGTCATTGGACAGTGCAATGATTCAAAATGGTCAGAGCAGCATGAAACTAGAACATAATGCCATAATGAGGCAAGGACAATTTACAAAGGTTGTTATTTCACTGTAGAGAGTACAGAAATTAATTACAAAAACATGCTCTCAAGTAAACTTACGAGGGAGGATTAACATTGTCCGCCCATTGGCGAAGCCAATCTGTTGAAATCCAAAAATAAGAATCCTCCTCCGGAGTGGCAGGCGCTTCTGTCAGAACAGATTTTACTTCTTGGCGCCTCTCTGTTATATATGACAAATGGCCGTCTTTCTTGCTTTTGTATTCTTCACATTCCTTTACATATGATGAATTAAGTTCATCAATTTCATCCACAAAATGGTGTGGGAGTGAATTGTTACTGCTTTCCATTATATTATTGTTCTCAGTACCATTCTCATTGTTAGTAATACGTTTGTACATCAGCATATAAGCATCTGTAGAAGAAAACATCTCTTCCATAGTACAAGCCAATGCAGCCTCATGGCAGCTACCGTTGTCATCATTCGTGACAGAATCTGCTGTAGAACTAGCCTGGGGCTTCTGATCAGCTTTAGTAGATGACTTGCCTGGTTTTTCACCAAAAGGATGAGGACCAAGTTTGGATACATGCTCATCATCAAACTCCCACCACTGACCATTGCTTTCATCCTTTATATGTGCTACATAGTGCCCACTATTGGCAGCACTACCCTTGTGGATCAAAATAGCGGACAGGCCATACGTATAACAAGATAAAGGATTAGACAGCCGCTTACCCAAATCTAGCTGTCCTGGGAAACTGAATGCTGAAGAAATCTTTTTCTTCGTTGTTGTCTGCAGATGAAACAAGCTAGATGAATTTCTTGCTCAAATACTAGATGAATTTCTTGCTCACATACACAAACAAAAGAACAAATAGAACGAATGAATAGCAAGCTACAGATGATACTAAGGTCAAGATATATCACCTTTGGGAGGAATACATATCGTTTCAGCTGAAAATTAACAACAGGAGGAAGTGAGCGAAGTTTTATGCAACGAGTCGCGTCTACCCTTGTCTGACATGACTCACAGAAGTATTGGTTCTCTCCGTTCAGTGCCTCCGTACTAAAGTAATCTTCCAAACTTTGTTCTAGATTATTTAAACCCTTAATGTTAAGCTCCAGTTCGTAAAAGTCTTCCATTTTTGAAGATGCTTCTGAATCCCTTCCGCATGATGAGCACCTAATGCATAAGATGCATAAACTTCAGCTCTCAACAATATTAAATTTACTGTGAACTAAGTGTATCATTCCCTTCAACATGTACAGGCTATGTGAGATGCATAGAAAGCAAAAATCTTGCTACCAGACAGCACAAATCTACTTGACCTTTTCCTGATAAAACATCAGTCTCATCAATCAATATAAGACCATGAAATACAGGCTGAGTAAACAGCTTCTCAAGCATCAGCTACAGCGAAACAGGGCTCCAGTTCAAAATACTGCATGCATGTTTTTATGTAGTAAAACAATATAACTATCTGGCATACCTCAACTCATGCACTATGAATTTTGTAGAGCTTATATACTAAAATAAACACTATTGAATAAAAAAGGAAGGATATTGTTTGAAGAAATGATAGTACAAACAAACACCCAGGATAACCATGAGAACCTTGAAGAAAGGGAACTTCTACAAACTAGAAAGTAGAAAGTTCAGCTCCCTTCCATTTCTTAGAAAGCCTAACATTGAGACCATTCTAGAAATAAGACTCATAGCTCACATGAAATGCATATGGAATTTAGCCTACCGAGTAACATGGGACACACTTCCACGGAACAAATGTTGCACAATGGTTTTAGCCCCTGGAACCTTGGAGTGACTTAGTGAACCCTCGAGCAAAGACAGAAACAATGTGAGGAATTCATGACTGTCCTGCTGGACACCATTGTCTAATTCCAAGGTTTTAATAAACGGAGCTGAATCAATGAAAGACATTTTGCTGGAGTGTAGCTGAGCGAATAACCGAGCTAGCTGATCCAGCACAGGGTGCATCTTCAAGATCTCAGGCTCTAGAGAGAAAATGCCAGAGCGGAAGGACGTGTTCATGTAAAGGCACTGCAGTATGCTGTTTGCATAACAGGTAGCACCCAGGTTAGTCAATCCAGCAGGCGTCTCAGTGGAATCACGAAGATCCGTAGATGGATTAGGACCAAGGGCACGGACGATCTCGTTTGTTCTCTGCCACAGGCCAGATTTCCTCACCCCATTGGCAGCTGGGATCAAGCCGCAGAAACAATTGGGTGAGTCCTTGGAGTTCCCATGGCAACCATGACAAACAGGCTTCCACACCATATAAAGCTGTTTCATATCGCCTTTCGTGATCGCTCCAGTGGAATGTATCTTCCTGCATAACATACAGCGATAGCCACCCAAAAAAAAAAATCAACATCAGCACAAAAGCAGCGACACCTCACCACCAGCCTACCAAATCTCCATAGCTTTCGCAGAAGCAACAAGGCAATGCAGACATACTTGAAAACAGCAGAGGACGGGCTCTCGCAGTCATCGGCCCGCGGCCTCTTGCTCTTATTTCGTGTGTTCGGCCTGCTCATTGTACCATCAAAAATGAACTCCCCACTCGCCTTCCCTGTTTACGGAGACAAGCGAGGCTACAGCATTAGCACATCGGCGTGCAGGAACCAAATCCAACACCCGCCCCGATACTCAGCAGCATGCAGGAACTAACCGGAATCTCCCGGCCACACCGACTCGATTGCTGAAACCGCAGTAGGGGGGAGGGCTAGGGATTACCGGAGCTCACCTCAAACAGATGCCGCTACTCCGGCGAGGGATCCCCAGTAGTGGAGGGGGAGAAGCGCGAGGGTGGAGCAGCCGGTGCAGAGATCGGCGGCCGTCCGAGGAGGAGGAGGAGGGGGGTGGGGTGGGGGAAGCGATATGGGCGGGGCCGCGGGGGTCGCCGTCGGTCGGGGCCGGAGGGAGCGAGGCCGAGGCGGAGAGGAAAGGACGGTCTCCTGCCTCTCCTGCAGCGTGCGGCGCGGTGCGGTGCGACGCGACGGGTTCGGTGAGAACTCGAGCTCGAGCCCGAACTCGATCGAACTTTGCACAAAGTTTAGACGAAACGGGGAATGGATTTTGGATAAGCACGCACTAATGGTGAGCGGTTTTCTCTTTCTTTTTCCTTTTTTTCCCCTCTTCTGGCGAGGATTAGATGGATGAAGATTTTTGGGGGTCGAGTCGTAGCCATACGTTGGCGATGTCAGAGACTGAGTGGAAGGCCCAACCCCCTTCCCTAATCGCCGTGTGAATGCACGAGATTTTGCTGTTATCTTCTGCAATCAAAAGCTCAAATTACGAAAGATGGATAACAGATGGATCTGGTGGCTTGTAACGTGAACGAGTGGCATCGATGGCAAATGGCCCATCGAATTTGCTACCCAATTCGCAAAGGCCAGAAGCATGGTAAGAGGCCCAATAGGCCAGACCGAGGCGGCTGATACGCATGCTTTGCTCACCTCCACTAGGGCCCAGGGACAAGCAACAGAGCAGGCTCGGCCGTCTGAAGAAGTAGACTGAAAATGGAGACTGAATACAAATTAGGCAAAATTTGCTACGGGGCATAAAAAAACACGTAATTAGTCGGTGGACACCGGATGATCATGAATTTACTGCAGGGCACCATAAAAGTGTAGTAATTAGCTATAGGGCACTCTGGCTAATTTTTTATTATTTTTGGAGTCAAAAATTCTAAAAATGATGAGATTGCCCTTGGTGGCCAATCCGTTATGCGTCCTTATCGCCGCTGGGTCGCCACTGTTGCCGCCTGCTCACTCGCCCTGTAGGCTAGGGTTCAGGTGTGGTGTGACGCCGAGACCAACTGGGTCTGGTTCAACTGGACCCAGTCTAACATAACAGGGTTAGCCGCCGAGGACAATCTCGTCATTTTTAGAATTTTTGACTCTGAAAATAATAAAAAATTGGCCAAAGTGTCCTATAGCTAATTACCACACTTTTATGGTGCCCTGCAGCAAATTTGTGATATTATGGTATCCACCGGCTAATTACGTGTTTTTTCGATGCCCTATAACAAATTTTGCCTACAACTTATTTCATCCCGTAAGAGAACTTAAAAAAATCTCAGGAACGGAAATTGAATAATTAAACAATTGTAGAAAAGTAAATTGAATAATTTCTCTACGTTTCCCTTTAGATTAGAAGAACTCAGGAACGCACTGCCCGGCGAAAACTCATGAACGGGCGTTGGCAAAATCGAGATAGTATCACCGATATTCTATTGAGGCCATTGAATTTTGATGTACATTTCATCATTTATTTAATTAAAAATATTACATAATCATTATTTATTGTGATTTGTTTTTTAAAAAAATTAATTTAAAGATGATTTAAAATTTTGTATATTTGCATAAAGCTTTAAATAACAGGAATGGCCAGACGTAATTCCAGAATTCAACAGCATTAAAAAAACCAGAGGGGGTAGAAAACTGTGGTGTTTCATGCAAGTACTTCCCCCAACTTTTATTTTTAACGCTGATGACTTTTAGCTGTCTATCTAATTTAAAAAAGTTACATAATTATTATTTAATTTTTATTATTATTTACTTTTTTTATATTTGTTTTATCATTCAGTAAACTTTAAGCATGAATTATATTTTTACATACTTAAACAAAATATTGAATAAGAAAAATAGTAGTAAAACGTATGCGTAAAACAAAATGACGTCAAAAGTTAAAAAAAAACGGAGGAAGTATGTAACGAGTGGCAACTCTGGTTTATATCCCTAAAGGTCACGGAACATAATCAAGTTACCAAATGTGAATTAATTGACACGTTTTATGAAGAGACAACGAATGGACAATACTCCAATAAAAACCAAAATTCAACCTCTACCAAACGCCAGAGGTCACCGAACAAGCTAGCTACATCCAAGAATATATGTTTCTTCAAAAGCTACTTATTACATCCAAGAATTAACGTATGTTTCTTCAAAAGCTACACCCAAGAACTCGCCAGAACGCGGCCGGCCGATCGATCCAAATTAAGTAGCTTTTCGGTCACTGATCAGGCACCATCCTTACCACCCTAGCCTGAGCGTGACTACAGCAAACCAATTATGCGTGAAGACGAAAGAAAGACGGCCGGCTAACTAGCCAGCTAGGGTAAGTAAGTACTGAGCTAGTAGACACCAGATCATGTTGAGGGTTAACCCTCAAAAGCGACGAGCTTGACCGGAGGCACCGGTTAGTAGATGAGATTTACTGGAGCAGCGCTGCCTCGCGAGATCACCGTGAATGTGTGGGAATTTTTCAGGTCGATGTCGGTAATCTCTTGCCGGATTTTTTTTCCCGATCTCTCCCAGCTTGACCTGGATTGTCTACTGTTGATGCTAAATATGTTCGATCTGGTGTGCTGAATACATGTGAAAGGCTATATAAGCAGACGTACCAGTCAAATTGATCCTACAACTGACAAGATGATAAATAGAAAGAATCGATCGACTGTAGAGCCGATAGGTTACCGAAAACCCAACTGATATGATGTTGACGTGGCCAATGAAAAATATTTACTAGCCGATCGACTATCGGCTATCAATGTTCGTATAAAAAGAAAAGCCAAACAACATATTTATAAATAAAAAATAATTTATTAATAAAAATTTTATATGTGTTACTAGCGATTTAAAAGTCAAGATTGCAAAATTAAAATAATTAAAAAAACTTTAAAATTTACTTTAAATTTAATGTGGAAATTCAAATTTTGTTAGAGCGTGAAGAGGGGTTGAAAAACTGGAAAAAAGCCGAAAAGGCGGGTCAAAAGATCCTCTCACATTGATAGATTGAACCGTAGGCCTTGTTTAGTTCTAATTTTTTTTTCCAAAAACATCCCATCGAATTTTTGGACACCTAAATAAAACATTAAACATAGATAAACCAAAAAACTAATTGTACAGTTATGGAAGAAATCTTGAGACGAATCTTTTGAGCCTAATTAGCCCATGATTGGCCATAAGTGCTACAGTAACCAACATGTGCTAATGACGGGTTAATTAGGCTCAAAAAATTCGTCTCGCGGTTTCTAGGCTAGCCGTGAAATTCGTTTTTTCATTCGCGTCCGAAAACCACTTTCAATATCCGGTCAAACATTTAACGTGATTTTTCACGATCTAAACACCATCACCGTAGTTTGCAGAAACATCTTTGGCTGGCCTGGCCCTTCACGTAGTAACCTGACTTCGTGAGCCAAAGGCCTAAGCAGCTGTACGCCACATAAGAAAAAAAGAGAGAGAGAAAAATAATAAGTGTTACATGCAAGGACAGAACTATTACATGCAAGGACAGGTCCATTTTAGATGCAAGGACACGGGCGGCCATTTTTTCGCACACAAGGACAAACACACTACTATTTGTGTTCGCCGGTGTGGCCCGCTCGCCAGCCACGCGGCTCCCCTCGGCGTCACGCAACCCGGCGGTCACCACCCACCCATCACATGGTAGGCGTTGCCCATGGACCAGCCACCCATGACCCCACCCATCTCGCAAATGGTTCACCCTCTTTTTCGTTTTTTTCTGTTTGTACGTGCGTAACATTCCTTTTATATTTTTTAACCCGTTACATGGATGATGGATCCTGACTTTTTAAGTGTATAGAATATGTAAATAAATGGAATGTTTTTAATGTATAAAGTTAATGTTTAAAGATATATATATATTTCATATATGAAGTTTATACTTAATTCCACGTATAAAGTTTGCACATATAATATTTTGCATATAAAGTTTATATATATAATGTATAAATTTATATATAAGGTTTAGAATTCATGATAAAATAAGAAATATATCTTCTTGAATGTAATTTAGAATGGACAAACATATAAAAATAAGAAAAATCTACACGTGAAAGAAAAAGCGTTCTTGTTCACCGCCTTGTGGCTGCCAACCATGAACCACCCCCGCCCCGCGCGTGTGCCAGCGGCGCGTGGACCGCGTCCAGGGAATGGGAGGGGGGGGGGAGTAGACGTGGGAGCCCCTTTGGTTTTCCGGGAGGTTCCTCCACGCTCGAGGCGGCGTGGGCCCGGCCCGTCCACGTGACGGCGCCAGCGGGCTCCACGCAGCCAAAAGCGCCACTTGGCCATTCTCAGCCGCACAGCTCATAAGGGGTGGCCGTTTTGCGCTTTGCACCTCGTATTTTTCTATGGTTTTTTCTTGCTTTGGACTTTGGAGAAATCCGGAGTATGCTGTTTTTTCGGGGACGAGGTAGGAAGATGTGCAAGTATACGAACGTCGACGTTGCCTTTTCACGTTGTAGCAGTACTATATCACCACGTACTCGTGTCATGGAAATAAAAGATTATCTAAATTTTTTAAATAGTTATTTAATTATATAAACAACAATATATTATTGTTTAAAATCTACTTTTATATAGTAATATTTTATAAAAATATATCATTTAGCAGGTTAAGAAACCTGCGCATAAAAGTCAAGTAAGAAATATGAAAATAAGTTTTGTAACACAATTCGCTCCGTTAAAATTTAAAAATTTCTAGAAGTTAAGTTGTGTATCATAATATAAGCATTATTTATTTTTGGACTGTTTTCAATGATTTAAATCATTTTGATTATTACCGTGCCGCCGGTCAGATGGTTATAAAGGAAATCTAATCATTTAAAAATGATTAATAAAGTGACCTAAAAAGAATATTTTGATATCTCATTAATTTATATACAATTATTTAGAAATATTTATATTTTAGAACATAGACATTATGGGTTTATCTTTTAGCTTTTTCAAGTAAAAGTCCAAGCAACATATTTATAAACAAAAAATAATTTATGAATAAAATTTTTATATAAATGTTCATGGCGATTAAAAGACAAGGCTGAAAAAATAAAATATGATAAAAATACTCCTAAATCAATTTAAAATTTAAGATTGAAATTTTAAATTTTGACATATAAGAATCATCTATAGTAAGTACGAGGAAGCTGAGACAGCTAGTGGCTATATATAGGTGAAGCCAAAAGGTTATATATAAAATGTCGTTTCTTCCTCAATCTATATATGGTTACTTTTAAAAAAATACTGAAATTCATTAGTGTATCATATGTTTATTCAACAAATATATAAGGTTAAATTCAACCCACATGCATGAATATTGTACAATATCATCTTCCGAAACGAAATAATTCCTACAAGGTATCAAATAATACTAAGTTAATATCAATTAATACCATATCGATAACAACTATTACCAAGATGTTACTAATAATACTCATCGGTACAATAAATATACTTTAAAATATAAATGATATAGATATTAATTTATATTTAACTGGTTTTTAATATTTAGAAATTTGAAAGTTAAATTATAAAACTGTAGCGATGGTAGGTGACCACTATTTCTTTTTATAGGAGTATAGATTCATAAAGTTATATGCATATATAAACTATATAGTTGGGTTAATAGATGCTATCAAAATATACTACCGCCGTCACATGTTATCATTGTATATAGCATTTAAATTCAAATGTAGATATAGCTATAACATAGAATAGAAATATTATTGTTTAATTTTTCATAATCGTTTCTCCGTCTAAAACAATTCCGTACCAACAACTTGATATGCCATAGAGTAGAAATGATCCCTAGCTAGTAGGTAATCCGAAGGTCACCTTACATCAGAAAACGAATGGTAACTAATAGTAGTGCCTCTAATCACCCCCTTTGATAAAAATTGACCTCTGTCGTGGGTCCCACCGGTACATTTCTCATTACCATTTGGATTATCGTCATCCAAAAAATTCACATTATTCTGTCTAGCTGTCACTCTTATATGTATTAAGTGAAAAATTAATATTTAGTGGCGTACTCCCTCCACAGTTGTTCAACCAGAGTTTACCTTTTTCAACCGAAAACGAATAGTGCCTCCTGCAAAACGGTGTACTAGCTATTTTTCATTCTGCTTTTCATTTTCTAAGTTAGAAGGTTATTAACATCTCAGTTATCCCAATCCATTCCACTTTCCAATTTGCATTATCGTTATCCAAAAGTTCGTATTTATCTATTTGACTGATGTTCTTATATTTATTAAATAAACCATTAATTACTTTAGTGATGGTATTCCATATGCAATTGTTTTTTTTTTGGGACAAAAATTAGTACCTTGTTTCGATCCCGATACTCTCTCACCATGAGTGTTTTTCCTTTGCGAGGCTCTCCCTACTGCTTCTGCTGAGCTTTTCATATTTGTGAGATTAATTAGTTAGCCTTGACGATTAAAAAACTAAATTTTAAAAAGAAATGATTGAAAAGATATTAATTTTACCGATACGGTCAGTAATTATTTATATCGTTTTTCCTTTATACCTATAGCAGAAGATGACATGTTTTTTCTTCCGTTTTAAAAACTCCGACGCGATATATTACTAGCAGTATCGAGCAATCAAATGCAATCAACCTTGAAAGAAAAAAAAGAAATGAAAAATAATTTCATTTCAGTATTTCACCATGTTTTTTCGATGCATACGAGTAAACGGAGCATAAGTTTGTAATAACTCCATACCCGGAGGACTGGAGGACGAACTTGCAAAAAGGTACTCGTACTGTTTAATACTCTATCCATAATATTTTATAGGACACATTTTATAAACGTATTTAAATATTCGTCTTATTTTAAAAATATATAATTATTTTTTATTTTTAAATATACTTTTTTATTATAAAAACTTTATATATGTCTTATAATCCATATATTTAGATATAAATCGTAAATATATATATTTAAAAAGTTAACGGTATATGATATGGATAGAGTGCTCAAATGCCAGCTTGCGATTTTCTCCCCCCGAGAAAATTGATTTTACCGATCCCCCCCACACTCTCGCGGCCTCTGGCACTCGGCTTGTCAGTTCTCACCGGGCGCCGCCGCCGCCGCCCCGCCGCTTTCTTTCCCACCTGCGGCCGGAATCGTCTTCTCCTCCTCTCGTCGCAGCCCTCGCAGCCCCGTCCTGGTCTCTGCCCCCGACCCCTCCCGGTGGGGACCTCCCTCTTGCGGTGGGGCCTATCTGCCCGGCCACGTGGCCAACGCGACCCGCTATAAATCCCCCGCCCTCGCAGCCTCCGGTTCCACAGCCCCCCTCTCGCTCGCTTCGTGCACACAGATCGAGCCAGCCACACCCACAAGCTAGCGCCGCCGCCGCCGCATCTGTAGCTCTCGAAGCCACCGGCGAAGCGGGCGAGATGTTCATCGAGAGCTTCCGCGTGGAGAGCCCGCACGTGCGGTACGGCGCGGCGGAGATCGAGTCGGAGTACCGGTACGACACGACGGAGCTGGT
This sequence comes from Oryza brachyantha, assembly GCF_000231095.2. NCBI lineage: Eukaryota > Viridiplantae > Streptophyta > Magnoliopsida > Poales > Poaceae > Oryza > Oryza brachyantha. The sequence continues at coordinate 4,074,177 of NC_023165.2, read as the reverse complement.
GCACGAGAGCCACGACGGCGCCTCCCGCTGGGTCGTCCGCCCCAAGTCCGTCCAGTACCACTTCAGGACCAGCACCACCGTCCCCAAGCTCGGGTATACTTTGCCGATCTCCTCGCCGGCGAGGCCGATCTACCTCCCCGATCATTTTTTCCCTCTCTCTCTCTCTCTCTCTCTCTCTCTCTCTCCAGCTTCCGTTTTCGTTTTCGTCTCCCTCTTGGTCTCCCTGTTTTCCTAGCGCCGATCCACAAGCGCGCGCGGTCTGCGTGATGGGATGGCAAGAGGCCAAGAGGGGACTGCGACGCCCCAAATTTTGTTGCCTTGCTGCTCGGTCACCGTGGAAACCTGTCTCTTGAGTATTTCTCTTAGTTTTATGGCTTTATCCATGGCTGCACCTGCGCTGCATGTGCAAGGTTTTCAGTAAAATTTCGCATCTGCGAGATCCAGCAGGGGCCTACCCTACCTAGTATACCACTGGCAAGAACTCCAAATTTTATCAGTTCCATCCATTTGTTTGTTTGTGTTTTTCTTTGCATGTTGGCTACGTGCAGACGGTGCAAGTGTCGTGCCAGCCACCCGGGCCCCGACGATCGTTTATCTTACTCTGTTTGCTGGTCGTGTTGCAGGGTGATGCTCGTGGGGTGGGGCGGCAACAACGGCTCGACGCTGACGGCTGGGGTCATCGCCAACAGGGAGTGAGTGGATCTTGTTTTTTCTCCATTTTAGTTTCTTGTTACTGCTACTAGCTAGTATTTTCATCTGTTTTTGTTTTTCTGAACTGAACTGATGGTGGTGTGGGTTTTTACTCAGGGGGATCTCATGGGCGACCAAGGACAAGGTGCAGCAGGCCAACTACTATGGCTCTCTCACCCAGGCGTCCACCATCAGGGTTGGGAGCTACAACGGGGAGGAGATCTACGCACCCTTCAAGAGCCTCCTGCCCATGGTAATCTGGTCCTCATGTCCTGTCTTATTTAACATGCTAATCACAAAAAAATGGATATGTTCTGTATTAATACGTTGTTAATGTGATACTGATACGGCGTACATTGGCCTTGCCTTGTTTTAAAGGCCAGGTTCTAAATGAAAAGAAGAAACTTTGACTTGTGGTCATGTCCTAAAAGGAAAAAGGATAAGTCCTGTCACAAAAGGGTGTCAAAAAGATAAGTCCTGTCAAAAAGTGACCATTATGTGCCACCTGTGTCATGTTGTGATGATGCAAGTCAAAAGGTTTTGAAACAACCGGACAGCCACAAGATTCCAGCATCTTTGGACAATGATTGATCTGTAAAATACATCCATTAGTTGGTTTGCACTTTGCAGAACCTGACCTTCGTTATTTTCTGGTGGTTCTGAAAATAAATTTCAGGTGAACCCAGATGACCTTGTGTTCGGGGGCTGGGACATTAGCAACATGAACCTGGCTGATGCTATGACCAGGGGCAGGGTGCTTGACATTGATCTGCAGAAGCAGCTCAGACCTTACATGGAATCCATGGTGCCTCTCCCTGGCATCTATGACCCCGATTTCATCGCTGCCAACCAGGGATCCCGCGCAAACAATGTTATCAAAGGCACCAAGAAGGAGCAGATGGAGCAGGTCATCAAGGATATCAGGTATGCTGACATGCATAAAATTGCACCATTTTACTTCATAACGAAATACATGGGAAACATGAACACCAGGGCCGAGTATTTAGATTACGGTGTCAAAGCACTAAGTAGATGCTAGCACTTTCATCAAAATAACTTCAAAGAGTTTATACTACTGAAAACCGTAACTCCGTAAGATTCATTTTAGGATCTACATTACGAATTTACAATGGTTGAAACGACAGTACAACACACCAAGCTTGTGTGAAATATCAATGCTGTAAACATTAGACATGATAAAAAATGATTAATGAAACAGGGAGTTCAAGGAAAAGAACAAAGTGGACAAAGTGGTGGTGTTGTGGACTGCAAACACTGAAAGGTACAGCAATGTCTGTGTTGGGCTCAATGACACAATGGAGAACCTCCTGGCGTCTGTGGACAAGAACGAGGCGGAGATATCACCGTCAACACTGTATGCCATTGCCTGCGTCATGGAGGGTGTACCGTTCATTAACGGGAGCCCTCAGAACACCTTTGTGCCTGGTATATAATTCTCTGTGCGAATTAGTATACGGTGTGTTTTCTCAGGTTCATGGCTTATTAGTTTACTGTGTACAGGGTTAATCGATCTTGCTATTAAGAACAACTGCCTGATTGGTGGTGATGATTTCAAGAGTGGACAGACAAAGATGAAGTCTGTCCTAGTTGATTTCCTTGTTGGTGCTGGAATAAAGGTACCAGCTATAAATCAAATCCTTTGTCTAGTCTTTTGCTTTGAGATGTCGACACCCTTTTGGAAATTTTCTTGACAACCTGACGATAACTTGCTTTTGTTTTTGTAGCCCACTTCAATTGTCAGCTACAATCACTTGGGGAATAATGATGGCATGAACCTATCTGCACCTCAAACATTCCGATCCAAGGAGATCTCCAAGAGCAATGTGGTCGATGACATGGTCTCAAGCAATGCTATCCTCTACGAGCCTGGCGAGCATCCTGACCATGTTGTCGTGATCAAGGTTTGCAGCTTGTCCATGGATTCTTCTGCAGTATATGCCATTTGTGAAAAACTTTGTTTTGCATTAAACCTTGACTTCACCATGGTTCTTCTGCAGTATGTGCCGTACGTTGGAGACAGCAAGAGGGCCATGGACGAGTACACCTCAGAGATCTTCATGGGCGGCAAGAACACCATCGTGCTGCACAACACTTGTGAGGACTCTCTCCTTGCCGCGCCAATCATTCTTGACCTGGTGCTCCTGGCCGAGCTCAGCACCAGGATTCAGCTGAAAGCCGAGGGAGAGGTAAGAGTTTTGCTGAACTGAAATCAAATGGCTCTGTGCTACAGCTGCCACCCTGTTGGCCAGCAAAACTAAAGATGCTGCTGTTTCACTTGTCATCCTGCGCAGGAGAAGTTCCATTCCTTCCATCCAGTGGCTACCATCCTGAGCTACCTCACAAAGGCACCCCTTGTGAGTGCATGCACCTGGCACTTCCCTATTAAGTGTTCTTTCATGATCCATCAGCTGATTAACTAACTGTAAACGCAAAATTCGTCTCCTCAAAACAGGTTCCTCCTGGCACACCTGTGGTGAACGCCCTGGCCAAGCAGAGAGCTATGCTCGAGAACATCATGAGGGCCTGCGTTGGGCTAGCCCCTGAGAACAACATGATCCTGGAGTACAAGTGAGGAAGTCTGCCGAGGCTGGGCAGCAGTAGCAAGTGACAAGAGAGAGGCGAATGGAAGGGATGAAGAAAGACATGACTGACTAGCTCAACGTAATTGTTTAGCTCGATCTCCTGTGTTTTTTTTTCGTTCTTTCCCATTCTTAACCTTTTTGTGCTTGTGTGAGACTCTATCGGGCTATGCAATTAGCAGCCTTTGTATGGCACCGGATGCCATTATGGATGATGTTTTTAGCTAGTTCCCTTCTCAGTTTCGGATATTGCAGTTCATCGGTGGCTTTGTACTAAGCGTTTTATTTTCTCGCCTTCCCTAACCAGTTAAGCAAACCATGTAGGCAACTAAATGCAGAATGTACCGAGTGTTTAGTGCCTGACGCGGTATGGCATATAGGCTTCCGTCGTTTCGTTTTTTTAGATGAATAAGGCAAAAAATAATTTGTAGGTAAAATTTTTATATATTATTATAATAAATCAAAAATTAAAAGTAAAATATGTGAAATAAGCCACGATAAAAAATTATAAAATTTAAATTTAAATTTTAAATTTTAGCTTATAAGAAAGATGAGGCTATAGTTGCGAACTTCTTAACAAAATGTAAGATGCGCACAGGCCGCGCGCAAAGGCTCACGAAGCAGCCTATGAGTCCTGACGCGTTTTAGCAAAACACTCTCTCTGCATATATTTGGGCTTAAAATGGAAAGCCCAGCTAGCACGAGGTCAGAAATCTATCCAAAATGTGGAATTAACGTTATGTGGTAAAAAGAAAAGATCACCTGAGAGCTAAGTGGAAAAAAAACAAGAGCACAGATAACAACGCGTTAGCGTGCAGTGGGATCACGCAGGATCAGGATCAACTGCAGTAGGTAGTGTGACTGAAACTTATACCGTTGGATTCAAACTCAATGGCTAAAATTCATTATTTTACTGTAGCATGTACAATACCCCTCTGTCCCAATGTATTTGACGTTCTCCGTCTCCTCCCTTGTCCTAGAAAGGATGACCTGTGATTTCCAAGTACCGAGCAAACCAACGTGTGTGAGAAACTCTGCTGCGTGTAGACCCAAGCTGCTGTGTGTGTGGGCCTATCTGTCCCCCTCTCTCTCGGGTCTGCCATTTCACAGATGAAATAACGTTGATGCTGGAATGATCGGGGGCAAATTTGTAATATTCACTGAGCTTATTTTACCTTTACCATCCCAAGGGAGTACTATACAGTAGTTTTGTCACCGTAGCTCACGATCGACCAATCATCATAACATCTGCAGTAGCTTAACGTGCCGTCCGTGTTGGCACTGCACGTGACCCAATCCGATCACGCGAACAATCTCGTAGTAGACCGGGGTCGGCCTGCTTAGGTTTCCCTTTGGCATGCTCTTCTCCTCTTCGTGGTGAAGCCTGATGCTGAATTCTGGATTTGCTTATCGGTGTGCTCGGCTGCTTCCCGGTCCTTTCAGTTTGCCGACCCGATTTAGTATTTTGTTTTTTGGCAGTTATGTATGACTGCTCTTCTCTCTAGTAGTAGTAGATAATATGGATTAATCTTTTGCTCAATGTGGGAAATAGTCTCACCAAGAACATGGAAAGTGCATCCAGCAAGAGCAAGTGAGCAACGCTTACTGCGTGATTTGTTGGTGAATGTCTGAAAGTGACGCAGGCAATTCGACGAGGCAGCGTAAGCAGCCACTCCACCCAGCCGCATCTGGCGTGCACCGCCTTTGGGTCCCGGCCATGGCCAGGAAATGTCTCTGGATTCCACTGCTCGTGCCATCATGCGCGCTTTCCTTTTCTCCCATGCAAAAAATAATAATAAAGAAACAACAGCCCTCCACGACATCATTGCTGTCATTGTTTTTTTTTTCAAAATAAATATAGGTGAAACAACTTATGAAGGCCTTTTCTTAAATTTTTTCCAAAAACATCACATCGAATATTTGACACTTCAATGAAACATTAAATATACATAAACATTAAAACTAATTACATATTTATGGAGGAAAACGTGAGACGAATCTTTTGAGCCTAATTAGTACATGATTAGCTATAAGTGCTACATAGTGCTACAGTAACCAACATGTGCTAATGATGGTTTAATTAGACTCAAAAGATTTGTCTCGCGGTTTTCAGGTGGAATTTGAAATTCGTTTTTTTATTCGTGTCCGAAAATCTCTTCCCTGATCAAACATTTGACGTGACCCTTTTGCTAAAAAATTTTGGCAACTAAACAAGGCCTAATTATTAAAATATAACTATGAGTAAAATTTTATATAAGCATTCTTACTTATCTAAGATTTTTTTAAGTTTCACCAGGGATACTTTATCTAAGATGCTACTTATCTAAGAATTAAGAATGAAAGTTGAAAAATAAACTATATTAAAAAATCTTTAAATCAATATCAAATTTAAGTTTTAGCTTATAAACATGACCATAAGGAAAAAAAATGAGAAGTGCCTCAACAATATCTGTGCAAACGACTGTCCAGTCACGACGCATTATACTAATAGTACTTAGGGGTGTTAATGGACCAAGACCCTGGATTCTTTTCTAACCCTATATAATTCTTAAAATTTTTAGCTCAAACTCTATATAATTTTATTTTCAACCTATTTTAAATCCAACCCTTAAATTTTATAAGAAGGTTGGATCCATTAAACTACTCGTTTACATGGTCAGCGTACTTTCACAATTAACAAGACCCGTTTTCTGCAGCGGAATAAACCGATTAGAAAACACAGCAATGGGAAAGGAGAGGACCAGGCGAGTCAATCAGTAGCCGATCCCCTTTTTTTTGGAAAGCTCGATCGGTAGACTCACCCCCACATTCCCACTCCCACAAGCTCCTCGCCGGCCTCATCATTCCAGGCGCACTGCTGCTGCAACCGCACGCCGCCACTTCGCTTGTTTATACTAATATACACTCGCCTTCACCGGCTCATCGCCGGTGCAACCACCGATCGCCGCCACTAGCTAGCGGCTACGAGATGTGCCACGATTTCCTTTCTCAAATTTTTTTCAATCAATTGTCCCATGCCGCGCGCGCGTGCGATCCTCCACTAGCTTCGCATAGTGGCAGCTCGCCATTTTCTTAGACTTCGCTAGCTCGGATGTGTGCGGTTTTGTCGGTGAGGCCACCGTGTAACGCAGCCCCAGACTCCCACTAGCGAGAGTGCAGTTTTCCGGTGGTGCCCAGTTCATCGATCGCCTCATAAACCCATCCAACCTCTACAAGAGTTCTCGCTTAGCAAGCACAGGTTATAGTTACGAGTTAGCACTTGCATGCACCGGCCGGCATCAAGAATGGCAGGAGCTGGTAGGACTAGGAGCGTGGCGGCCATGGCGGCATGGTCGTCGCTGCTGCTGCTTCTCTCGGCGGCCGCCGTAGACGGCGGCAGCGCCGACGCGGGGGCGCCGGCGCCGGCGGCGGACTGCACGGACGCGCTGCTGAGCCTGGCCGGGTGCCTGAGCTACGTGCAGGAGGGGAGCACGGTGGTGAGGCCCGACCCGACGTGCTGCTCGGGGCTGAAGGACGTGGTGAAGAAGGAGGTGGCCTGCCTCTGCCAGGCGTTCCAGGGCAGCCAGAACTTCGGCGTCACGCTCAACATGACCAAGGCGCTGCAGCTGCCCGCCGCGTGCAAGGTCAAGACGCCGCCGTTCAGCAAGTGCCACCGTAAGTTTTCTGCTCACTGTGTGATGTTTTTTAATCTGTTCTTAGAAAATTCATTCTCATCATTTCACTTTTGTTTATGCATGTATGACAGAATTTTTACTCTTAAATTTAGGGTTGATTTTAAGATTTTCTCGTGAAGTTTATTTTCCAACATTCACTTTTATATAACTAAGAATAAATATATAAAAGTCTTTTCATCTGCAAATAGTCATTTGACATTTTTTTTATAAAAGACCCAAACAATCACGCTTACTTCGCTGTTTCTTCTGCAAATGCGTGTGGGATTCTGACGATGTCGTTCGTGGGCTGTCGCAGTTTCTGTTCCAGGCGTGACTGGTGGTGCTCCAGGTACGTTAATTGCCCGATTCCCAGTTTCCCACATCGATATTGGTTTAGATTTCTGCATAAAATTGGTCATGATTTGCATGTCGTAAAAAGAAGAAGGCGTCCCATTCGTTTGTTAATTAACTGGGAGTACTTCCGTTGCAGCTCCCGCTCCGTTCTTCGGGGGTTTGTCGCCGTCGACGCCTTCGGCATCACCTGCTGCGACAGGAAGCGACGACTCCGCCGCCGTGCGAGCTCCGGCCCCGTCGACGTCGGCTGCTGCTGTCGGGTCCAAGGGGTCAGCAGGGCTCGCCTTGCTCTCCGCCGCAGTGATCGCCGCCGCCGCGACTCTGCTTGCTCACCGTGCCTAGCTAGCTAGTTAGGCCTGCACGTAGTACGTACGCGCGAGTCCGTCGTTGCAGGCTTGCGGCTGTTGACTTCGTGTTGCGTGTGCTGATGTACCGAGACGTATCTTGTGAGAGATTTCCCTTCCTTTTTACTACACACTTAAAAACAGTCATTGTTTACGTTCATGAAAAAATTTCGCTAGTATGCACAAATCATCTTTTGAGTTGCAGTGGTGCACCGATCGATAAGCTTTTAACTAGAAACTTTACTGAGCCCATCGACAGGTTGGGCCGTATCGGCTTGCTTTATTTCCGAGACCAAGATTTATCTGGACCTTACCCAAGTCCGTGCCATGACTGCCATCTCCCTCCCTCCATGTAAGGTAGTCCCAAACAAACAAAACTAGCACCATCTTTTACTTCTGCATATGCTTATACAACAAAATCTAAATGTTTAAGCTTAACCGAGTTAATTTTTAAAAAAGTACATCAAAGTTGATTTTTTTGCTTTGATTTTTTTAAAACAGAATTTTTATATAAAAATTTTTATTCACAAATTATTTTTCGTTTGCAAATATGCCGTCACCCCTGACCTGAACCGTAGTCCCACAAACTCGGCACCTTCAACAGTAGCATACCACAACTTGCTAGCTACAGCGGCCATGGCCTATGAGGAATTTACATCAACTTATCGTATGTACACGAGAGGCTGTGGGCTCTTGAAGCATGTAGCTTGCTCATGGACATTCGCCAGCAAAAGCAGCTCTGGCAAAATATAGGAGCTGCATTCACTTAAGCACACACACAAAAAAGGCTTAATAGGTTAAACTTCAGATTTCCGAACAACGGATACAACAACTGTTACATCATCCAGCTTGCCCCCAGAGTAACCCAGATACCCAACTGCAAGAGCCGCGTCAGAGAAGGGGCTTCTACAGGTTGCCGATCTGCCCACTTCCTTTGCCCTAGCAACCAGGAACTCCGCAATCTCCTGTTACGTTATGGAAAATGATCATGTCAGGACACTTCTGGGCAACAGTTATATATGAGATGGGTGAGTCTTCTCTATTATTTCCAGAAGAAAAGAGTTCATTTAGGATCTAACCGCAGGCTTGAGGCTGGCTTCCAATGATTTGGAGATGACGGCTGCTATTTCTTCCTCATAGACATTGTCAAAAAGGCCATCTGTTGCTGTTACAATGGCATCTCCTTCTTGTAGATCGATTGTGTATTTCTGACAGACAAATCAATATAAGTTATGTTCATATGAACTTTTATACGAGGAAATCAATAACAGGAGCAAGGATGAGTAAGTTCTATGGCACCTGTACAAGTTTGAAAGGATCATCACCCTTCTCAATTTGCAAGGGAAAATTGAAGCCATAAGTCATTGGCTTTGATTTTTTATATATTTCTCCGTTTCTTATCACCAAGAATCCAGAATCTCCTATGTTACATGCATGAAGGACCTGTCATACCAACGAGTTCACAATTAATCACCATTCACCAATAAGGCAAGTCAAAATAAATAGGCAGGCCAAGACATCTTACGGACATACCTGACCATCAAAATGAGCAACCAAAACAGTGGAAGAGCCAGGAGATCGTGCTTCATCTGCAGCCTTAGCAAGAACATCCTCAGGTCTCATCCCTGGAGCACCTTGACTCTCCATAACAACTTTCTTACAACCATCCATTAGTTCTCTGGCATATAGCCCTGCATTGATTCCTGAGGACAGAAGTCAAATAAACAAATATAAGTGGAGTACTAGAGAAGTCGCAAATATAAGTAGTCATATTCAAAAGGATAGCAAGAATGGTGAGAAATGAAATCAACAGTTAATGTGAAATTAGATGGAGATAGAAATATATTGTCCATAATTCTCTTCAAATCCTCCAATACCCAATAACAAGCTAGCTGACAGACTGGAGTGTCTTTAATAGAGAACATTTGACATAGGGGCTTATCCTAGGTGACTGAATTCCAGTAAAACACTCTTGTGAGTTGAAAGATAGTAGCAAATCATATTTTGCTGTATAAAACGATACTAGTAGTACCAGACTGAAATTCAGTCTAGTGCCTCACTTACTTAGACTCCTTAGTTTCTCAGTCTCCACATAATTTTCCTCTTCTCCTTTCTGCTGGAGAGCAAGGTTTGTGACATTTGGAACAAATAACTGGACTATGGCATATTTACCATGATTTAGTGCTATATCATGTCTATTACCTATTCTCCTCAAATTTTGTTTTGATTTAGATGTTAAGATGTCGAGCAACACGTTACATGTTACCATCAGTAGAATGACGATTTAAGAATCACAGGTAAGCAAACAACATAAACATGATGAGTAAGTATGATATAGAGTGTGATGTTGAAAACTATATTAGTCCCATTGCTCATTTGTCGTTGCCTTAAACATCAGAAAAAAAAAAAAGGAATGCAACCATCATTGTTTAGGTTGATAGTCACTGTCTGTCTCCATCGAATGTGATCTTGAATTCCCATTTTACCAGGAATTCCTATAAGTTATTTGTGACTTTTGGAGTCTTACAGTAGTAATCGAAAATAGGCACATCGTTTACAGCTATGAGCCTAACCCATAAAATCACCCAAAATTCAAAGTTTATTTGTTGGGCAAATATTCTGGTCCCCCCCCCCCCCCCCCCCCCGGCCTTTAGTATTAGTTGCCAAAAAAAACTCAGGAGTTTAACACATCCGCAACAACGAGGTTACACGACAAACAATAGTTGAGAAAAGAAAGATTGGTTTACCTTCAAATGACCATTGGCCAACTCCATCTGCCACACCAAACCAACCATTACAAGCTATAAAATAAGCATCTTCACCACCTGTCAGCACCTGGAAGATGATGCAGATGACATTGTCAAAACAATCGAAGAAAATGCGACTTTATCTCAATGCTAATGCAATTTATCATGCTAAAACAAATACAAATGGATGGTAACTACTTCAGGTATAAAACCAGATGCTGGAAAGTGCAGAAAATAGTTCAACCAGTCAAAGTACATGGGATATTTGGGCTAAATGCTAATGAACATATTAGTTTCAACAACTGTATGGATAGGGTTATTATTACCTTTGTACTTTCACATAAAGCCATAAAGGGAACTGAACAAGCGGTAGAAGGCTATAACCGTGCAAGTTTCACCATAAGGTTATGTTAATGTGTGCGTTATCTTGTAAAGTATTTGGAAATAGTGAACTTTATCAGCATTAAGTAAGCTTATTTCATCTCTCTCTATATAAAAAAACATCCATTCAAGTGGACAACGAAGATAGTTGTATCATCATTCTGAAGTGCATTTTGTATTCGAAGGACATAATGAACATATTTCACATAAAAGGGTCAGAGAAACCATATTACCTTAGAAGGGTGAGGTAACATTGCTGCACCTGAAGACACTATAAGTGTTGGTAGGCCTACTGAAGACATCCTGCATATGAATTAAGCATAAAAAAATGAATATGCTATCTTTTGAAGCTCTGCACGTTAAAGGAAAAATGATATTGAAAACCAACTTTAAAAGAGAACAAATTACACCAGAGACCTTCTCAATAAGTTTATATGTATGAAAACGGATCAAGCTATGAGTCAATACTTTAAACTGTAAAATGCTAAAAGCAGTAGAGATAGTAATACCTGTCAGACCTCTTCACCTCTAAACTCTTGTTTCCCCTGGCTACTTCACAGATTGATTGTTCCTACAAAAAGAGGAAGAACAAACATCTGAGCAGAAGAAATTAACATTATCATAGTATATTTATATGACAGCAAACGCTAGTATATATACAAATTACAGTTATTTTTCAAAAGTTAATATGTGCCATGAAGTTACTGCGGCTGTAAATTTCTCCTAACAGGGTAGCCTCCAAATTATGCATTGATATCACTTGAGATATGTATGTCTTGAGTTAGTCGAACAAGTCTTACAGAAAAAGCATAGCCTTTACTTAGATATATGACCATATCAAGAAAGGATAACCAAAGAACTAACAAGAGACCAGTATGAGGTGTACAAAACGCAGAGCGCTGAAAAAAACATATCACTGAAAGAAGAAAATGACTACCTAAGATGAGATGTCTAATTATCAGACACTACAAACTGCAAGGCAATGTTACAAATCCACAGCATCAACTTACCGATATTAAGCATAGCCACGTTCACAACTATCTAGGTTATGAGTTTGCAGACAAGAAATACCTTGTGTGGGTTATGCACTCCATATCCCGTGTCTTGTTCTTCTATACTTGAACTGCTCGACTCGGTCTCCACGTCAGTGTCAGAATCCTGCGCGGTTGAGCTGTCTGAAGCCTCAGAGTCATCCAAATTCGTCTCCATCCTGTCCACACCTTCCTTAACCCGCATAACAGAGCCAACTGATGCCACACACGGCTCGAGAGCTGTTTCCGTCCGGTCCACACCTTCTTCAGACAAGACACCAGTCATCTTTGAGATCTTCTCGGCGCCCCCTCCATCAACACTCGACACCAATTCCCCTTCGGCAAGGCCATTTCGATCATCCAAGCCACGTTCCATCTCAACACCGACCTCAGAACTTACATTCCAATTAGATGCCTCTGCAACACCGGGCATGACATCTTGTTCACATCCTCGGGTACCGCGGGCCTCTAGCAGGGACCGCTCCATGAGAGAGGAGCCACCAATATCCCCACAAGTATCCAAATTTGAACTGAGCACTGACGGTGACACCTCAACTGGTGAAATCTCATTGATTGCACCAGCTTCATCGGAACCTGAAGTACCAAGATGCAACTGCTGCTCATGGACTCCGACCGCCGGAGCCCCTAATCTCACATCCAGGGCACCCTGGTCAGCCAATTTGAGCTCAGCGCCATCTTCAGAACACAAAACAGCGGCATCATCCGCGTCAAGGCCACCGACATCTTCCGGCGCCTCTCCACTCACCGCCGGGCGCTCGGAACCAGACAAACTCATCCTCGGCGTCTCTGCCGCAACAGCGCCGGTGTCCTCAAAACACGAACCTCCAGCCACCTGATCGATATTATCCCCTGCACCCAAACCAAACCAGACCAGACCGAAATCAAATCGATATATACGAAAAAAAAAAACGAAGGAAAGCAAAACCACCGCTAATAGTATGAATCCGCCGATCGGAAGGAAGAGGTATTACCTTTAGGGGAGCAGAGCTCGGTGGCGCCGCCGGAAGCAGCGGTCGCGCGGGGCGGCGCGACCTCAGCTTGCCGGGACCAGACGACCCCGCCGCCGCCGGCGGCGACGGGCGCCTCCTTCTCCATGGCTGGCTTCGTGGCGCGAAAAGGGGGGGGGGGCTAGCACTCGACTCTGGAAATCGAAGGCTTGGGCCGATGAATCGATGAGACAGCAACAAGCGAGCGAGCTAGGGATCGCGCAGAGGCGAGGGGAATGGAGGTGGGAGGGGACGATGGAGGGGGAGGGAGGGAGGGAAAGCTTAATGGGGGGTGGCGGGATGGATCGGTGGGGGACGAGACGAGGCTTGCGTCGGAGGTTTTGAGGTGTTGGCTGCGCCGCGGCTTCCGCTGCTCGGCGGCCGGACGGCGTCGTTTTTCTAGGGAAGCTCGTCTCGTCTCGTCGTCTTTGGGCCTCTTGGCGGTGTGGTGGGGTTTTCCACGCAGTATTTTCCTTTTTCTCCCTTTTTTTCGTGCGTGCCGTTCTGATCCTCGTCGCTTTAGGACAAAGGGCCTCCCGGAAGTTTGTATTTGGCGCGTTGGGGCTGCCCCCTTGGTTGGTGGGTTTCCATGTGTAGACCGGACCGGACTGACCGCAGGGTGCTTCTCGGTTGTTTTTGTTGTTTTCCTTTTATTACTTGAGTTCTAACGAGTGTATCCTTAAAAAAATTTATTAAATAATATTTTTTAGCAAAGTAATTTTACTAAATCACCAGGCAAAATTTTTTCAAAACTGAACATTTTTGCTATGCCAGTGCTGGTGGCATGGCAAAACAACGTTGCCACGTAGCCTGGGCGGCGTAGCAGTCTTGCCACGCCACCGACAATAGCGTGGCAAGCCATTTCGCTACGTCAATGTTAGTGGTGTGACCAAAAAATTCATGCGGTGAAAATATTTTTCCTGGAGGTTTAGTAATAAAATTATTTGTTAAAAATGTTTAAAAAATAAAAAACTACGCATCCTTCTTGGTCATTTTTAAACTTCTCCGTAAGAATTATCATGATTTTTATGGTTATTTTACAAAACAATTTTTGTGGTGTTGTGAGTGGTTTTACATGCTGGTTTTTTTATCATATGCTAATGTTCATGAGTTTTAAAATACTCGAAACGATGTAATGGATTAATTTTGCTGTGAGATGACTTGTAGCTATTGTCACTCTACATTACAGATTGGTTTTTTTAAGTATATTGTATTACTTAGGACAACATGCTGATTTTTAAGGGCATCTTTCAACGGATGTGTAATAGGAATCAAAATCAGAAATATTTCAGGAATGAACATTTAACAGGATGGTATTTCATTTTTCTTTTGTTATAATCTCCCTAACCACCATTGCTTATATATAAATTTATTTTTTTAAGCCGTCTGTACTTTTAGTCAGTCCAAATAAAAGGACACTATCTAATACATATTATTTGAAAAAAAAACATTGAGAGACTTATGTTGACTAGCTGTAAGAATTTAACATGTCCAAGTGCACTTTCTGGTGTTTTTTCTATCCATTTTGAGGTTCCAATTTTAAAACACAACCAAAATCAGATTTAAACAAGACGTCGTTACTCGTGAGCACACCGTGGGAGGCAGGGGCAGGCGCCTAACTCCAATACACAAGCTTCCCGTGGGGAAAACTGCAAAATAATAAGAGGGGCCGTTGATCAGTCTTCGCTAGTTTCGGTTCTGTGGATAATTTTGTGGATTAACATCAGAACCGGCTATACTCCGGTAGGGTCGCCACATGGGTTCGCCCGTGCCCCCGTAGTACCAGCTTCCGTAACCGATCAGCAGTCAATCCACACCCTCCACGTTTCGTCCTCGCCTCCAACGTGTCACCGCCATCCCAGCTAAATAGCTTATGCCTTATAATTTTAAAATTTTTAAAATTTCAATTTTAAAACTAAACTAAAGCTTATGCCTTATAGGCCAAAATTTAAATTTTAAGCTTAAATTTAAAGTTGATTTGGGAGTACTTTATCAAATTTTATTTTTCAGTCTTGGCTTCTAGATCGAAGATCACTCAGAAGACATATATAAAAAAATTTTATTACGAATTATTATTTATTTGTAAATATATTGTTTGATTTTTTTTCTTCATAAAATAAACAAACAACCACCCCTATGTTTCTATATTTAAAAAAATTGTCCAAGTCACCCCAACTAGGCAACTAGTATAACAGAACCTAACACCACCATGCCAAGAGAAGTGGACATGTCAGCGTTGCTGTGCGACGCTTGTTAGAATAGCATGAGATTTAAAGCTAGAGAACGTTGTTATATGTAGTTTGACGTATTTGTTTTATCGACGTACAACTAAAATGACAAAACAACACACTACATACAACATTTTCAAAAGATGTCTAAATTAATCTCTAAAAGTAAACTTTGGAAATTATGCTAGAATATATACATTTTCAATAGGTTCCTAAATTTATTTTTTAATATTTATACATGTCTAAAATTAACTCTCTCGTATTCAAATATAGGATTCCAGTGAGTCAAGAGTATTACCATTTTTATGGAAGATGGTCCAGCACGTGAGAGACCATATAACTTTGAGGGCTGCAATATGACCTTCTCGACGAACAAACAGACAAACAGACAGGGTTGATAGTTACCTCATGTTTATACTTATAATCTAAAATTTAAATTTTAAAATTTTAATTTGAAATTGATTTTAGAAGGAATTTTACCGAAGTTTATTTTCCAGACTTGGCTTTTATATTACTAAAAATATATATATATAAATTTTATTTATAAATTATTTTTTGTTTGTAAATATGTTATTTTGTGCCAAACAATCGTCCCAAGTATATATAGCAATTCCCAAAAGTAAAATGAAAGGGTTCTGTTTTAAAATTAATAAATAAATAAGTTCAAATTAACGATTAAAATTCGCTAACGGGAGGATGCGCCTAGCCCACCTGACAGAGCACGGCCGCGTTGCGTAAACTCGCGGAGGGCACCCCGCGACCTACCCACCGGGCTGCAAGTGGGTCGCCGACGAGTGGATCCGATCGCCACGGCTGCGTGATTAGCGAGACAGGGAGGCCTATCTGTTTCTCCTCCGGATAAGGCCCCCCCTAATTATTGGAAATTAACATATTTTCGAGTCCATGGATGGATTGATTAACGCAAAAATCATGATGAGTGTGTTTTTAAATTTTATTCGCCGTGTGTATGGTCTGTATGGTAGGATACCATATCATCTGCTGCGGTATTAAATACCGGGAGGGATTGATCTGCACTCTTCTCTGCTTGATGGATACGTCCCAGGCAATCATTGATGAGCTCTGGTTGCTTCCCTTTTCGACGATGAATTCGCAATTCTTTCAGCTCAGCTAATTTACCTTATTGTTGGCTACTCACACTCACCTACTGCTCTCTGTTCATCTAATTAATCGGTATCTTAGTAGATATTGAAATGAAAGATTCAACATGGCCAATGGCCATAAGTCTATGAGGTAGGTTTGCTGAATCTGAAATATCATAGCAATATCTTCTTCGATGGTACCGTTCGAAGAAGGCAAGTACAGTGATTAAGCAACACAGAATTTTGGATGAAGGGATGAACACAGGATTGGATATTGCAACCTGTTAGGTCGGATATAGATTTCGCTAGGGCAAGCTGAGAAAGACAAGCTAGCGACTAGAGTAGGAAAAGGCTTGTCTCTGAAAGAGAATTATCAATCCTGAATTTGGTTTCCGAGAGGCATGACAGGCCTCATCGCGAACCTCACCTTCCTGTCAAAATCAAGGAGAGGATCAGAACCACACGAAAGATTTTCCATTTTCGCGTCGATCGGTTCGTGCACGCGGCGAGCTGAAAGTTTTCTTCCCAGCAAGAAGCAGCTTCTGGAACAGCCTGCTCAGCTCCATTTCTTGGCCATACCGTAGCAATCGTCAGAAAAAAAAAATTCAGAATCAGCTGCGCGAAATGCAACAAGATGTTCTTTTTCTAAACAACGTGTGATGCAAACCATGGAATCTGCAGCGCTAAACGTCATGCCATGTATGAGTTGTGTGATCAATGCAGATGGATAGTACCAGTATTAGGTTGCCGTCGTTGCATCAATCTAGTTGCTACGATCGATTTGATGATATGATCGATTTGATGAGAGTGGCAATGGACGGATAACGTAAAAGATTCTGCTGCAAGTTGTGTGTGGTACAGATTGCAGATGAGGGATAGGATGGCCGGACCTGCTTTCACTGTTCCATGATGTTGCCGACTTAATTCCGTCTTCAGGCAGCTTTGATTCCGCAGCATGCGGCTCCAGGTGCGCAAACCATCCTGACCACTGCCTCCCACTGACGATCGACTGGCGATTCTTCTTCTTCTTCTTCTACTGAAAGGTGACAAAACCTGCATTGCTCCACTCACAGATTCCCTGCCCACTGGTGTCCAATGAGATCGTTGTTTGTTGCAAACCTGCAAAGAATACTCCTCGTTCGTCTCTCGGAAGATCCACGTACAGTTCGATCACATGTCCATGTGATTGGTATACACTGTCCTGGAGCTCAAAGTTTTTTTAATGGTGACTTTACGTATAGCTGAAATTTTATATATTTCTTTCTTAACTAGCTCGGATCTGGGCTTGACTATCTACGCGCGCGGCGCGCCCGTTGCTTTGGCGTGGGAAAGATGCCTTTGTTCTGTGAAAATTCTGGTGGCAGGAACAAGAACTTGTGACGGCCGCTGCTTTTTATCTTGGTTGCAAGTTGCAGGAATATTTGGTTTAATCTCAAAGTTTGTTCGCCTGTACGTCTGATAAAATACAGTTTACTGGAGAACGGAGTAGAGCTTCTGTTGATCGGTTTGGAAGGGAGAAGCAAAATGCAAAGCTGAAAACGTTGATCAGACTAAACTTCCATCCAAAAATGCAGTATTGTTTGGTCTCGTGCTGTATTTCTACGAATTGAATTTGAATCTGGTCACCTGGGAGGCTGGGAGAACAACATAGGCAAGAAGCTTCTGAATAGGGACTGTGCCTCCATTGACCAAAGGCAGCGAAAGGAAAGGTCTAAAACTACTCTGAAAATTGACGTGCAAAGATAATTCAGTGCCAGCTTAACCACGACTTTTGGATGGATGGTTTCTTCACATGTCGGTGGCCGGCACGAGACGATGAATTCCGACATCCTGTCTCTTGTGATGCCACCGGGCGGCCACCACAGTGAAGCAGGATAATACTAGACTGAACTGTTACTGGCTTGAGATCAAAGGCAGAAGATCCTAGTTGGCCTGTCCTAATATAATCATGACAGCGTTTTGTTTTCTTGCATCCGATTCCTTACTCCAATGTTTGATCATGAGTCTCGGCTTTCCCTTATCTTTTCCTAACCACCCAAGGAAGCAGTAAAAGAGTGCAAGTATGTAATCGATGGCCCAGCACGGTACTCATCGTGAGGTTTTGCCATGCATGGCACGAGACCGGAATCAAACATGTCGGCGTCTCTCTTGTGTGCAGATGCCTCCTGCCCAATATCTGGGGCAGATCTAGGAGCAGAAGCATCAATGCCTCATCTGAATCGAATTCTCTGCGATTGTCATGCTACCTCCGGATTTGAACTTTTTTTGCGAAACAAATTATGAAAATGACGTGATTTAAAATTTTATTTTAAAAATACACCGTTTTTGCTCTGTGCTACCCTAAAAGCACGGAGGTCCTTCATCTCTGCACGCTAAAGGAGATTGGTATTTGGTGCCAAGGTATTAGACCTCCTGGATGAGCCATACTTAATCAGCAAGGTTTGGTCGAGCCTCGTTATGAGCAAAGACGAAGGACATCCTTGCCTTCAGGGGTGACGCGGAGAAAAAAAAAATCTACTTTTGATATAAGTTTTGGAACCGATTTATTTTCATAATTACTTCTCAAAATGGATCAAATAGCATAACTTGTAACTTTTTGTTCGTTATTCAGATTACTCTTAGATGTTTTTTTCTAGTTTTTTTTCATGCACGCTCCCTGAGCGAGTAAACGGTATATTTTTTCATAATGTTTTTATATAAAAGTTTATCATCGTATATTTCTAAAATATTTCTTTTACCTTTATAACAACTAATTTCATCATTTATACAATTTAGTAACTATAAGAAAAATAAACCACCCACTATCATTTTACTGGAAAAGAACTCAGCACATGTGCCCGCGGCACAAAGCTGAAGCTGCCGCGGTGCCAGTGCCTCTGCCGGTGCAGGTGCACGCGCCGCAAAACGCAGAGATCGCGTGCAATTCCGTAGAGGCAGCTCGCACACCGACAGGCCTCGTCGCGTCGCGCGGTTAACCCAGGCGCATCGTCGCGTGACCCGGTGACAACCTAACTGCTAGCTACTCCTCCTCGTCTCCTCGACAAGTAATAATGGCGTCTCTCCCCCATCCTCTCCTGTCCGTGTCCGGTATCTTGTGAAAATCTTACAAGCGCGGCGTCCTGGTCGACCGAGGGTTACCGCGACGTGGCCAGGCCACTCGGTTAGCCAACGATTTCCAACCTGTAACCTCAAATCTCACACAGCTGCGACGTGGAAGCCATCGAGTCACGCCGTCACGCGCAAGCGCAAGCACATCAACGTGCCAACGCGAGACGCGACGGCGAGGCCCAGATTTTTAAATTTTTTTGATAAATATTATTTTTTTATGAAAAATCGTAAAATTGAGTCTATCGGTAGAAAATCGCTAAACTAATGGTCAGTCAAACACCGACAGAATGACTGGGGACTAATCAAACGTCCGAAGAGTGAACGGTACCTGTCGACAGGGCCTTCATTCGACAGGCTGCTTGTCGTCGTACCCAAGATCGACATGACAGCGTAATCCATTTTTATTTGTGAAAAGCATTGACAAGAATGCATGTCTCCAAAGGCCCTATCGAACTCTACAGGTCCCTTCCCAATTTTGTTTGTTTGTATATTTATTCTTGTTTTTTAAGTAATATGTAAAATATTATTGTGGTATTTATTTATTTGTTTGTATATTTGTAGAATATTAATGTAGATCTATAGTATTATTTATTTATTGCATATTTTAATAATATGTAAAATATTATTGTAGTATTAATTATTTGTTGGTATAGTTGAATATTCAAAAATATTATTGAAGATATTTAATTGCATTTATTTATTTATTTACAAATTTAATTTTGTCTTTCAAAAATTCACAAAACTAGCCTCCTCCCGTCCTCCAGAGGGCAGAATGATGACGTGGCGGAGGGCGCTGTGGTAGGCGAAGTGGTCCACAAACAAGGAAGGGAAGCTGCGGGTGGGCGAATATTATGCTATTTTGGATAAATATTATTAAAATCACAAAACTGTATATTTATCCATAAAAAGAATAATATTCGTCCACCCGCAGCTTCCCTTCCTCGTTTATGGACCACTTCGCCTACCGCAGCGCCGTCAGCCACATCATCATTCCGCCCCTGGGAGGACGGGAGGAGGCTAGTTTTGTGAATTTTTGAAACGCAAAATTAATTTTGTAAATAATTAAATAAATACAATTAAATATCCTCAATAATATTTTACAAATATTCAACTGCACCAACAAATAATTAATACTACAATAATATTTTACATATTGTTAAAATATGCAACAAATAAATAATACTACAGATCTACATTAATATTTTAAAAATATGAATAACAAATATACAAACAAATAAATAAGTACTAGAATATTATTTTACATATTACTAAAAAGGAAGAATAAATATACAAACAAAAAAATTAGGAAGGGACCTGTAGAGGTCGACAGGGCCTTCTGAGACATGCATTCTTATTAATGCTTTTCACACAGGAAAATGGATTACAGAATTCCGCTGCCCTGTCGATTTTCGGTACGACGACAAGCATGCTTGTCGAACGTCATTCGTTCGACATGTAGATTGTCGCCCTTCGGATGTTCGATTAGTCCCCTGTCGTTCTACCGGTGTTCGACTGGCCACTAGTTTAGCGATTTCCCGCGGACTGACTCCTTTTATGATTTTTCACAAAAAGAATAATATTTATCCAAAAAATTCCAGATTTTTCCATGGACCAAAGCGCAAGGCTGTCGTGAGCTCGTCGGGGTGATTGTTTGAACGAAGTATTTACATAAGAAAAATAATTTATAAATAAAATTTTATATGATGATATAAAAGTTAAGACTGAAAAATAAATTTTGGTGAGAAAACACTAAAATCAACTATAAATTTAAGATTAAAAATTTAAATTTTGACTTATAAAGCAGAATGGAAAAAATGAGGATGGATGCGAGACCACACGAAAGGTTTTTAGGTGATGAATAAGTTCACTAGAGGTCACAGTTTAACGTCGAGTCTGTAAGAAATCACTTAATCCCAAAACCAGAAATATATACCATTAAATTAATACAAAACGTTCAAAGAAGGTCTCATGGTAGTATCAATTCTATTTTTATCTGGTTCACTGACGTAACGGACAATGGACTCCCTTTATCAACACGCAACAACCTAACAAGAGAAATAACTCCGTGTATTAATGCCTCAACGGTGCACTGACATGTAGAGTCCACCGTCCGCCACGTCAGTGAAACTGGCAAAAAAAGAGTCGATACTGCCATGAGACATTTATTTAATGGTTTGTGTGAGTTTAGAAGTATCTATTTCTGATATTAGGCTCAAGGGATCTCATGCAGACTCAGCGTTAAGTCGAGGAACTCTAGCAAACTTAGGCCGCGTTCGTTTGGAGGCACAGAAAACGTAACAATAGATTAGTATATGATTAATTAATTATTAATTATTAAAAAATATAAAATATATTAATATGATTTTTTAAAATAACTTTCCTATAAAAATTTATTATAAAAAATATATCATTTAACAGTTCGAGAAGTGTGCACGTGGAAAACGAGAGAGATAAGTTAACTTATAGGGAAGAGGGCGGCCTTACTCTTGTAGGCAAACTGGCAGAGGTGAGGTCATAGTTGGGCCGGTAATTTATGGAGGCCCATTAACACGCCGGCCTGTAAAGTGGTCGGCCTGTATGAACATTTACGAAATGCACCCTGGGGTGGAACGAAATGGCGACCCACTCTTCTCAGCTGTGTCGATGCGACTCCCCGTGGTTGGCTGCCCCTCAATTCCTCGCATCGCCGCCCGCTAACCCTAGCGATAGCAGCGCTCCCGACCCGCCCGATCTCTCGCCGGAGCTCTAGATCTGCGGGTCGTCGGCCCTCGTCGCCGGTGGTGGTGAGGCCTCCGGATCGGTGCGGAGATGACGGAGGCGTGGGTGCGGAACAAGCCGGGGATGGCGAGCGTCAAGGACATGCCGGTGCTGCAGGACGGGCCGCCGCCGGGCGGCTTCGCGCCC
Organism: Oryza brachyantha; assembly: GCF_000231095.2. Lineage (NCBI taxonomy): Eukaryota > Viridiplantae > Streptophyta > Magnoliopsida > Poales > Poaceae > Oryza > Oryza brachyantha. Next base: position 4,052,030 of record NC_023165.2, on the reverse strand, counting down.
GTGCGCTACGCGCGCCGGATCCCCACCAAGGGACCCAGCGCCGTCGCCATCTTCCTCACCGCCTTCGGCGCCTTCGCCTGGGGCATGTACCAGGTCGGCCAGGGGAACAAGGTCCGCCGGTAAGTACGCCTTGCACATCTATATAAGCTGCATTAGTTCACCGTCTCGATTCAGCCGCGAACTCCATTGTCATGGGACACCAGCCGAAAACCAAGCGTTCCGGAGCTGTTTTCTGTTATCTATTGCCATGCATTGGTTTGTTTCTCTTACTTCGAATAAATTGTTTGGTCTGAGAAAATCCTTCTACACGAAGTACAATGCGGATGGAAATGCCACATACAAAGAATTTAGTACGAACTAGAGTTGCAATAGGTCTCTCACACTCCGAATCAGTGGCAGATGCAGAAAATGATGTCATTGGGGTTACTCTTCAAATATAGCAGTGCCAAGGAATGTTTAGAAGAACAATTTTCCATTTCTGATGTGTATTGGTGGTGGAATTAGCAAGAAGTCATTGGGAGTCATCTTACATGCTAGCTTTGCCCCTGCCCAATGAATTAAATTGCTGCATTATCTTTAAAAAACTGTTAAAATTATATACTATTCATAACCCTATCTAATTAGTTAATTTGAAGTAAACCTGATTCTTGCCGCCCTTCCTTAACTGTCTGTATTAATCCACAATCAAGTAGCCACTTGAGACCAATTGGAGTCCTATGTGTAATTCAAGATTAGGAATCTAGTGAACTCTGCACAACAGTTTGTTTAGAATATGAGTTTCCTTAGTTAGCATAGGTATAGTCTTGTACTTAGACTATCTTAGACATCTGGCTGCTACTATTCATGTCTGTATTACAATTCTAGAGGCGAAAGTGAATTTAACCCCTTTGTTGATGTGAGATCTTCCACATATTTATGGTAATTTTATCTGTTCTTATACTTTATGAAACCAAGTCAGTAGTTCTGGCATGGATTATAGGATTTTTATGGCCTGCACTTCACTATCAAGTACTCCCTCCGTTCTATATTATAAGACTTTTTGGGTTTGCCTAGATTCGTCCATATATCAATGTATATGTTTTGTATATGTGTCTAGATTCATTAGCACACGTATGAATTTAGACAAGACCAAAAAGTCTTATAATGTGGAACAGAGAGAATATATAATTTCAGGAAAAAATAATAAATATGACAGTGTGGATGAACTATAACTTTTTGTCATCGCTGACCTAGCTATATGCAAATTTGATTGCAGTGGCAATGGTATAATTTGAGTTTTGTTCTTGTTTTTATCTAATTGAGTGTCCCTGAGATATTTATTAAGTTACAGTATAACTTTTGACTGCTTAGATTAATTGTTAAAGTAATCCTTAATGGTTCAGCACTTCATGATATCATCCTCTCTTGAATATGAACAGTTTTTGTTTAATGAATATTAGCATTAAAACACATGTCTTGCTTCATACCTGATTTTATGCTTACAGCTCTGATGAGCAGATTGCCAAACAGTGCTGTTTACATCCCCCAGCCTCCTAGTTGATGATGAAATCAGTTGATCATGTTCATGTCATTTTCATGTCTTATAGACTGTGATGTTTCTTTTTTTCTTTTTTGTAGCGCACTCAAAGAAGAGAAAATTGCTGCTCGCACCGCTTTAGTGCCAATTCTCCAAGCTGAAGAAGACGACAGGTACAGCTCTACAATTAATGTCATAATGTATACTTTTTACCTTGGCATCTACAATTTCATCTAACACATAAGATCCATGATACTTAGATTTGTAAGAGAGTGGAAGAAGTCTCTTGAGAGAGAGGCAATAGTTATGAAAGATGTCCCCGGATGGAAGGTAGGCCAAAGTGTGTATAATTCTGGGAAATGGATGCCTCCTGCCACCGGCGAGCTTCGTCGTGAGGATTGATAAGAGCCAAGAGGTTGCCGCAGTCTATCAAAAGATATCATCATGTCTTCTGGGCATGAATAAGGCTTTTGAACCATGACACTCCAAAAATTTGCTACGAGCAACTCACTTTTAAAGCACTCGCTGTGCATTTCTCGTGTTGATGAAATCTAGTTGGCTAATAATTGGGCATATCAAACAGACATTTGTTTCTACATGAACTATGTGCTCTTGTGTGGATGGAACTACATTTGTCGTTTCATCTGTTTTACCTTGATATTTCTACCTCAGTGTAAAACATTTCGACTGTATTCATGTTTTTTTACAGTAGTAACATACCCATCCATTGCAACGGGTCAGGATGGGCTTCACGATCCTTATGACTAGACAGTGCAACGGATCTATTCCAGTAGAGATGGGCTTCACGATCGGACGATCCTCTTGACTTGGATGGCAGGAAGTTTCTCTCGGTTTTTTCTCATGACTACTAGCGATTAAGGAAAGAGAACCTATGGACCGGGCTGGGTAGGAACACGGAGATTGCTTTGAGAAATTCCTTTATACGGCCTGACAGCACCGTTGCTTGGGCCTCATTGGATGGCCCTCTGAAGAAAATACGCAGAAACGGGTATTAACAAAAAAAAAGTAATCATAGTTGAAAGTTTTACATTTGAGTTTTTAGCGGTTTAAACGCCAGTACTTACTACGGTGAGAAAAAAATACATCAACCATCCTAAAATTAAACTTGAAAAGTTAAATTATAGTTGCGGCACATACATGTTAGGGAAAAGATGTGTGGAGCCTACGTGAATGTCCCGGTAGAATTGGAAGAAGAGCCGCCGCGCAGCGGGCCGAAGAATAACCGACCGAGATCACCTCCCCCGCGCCTCCGGTCAAGTTTGCTTGTCGAACTCTCCCATCCGCGGCGCGCAGGGGAGGCCGTGTCGACAGAATCACAGCCGAAAATGAGAGAGATGGCGTTCCTGCCTAGGCTCCCATTGTCCCTCTGCGTCTGGGCGTCTGGACTCTGGCGCGCCGTTGAGTCGAGGGAGGCGTTGACTCGCCGCCGCGCAGCGCTCCTCAGCAAGGCCACGCCGATTCCTAACCTTTTTGCACGGCGGGCTAGCTGCACAGCACGCAGCTTCTGTTGCCTCCGTGACCTGTGGCGTGGTAGGGGGACGAGCCGATCACCCACCCAACATTTACTGCATGCCACTGTAAAAGTCACAGGCAGCAAGCAGCTAGCACAGGAGGATCCCAAGACAAGTTTGCAGATGCATGTTGGCCGGCGTGGCGATGACCCGAGTTGGAGCCGTCGATTACCTGAGGTGAGGTCCATGGCCTGGCCCTGGCTGGCCGCCATGGATGGCAATTTTGCAACTGAAAGGAAGCGATAAAAGAAGTGAAGGCGCCGTCTGGTCTGGCCATGAGCCGAGTGCTGGACTGACAGGAGCTGCCTGTAATACAGACAGACAGGCCCTGTTCAGTTCTCATAATTTTTTTCCTCGAAAACATCACATTAAATCTTTGGACATCTAAATAGAGCATTGAACATAGATGAAACAAAAAACTAATTGTACAGTTATGTGAGAAATTGTAAAACGAATCTTTTGAGCCTAATTAGTCCATAATTAGTTATAGGTGCTACAGTCATCCACATGCGCTAATGACTAATTAATTAGGCTCAAAAGATTCGTCTCGCGGCTTCTAAGTGAGCTATGAAATTCGTTTTTTCGTTTGTATCCGAAAACCCTCTCCAGATCAAACGTTTGATATGATACCAAAAATTTTCAATTTAGGCCCCGTTTAGTTTCTAATTTTTTTTCTCAAAAACATCACATCGAATTTTTGATATCTCAATGAAACATTAAATATATATAAACATTAAAACTAATTACACAGTTATGGAGAACATAGTGAGACGAATCTTTTGGGTCTAATTAGGACATGATTAGCCATAAGTGCTACAGTAAACAACATGTGCTAATGACGGATTAATTAGACTCAAAAGATCCGTCTCGTGGTTTTCAGGCGAAATCTGAAATTTGTTTTGTAATTAGACTAAGATGGTGTTTGGATTCAGAGACTTTTTTTTAAAGTCCCTTGTCGCATCGAATGTTTGGACGTTAATTAGGAGTATTAAATATAGACTGATAACAAAACTAATTGCATAAATAAAGACTATTTCATTAGACAAATTTTTAAACCTAATTAAGCCACGATTAGCAAATGTTTACTGAAGCATTACATTCGCTAATCATGGACTAATTAGGTTTAATAGATTCGTCTCGTGAAGTAGTCTAGAGTATGAGATGTGTTTTATTAATAGTCTATATTTAATACTTCTAATTATTGTCTAAACATTCGATGTGGTAGTGACTTAAAAAAAGTCATATAGTATCCAAACAGGGTTTAAGTTTAATATTTCAAATGTGTGTTTAAAGTTTTGATGTGATGTTTTTGTAAAAAAAAAATTAACAGAGGCCTCGTTCAGTTCCCAATTTTTTTTCCAAAAATATCACATCAAATTTTTGGACATCTAAATAAAGTATTAAACATAGATGAACAAAAAACTAATTGCACAGTTATAGAATAAATCTTGAGACGAATCTTTTGAACCTAATTAACCCATAATTAGCCATAAGTGCTACAGTAACGAACATGTGCTAATGATGGATTAATTAGGCTCAAAAGATTCGTCTTGCAGTTTCTAGCCTAGCCATGAAATTCGTTTTTTTTATTCGTGTCCGAAAACTCATTTTAACATCCGGTTAAACATTTGACGTGGCTATTCTTCTAAAAATTTTCTGAATATAAACATCACCTAAACACCCCACGTTTACTGCGGCACATTTATTGACCTGACGAGACGTCCTGGCTTCTCGTGTGGATCTCTGCTGCCCTCTGCCATGCATCCATCGATCGATCCTGCCCGGGCCTGGCTGGCTTCTTCCTCTGGCCCGTGTGGCCTGCTGCTTCTGAAACGCTTCCACAGTCGAGTACAGTATCGTGTAGCTGTGGCATGAGAAATGGCTGCAGCAGAAAAGACGTCACTGAGCTTATTGTTCAGATTAAAAGCTACCAGCAGCCCCACATTTTGGCCTTGTTTAGTTTTCAAAAAAAATTTCTCCAAAAACAACCCATCGAATTTTTAAGACATTTAAATGAAACATTAAATATAGATGAACCAAAAAACTAATTGCACAGTTATAGAAGAAATCGCGAGACGAATTTTTTAGACTAATTAAGCCATGATTAGCCATAAGTGCTACAGTACAAATATGTGCTAATGACGGCATAATTATGCTTAAAAGATTCGTCTCGTAGTTTCTTGGTGGAATTTGTAATTTGTTTTTTCATTTGTGTCCAAAAACCCCTTCCGACATCTGGTCAAACGTCTGATGTAACAATTGTTGTAAAATTTTTGCTGGGTCTTCTGCTTCTATACTGCATTAGGTGATGTTTAGATGGAGAGAACTTTTGGAAGAAGTGTCATATCAAATGTTTGACCGGATGTCGGAAGGGGTTTTCGGACACGAATAAAAAAACGAATTTCACAGCTAGCCTAGAAACCGTGAGACAAATCTTTTGAGCCTAATTAATCCGTCATTAACATATGTTGGTTACTGTTGCACTTATGGCTAATCATGGGCTAATTAGGTTCAAAAGATTTGTCTCAAGATTTTTTCCATAACCGTGCAATTAGTTTTTTATTTATCTATATTTAATACTTTATTTAGATGTCTAAAAATTCGATAAGATGTTTTTTAAAAAAATTGGGAACTAAACAAGGACTTAGTAGCAATACTCCACATTAATAGTGTTACAGCTGGGCGGCAAGGTCCAAAAACATGCGTCCAAGATGGCCGAGAGGCACTGCTCCGAACCAACGACAGCCCCATGCTGCAATGCTGTTTCAGGATTCAGCCTTTTACGTACCATTTCGTCCTTGCCAACTTCTCTTGCTTCTTGCTGGTAGAATCTCGAGATTTGGCGACCCAAGATCTCCACATGTACTACCATGACTACACGTTACCGCGGTTATCCGTGATAACCGCGTCCTTCGTCGAGTCACGGATTCGGTAAGCCACGGTAACTGAATTTAAATTTGAGGAGAATTTAAAAAAATTGAGAAAATTTAATGAAAAAATATATATTGTATATGTTGATATATAGTGTAGTTTTGTCAAAGAAATTAATAAAAAAATATATTCCCGGTGTAATTAAAAATCATGAACGAGTATTTCGGGAAACAAAATTAAAAAATAGCCTATTGCAAGTAATATTTCATAGGAAGATGGTCAAGAATATATTGTGTTGAGTCATTATTAATTTACACTAGACACTTGGGTACATAATGTTGAAATACAAATATACAACAATGGATATATGAAAAATATGTATAGAGAAAACTTATACGTGCATCTTAGTACATACATAATAGTTTTATTTGTAATAATAAGTAGTAGGTATAGTTGTGACGCAGCAATCAAAATAAAGTTATCGTTACTTGTTATTGGAGTGAATTATTTGGTGAAGGATGATATGCCGGTGTATGTTTGTATGTTGTAATATCAAAGAATTTAAAAAATGTCATGTGAAATTTTCTTCTTTTCCCTATAACATGTCCTATTGCCATAAATATAGTCACAAAATATTTTTCTATTTTTCATTAGATTTTTTAAAGTTTTTTTTGCATTTGACATCACATCCATGGTCTACTCGTGGTAACCGCGGTTTCAGCTATAAAAACTCGCGGTAACCGCTATTATTATGTGTTGTTCCAGCAAATAGTTACCGCGGTTTTCGTGACTTATCGCGCGGTAAGCCGCGAAAATCGCACGAGTTTAAATTCAAACTTTTTGGATTTAAATTCATCATGGTTTTTGCGGTTACCGTGCGGGATCTGCGGGAGCACGATACCACGGTTTTGGCGCGGTAAGGGAACCTGCACCGGACAAACAGACCTGTGCCTGATGGATCATGGATGCGATTGTGTGAATGATGGGTAGAATGTGGTGAGCAAGTCTAACAACACAGTGCACACACAAGGTCGGGTTTCGGTTTTCCAGGTGTATTTAGAGTTTTAGACTGCATTTGAATCCACTCATCAGACTCATGCATTTGGGATTCTCACGGTCGTGTTTTTCAATCTTGTAAACGGTGTATCTCGTGTAGAAATCTCCTATATAAAAGTTTACCAGTGACATTTATGAAGCAATATTTTTATTTTATAGTAGTTAATTCAATTATTTATATTTTTAAATAACTATCATAAAAAACAGATAGTCTTTTTAAAAAAATTTAGCTATCTTAAACACCCCCTTATAGGAGTGGAATGATTAAGCTCATGCAGGCAAACTCCCAATAGTTTGGTAAACATACGCATAAATCCGAGTGAAAAAAATCTAGCAAAAAATCGCAGCCACAGTACTCCCAGTACATGTACAGAAGGATGATACATTGATTGATCTGCCGAGTTCAGGCTCGAGAGCAACAACATGTGGGCCAGACCTGGTCGCAATCAGGCAGCTACATGGTTGGCTGTGTGTGGCCATGTAAATTGATGGCGACGAACACATTTACTACTGTTTACTCAGTGGAAATGCTCTGCATCATGGAACAGGGGCAAAGGCAATATGCCGGCACTCGCTCTAGCTTAGCAGTGCCTTCTTCATGGACAGCACCACAGTAGTAGACATGCACCTATAATCGTCACGCTGGTGCACGGTTCAGACCGTAGAGCCCATGCTCCAGCCCTGCCCTACGCTGCAATCCAATTTACTTTCCTCCGTCTTGTTTCTGAAAATGCTTCATGGCAAATTGGCGATATGGCATAATCCCTTGCATGTTCTAATGCTACATCTTGTGCAGTCCGTGACAGGAATGAACATCCAAAGAAGTAGCTGTGACTAGTTCATCTTGCTTCTCGTTGACTTACGCCGATCAAGCTAAGGGGTGGCGGTATTTTTTAAGTCAAAAATAATTTATGAATAAAAGTTTTATATACATAAATTCTTAGTTCTGTAAAAGCCGTGGCAGGAAAATAAAACACGGTCAAAAACCATAAAATTAACTTTAAATTTAGATTAAAAATTTAAATTTTCATTTGTAAGCATAAGTAAAAAAGATGAGGACGATAATAAATAGCAAATAGTGAATCAATAGCGGATTAGTGTCTGGTAGTAGATTTTGGATAGCGGACGCTAAGATCCAAGTAGCGACATTAATAATCACACATGAATTTAAGTATATATATTATGAATATGAGAAATAAATTAGTCATAGATCAATAGAACATATAATTTAAGAGTATAAATAGAGATTTAGATGCACTGAAAGAGGTGATGTCTCGTTCCAACTTAACTTTAACAATGAATATTGTGTTTTGTTCATCAGATATGCATTCGCTAATTATCGCCATCTAAAGCATTAACCTCATTTGGCCTTATGGTCATGCTATAGCGGCGGCTAAATTGAATTACGAACCACTGTAGCGACCCGCTATAGTCAAATAGCAGTCGCTAAGTTCAAACTCACTATGTCCAACATACTACATTTCTACGGCGTGTGCCACAGCGGCCACTCTAACTGTTATCTAGGTTGTATTTTTCAATTGAAGATGAAATATAAAATTATTTGATTTTTAATAGCTATTTAATAGACAAATTATAAAATTATCTATTACCAAGTTAAAGCGAGGAGATATGGAGACTTCTCGCCGTACCTACTTTAATCCATACTTTTTTAAAAGGTAGATTTAAATAGTGTTATTATAATTTTATAAAGTTAGAGAAATGTTATTAGTATCACGTGTAAGACACACATGAGTCAATAACACGTGGGTCATGATGACATATATTTAATTTAGCAAAATTATAATGACAGACGTGAAATTTTTCCTTTGTCTGACGGGTGCGAACAGCTGAACTTAGGTGGTGTTTAGATTGAGGAAATTTTTGAGAGAAGTGTCACGTCAAATGTTTGACCGGATATCGGAAGGAGTTTTCGGACACAAATGAAAAAAACGAATTTCACGGCTAGCCTAGAAACCGCGAGACGAATCTTTTGAGCCTAATTAATCCATCATTAGCACATGTTGGTTACTGTAGCACTTATGGCTAATCATGGACTAATTAGGCTCAAAAGATTCGTCTCAAGATTTCTTTCATAACTATGTAATTAGTTTTTTGGTTTATCTATATTTAATGCTTTATTTAGGTGTCCAAAAATTTGATTTGATGTTTTTGGGAAAAAAATAGGAACTAAACGAGGCCTTACACGCCCGGACCCAGCTCAACATTCTTTTAAAATAATACATACTGGTTAGGGGGTTCTTGGGATGGGTTTTATGTTGTTGTCCATTCAATAAAACTTAAAAAGACGAGACAATAAATTTTTATATAAAAACATATCATAAAGAATAAAAGATGCACCGCTTAGTAATTTAAAAAATATACGTAAAAGTCGAGAAAAACCGAGCAAGATCTTCTGAGCATTTATCGTGAATAGCAACACAAAGAATTGGCATATTGCTCTTCAGCCTACATCATCTCTCTTGAATTTAATAGTACAAACATAAGGATGTCAGAATCGTTTCGTTTCATTTTTACTCACTGGGAGAGCACAGTAATCTTGCCCATCCATAACGGTAGTACGACTGTACAGGGGCAGTTACTGTACAAGTAGATACTGCTTCTACTCACGAAATTTCCAATTACCGGGTGTTTAGTCGGTGAAATAAAAATTTTTGGATGTCATATTAGACGTTTGACTAGATGTCGGAAGGGGTTTTTAGACACAAATAAAAAAACAAATTTCACGTCTGGCCTGTAAACCGCGAGACGAATCTTTTGAGCCTAATTAATCCGTCATTAGTGTATGTGAGATATTGTAGCACTTATGACTAATCACGTACTAACTAGGCTCAAAAGATTCGTCTCACGATTTCTCACATAACTGTGCAATTAGTTTTTTATTTTATCTATGTTTAATACTCTATTTAGATATCTAAAGATTCGATGTGATGTTTTTAGATAAAAATTTTTGGGAACTAAACAGCCCCTTAGTCTAGTGAAGAAAAGATGGAGTACGTAGGCTGTGTTCATTTACGGGTGAAGGATGCATTGGTATGCATAAGTAAATACTACCCGTCCCGAAATAAGATTATTTTTTAGTTTTTTTATTCAATGTTTTGACTATTCGTCTTATTTAAAATTTTTGGGATTAATATTTTTATTCTTACCTAGATGATAAAATATAAATAATATTTTATGCGTGACTATTTTATTAAGTTTTTTATAAATTTTTCAAATAAGACGAATGGTCAACGTGGAAAAACGAAAAATAAAGTTATGGGATATGAACCAATAGAAGATTAACCTTTATATACATATAGTACTCCTACTAACTACTAGTACCATATTTTTTATATAGAAAAAAAACGACATGAGTACTCCTACCTATGCAGATTTCAATACGCTTGTGCAGTGGTGAGCTACATTTCTGCTGGTGTTATACGTTTGTTGCTGTGTTTGCAGTGGTGCATGCATGGAGCTGAGGGGCACTATTTGGCCTTGATGGCCATTGATACAGCTGATGCTCGCTCTCTGAGTTACTTGTCAGTGCCTCCCAGTGGTGGACAACTGGACATGCGCTTGCCAACATGCCGTGAATGAAATATCCAAAAGCCATGTCCCCTAATCATGCACTAATTTTATCTCTTTATGTGCAACAAACCAGGTTAGTCAATGCCCAAACTCAACCCACTGGTATATGAGCACTGCTGTTAGAGTAAAATACTGCCGGTAATGTCCCTAAATTGAACTAGGGAGGTCAATGTGGCTAATTTAATTACTCTCTCCTCCCCAAAAAATAATTTCTCATCGTTTTCTCTCCGTATTAATAAGAACACAGTACAGTTTTGTTTATACCTTCGTGATTGATCAATCATTAACTTAGATAGAACTACCGTGTTTTAGGTACGGAGGAAGTAGGACATGGAAGGCAATCATGAATCCATGATGCATGGTTTGGATTCTAGTCTCCTCTTCTCTGGTCCTGCTACAACGCCTGATTATTAGGGGATCGTTTGGTGATATATTTGTAAATAAAAAATACTTTTGTCACTGATCAAACATTTGATTTTTGTTCTTCTGTCAAACACACAAGCAATGTATGGAAGCTAGGGGGCGTGTATGTGATTTTTAACTTGGGTGCATGCTTTCAAATTATCATCCCACTGCAGCGACCAAATTTGATCGATGAAATTAAAATTTTCAAACACTTGATCACTAGACGGACCCAATAAAAAGTAATTTAGGAACAAGATCAATTCGATGTAAAAATTTTAAATTAACTTTAAATTTAATATTAAAATTTATATTTTGTCTTATAAACATAAACAAAATTAAAAAGCCGGACGATTGTCTCGGCAAGGCATGCCCGCGTGTGTGCATGCAATTGGTGAGAAGATCTGAGGAAGATGATGGGATCGCCCAAGATTATTAAAAACTGTAGGGCAATCGAACACAACAATCACGAGCTTACGTCCAAACATGCCGTTTCCCATTCCATCAAATCAGATCCAAGGACCCGCCCTCGCCGGCTACTGTAGTTTCCAAAAGCTGCGATCCCGGTCCACCCCGTCACAAGCCGCACTATACTCTCCCCCGCCCCGCACCACCCTACGCAACACAGCACGACACGGCGCCCCGGCCCGGCCAACCAACATGGAAGCAGTTCGCAGCGCGCCGCCCGCCCCCCGGGCGTCACGAAGCCCGCCCTGGCGCACGCGGTCACGCGGCGCCGAGACGGCCGGCCACCCGCGCACTAACTGCGCAACAGTGCGTGCGTGGACGAAGAGATGACGCTGACGCCCCCCCGGGCTCTCGCAGACGCGGTCTCGCTCTGCTTGCTCTCCTCTCTGCACCCGTTTTTCTACGGGATTGATATTTTTTTTTCTCTGCGCGCTCTCCTCCTCTCGATCGACCATGTGCTGGCGTGCTAGGATGCTAGCAGCACTGCACATGACCACAGCACAAGTACACGGGGCACGGGGAAGTAATTAGGGCTCGTTTAGTTTCCAAATTTAAATAAAATATTAAATATAGATAAACCAAAAAAACTAATTATATAGTTATGAAAGAAATCTTGAGACGAATCTTTTGAACCTAATTAGCCCGTGATTAGCCATAAGTGCTACAGTAATCAACATGTGCTAATGACAGATTAATTAGGCTCAAAAGATTCGTCTCGCAGTTTCTAGGCTAGGCATGAAATTCGTTTTTTCATTCGTGTCCGAAAACCCCTTTTAACATCCAGTCAAACATTTAATGTGACATTTCTTCCAAAAATAATTTTCTCAATCTGAACACCATATTAATAAATGCGCAGAGAAGAAGGAGGGTGTGTGCTGTAAATACTCCCTCGGAGAGAGAGGGAGAGGGATGGTACTTGCATGTTTCCATTCCCATTCCAATTCCAACCGTATCTCCTCTCCTACTAAAACCTGGTGGGGGCCGGGCCAACGAGCTAGCTACCGGTGATGACCCAGGAGTGATATAAGCCACTGCGTGCGTGGTCAGTGAGAGGGAAAATGGAGGTGGCAGGAGCGGCGATGGAAGGGAGGAAGGTGGTGGCCGGCAGGGCGGAGGCGAGCCCGGAGAGGGGCCGGCCGGCGTACGCGCCGCCGGCGAGGTCGGCGCCGGCCAGGCCCATGAGGAAGGTGCAGATCATCTACTACCTCTGCAGGAACGGCCAGCTCGAGCACCCGCACTTCATGGAGCTGGCCCAGCATCCTCACCAGCCACTTCGCCTCAAAGGTACGCACGCTTGCATCATCTCGCATCTGCATGCATGGTGCGTTAGTTAACTCTTCCATGGTGATCACTGATCTTGATTCTGATTCTTCTTCTCTTCTTTGTGGTGTGTTGTCTGAACTCTGAACTCTGAAGATGTGATGGATAAGCTCACGCTGCTCAGGGGGAAAGGCATGCCTGCTCTCTTCTCGTGGTCTTGCAAGAGGTAACTACATGCAAACTGTAATCACGCATGCTCGTTTGTTCCTCTCTCTTTTGCACACTACTACTACTAGAGCTTTACACATTTGTGTGCACACATGAAGGAACTACAAGAACGGTTATGTATGGAACGACTTGTCGGAGAACGATGTGATCTATCCGTCGGACGGCGTGGAGTACGTCCTCAAGGGCTCTGAGATCTTCCCTGGCTGCTCTTCCGGTATGTAAACCATCAGCCCATCATCACTCTACGCAGTACGCACTCAGCTATTACCTGTTATCACTGTCTTCTTCCTGTGAAATTATTGGCGAACTCCCCATTTGATTGTACTAGCGTACTATTACTGGAATTGCCATGACTTTGCATGGACAGCATGGTGCATGTACAGCAATAATCTCTTCATCCTTTTTCGTACTCGTGAGAAAGAGGCCATCTTGTCAATGAAAAAGGCTTCTTTTTCTCCCATCTCGTTCACAATGTCAACTCGTTTTGAAAATGCGAAAAAATGGGCCATGGTGGGTGTTGACAGTAAAACACGAGCACAGCTTTCTTACACCTTGCACGTTTCCTTGCTGCACCCACATCGTGTGAAGACTCTATCACTTTTTTTCTGTGGTTTTAATGCATGACGGTAGAAGAAGTCTCTCACACTGTAGCATCCATCATCTGAATTACTAATGGTTACCTGTATCTGACAAACCAGCTCTGTACAGTAACATTATTCAATTGATGACATGCACTCTTTTTTCTTTTTCTGAAACCTGCAGATCGGTTCACACACCTTCGTGTAACCGATAGGTCTCCGGCGAAGCGGCTGGCACTGCCGCCCAGCCACAAGCAGTACATGGACAGCTACCGAGACGACGCCGGAGAGGATCCTGAGGACGACGAGCTAGCGTACACGTACCACCGGCGAGCTGGCGCTCACGCTGCGGCTCGCCTCGCCGCCAAGCCCGTCTCGGCGCGCACCAACCGGAGCCGCCCGGTGGAGCTGCCCGTGGAGGAGACCTCGCCGCCGTCGTCGACCTCCTCCGACAAGCCTCCGGCCGCCCAGCAGCTGCAGCCGGGCCGCGGTGACGAGACCGAGTCGAACAGAGCAGGCTCCATGCTCCTTCAGCTCATCGCCTGCGGGTCGGCGACCGGCGGCGGCTCGGCTAAGTGCCGGACGGAGCCGAGGCGGAGCTGCGGTCTGGTGAGCCGGCTGGCGGCCTCCCGCGCCGGCACTGAAGACGACGACGAGGACGGCGACGGCGGCGGCGGCGAGCTGAGCCGGCGGTTCGGCCACCTGGCGGTGGAGGAGAAGGAGTACTTCAGCGGCAGCATCGTGGAGAGCGGAGGCAGGGGCACGCCGCTGCCGTCCGGCTCGCTCAAACGCTCCAACTCGTACAACGAGGAGAGGTAAACCCCACCATTACCGGAAGTAGTAAGATCTTGCAAGAGTAATCGCCTAGCTTGTCCTAGATTGCGTTGCATCTGAGTGAGTGACATTGCGATTGTCGAATGCGTATGGCGTTTCCTGGAATCTCATGACTCGATTCGTCATGTCAAAATGTCTACAAAGATGTCTCTTTGGACCTAGGTCATGTAGACGTAGCATGCAATGCTTGTCTAGGCTAAACGGAAAGCTTGGAGTTTAGCCATGACACAACATAGTGGTCAACGAATGAGCAGGTCCTTTTTTATGTTGAAGAAAAAGCGGGAAAAAACCGTAGAAGAGACCAACTGGGATGCATGCATGTCGTTCAGGAGGGTAGGAGGGTATGTCTAGTGTCTAGACTATACAGAGCTCTAAAATATTTTTATATTATTAATAGTTAATATAAAGTCAATTTATATAATAGTTATATATAAAACTGTTTTATTATTATTAAAAAATATCTCAAGGCAAAAATTTAGTAACTTGAGTACCATAAAGTAACAAAATTTAATAGATTTTTTTAATCTCAAGTTAATTCTCAATAATTTTAAAAGTGCTTTTTTTATCATCTTGAAAAGTATCTCAAGTTACCCAGAATTGAATTTTAGTATAAAATTTTGGTATCTTAAGGTACAATACTTTTTACACGAGCAATTTTACAGTCTAACAAAAAGTAACTCGCGGTATCAAATCGTTTCTGATCGTTGGATCTAACAGCGCACATCCTACTCAGCTAAATTCAATAGTGTACTCAGTTAGATCCAATGGTGAGAAATGATTTGGTACCTCGAGGTACTTTTTATTGGACCGGAGTAAATCTCTACATTAAAAAGGATCACCCTTGATGTACTTTTTCAAGTATGATAAAAAGCTCATGCTAAAAACCACACATAGAGAAATAATACATTTATGGTTTATCTCATACACACCGCGATTACGGCATGTTCAAAGGCAGAGGCTATTATCGACTCTTATCTGATTCACGTTAGCAATAAAAACCTATTTTTTAATGATACGTATAAATGTAGACTCAGTTATTGTTTCTTCGTTAATGGAATAAAATATTTTTTATTATGATAGTTTCATTTTTATTCATCCTCACGCAATAAAGTTTTTGCATATATATTTAACATTTTTCTATGCCTAGATTAGATTACATGTATAATGCGTATTTAAATTTATTAGCATCTTTTTAATTTGGAGTATCATTCTTGTTTGGTTGTATGCTGTGTGCCGGTGCATTTTAGCATGAAGACATAGGTTCTTTTGTGCTTCGTCGACGTGTTTGTGTTGCCACCACACTGTAGACTGCGTGCATGGGCCATTGGTTCAGGACTCCACGTCCACTCATTTCATGGCTCAAGCTCAAATCACTCGAGTGGATTCTGTACTAGGTTCTACTGTGTGGACGTACTACGTTGGTGTACATAGTAGCACTGCGCATGTACGGACAGAATCGAATGTCTGCATTACAAATTTTACACATCGTATGCTTTTTTGACAGCAGGAGCTCAAGGCATGGCGTCGGCGAGGAGAGGTCATCGACGGCGGGTGAGCAGATGGAAGGGGAGGAAGGGATGATCAGAGGGAGATGCATTCCGGGCAGGAAGAAACAGCAGAAGTAGTAGCAAGTTAACTAAGCTAGGCGCACTCTAAAATCTCTAATCATTCAGATTTGCAGGATTAGACGTTAATTAATCTAGCTAGTTTGTACCAGTACGTACGTACTACTGCCTTTTTTTTCTTTCTAATTTAAGAGGAATTAAAGGAGACTACTGTGTGACATGTCGCTGGTAGATCTGGAATGTTTGATCATTCTGCAAGTTCGGTTTCCTTTCTCGGTGAACATATGAACGTCAGTCAGCAATGCTGATGCCATGTGTGCTTGGTAGTACAACAGATGGGGAGTATGGGACGGTGTGTCGTGTGGTGTTGTTGGGTCCACTGCGTAAAGGAAGACAAAGGTAGGTCGCGACTCGCGATGCATCGCACGCATCTGCTCCATAAATTCGTTGCTCCATCCGTGCTGAGTTGATGAGCTCTGAGCCGCCTCTGACTGCTCTGGTCATGCTCTCCGCCACTTCTGCCAGGTTTTCCTGCCTACGTATATGTGGGTTGTTTTTGCTGCCCAACTGCCCGGGAGAAAGGACGATAGGAGGCACAGGGCAAGAGCCAAGACCCGGCACGGGTTCGCAAAGATTGGTTTTGGCGGTTTTTCGATGTTTGAACGTGGCTCCAAATTTATTTTCATTTAAAAATTTGAATGGTTTTTGATACATCCAAATATCAAATACTCCATTAAATTTCATTTTTTCCCCCTGAAATGAGATAAGACTTGGGGTTGCGGTCATTTGCAGCGACCAACTATGAAACAGTGAAGATTTTTTCTTGGTTTCTATGGCCTATGGGCATGCTTTCAGAACTAATAAACCTATAATATGAAAGATTTTTAGCATTATAATAGTTAACTTTATTATTTATACCATTAAATGACAATAATGGATTAGATGACATTTCATCTTTCATCCTTCACCAACCAAATAACACAACCTTAGTCTCTGCATCCTCCAAACGTACAGACGATAACTTAAGATTGAACGAGTGTGCTACGTGCATAACTCGATAACTTAAGATTGAACTCAGGGTGTGATACATGGATAACTACTATGCTAGCCAACGAAGCGGATTGGATTAAGTTTGTCGGAAAAATGGTCGAAGATTATCAAAAAGCTGCGATCACAATAAGGCTCAAAACAGAGAAGCCAATCAGCAATAACCACCGCGATCGATCCCGCCAAACAAGTCGCGGTCAAGAATTCAATTCTGGCGACGGACGACACGTTTTTTCTCAGCATCTCCACGCGAGATCAAACACAAGCCCGCTTCCCGGCCTTTCGCCATGCGAGCCCGTGCCCGGTGCCGCGGTGGCGGCGCTACTCGTCGGAGAAGTACGGCGCCCGCGGAAGCGGCTGGCCGCGGAGGAAGGAGGACAGGAGCACCAGCGCGCGCTCCGGCTGGTCGATCGGGATCATGTGGCCGGACCCGCGCACCGTGGCGAACACCAGCCCCTCGTACGTGATCACGGACCCGGCCACGAACTTGCCATCCGCCGACCACGGCCGCCAGTCCGCCGCCACGCGCAGCTGCAGCCTCTCCATGGACTGCCTCGTCGCCGTCACCGGCACCATCGCGTCCAGGTCGCCGCTGCGCCCACAGATACGTCAGTCACCGAGAGACTACGTACGACGATGCGAGGATGAAAGAGCAACCGACCTGAATATCCAGATGCGGATGGCGCCGCTGCTGATCAGGGCCTTGATGTGTGGCAGCATCGTCTTCGGCGAGTCGCCAAAGTGGTTTAGGTTGTAAGTCCTGTTACATTTGGCATTTCCATCCAACGTCGGAGACAGGAAAGCGAGCGTGTTATTGTCGCCAAATAAAAGAGTGATACCTGCATCTTGTCCACGGATATTCCAGCTCCGTGTTCGCATGGATCGCCTTCTGCACTTGGGGCTGGTTCAAGTACGCCTCGACGTAGTACTGGGCACACGGATCAGCTAGATCCTGCAAGCATGCATTTGAGATGACGTATCAGTTTAATCTTCACTTGAAATGTGTGTGTTTCTGAGCGTGCAGTAATACTGAAACGGAGTGCTAGCTTGAGTACCGTGCACTTGGAGCCTGAGGGCTTGACTTTCGTGTCGTGGCAGGGGGGCGAGTATATGTTGTAGATGTCGATGCTGCCGACCTGGCCGTAGGCTGTGTTCCTCGCCGACTCGCAGACCGGCGACGGGTCGTCGGAGTTTTGGCAGCTCTGGGCGATGAGCGCGTGCCCAGAATCCGATATGAAGGCGTGCTGCCACAGGTACTCGTACAGCTGCGTTCGCTCGGCCGCGAGCTCCAGGATGCCGTTCCCGATCTGAATATGATGACCAAAAATTCAGAAACATTACATCTGAACATATGTATGACCAGCGCTGGCGAATCCTGCATCTGCATGCTACTCACGGCGATTCCTTTGAGCTTGATGTGGGTGGCGTCGGGGAGCTTGTTGCTGGCGAGGATGGTGACGGCGAGCTCGGGGACGTAGTGGCCGGCGTAGCTCTCGCCGAAGATGTAGAGGTCGCGGGTCTTGTACTCGGGGAACCGGTCGAGCCACCGGAGCAGGAAGGCGTAGGAGTCGTGCGCCGTCATGTTGTCCCCCATGGTGCTGTACACCTCCTCCGGCTTCACCGCCGCGTACGAGAAGCCCACGCCGACCGGGCTCTCCAGGAATAGCACGTTTGCCTCTGCCGATCGCATGCGTGATCGTCAGTCACGCACGATTTTGATTTTGATTTTTTTTGGTTACCGGATGGCAACGTGCCAAAAGCGTGACAGAGAAACGTTTCCTGACCGGTGTTCCAGGCGTTCGTGTTCCGGCAGAGCGTCTTGCCGTCCGTGTCCACGCGGAAGGGCCCGATCTCCTGGAACGCTCCGATGCCCAGGGACGAGCAGCCAGGCCCTGCAAATGCAGCACTACGTTAATGGTGGCGTCATGTCATGCGTACGCTGTTCTGACGAAGAATTCAACGTGTATAACAAAAAAAAAAAGAAAAACCATGGATCATATTGGTTGGGAATGAAAATGGATACTGAAAATCACCTCCATTGAGCCACAAAACAAGCGGTTTTTGGTCAGCATCGGCGGAGGCCTCCACAAAGTAGTAGAAGAGCGACTTCCCGTTAGTCTGATTGACGTTGATGTAGCCAGAATATTGCTGCAGCTTCAAGTCCGGCGGCTGCCCTGGCAGCGCGGAGATCTTGTCCGCCTCCTTGGAGCCTTCGCCGGCGGCGAGAGAGCGACATGATTGCACGGAGAAGACGATCGCGACGGAGATCCACAACGCCATGTAGTTCATCATCGCCATTGAAGGACAGAGAAAGAGCAAAAAATTTTTAACGAAAGCACAAATTATTGGCAAGCCGCGGGTTTATATCAAGAATCCTTTTTTTTTCTGTGCCTGTTTTCTGGTTCTTCAGTTTAGCCGGATGGTACGTTTTTGGTTCTCTTTCAACACCCTCCCAGAAATTAAGGACGTGCTTGCCAACAATAGATAGTTCTTTCCTTGTGTGCAGATTGACTATTTCAAGCATTTACTGCCCGTTAAAGTTTAGCATATTGCTTCAAATTAAAATTTTAATGTTTTGTTGAAAACTAGTACATGCCCGTATTTTGTTATGACCAGATGAGATGGTGAATTGGAGACAGTGTAGCAACGGATGTGAAGCTGACGGACAGGCTGCGAGCGTGTTGGTTACCAGGTTAGTAGGTAGGAGGGGATGGAGGGTGAACATTGAATTTTACTTTTACAGTATTAAAAAGAGTAATTTTACAAGAAGACACAATATTATGGTATAAACCACATAAAACCACAAGGGTCTTGGCACATGATGCATAACCCTGAATATTATAGTCCAAGGGTATCACAAACCAACATTATAAACCAATTTTAGGTAGTTGTAATTTATATAGACTTGTTAAATAACTTATAAAATTGATATAATTTTGCATGCAATTTTATAACTCATGTTTATTCAAAATTATGCTTTTATGAAACCATATGTCCATAATTCATGTGGCTATTTGACACATATAGAAACTCTGACCACAAGTACATAACTGTGGTTTAGTGAAATTTACTTTAGAAAAATAAAAATTTATCGAAAAAAAAGTGAAAATTTAATTTGGATCTGATTTGAGATGCAAAAGGAGAACGGAAAAGCCAACGTACGATGAGATCAGGCCCAGCCCACATTCGCCAGACAACCAGAAGCTGACAGAGCGGCGAGCCATGGGGAGCAAAAACCCGGCGAGGGAGGCCGAGGCGCACGACGATCTCTCTCACAGAAACACGCCATGGGGAGCAGGAAGAAGGCGAAGCCGGGGAGGAGCAGGAAGAAGCCCAAGAGCAACGCCGACCAAGCCTTGGCCCTCGACTATGTCCGCGCCTGGGTGCTCCCCGCTGCCTCCGCGCCGCCAACGAAACCCTCGGCCGCCGATGCCGCCGGGGACGGCTTCCTGCCGCATCAGGCTTCGAAGATGGCCTCTGGAGGCGGAGGTAGCGTGCTGTTCGAGCTTCACTCCCACTCCAACCATAGCGACGGGTTCCTATCTCCCTCCGCGCTCGTCGAGCGCGCCCACCGTAACGGGGTAAGCACGCTCTGGAGTCTGGACTCTTTGCCTGGTACACGGTAGGTGTTTGAGGAAATGCTTGGGAGGTCTATAGCTCTTCTTGGCGGTTTTATTCTGCAGTGAATTAGCTCCTCACAAAGTCACAATTACTTCGTCGTGTTATTAGTTTTCAAATCCATGCATCATCATGATTCATGATCCTGTCTATTGGGTAGGTTTATATTGGATGGCCTGCGGTTCTGATTATGGAGCCGTACCTGCTTTTTCTTAACCTGTTAACTAGTTAAATGCTGTACTGAGTGTCTCAGACTCTCAGTGGGAATTGATGCCCTTCAAGAATTTGCACCCCTTCAATGATCATGGAAGTAGCCATCTTCTTATTACGTTGGGTAGTTCAGACTGTGTTTGGCTTGGCAGTGCATCATCTTTTTTTTTTTAATCATGATGTTATCGCTACGAGAGCACATGCTTCCTATTATTTAAAAAAAAAACTGGCATGAGGGTTCTATCAACAGTAGCTGAACGATTGAATTCAAGCCGTACAGCTAGGTTAGTGTCTCCTAGAATATGCTATTTAAACTTTCAGACTCCTCCGGTATTACTCTCCACATATAGGCACCAACTCTGTACCAAACGCATATGTGTTTTTGTGGGTCTTATTGTAACTGGTTTGTCTGGAAACATACACACCCAGATTTTTCCACCACGACGTGCATCGTGTCATTGCACTTTGGCCTAGTTGTATCTGCCTCAGGTTCATATATTACTGTCCCCAAATCTGAAGTGCCTGTTTTGATGTTACATCCTATGGCATAGATGCCACATTTTCGAATGATTAGAAATAACGACTAAATTGTACTAGTATATACTGATATTACAGGTGAAAGTCCTTGCCCTGACAGATCATGATACCATGGCTGGTATACCTGAAGCCATGTCAGCGGCTCAAAAATTTGGCATGAGAATAATCCCCGGAGTAGAAATCAGTGCATTATATTCTCCAAGGTAAGATATGGTTTTTTCTCAAAAGATATTTCCATCATCTTTTGAATAAAAATTAGTAATTCAATGGAATATTAACAAATAATCATCATAGTTGCTACGTGCCTTCATAGCTCACAAGTGTTACCGCCCTATATGCCTGTTCCATCTTATAATATTCTGTTATGCTACTTTGTTTTAAACAACATTTAAGTAACCACAATACCTGGGAAGTTGTTTTGTTCAGAGATTCCTGTACCGCTACTGATAGTGGCAGTGAACACGACTTCATTGTCGTGTCTTTTCTGTCAGAAAACTGTGGTAACTAGTATAGTATCTTTTTGACATATCATTTAGATATCTTGATTTTAAAGACCAAGAGAGTTCTGTAAGTGTTTAAATGTCAGCTTAACAGAGCAAAAGATAACCAAAGTTTGAAGATCAAATTTAACCACCTTATAAAAATGCTCTTAAGAATACTAGCTCTCATCTATTCACCCTATAGAAATGACGGTTAACTACAAAGTACAAACTAAATATCCTGTTCTGTTATCAATGGTCACTTTAACCTAGCATTACATGTATTGCATTTTATCCTTGTCTGGTCATAATGTCAAATAGCTTTCCCTGATCTTTGTTGTCTAAAGGGAAATTGCTGGTGCTGGTGAGCATGTTCATATTCTAGCATACTATGGTATGTGTGGACCTTCAAGGTTTGATGATCTGGAACGGATGCTATCAAATATTCGAGATGGGAGGTACTTGCGTGCAAGGAATATGCTGGCGAAACTAAATAGACTAAATGTGCCAATAAAGTGGGAACATGTTACTAAAATTGCTGGTGAGGGAGTGGCACCTGGCAGATTGCATATAGCGAGGGCTATGGTTGAAATGGGTCATGTAGAGAATGTTAGGCAAGCATTCAACAAGTACATTGGTGATGATGGCCCTGCATATGCCACGTAAGTGCCTACTGTTAATGTACTAAAAATTCATCCGGGTGAACACGTGATGCTGAGGAAAATCTTTGCTGAATAATGGGTCCCATGTTTCATGCAGAGGAAGTGAACCATTTGCTGAGACTGTGGTGCAGTTGATTAATTGTACAGGGGGAATATCTGCATTAGCTCACCCATGGGCATTGAAGAACCCAGATGCAGTAATCAGGGCATTGAAAGGTGCTGGTCTTGATGCCATGGAGGTCTACAGAAGTGATGGAAAAGTTGATGGTATGTCTCTTGTACCACGCATAAATGATTTGAAATCTTATTGTGTAAGCAGCATATGTTTGCTATTTGTTAGTTAATATGTAATTACAGGATCTTTGTCAACATGCATGAACTTAATTCCACAGGATTTAGTGAATTAGCTGAGAAGTATGGCCTACTGAAGATCGGAGGTTCAGATTTTCATGGAAGAGGTGGGAAGGATGAATCTGATATTGGAACAGTTAAGCTTGCTATTACTACTTTGTGTTCCTTCTTGAAGATGGCTCGGCCTATCTGGTGTAGTGCTATGAAAGACATTCTACTGAAGTTCGCAGAGGAACCATCTGCGGTTAATCTGGGAAAGATAGTTAAGTTTGGAGAACTCATTCATTTTGATGGTTTTTCATCAATGGATGCTGGTATGGATATTGTTAATCTGTGCTTATCTTCTTGGTTAAGTAATGATGGCATGGAAGAAGTTGAACTTGAGGAGGTAAGACTGAAGCTTGCCCATTGGGTATGTAAAAGATAACCTCAAAATGCATGACCATCTTGAACAATTCATGTTCCCTTTATTTAGAATGTGTTTTACTCACATTTATATTTTGCTATGTTCTTAACAGTCCATAGACCTAATACATATTTTATCTGTTAGTGATGGTGTTGCTGACAGTAGAGATGATATTGAATTGATAAGTCATTTGGCTTTTAATCAAGATTGAATATTCCTTGGTGGTTATTTAACTTCACTATAGTCAAGAGCCACACATAATTAGAACATGCGAGTATGCTACTGGATTCTTTAACAGATAATAAACATTTGTACATGGGTGTATTAATCAAGCATACATCTACTCTCCTGTGTATATGTCCTTTTAAATTATAATCAGAACTATGCTGATTGTTTATGTACATCTTGTGAGTTGTCAGTTGCGAGGCCCAGCCTAAGAATTGAGCCCATATATGGTCCATGCTGGGTTTGTGAGTGCAAGTGTTAGCTGAGAGTGAGGGCCATACCCCTATCCATTGGAACAAACCTGTTCATAACATCCAACTTAAACTTATGACCAATATAACATAAAGCTAACATATAATTAAGGGATAATTGCAAATTTGTCATTGATTTGAAACGTTATTGCAAAAATGCTACCAGAACTATTATTCTAGTGACATCCTTGTAATTTAGAAAAAAACAATGGCAAATTTGCAAAGCCCCAATCGATACCCAATTCAACCTGATTAATGTCCATTGACCAGAAATTGTATGGTTCATGTAATATTCAATTCCTTTGGTTAAGCTCACGTCAGTCATGATATTGCAGTTATTTTGATTGTTTTTTAACAGGAACATGTTTTTCTTTATCAACAATGATATGCAATCCAAAGGAATATGCCATAGTTTTCTGTGAGATGATGCAATCCATGGTACTTTTAGAGTAAAAAAAATTATTCTTGAAGTGGATTCATCTATCTATTTATTTTTGCGTCCATGTGTGTGTGTTTTGGTTTCTTCTTCTAGGCTGTGTGCATCTCATTGATGCACAGACCGGGTATAATCTCCCATTGTCTAAAAAAAGGACAGCGTGATCTTGGCTTCTTCGTGCCATTGTCATGGTCCAACCTATAGATGTGAGCATTTCGTATTTCGTTTATATCAGCAAGGGCTCCTGTTCTGTCGTTTTTGCCTTTGTTTTGATCTCTAATATTGATTTTACCTCTCTTTTTTAGGTTTTTATTTTTACCCCTGTTTTTTAAATCAATCAAAAGTCTGCCCTCTTTTAAATGGAGGTACTAATGGTGTTAAAGTCTATCGTTAAATTACCATTTTACCCTTAATCGGGAATTTTATTTTTATTCTTGTATTTTTAATAGTGCTTCTGTTTATGAATATATATTAATGTGATTCAGAACGGAGGGCAAAACCGCAAATGATAAAGATACAATGATAAAAATGAAATTTCCGACTAAGGGTAAAATGGTAATTTAATGGCTGACTTAACACCGTTAGTACACTCTATCCAAAAGAGGGGGAAAGTTTTGATTAAGCTCAAATAAATAGGGGTAAAAATGAAAACCTAAAAAAGAGAGGTAAAATCAATATTAGAGATCGAAACACGGGTAAGAACAAAAGTGCCCCTAAATGTAAACATACAGCTAGGTTGTAGGTCATTATCTAAAAAAAGAACTGTTCTAAAAATACCATATCTTGAAAACCTCCTATAATCCGTCTACTGTAGAGTACCAAATCCAATCTTCATATGCGCTTCTGTGCGGGCTGTGGCCATGGCTTTGCTTGTTCCCTTTTTTTTCTTTTTTAAAAATATCCCTTGTTGTTATGTTGTTGAACTGTTGCTGAACCGCATTCCATCATCAAATTTGTCACATGTTTCCTGATGGGGGCATTAAGACCTAACGACGTGTTGCACTAAATGATTAGCCTGCTGCCAATTTGGTATATGCTGCATCATTAAGGCTTATTTTTTTCCCCCAGGGTAGCGTAATGACCACTAATTCTTGTCCACTTTACTCTCATCGTGAAACAACAGCCACCAGTTATATTAAAACATTATCATCTTCGTGTAATACCTTTTGGTTTCCAGTTTAGAACATTATCATCACTCGCTGATGGACCAACTGCGCTAGACTGATAAGTGATAAGTATTGCCTTCCTGACTGCCTCCCTTTTTCTCGTTTTTTTCTCTTCAGCCTCAATGTTTGAGATGATGCCTATTGGCTACGAGCATGGTCAAAGTGTTTGGGTTTCATTTCTTCATCGCGAGAAGATCAGAAAAAAAACATCTAAAAAGGTTCGTCCTCTTTGCTTGGATTTATGAAGCCATTTCTGAACGGTGCATTTTCTCCAGAATTCTCGAGGATTCAACAAGCTTATATCCAGCCTTACAACGAACAAAAAATCTTAGTTAAGCTAAAGACGATGACAATACTCCCAAGACATGCCTCGTGGTTAGGCAATTTCCGGGATCGTGGATCTGAAAATCCACTAACGACTCGTTCTTTCAGGCCAGAAACCTGCCGATGCAACCCTGACACGTGGATATTCTCCTTCACAAAATTCAGACATTCTGTGGCTCCTGATTGCTCTAGCCCCTTTCTTCTCCGATCCCTCGTCGCCGATCGACCATTCTCGCAGCGGCCAGAACACGCGTGCTGTCATCTTGCCCCAAACAGGAGCTCCATGACCATTTTGCAAAGCCACTTTCTGCAGCGACGCAACTGCACTGATGTTTGCTTGCTTTAATATTTTCTTTTTGTTGGATTAGATTGCACTGAACTGTTTGCTTGCCCAAGCAGAAGAGACTACGAACAGTGAGCCACTGTTGCCGATCGCTTTTGTTTGCATGGTCACAATTAGCTGCATGCTAATTGCCAGGCCGTTACTATCCAACTGTTGGCAAGTGTACAGTTTCGTTTCTGGAAGAGAGAAGAGAATCGTTTGCATGCAATCCCTTTTCTTTTTTTTCCATCTCCACTCGAAAGGAAAAACAAACTGGTCATGAATGAATAGTAAACAAGACGTGCAATCTTCTGTGTGGTACCATCATCACTCATAAATAATGACTTTGTTAGATCAAATCAAACTGCCTTTAACATCGCCATCGTATCTAGCCAGTAGTCAGTAGACTAGTAGAGTACTAACTATTCATTAATACACACAGAGTACTAACTATTCATTAGTAACACATCCATGATTTCATAGGGTTATATAATGCTCTCTGCTTACTATCAGTAAAACTAATCTAGATTATATATTTTTTCTAATCTAATTGATCAGATCTATTTACCATAACTATTATTAAAGAATGTTTTTATTCATTAAATAACTCTAAATTAATAATCAAGATTTTTCTAGTGATAATAATACTAATAGTAGAATATTATTAGCAGAAAGCATTGTAGCTTAGATATTGCGTGACCAGATGAACCTCGCCTATACTTGCCTCGCAAAACCTAAGATTGTTTTAGCTCGATCACGGCGACGAGATCTAATACTCCTCGCGACCTCACAAGTGGCACGCTTGCTGCTGCCGGGTAGTTCACGCGCCACTAGACAACCATGTGACAGCTAGATCAGGGGGGACTTACCAGGTCAAACCCACTTATCCACCAATCGGCGTCCGCCAGGTGTCCACCGGTTTTACCGGCACCTGCCTGGAGCGCATTGTCCTAGTGTGGAGCGGGATGGGCAGGTGGCGGTAACAACTCACCGTGGACACCTGGCGTGATGCCATTGGCTAATTCCTACTTCTCCCGCGCTTATAAAAGAGCCCCCGCCATGGCTGCTCTTGCTCATCGCGACGAAGATAGCATTTGCCTCTTCAGCGACGGCTTGAGTTCAGCTCGTCTTTGCCAACTCGATTCAGCTTAGGAGTCTGCTCACTGGTCGCTCCAAGTCGTCGGTGCTTTGTTTCTTGGGTTTGTTGATCCATCCATGGCGACGAGTACAGTGGATTGGTGTGGTCGCGGCAGCAATCTTCCTGCTGCGCTGTATGACATGGTGGATAGCAAGGAGCTAGTGGGCGCGCTTCCTCCGTCCATGGTGTCCTTCTCCTACCCCTGTTCCGACAACGTGGAGCAGAGCGGGAGCTCGCTTCTTGCTGGCGCCAATTACCTGACTCCTGCGCAGGTCTTCCAGTTCCACGTCCAGTCGCAGCTGCAACGCCTGCGCCGGCCGGCCGCGGCGGGCTGCCTCGGCGCGGCGCCGCAGGCGATGAAGAGGCATGGCGCGGCGGCGGCGATCCCGACGCGGCCTCCGGCCAAGCTGTACCGCGGCGTTCGGCAGCGGCATTGGGGCAAGTGGGTGGCGGAGATCCGCCTGCCGCGCAACCGCACCCGCCTCTGGCTCGGCACCTTCGACACCGCCGAGGAGGCCGCGCTGGCCTACGACAGCGCCGCGTTCCGCCTCCGCGGCGAGTCCGCGAGGCTCAACTTCCCCGAGCTCCGGCTTGGCGGCGCGCACCTCGGCCCGCCGCTCCACGCGGCGGTCGACGCCAAGCTCCACGCCATCTGCCACGGGATGGACCTACCCCAGAGCCAGAGCAATGCGACGACGACGACGACGACGCCGACGACGGCCACCACACCAAGCTCCTTCTTATCCTCGGAGAGCCCGGACATCAAGAGCGAGCCTGTCTGCTCCGGCTCCGAGAGCTCTTCCTCGGCCGACGGCGACGTGTCCTCGACGGGTTCCTCCGACGTCGTCCCGGAGATGCAGCTCCTCGACTTCTCGGAGGCGCCATGGGACGAGTCCGAGAGCTTCCTGCTGCGCAAGTACCCCTCGCTGGAGATCGACTGGGACGCCATCCTTTCCTGATGCAGTGACTGCCTGCCTCCTCTCGTTCTTGATACAGCTCTTGGTGTCCTGAACATTTTCAGAGCTCAGAGTGATGATCTCCATAGCTACTTGCTGGTTTAGGTTTTGGGTTTGATCATGCCATCGATCTGTACTTGTGTAGCATCATCCCCTGGTCTGCTTGGTTTTTACAATGGCAATGCCAGGAAGGAGGTCTCAGTCAGTGCTTTGGTTTCTGCAAGGTGCGAGTTGTCAGCATGAAACTCTGCATGCAAACACTTCATGTATATAGTACCAGATATTTGAACTCTACATTGTAGTTCATATATCCAATAAAGAATTTCTTTGGCACATTCAAAAGTCTAAATGGATCATATTCTGTAGACATGTTACCGTTCAAACGATGAGATGGAGAAATCCAATGCGATATACTAGTTTATAAGAAATGATTTTAAATGAAGTATTCTTACAAGAATATGCAGGACAATTGTTATATTAACACAGAAAAAGAGCATACTTGAAGCTAATAACAAACCAATTCCATATTGTTTCTCGGTATGACAAAAGGGGTAATCATTTGGGGAAAAGACAAAACGGTATGTTTGCAAACGAAAAATACTTTATGAATAAAACTTTATATATATATGTTCTTAACAATTTAAAAGACAAGGCTAAAAAATAAACTACAATAAAAAAACTCAAACTCAATTAGAAATTTAAGTTTGAAAATTTAAATTTTGACTTAAACAGAAGTAAAAAAATGAGGGTGAAAGTTAAGTCGCAGCACTCAACTGTGAATATGTCAACTGAACTTTTCTGTAACAAAACTTGCTTTTATCTCTGGAGATGATGCGGCGCTGTGGTTGAAATATGATAAATTGTAAGTTTTGGCTTCAACAAGTGATCAGTTCTACACAGTGATGGATCCCCGTAAACAATATTATGGGCGTATGAGTAAATTAAATAGAGATTTAGTCTCCCTTTTCATTGATTTCTGACATAAAATTTTAGGAGGGTCTCATGGTCCTAATAAGGGTAATGGCGGCTCGAGCCCTCACCACCCCCATTGCAAATCTGCTGATAGGTTCTAGGAATTGACATCGACGAACTTAAGTTCTATGAGACACTATCACAAAATCATTTTTATTTTAGGGTAACTCTTCAGTATATTTTATTGTTAGTATTATACTACCAGTAGAAAAATAGTATTTTTATATTTTGTTAATTACTTGATTAGCAATATTTTATAATTTTATTTTTTTCAATAAAAATCACAATAAAAAGGATGATATTACCCCTTTAAATTTCTACTACATCTAATATTGTTGGTAGTATAATTTATTAATCACAATCATCCGATAAAAATAAATCAACAGTATAGATTAGATTCTACTACCAGTATAATGCACCAGAGTCGGCCACTTTATTTTGTCTTTGCCATTGCCATTGAACTCCATTTTTCATAGATACCACTTGGCAATTATCTTTAACTCTTTACTCTTGAAGATGTGCACCAGTGCATGGTGCCAAAACAATGGCATGTCAAATTCCTATGGTGCTATCTAAAACCCAGTCCATAGACTAGTTTCAGTGTTGCGGCTTCTTTACATTTGTTCGATGAAACAAAGAAGAAATCCCTACCTATAAAATCTCAATTCAAAATTGAAAAACTAATATAAATGCTGGCGTGTTCATGTGCACTTACCTATACGATGAACAGTGCTAGCTAAATATTTATTTGTAGCTGCAGGGGAATGCAAGCATCTGGATCTCTGTTTTGCTTATGATTGTCTAGGACTAGCGAGTCATGTGGGGAAGTCAGGACTCCACGTTATTGCTACTTTACTTTGGCTTAATATAATGCTAATCCAATTCCCTAACAGGAGAGAGAAGCTAAGTTGTCATTAGCTGCCAATAACCACAACGGACACAGTTCCTCTTCTAGTTCATTGTACACTGTTCAGAGTTCAGCTTAACCTTGTCGTTCCTGCAAAACAATTGTTCGCTTTTGGAGGATGCATGAACCTTGATAAACGCATTAGTGAAGATGGCAGCTAACTCTTTCTTTGATGCATTAGAGGACTTCACATGAGTTTAACCAGCAGCCTTGTCTTATCTGTAGTATCAAAAGGATAGTTTAATTTCTTCCAAAAGAATTGTTTAATTAAGAAAAAAAAACATCTACATAACAACCTTGTGTTTGCTTTCATTCATCACAACCTTGGCTACAAAAGAAAATGTTGTTTTACAGCCATAAATCCTAGCCCTACTGAGAAGGTGTGAACATCAGCATCAAGGCCATGACGAGTGAAGATATATTTTCTTAATTGTAAACTACTAATAATGCTCAACTTACATTTTCCGGCTGGTATGTGTCACTTTACAGATCAGTATGGTCTTTCTTTTGGTGGTCATTTTCATGCTTTAGTCCATCATGGTATGAACCTTTCATGTTTTTTCTATGCATATCCTCTCATGGCGCTAGCCAGAGATTGCAGAGAAGCATTAATGCAATAATGCTCAGCCGTTGTCAGGTCAACCCCCATAATCTCCATGGCCCAAAGTCAACACGCTGTTATTAGCAGAGCAGCAGAGGCACTCAATGACATTAGACAGAGAAGTCCACTATGTTGCCACCTGCCATGTCAATCCTCTGATGGTCCATTGCACAGCTTAGGGTTGACTTGTTGGGTGATTTCAAAGGGCAGAATCAGAAAAAAAAAGAGAAAGGTTTATGAGCTAATGCAAGGATTAGTTCAACGCTTAAATAAATGATATCTTGAAAAAGTAGCTGCTATGGATGATCCATCAGACTATGAGTTGGCCATGACAACACAAGACACTTGACAAAGAAAAAGGCTAATCTTAGGGATGATGTATCTAATTACATATTATCTGATCATGACATAACACTGCAACACTGGCACAGTGTACCTCATCTTGGTAGCCGTTGACTCTAGTGAACGAGCTCTCCATATAAGAAAAAGAAAAAAGGAGATGTCCATTCTTTTCAATTTTTTAATCATAATGTTAAGCTAGGACTCCATAAGCTGTTTGGATTTGATTTGCCTCGTTGACCAGATCACCAACGAGAGATCGGCGCAGCAAACCGCGGATTTTGATCTCAGGCTTGTGGCTGAGACTGAGAGGAACGCCAGCCGAAGAATGTTGATCTGATCGACTAGCCTTGGTTGCCACTCGCCGAACTCTGAAAGTCAGAGAGAAAAAAAGAGAGAGACAGTTTATACGGGGTTTCAGAGTTGTCCTGACCGTCTCTCCTCCTACATTTCGAAGGGGAAAAGGTTAATTCAATAGTCGGGTTTGCTTCAAGATTCAGAGTGAGACAGGTGTCTGATGAAATGGCATGGAACCTGAAAGTGAAGCAGTGCCCATGATGATGCATCAACCCTAGATATGATAAACTCTGCACCTGCAGATTGGAACAGTGAACCTGCTACCATGTGCGTGCCATGCTGCTGATCTTAACGATCAATCATGGTCCTGGCTGAATGCATTTCTCGGGTTGAGCTTACACGGATATCAACGTCGACCGAGAGCCATCCATGTCGGCAGCGCATAAATTTACTGTCACTGTCAGCCACCATGCCGATGCTCTAGCATGGTTCCTGACAAAGCAGATCGATCTATTGCAGGGTATTTTGTTGCTTCGTGTTGGACTTGAATATACTTGCATTTCAGGCCCAAGGGCCCAGTAACGAATCAACGAAGAAGTTCAGCCCAAAATCCCAAATGTAGTCTTTCTTTTCGAGAAGCCCAAAGAAGATTCCAGCCCTGCACCAAAATCGGTACAGTGTAGCCTGTGCCCAACGAAGACGTCCAACGCGAACATTGTCCACAATTCACCCAAAGTCCAGGGTCCGAGAATTCTGTTCGTAAACAAGTTACACACAAATCTCATCGAGAGTCTGACAAATTTTACACGAATTCGTATGACTCTATCCAAGCTTGGTTTGTACACGCCGTCAGTTTCCAAAGCTGCTCTTGCACGTTTGCGACGAGATGTGCACGTCTTTCCTCAGCCCGGCCGCGGTGACGTGGCACGACACGGCCAACGTCCTCCGCGCGAAGCCGAGCGCGCCGACGTGCACCTGCACGGCCATCTCGACGGACAGCTCGAGCTCGACGGCGCCCTTGGAGCCTCGGAGCCCCTTCTCCACCGCCTTGGGCGCGCGGCCGTCGTGCTGCAGCCCGTGGAGCAGCACGTTGAAGTCCGTGGCGTCCTCCCCGCCGTCCTCGGGCTCCCCGACGTCGCCCTTCGCTAGGGTCGTGCCCTTGTGCAGCAGCTTCGCCGTGGCGCCGCCGCTGCCGCCGCCGTACCACAGCGCGGTCACCTTGTTGGGGTTGATCGCCGTGAGAAAGAAGTCGTAGTCCGTTCGCGACGCGTTATGGACGGAGAGCTTGTCGACGACGAAGCTCGGCGCGTCGGGCCGCAGCACGACGGAGGAGAGCGCGGCGACGGCGCCCAGCAGCAGCCCGGCGGCGAGGACCGCGCCGAGCGTGCGGACGGCGCCCGACGAGCACGGGGAGCCCTTGCCGCCTCCTCCTCGCTCCGTCCGGTACCGCTCGGCGAGGTAGGCGTTCTCGGGGGGCGGGACGCGGTATATCTGGTCCTTCTGGACCTGGACGACGTAGGTGTCGCGCGGGTGCAGGCGCGCGGCGGCCGAGGGCACGGCGGCGACGACGGGGTCGAGAGGGGAGCCGAAGGCGGTGGAGACGGCGCCGGAGGAGGCGGCAGGCTCTGGCGAGGCGGGGGGCACGGGCATGAGGGCCCTCTCCGCCATGCGAGAGACGACGACGCGGGGAGGGGAGGAGGCGCAGCGCAGGGAGAGGCGGAGGCGGACGAACTGGCGGAGGACGTCGCATCAGGCGGGGGCGGGTGCCGCGCGGGCGATTTGGAGGGAAAAGAGGAGGGAGGAGCAGCTAGCTAGGAGCCCGTGCGCGCCAACGGCACACGGTTTTAGCGACCTGCTCCTATTGTTGGAGGATGGCACGACCTGGTCAAGGCCTCCGGCCATGGTGGTCGCGCCGGCTTTCTGCCATGCCCGGCGCGGTTGCATTGCATGTCGCCGGACGCGGCGCCCGGCCGGCGGCGTACGTGGTGGCCTGGCCCAGCCAAGAAAATCTAGCCATTAGCCTGCTTGGAGGAGCCGAGTTTGTGGGCTGGAAATCTAGCCATTAGCCCAACTTCGTGCAGTTTCGTAAAGTTGGGCCGAGCCAACCTGCCTACAGGTTTGTCGAGCGTAATGCTAGGCTTTAATAGGAATCAGTTTTTAAGTGATTATCAGGTTACTCTATCTTTAAAGTCAAGCGACCATACCACTAATACGTGGGCCTGACAACCCTAGGCTTACATGTCAGCGACAGAGGTGCGATCACTTTGAAGATAGAGAATCTCAGGTCTATTGTACCATGTACGTTTGGTTTGGTGCCAAATTAAAGCTTCCCAAATTGTATTTGGCAGTGTCAAATTTTAGAAAGGTTTAACCAATCTATGATTTTTGATTTAATAGGGATATTCGTGGGTATGCATGTTTTGTTTGTTTTTTCACCGTATCGTTATGTGTGATTTTTTTCTTAACAGTTTTATTGTAGTAAAATTGTATTTTATAGTTAAATAGCTTCCTAAGGCTAGAAATGTAGTAACCAATATTTAAACTAGCCTCAAGTTAGTAAAAAGGCTTTTTATAGTTATATGCATGATGATGATGATGCAAAAGCTCCTCACCCACATCTTTTTGCTTCCTCTTGTGCTTATAAGCTAAAATTTAAATTTTCAATCTTAAATTTGAAGTTGATTTTAGGAGTTTTTTCACCAAAGTTTATTTTCTAACCTTGGATCTTGTACTCACTAGTCAATGATTCTACATAAAGGATTGTGTTTATGTTTATGCTTTGAGATTAATTATTGATATATTTATTTATCTCTGCTGACATGTAAATCCACAAAACTAAACATTTTTCATGTTTTCTCTTATTCTATGAATTGTGTGATCCCATATGTCCTGGATCTGAAAAAACCCTTTTGCAAATGCACGTTTGGCATCTGGATTTAAAGAAAGTTATGTTTATCTTTCGGAGCAAAAGGTGGGCATCAATGTGATGGAGAAATGCTTGAAGGTTTTCCCACAATACTGGAATTAACCTCAGCGTCCCATTTTGAGCAACTGTTATTATGAATTTTGACGACTCTTGTGCAGACGAGGGTAAGCATTACCGTTATTATGAATTTTGACATTGCATTGTGTCGACATTTTCGTATCTTTCTATTCTTGACAGGGCCATCTACGCGACGCTCTTGTTGATACACAATCCTCCCTTGTGAGGAAGCTGTTCGGGCCAATCCAGGAATCCAAAAAAGAGAATCTTTAAGGCCCTCTCCTGGAGGTAAGAACGGGATGGGATTTGTAAATCGGTGGAACCAACCAAGGCGAGGTGTTTAGAAAAGAATCCATAGTGTCCTCTCCATGAGATGAGATGTGTAAAATATGTGGTACCTAGACTGTTATATTGTTATTTATGTGAACTAGCAGTTAAACTATATTGTATATGTCATACAAGCTTCAGGTTCAGGTGGTGGTTATGGTTACAAGTTATAACCAGGCTGTATAATCGTCTTATAGTTTTCGCAGGACGCCGATAACGCTGTAACAGTGTGTTCTGGTTAGTATAGAGCATTTTACTTCATCACAACAAGGTCGTTGTAGTATAGTGGTGAGTATTCCCGCCTGTCACGCGGGTGACCCGGGTTCGATCCCCGGCAACGGCGATGCTTTTTTTTTTTGCCTGTTTGTGCTTTGGCCACAGCGTACAAACTTCAGACAAATTTTTGCCTGTTTCAAAACTAGATGCCGCTGAAACTAGTACACAAAATCACTCTATACACTATTACACAAAATCACTATACGCGACTCGATACTGACAATCCAAACAACATGAGAATTCACTGAGTCTGAATATGTACTAATTTGAAGTCTGAAGCGCAACCAGGATTTCTCTGAATACAAAACTCTCAGCAGGAACAACCGCCAGCTTTCTGCTCTGCTTGTGCTTCTGCCCCTGAAGGTATTTGCCCGGAGGCAGCAGGTCGTAGGTTTATGTCCACCATGTCTTCCTGCCGTGCCGATGAGAGCGCGTCCATTCCAGGCAGCGATGCAGCGATCTTGCGGAACAGCGGCTGTGGATTCAAGTTTTTAGTAGTTATCTTTATGAACGAAGTTTTCAACAGTGCACCACATCATTTCATTTCTGATCGTTGGATCCAACGGTGCACATGTTACTTAACTAGATCTAATGGTGAGAAACGATTTGATACCTCGAGGTACCGGTATCTCGAGGTAAAAAAGAAGAATGGGAGTAAAACTATTTCAATAGCAATCATCAATTTGCAATTCAAAGTGTAAAACAAAATTCTGTACAAGCTAAAGGCTGGACCTTGATGTTGTATCCAGCTCTTGCGCTGGTTTCCAAGAACATAGCGCCCTGCTCCTGCGCTTTGGCCTCTCCTTCGTCAGTGGATACTTGCCTGGTGACAATCCAACGGGCAAAAATAGTAGGTAAGCTGATGATTTGTCTTAAAACAAATATTGCCATATGAGAATTGCAGATTACCCGTTGTATATTATACACTTAGTTTTCCAGGAATGAGAGCCTTAACCACTTGTCTGGACATGATTAATGCCAGATTGAATTGAAATTGTCAAATTCAGGACAGAGTGTTTCCTTGCAAATTCATTTGAACAGTGCAACTATTGCTTTCTGAACTGCTAAATATTTTTTTTTAAAAAAACTGCGTATAGAAGTTTATTAGAAAAGGCATTTTCAAGTTTATTATAGTTAATATTTAATTAATTATATGCTAATGACCAATTTTGTTCTGGTGCAGCTAATGGATGAGCATATAAGCAGAATCGAACACTACCTCAGTTTAACTTCGGGTGTGGTTGTTACCATTATGTAGCCTTAGTGAAATGACGATTACAGAACTTTTTGGCTCACACTAACCTCTTGTCAACAAGGTCTGTTTTATTTCCAACAAGGACGATGAGCACATCACCACCTCGTTGCGTGTTTACCTCCTCAATCCATTTCGATGTACTAAAAAAAGACTGCCTGTCTGAAAACAAGGACGATATGAGATTGCATATCAAATACTACTAGTTTAATTTTCAAAAAAAAATACTAGTAGTTCAGTGATTTTATTAAACTATCCGATGAAGTTTGTGTTACTATGTGTCGCACTAATTTCACACTATTTTTCACTTCTGCGTATGATTATAGGTCAAAATTTAAATTTGAAGTTGATAAGAAATCTATTCATCGTAGTTTATTAGTTAGCATTTACTTTTTGATTGCTGAGAACACGTATATGAAAATTTTATACATAAATTATTTATGTATAGTTAATAAGTGGTTTCGCTTATATTTATACAAAGCAAAACGATGGCTAATAAAAAGAGTTTTTTCATCATTTTTGAAAAAACCTCAGGGTACACACTTTTTACCTAATATTTATACTAAAATTCTTGCTACCTTGAGATACTTTTTAATAATGATAGAAAGAGTTTTGCTCCGGTCCAACAAAAAGTACCCAGTACCTCGAGGTACCAAATTATTTCTCACCATTAAATCTAGCTAAGTATAGATTCAACGATCAGAAATGATTTGGTACCGCAAGGTACCGATAACTCGAGATACTTTTTGTTACTTTTTGTTGGACTGAAACATACCCCTCTGATTAAAAAAAAAAGCCCTAATAAAAAACACTAGGTAGGAAGAATCGGCGTGTCTGATTGGATTACATGTTCAGAATTGGTGCAGACCTATTGTCAGAGCAAAAGCATTCAAGTTTCCGAGAGCTTTGGATGGCAAAGGATCACACGTTCTTTCTACTTTGTACTGCAGAAAAAAAAAACTCTCCCTACTACACCTTTTATATTACAAGATGTTTTAACTGTACCTAGATTTATATTTTATATATGTTTTTAGATTCATTAATATCCATGTAAATATAGAGGCAACCAAAACATCTACTGCTTTACTGATGGAGATTTGCAGTGGAAGTTAACTTGCCAGTCACATCATAAACGATCACTGCCACAGAAGAATCCCTGATGTAGCTTGGGATCAAGCTCCGGAACCTCTCCTGCCCAGCTGTATCCCTGCACATTGTCACCATCATAAAACTCTCCCTGTCCAAACCTCCCAGTTTTCACGAACTCAATTGTGCTGTGCAGGTGATTTCAGTTCATCAGGAAAGATAAAAGACAGCGCCTTTGATCTCCTTTCTATTGAGAATTATAATTTACCTCCAAAAAACAAAAACAAAAAAAAAAAACAAACGCAAGTGTGGGTGGAACAAGAGAGTGAAAAACCAAGGCTTTGAAACTAGATAGACACTACAGTTATAGGGTAATAAAGCATGTTATGCAGAGTAAAATCTGTGATCGGATAAGTAACAGCAGCTAAGCTGCAGTAACTGAATTTTCGTAAGCAGGACAAGCTTGATAAGCAGACTGTACTATTGTCTTGATAGGAAACAGAAACAGGAAAGCTTTTTAGATACCAAAGCTGCAGCCGGACGGTGCGATCCTCGAGGTACATCGTCTTGGAGAGGAAATCGATCCCGATCGTCGCCTGCGCACGCCGCCGCCGCAACAAGGCCGCAGCGGCGGGAACACCATCAAACCCATGCCCCAAAAACAACAAAACCGGAATTCGCCCGAGCGTAAGATCGATCCGGGGGCGCGAGCGCGACATCACCAACCTGGTAGGTGGCGTCGAACTTGTCGTACATGAAGCGGGTGATGATGGCCGTCTTCCCCACCGCCTGGTCGCCGAGGAACACCAGCTTGTACTTGGCCAGCGCCGACACCACCGCCATCGCAGCACGCCGAGAGCCCTGTCGAGCTACACCCCGCCCCGCCCTGATCGGTTCCTGCGTGTTGCGTGTCCGGGGACAATTTGGGCTTTCGATTCGAGTTGAGCTTTCTCGTTTTTGGAGCTCGGATGGACGCGTGCAGCTGATGGAAAGAAAAGAAAGAGAAAAGGAAGGTGAAAAGGAAGAGGAGATGGGTTGCTTTGAACGGAGGAGAGAGGCGACTTTTGCGTTTCGAAGGGCAAAAAAAAAAAAACAACAACAACAACAACGCAGTTGGTAAGAGTGGGAATACGTTCAACCTTGGGCAGTTCGGGCGTTGACTCTTTCCATGAATGAGCTATACGAAACTGGAACGCTGTATCTCATGTTTGAATTCGCTGCGATTTCGTTCAAAAACAGATGGTTTTGAGCTGTAACCGGCGTAAATTCGTACACGGCGACGGTTTCTCCGTTCCTGAGGCACGAGTTGCGTGTACTACAATACAAACGCAGTGGCCTACTCGACCAATTTGATCTCTTCTTCCGATGGCTGGAGGACCCACCACCGAGAGTGGATTCTAAAATCTGGAGCGGACATTCTCTCACTCTAAATAGAAAATTTTAAAAAATATAAAGATAGATTAAATATGAGTTCTATAATTTTTACGGTCATATTTGTTACCATTTTCTAGTATTGTCTACGTTCATATAAATGATAATGAATCTAGACACATATATAAATTATATACATTCATCGATAAATAAATTTAGACAAGGATCAAAAGTCTTATAATATGAAACGAAGGTAGTATAAATGGTAGAAGTCATATTTTAGATTGTATTTTTGTTGAGTTATATATTTAGTATTAATTTATATTTATAAAAATTATAATTTTAAATACGCCATTGACTTTTAGTCCACGTTTAACCTTTTATTTTATTAAAAAATCATATAATTATTAATTATTTTGTTATAATATAATTTATTGTTATAGGAATCTTAAGTATGCTTTATAGTTTTACATATTTAGATATAAATTTTAAATAAGACGAATGGTCAAGCATGTATTCAAAAGTTAACGGTATCATATAAAATAATATGGAGGAAGTAGCTATTTAAATGACATATAATAGATGAGAGGATATCCGTTTTAGAGTTTACAATAGTTTCCCACCTGAAACGGTGGACATGGGAGTAT
Source organism: Oryza brachyantha (assembly GCF_000231095.2). NCBI lineage: Eukaryota > Viridiplantae > Streptophyta > Magnoliopsida > Poales > Poaceae > Oryza > Oryza brachyantha. The sequence continues at coordinate 4,012,943 of NC_023165.2, read as the reverse complement.
TCTTCGTCAAGTGACCGTCAAAAAAAAACTCAAAACGCACTACGGCACAAACAAGTGGTCCAAGCTCTGTCGATACGGACCACGATTCGTGCAGGCGCACCGGGCGAGCCCAAGCTGTTAGCCTGGCCCGTCCAACGCATGCCCGTCCTAGCTGGGCCGGGAAGTGGGGCCCGTGCAGAATGCCCGTGGATGTCAAACAGGCCGAGCCGAAGTACGAGACGGTCAGCGAGCGTGTACGGCCCGTGAGGAGAAGGTGCTTGCGCGCGCCTGCCTAACTGATTTGGTAGGGAAACTGTATTAGGATTTAGGATAAGCTAGAGTTACACTACGACTGGACAGTACACGCGTGACAGTAAATAAACTGTGCAGTATAAGAGCGGACAAACGGGACACGGAGGGATTAATTGGCACGCCAAAGTAGATGCGCATATATGTGCGTCTCATTTAACTGGCCGGGCCTGATAAACAGTGACCAAACTGTTCGTTAGTGTAAGGCAGCGTTTAGATTGCAAAAAATTTTACAAGAGATGTCACGTCACACGTTTGACAAATACAAAAACAAATTACAGATTTCACCAAGAAACTGCAGGACGAATTTTTTGAGCCTAATTAATCTGTTATTAGCACGTGTTGGTTACTGTAGCACTTATGGCTATTTATGGCCTAATTAGGCTTAAAAGATTCGTCTCACAATTTCTCATGTGACTGCGTAATTAGCTTTTTATTTCATTTATATTTAATGCTCCATTTATATGTTCAAAGATTCGATGTGATGTTTTTAGGAAAAAAGTTTTACAAACATGGGGGCATAATGACATATATTGTCAGCAGTCGCCATTCGCCATGCCCTCGATCAGCAAGAGGGTAGACAACTCGAGCGAACATATCTTTTCATTTATGTTTATGTTTATAAAGTAAAATTTAAATTTTAGTCTTAAATTTTTAGTTGATTTTAAAGTTTTTTATCGAAATTTATTTTTTAGTTTTAGCTTTTAGATTATTAAAATTATGTATATAAAATCCTTATTCACAAAATATTTTTCGTTTTTAAATACGTTCACCCCGAAGTGAATGGTTGTGCAGTAATAGGACATAGTAGAGTAGTATAGCCGCAGTCTCGTCCAGTGTTAGATTGGTAGTACACATATACATATACATACTGTGGCACTCGGCAACATGACATGCACGCCCACGCATGTTGATACGCCAGGACGTACGACATATATAGCCGAGCCAGAGGGAGGGTGATCGATGCGTCCATCCATGTATCCGCTAGCTGCTGCATGCACTTGATTGATTTCGCAGGGACAAGTCGCGTCCGTATCAACAGTGTGCGCGCCCTGGTGCCCCTGCGACCGCCCGCCCGCACGCACGCACGTCGCACGCCACGCATCAACCGCCGCGCGTGGTCCGGCCGTTCGCCGACGAGAGGGCGGGCGCGCGCCGGTGGCGGGGTCACTACGCCGTCGCCGCCGATGAGGCCGGCCGGGCGGGCTGGCGCAGCGGTGCACGCATGCGTACGGGGCGGCCGTAGTTATCGCCGCCTTAAATACGGCACCCAACTTTAGCCCGGTCGCGGGCAGGCGTCCGGCCGGCCACGCACCCTTCGCCGCGCGCTATCTAGCGTAGCTAGCTACCGCTGTGCTGTGCAGTGTGCAGCAATGGCGACTAGTAACTAGCCACTCCCCCCCGAATTTATTGTCTCGAGTATAATTGAGGCCCTCCTACTCCTGCACTGCACATCACCAGTCGCCGTACATACGTACTATCGAGTTAGCAGCAGTAGTAATTGATCGAGTAAATAGTGTTGTACGTGAGGAATTATTGTATTTGGAGAGGAACTGATCGGAGAAGTCGGTATCGCTTCTCCTGTATATGTGCATTGTATTCAGAATTTCAGATTCAGTCGTCGTCGCGCGTGTTCAGTTTCATGCATGCCATCTACTCAACTATGTGCATGCGTCGGCAGGTCATTGATCCACAGTCCAACCCCTAATTAATGGACGGTTAAGTTCGGCACGTTCATCATGCTCGGTACATTCATGCAATGCTACCTAGCAGATCGACTGCCTAACAGAACTTCATTTTGGCTTGTGCGGGCATGCATGCCAGTGTACACAGTGGATTTACACCTAACGAGTAATTACTTTGTTCTAAATATAAACATTTTTAGTTTATTTAGCATAGACAAAGATGTTAAAAGATTCTTTGTTACTTATTTTAGTGGTCAATTTTCTCACTTTTCAATTAATTATATTTTTCTAAACATATCATTAGCTCTACAATTACTAGAATGATTATTATATGAATCAATACAAAAATACTTATATAATAGTATAAATTTAAATTCTAAATATGTTTACACTTTGGAACGAGGGGAATATCATTGATTGAGAATAGTAACTAGCAGGAGTAGTAAAACATGAGTTGTTAAAAAAAAAAACTAGCAGGAGTAGTGGTGCTTGCATCTGCGACATACTTCCTTCATCCCAAAAGAAACTATATTTTTACCTCCCCATATGTCTACGGATATTTTATTTTTAGCAGCTATTATATTAGAGTTTGATAAAGTAAGGAATAAATATACTGAGATTTGAATAAGTAAAAGACAAATATATTGATATTTGAAAAGGTAAAGAACATTCTACTCTTTGTTAAGGGGCTGTTTAGTTCCCAAATTTTTTTCCCAAAAACATCACATTGAATCTTTGGACATCTAAATAAAGTATTAAATATATATAAACATTAAAACTAATTACACAGTTATGGAGGAAATAGTGAGACGAATCTTTTGAGTCTAATTAGGACGTCATTAGCCATAAGTGCTACAGTAACTAATATATGCTAATGACAGATTAATTAGACTCAAAAGATTCGTCTCGCGGTTTCCAGGCGGAATCTAAAATTTGTTTTATAATTAGACTAAGTTTAATACTTCAAATGTGTGTTTAAAGTTTTGATGTGATGTTTTTGCAAATTTTTTTTTGCAAACTAAATAACCCCTAAGTTTGCTTTGGATATGTATGTAAACTAAGTTAAAAATAAAGTTTTTTTGATGAGGAAATATTTCCGTAGCAGTTATTTCTTATGTTGTAATTTCCACTGTGTGCCGTGTGCATAGAGCTTTGTTTATTGTTTTTGTCGCTAGGTCGTGAAGCAGTTAAGATTGAATTTTTTTTTCAGATCAACACATCCGTTGGCAAGCTAGCGCGTCATATCCAAAAACTACATGCAGTGAAAGTATTCTAGATCCAAAAAAAACTAATAACTTTTACTGCGTCATTGCAATAGAATAAACAAACAAAAACCCATTATTTCTATCCATCGTTGCAATAGAATATACGGATTAAAAAACATGTATTTTTTTAAAGATGCGCGCATCAACAACAGGAAACTGAGGGTGCAATCAACGCCCTCTAACCAGTTGGGCAGATGCGTGAACAGCAGCCATGCATCAGGAGAGCATGCAGCAGCTCGCTCGATCGATCAGATCTGGCTGCCGGCCGGGCGCACGTGCAATCGATCGTGCACGGACATGCATGCACGCATGCATGGGCGCGCTGCACGACGATGATCCGAGACGGCCGCGCGGGCATCGATCGGACGGTTCAGGGAGACCTGAAGTTTCTGCTGCAGGTAGTGGCGGGTGGCGCGCGATCGATCGGATCGTCGCCATGAGCGGCGTGCGGCAGGCAGCTTGAATGGGGGGCGCCGACGTTGCGTGCGCGGATCGAGCATTGAAGCGAGAATTGAAGGGGAGTTATTGGGAGCCGGTGGGTTAGTCATCAAGCGATCGAGCAGCATATGCATAGACCTACACATACTTCCAGCACTTAAATGTTGTGCGATCGATAGACTCGGGTCGGTTTCTTGATTCTCCCCTCTTCCATTTCCAGGACCAAAAGACTTTCTTTCTCCCAAAGATGCAAGAGGCTTAAAATGACTCTCTTCTACATAAATCTAAGGTGCTCTAGTATGCATATGTACAGTCCCAGTATATACGTGCCGTCCACCCTCTCCTCTCCTACCTTGTTTCTTATTATCAGATATAAGTTATTGAGAAACATCATATTACTCTCTGAATTCTACCAGTAGAATAGTTATGGACCGTTGATTTATAAGGGTATATTAGTACTTTACTAATAAGTCAGTGATTAGGGGCATTGTTTGTATTTAGGATTTTATCAAATCCATTCATTTAATCATATCGCTTCATAGTATATATTTGACAATATATTTTTTAGTGGAAGAAAATGTACAATTTTACCCATCCTCCCATATTTTTGGATCATTATTCCCATCCATGTTTATACTACTGTCAAGTGATATCAGTGGCGAAGCTGCTTGTATGGAAGGGGGTTCTCAGGAACACCCCTTTGGAAAAAATTTTAACTAAAGTTTATGAATTTTCACTATATATTCATTCCTCCGATTCAAATTCAGATACACGTGGTACCCCTTCTATTTCGCTCTAGCTTTGTCCCTGAGTGATATGGTAGTAAAAATATAACGAACCATATGATATAATTAGATCAATCATAAAATATATTTGATAAAACTAAAGATTATTTTACTTTTTTGCTTTCGCAATGGTATGTATAGGATAAGTGAAAAATAAAGTTATCTTGGGATAGAGGAGGTAAAACTTATGGTCTAAAATTTGTTTAACAAATACGGAGTATTATTAAATGAAATACAGTGATGATTGAATAAAAATCAGACTTACAACTGCCATACATGGTGAGTACATGTATGTGTGTGAGAGAGATAAATACAGCATTCCAAGGTTAATGTGTACTGATGTTTAGCATGCATACCCAAGTGGATGTTTTTTTCCTGGCAAGCAAATTAAATGATTTTTTAGGAATAAAATGAGCTACAGTTAATGCGAGCGTACCCCTATGGTAAAAAAAAAACCTTGCCGATGTACAGCACCTTTAATTTGGCAGCATGGGGGTGTATGCACGGCAGCTTCTGATCATGGCAACCTCCGTAATATATAGAAACCGGCCTTTTTTCTCATTTCTGCCCAACCGATTTTGTTTATTTCTGATCGTCTCCATCTGCCAGCAATTACACCTCTGAGGCTCTGACACATGTCCAGCTCCCAAATTTACCTCAAGCTGGGTAGCAGGTCCAGGAGTGAGTGAGGCACACACTACACTACTCGTTCAAGCATCCTGGGGATCTTCAAAAGGGGAACACCAGAGTGATCATATCATTGCACACCAGCATTCACTTCGATTCCAGCGTCGCAATGGACGGAATTCACCGGCCGGCCTTCATACAGATCCATGTAAAATATTGATGATATCTATATCTATCTCGACTCGATGGGCGACAACGACTGGAGCGTAGAAGGAACATCTGCATGGCCTATCTTAGCAAGAACAAGTGCTGAATCTAAAGTGAAAGTATATGTCTAACGCCTCACACTGGCTTGCTAGTCAATATAAGTCATCAATGTTCCGATTTACAAATGACGAGAGAGCGCCACTGAAACAAATTCAGAAACTAGACGGTCAGGTCTCTTTTACGTGCTATTTCAAGGACAATTAGGTGAACCTGAAACGTACTGTTAAAAGCAAAAGATCGGTACAGCTAATTAAATCTCATCACTACGACTTTTTCTCCAACGCATAAAAAAATTGCACGTCAATAAATTAGAAGATAAAGAGTGTTGATACACGACGCATATGGCCAGACTGGCATCTAGCAGGGACCCCCAAGGAAAACAATGCAGGAGAAAGAGCCTAGACGCTACAAGCTAATCTCCCAAAAGAACGCCCAAGCGAGTGAAACACACTTGTTACGGTACGCTAATCTCCTAACAATGTGCCAAGGTATGCTACCCCAGCGGAGGACCACAGCAGGCCCTCTGAACGGATGGCTTGGAGCACATCCTGGAGGGAAGAAAGCTCGTGATCGAAAACCCGACGATTGCGTTCCAACCAGAGCTGCCAGGAGATGAGAATGACAAGGGAGTCAAAACTGGCCTTCAGATGCTTCGGAAGGAGGGCTCTCGATGAAGGCCACCAGTCCTGAAGATATGCACCCCTAGATGGAGAGATGGAAGCCCATCCCGCGATTGTTAGAACCAAGAGCCAGATCTGTCTAGCGAACACACAGTCGATAAGGATGTGGTTCGCTGTCTCAGAATCCTGGGCACAAAAGGGGCAGGCGGAGTGGGAATCAAAGCCGCGCCTAAGGAGCAGGTCTGCTGTCCAACAACGGCGCTGAAAGGCGAACCAAAGGAAGAACTTGCACTTTGCTGGGCCTTTAGCATGCCAGAGCAGATCAGCGCAAGGGAGGAGCTGCTGGCCGAAGAAGAAGGCCTGGTAGGCCGAGCGCGCCGAATAGCGTTGGTCACTGGTCCACCGCCAGTAGAGGCGGTCCTGAGACCCCGACGAAAGCCGGATCTAATGTACCGCATCCCAGCGAAGGAGAAATTGGCTGATGACCGGAACAGTAAGTGCCCCGCGGAGGTCAGAGATCCAAGCGTTGTTCGCGAGGCCCGCGGCGACTGAACGTTGGGTCCGGATTCGATGGGGGACTAGGGAAAGCAGAAGCGGGGCCAAAGCGACGACCGAACGACCACCAATCCACCGGTCTAACCAGAAAAGAGCAGTCTCCCCATCGCCAAGCGAGAAACAAGTGGAAGCAGCGAACATGTCAGAGACAGAACGTTCAGGGGGGCTTTGAGGCCCGCCCAATAGGGGTGCCTTGAGTGCTGCAACCAGAGCCAGTGCAGGCGTAGAGCAAAGCCGGCCGTACGCAGGTTATGAATGCCCAATCCCCCAAACACCTTAGGGCGACAGACGTTCGACCACGACACTCTGCATTGGCCACCATGGACTGAGTCCGAACCCGTCCAAAGAAAGGTGCGCCGCTTTCTGTCGATGGCTTTCACCACCCAGCTGGGCAAGCCGACTGCCATGGCCATATGGATCGGGATAGAAGAGAGCACTGAGTGGACAAGAACGGTCCGTCCAGCAAGGGAGAGGAGCCGACCTTTCCAGGGTGAAAGGCGGCGAGTAACCTTGTCGACCAATGGCTGTAGGGCTGACCTCGGTAACTTGCGGACTAAGAGAGGAATGCCAAGGTAGGTGCAGGGAAACTCGGAGATCCTACAGGGGAAGGAGGAGCGGGTCAGCTCAAGCTCACTGGCCGAGCAACGGATCGGAGTGATCGAGCACTTGGAGAAGTTGGTGCGGAGGCCCAAAGCAGAACCGAAGACGGAGAGAATGCCTTGAACGAACTCAAGGTCCTGACGAACGGGGGAAAGAAACAAGACTAGGTCATCTGCATAGAGGGAGGCCCGATGCCGGATTGCCCGGTCATTGAGCGGGAGAAGACCGCCTGTCTCCGCAGCTTTGCAGAGCAACGCATTGAGCACCTCCATGACCAAGATAAAAAGCATGGGGGAGAGGGGGTCCCCTTGGCGGAGGCCCCTCTGGTGAGGAAAACGAGGGCCGGGAACCCCGTTGATCAGAACACAGGAAGAGGAGGCGCCGAGGATGACAGAGATCCAGTCGCGCCACCGTTGGCTGAACCCTAGGTGGGTGAGCACCTCCAAAAGGAAGGGCCAGCTGACCGTGTCAAAGGCCTTCGGAATGTCCACCTTAAGGAGAAGCCTGGGGGTACACTTGGCGTAGAGGGCTCTGGCCGCGAGCTGAACGTAGCGAAATTTGTCGTGGATAGAGCGGCCTTTGATGAAAGCGCTCTGGTTCACCTCGACTAGGGCATCGAGGTGAGGGGACAACCGGGTGGCGAGGATCTTGGAGAAAAGTTTTCCAAAGTTGTGAATGATGCTGATCGGCCGAAAGTCTACCACATCGATTGCCTCCTCCTTTTTAGGCAGAAGGGCAATAAGAGCACCATTGAGACGGTCAAACCCTTGACCATTGGCCAAGGCGAGAGAATTGAGCGTTGCCATGATCTCTGCCTTGATCACAGGCCAACACGCCTTGTAGAAACGGCTTGTGAAACCATCTGGGCCGGGTGCTTTGTCAGATGGCGAGGATTTGACCACCGACCACACCTCCTCTTCCGTGAAGGGGTCATCCAGCCCGTCCAAAGGTACAGACCGCAGACCAAGAAACTGCAAGTCTAGCGCTAGCTCGCGGTTGACACTCAATCCCAAGATGCTGTGGAAGTGAGAAGAGGCTAGCTCCTGCAGCTCCTCGTGAGAGGCGGCGCAATGAGCACCTTTGCGAAGACGCGAGATAAAGTTCTTCCTCCTCCTAGCTCTGGCGTGCTGGTCGAAGAGCTCGGTGTTGGCATCCCCTTCCTTGAGCTAGATCAGACGCGAGCGCTGGCGAGCCAAGGTACGCTCAAGTGACGCGAGCCCGAGGCATTTAAGCTTCAAATCTCTCCTGAGCCAGGCTTCTAGAGGGGAGAGTCTGCGGTTCTCCTGTGCCACATCGAAGCGAAAGACTATCTCCTTTGCCAACATAAGCTGAAGTCGAATACTGCCGAAGTGGCGATCGCTCCAGCTCTGCAGACTCTTAGCCGTGCTAGAGAGGCACCAGGCTAGGGCGGCGACTAACTAATCGCATAACTACATGTTGCACTAAGCACTCTATAAAGTATAGCTTGCAATTTGATTGTTCAGAGAGCTTTTTTTGCCACTAGCATGCACTAGTACAACACACAACTTAGTGTGATCATAGTTTATGGTTATTACAAAGGTCTCCGAAACCGTCGTCCGTGGAGCATGACTATCACATTTTTTTGTGGTTTTGCCATTTTTTAAAAGATAATCATGATAATTATGGTTTTCTCGACAGGCATACCATCAGTTTTGCTATGACTAGAAACCAGACGAGAGAGAGGGAGAGGGGAAGATAGAGTAGCAATTGCATTTGCACCGGCCGGTCAGCCATCATAGCAATCCAACAGAGGTCATAAAGGCCACGCAGCTAGTTTCATGGGCGAGGCAGGGCAGATAGATAGATAGATAGATAGATAGATAGATAGATAGATAGATAGATAGATACATGGATGGGATGAGCAAGATGCAGGGAGGGGCAGGGTGGTAAATTGCGTGCGAGGGGGGTGTGTTTAAAGAGCCGGAACGAGGGGGGTTGGCCGAAATTTATTCCGAGCAATGCGTCCTTGTTTTAAATTTGGGGTTAAAAGCGGGTGTTGGGCCGCTTTAAATTGGAGTCTCTCCTCGCGACCCAAATTCGGAAGTCGGAGTTATGAGAAGCAGCTCCCGCATTCAATCCGGACTCAACTGTATCCGCCTCCGTCTCTGGCTCCGGCTCCGGCTACCCGCCCGGCGTGCCTCCCGCCGACTCTTGCTATCAGGCGATCGGTAGACCGGGGCTCCTTTTAATAAACATAAAACGGAGAAATTAAAATAAATATTTTTAGCAAGTAATTTATTACTAAACCATCGGGCAAAAATTTTCCAAAACTGAACCTTTTAGTCAAGCCAGTGTTGGTGGCGTGGCAAAACAACGCTGCCACGCCACCTCATCGGCATGGCATGGCGTGGCAAGCCGTTTCTCCATGTTAATGTTGTTGGCGTGGTCAAAAGGTTCGTGGAATGAAAATATTTTCTTCGGGGGTTTAGTAATAAAATTATTTATTAAAAATGTTTTAAAAATAAAAATTTCTAAAACGGAGGGGTGAATTAACACATAATTAATTAAATATTACTACATATAGAAAAGCTTTTAAAATGGATCCATAATATTTTGAAAGTAAATTTTTCATATTTTTTTTAAAAAACACATCATTTAATGATTTAAAAAACGTGCGTAGAGAAAACAGTAGAGTTTTGGTTGGGAACGGCCCTGCCAAACGCAATGTCTTCCTTAAAATAATTCGGCCCCACAATTATAACAATAATTGTACTATGGAGAGTATATTTTGATGAGTAATTTTACCGTCCATACCGAGTGTGATACCAAAATTTTAGTATTAAATTTTGGTATCTGTTGATACCTAGGTAACATAAGATATCAAATTTTATATAGAAAACAGTGGTACTTGTTGGTACCTCCTCAAGGATGGGAAAAAAGCTCTATTTTGATCCCTTTCATTTCCTACCAAAGATTTTATATTTTTCACGGCATGTTTTTATACTAATTTTATTGCCTAACTTATAAAGTTAAATTTTAGCTTAATACCTCAATTAACTATTGCAGGTTTAGATAACCCAGAAAATCAAAAACAAATCTCATGACGGGTCCTATATGTTTTGAGTAGAGGATATAATCCGAGACCTGATCTTTGTACTCTGTGTCCCTGCTCCTGCTGCCCTCGGTTATGTGACACGTGTCCCTCCTGTAACGGTCAGGGACTAAACAGTGTTTACCTGGAGCCTGGCCGTAATAGATCGAAATGATGATGATTATTAGGTTATGCGCGCATTCAAGCAGTGCCGAGATGGAAGGAAGGAGTGGGGATGGCTTGTCAGGAGAACAATTGAATTCTGTTGCTGCCGGGCGTACTGCTCATCGATCGAGTGGCACTCCCCCTGCTATGATGAAACACAACTACTGGTTTGCACATTTACTGCTGCTCTCCCAGGAGCAGAATTAGATACAGCTTTTAAAGCGGCCCAACTGGCTTGTAGTACTAGGTCAATCTGTGCAGTAGGCGCCAGTAATAATAAACTTATTTCGATCGAATTACGCCCTCCATCGATCATACCTTCTGGCTATCACTACAGTACGTGTATCGATCCATCCTAGCTGCTGCCCTCACCGCCCGGCGTCTGGTATATTAATTGAAGTATTTCGACTGCATCTTTGTAGATATTATCTACTGCTTGTATGTTTCTAGCTTCTCCGACTCCAGTTTTCAAAAAGAAAAAAAGCTTCTCCTACTCCTACTGATCATATTGCGGCCACTAATTACACAACCACCTTGGATTGCTTCATAGTAGGGAAAAGATCAAAGGTTGATTAAAAAGCAAGATGAGATATCGATGGAGGCTGGCCGGCCGGCCGGCAGGCGCATGCGGATTGTAGAGAAGAGCTGGCTAGCTACTACGACTCCTGCACGCACGAAGACGAAGGCAATTAATCGATCGCTCAGGTGGTAGCTAGCAATTGCATGCAAAGCTAGCTATCTGGATGATCCTGGCATCTTCCCGGCCGGCCGAGCCGCTGCACTGCTCTGCTCGATCGATCGATCGCTCGGTCGCTACATGATTCTATCCATTTCATGGCAATGAATGCGGTCGCCGTGTCGTGTCCACAGCCCCAACGGAAAGTTGAGTCGCCTCCTTTAAATGAAGGGGTTTTTTTTCAGTTGGCGCCCTGCCCCCGTAATCAATAATTAATGATACAAGCTTTCGGCTGAAGCATCACGATTAACACACGACACACTAGCCCTGCTCGATCGGCTAGCTGGGGCTCGATCGGCTAGCTAGCTCGCGCGATGGTAGGAGGAGATGAGCTGAATTGATCGATGCATGCGAGCCATCGATCGATCGACGGGGATTCCAATTCAATGCTGTGGCAGGATTAATGGCGGTGATGGCGAAGTTAAAAACGATGGGTAACTGGAAAAGGCTTAGCGCCCCCCATGCAGCGCGCGCGTTAACCTTTGCATGTGAGCCGCGAGAGCGACCGATCGATCGATCGTCGTTCGTTCGCGTACCCGCCGGTCCATGGACGATAGATCATGGATGCGCTCGTACGTCGTGATTGGCCGGAGTAATGGCCACCCGCGGCCGGCGCTGCTAGCTAAATTAGAGCAAGGTAACCGCTTAACTCTAAAATCTTTTTATGTCATTAATTAATATAGAGATAACTTGTTATGTACAAACTATATAGCCTGTTTTTTCTCTCTCCTTCACACCAAATAAATATGACATGGCAACTTTTAGGATCCATTTATATCACTTTTTTACTAGCTTTTACTAGCTGCTTCGTACTACTTTGTTAGCTGACAACTTTTTGATTATTTTTTATCATCTATTTTATTCAATGATTCTATACAAATATACAAAATTATATTTTTTTCTTAAAATTTATTTGGTATTAAATCAAATTATAATAAAGTAATTAACAAATATATATAATTTTTAAACAATATTAGTGACTAAACAATCTAAAAGTTCTATGTCAAATTAAAAAAAAATCGACGGACCAGTAATAACTATTGCACCGTGACGGGTTAAATTAAAAGCCGGTGGTGGATAACGTGCGTCGTCGCGAACGCAAACGCGACCGGAGTCGATCGATGGAATGCGATGCTGATGCAGGCTGCTGCAAGCTGCGGACTGACCAGGCTGATCTGACCAGTAGTAAAGTGTGTGAACATCTCGTGGGCCCCGTCGCAGTGTCGACTTTAAGATCTTGGCTACCACTTCCGTGCTCTTAAATTTCCGACGAGCCTACCACCTCCCCCCCGTCCCGCCACTATATAAGCCCCCACCTCCCCGGATCGAGCTCGATCGACGAACACTCTATTACTAGCTCGCTCGCGCACGGGCCCGACCGGAGCCAAGTACGTGTTCGCGTAGCTGCTGCTTCTTCTTCTAGCGCGCGGATCGATGGTGTCGTTGCAGTCGGCGCTGCTGCCGGAGGCCAGGCGGCCGCGGCCGCCGTGCCTCCCGCTCGTCGATGCCGTCGCCGTCGCCTCCACCGCCACCAGCAAGAAGCGGAAGCGGGACGGCGGGGACGACGGAGACGGTGAGCGTGGCGAGGTCGGGATCGAGCTCAGCTTCGACGCCGCGCCGCTGCCTCTCGAGTGGCAACGCTGCCTCGACATCAAGGTACGTAGTACGCCATGCATGCCCATGCGCCGCGGCGCGGCGCTTTGACGAAGCTATGCTAGCTAGCTAGCTAGCCGATCGTCGATCGGGCTCGTGAGCGCCATGCTTAACTCCCTCTGATTTTGCGGTGTCGTGCAGTCGGGGCAGATTCACTACTACAACACGAGGACGCACAAGAGGACGTCCAGGGACCCGAGGGCGGAGGAGCCGGCGCCGGCGCCGGAGTTGCACCACCACCGCGCCTCGCCCGCGGAGGAGGAGGAGCAGGCCGCGAATTATTGCGCGCCACCGCCGGGACTGGACCTGGAGCTCAACCTCACGTTCGAGCCGCGCCGGGTGCCCGTCCAGGAGATCAAGAAGCCGAGGCGGCCGGTCGCCGAGACGACCACGAAGTTAGCAGCTGCAGTGGACGAGGAGAAGGTAGCGGCGCCGCTCGAGCTGCCGGCCGGTGGCGCGTCAAGGGAGATGGTCGCCGCCGTGTGCACGCGGTGCCACATGCTGGTGATGATGTGCCGCGAGTGGCCGGCCTGCCCAAACTGCAAGTTCGTGCACCCAACGACAGCGAACCAGAGCTCGCCACCGCCGCCGCCGCCGCCGCCGGAGCCGGTGCCGCTCAAGCTCGGTCTCCAGCTCCTCTGCTGCAAGGACTAGCCATCAACAACAAGCACCTGATCTGATCCAATGCCCCAACACATGATCATGATCAATCGATCGCTCGTCGTCTCAAGCTCCTCGATCGACCAGTGCAACGGCTGTCGTTATAGAGCGCATGTACGCCGTAGCTATCTATACACACAAATATTGTCACTACGTAGCTGCGTCGTCGTACAAGTGCAATAACCAAGCAGTGGTAATTAAGGCCACTGTTAGTGTACGTACGTAAGTAGATGATTATTAGGCGGCTTAATCAAACAAGGAAATTAAGTTGTTCGCAGAGGAGCAAGTGATGATCAATACTCCTAGCTAGCTAGCTGGTGACCGATGGGCGATGGTGAGGTATGAATATATGATGATGATGATGATGTGTAGATATAAGTGCAAATATAAATGTAGCCTGGAACTTTGTGGGTATGCGTCACTAGCTCACCAGGCTCACTTGCCCGTGCATGTGTATTGCGAATTTCGATCGAGTTGCTTGCTCATCGCCACTATATGTGCGTGTGTGTGCATTGTAGAAAGTTGGTTGGCTGTTGGTGAGCAGAAATTTATTGGTGCCTGCGTGCTTATGTTTTGTGTAGTAGTGCATGCTGTTTCTGCGATGGAGCTGCATTGATGGACACCCCCAAGATAATGTTATGTTCCTGTAGGACATCCGCCATTAGCGAATTGAAAAAAACAACTTAAATGTCACATAAGAAAAAACGGTTGAATAATTAATAGGCGTATGCAAAAATACTCCGACCACAAACGTCTCTACGCGACCGATCGATCACGCAGCTTCAGTTCGACATGAGCTGCAGTTTCAGTCGTATGGTCTGGGCAGGGGATTTTTCAGGTCTTCTTTTCTGTCAAAAAAAAAAAGTTCTTCGGAGGTGCAGTAGTACAAATATAGCTGTATATGTACTTTTCTAATATCAAGCCAAAAGGTGGCATGCATGTTAAGATATGCGTATATAAAGTTATGAGCTAATCTGGCAATGGATCAAATTGGGTTTCTACGAGTTTTAATGCGCCTCATTTACTAGCTAGATGGCGGATGCAACGAACTGTCCTATCATATATTGAAGTGCAATATATATGTTGTTGCCATCTCTGCATTGTCATGACAATGAATCTAATTAATTGCATCTATCCAAGCGGTTTCACGAGATAAACAAGATGGATACACGCAATATTCTACTCTATATATATATACAGGAATTGTCATAAATAGTGTACACATAGATACATAATCTATTTGCTTTACTGATATAAATCATTATATCACATTCAGTCCTTCCCCTCTTCATCAGTTTCATGTGTCCTGTACGTTTATACCCTGATCTTTTCATTTAGAGTTTTTTTTTTCATCCTTGAGTAGGTACCTCATGGTACCTCTTATTTCTATGTAAATTTTGGTACCTTCTAGTACCTAAGTAACAAGAGGTACCAAAATTTATATAGAAAAAATGATATCTCTTAGTACCTTCTCAAGGATAGTAAAAATGCTCTTTCATTTATGTTTATTCCTATATACCAAAGTTTGAATTTTTAACTTTAAATTTAGAGTTGATTTTGAAATTTTTTATTGTATTTTATTTTTTAGCCTTGGCCTTTAGGCCACTAAGAACACACATATAAAAATTCTTGTTGATAAAATATTTTTTGTTTACAAATATATCATTTAACTTATCATTACTAGAATAAGCGAAAACTGATTTTTATCTAGGGTGGGGATACACAACTATGGAAGACTACTGCTCCCTCCACTCCATATTATAAATTTTTTTGAGTTTGTCTAGATTTATCCCTGTATATATATCTAGAATCATTAGTATATATATATAAATCTAGGCATGAGCAGAAAGTCTTATAGTATGGAACGGAGAGAATACTTAAGATTTCAGAACAACAACAATGACTAATTACTGCATCACAAGTTCACAACATTTTTATTAACCCCAGTCATCCTAGTCAGAAACTCCTCTGATCTTCAACTCAAAACTTTTAGATGTTTATTTCTTATTAATTAATAGATTTATTATCTTATTCTATATGGTATCCGACGGCCTTTTCTTTTGCACTAGCCAATTAAATATTATCGGTACCTGCACATATATAAGCATGATTCCGATTCCTTGAATAATTTTTAAGACAAACTTGTAACATCAAAATCTGTTTCTTTCCTTCTTGTACTTGGGCCGGGCATGCAGAGGGTGCAAATATGTTGGGTACAGGTAGATATTAGACATCTTAGTATATCCTAACCAACGAAACATACAACCCAGTTGGAGTACAAATTCGGGTTACCGGGGATACAAACACGGGATGAATAATGACCACAAGTGGACTTGAGTAGGCCAAATAAACTTTAACACCCAATCGGAGCTTTTTTTTTTTTTGGGGGGGGGGGGATCATCAGCTGTTATTAGTATTATCAGATATCCCCTTTAATTATGAATTTTGATGACTAGAATAAAGTTTGGTTAAAAGTTTGAAGTTTTGATGATTAATTTCATATTAGAACAATTTTATTATGATAGTAATTTTCTAGGCAAAACTATGTATAATATCTTTTGTTTTTTTAATCTTGTCCTAAATGCCAAGTATAATGTTTATAACTAAGCATAGTATATGGTATAGTAAAGATTTATTCAGCTTCCGATCTGTCTGGTCCACGAACAACTAGCATCGTGTATGATTAATACAACCGCAATCTAGAAATATAAATGTATTTTTGAGCACTCAAAAATACAAATTTGCTAAGAAAGAGATTGTCTTTATGCCATTTATTAAATGAGATATAGTTGAGTGTCAGAGTACATTTTCTATGATATGGACGGAGAAATTTGAATGAGGGTTGTTAGAGTTAAAAGTATAGTACTTTATAAATGAACTCTCTTTTTAGAAAAATTAAACACTAGAAATGCATTTTGTAGGGTCTATCTCCAACGCCTTTTACTGATATTGGAATTAAATTGACACCATTAATGTATTTTTATCAGACGACTTTCCCTTTGAAGTGGCGAGAGGAGGATTCCTATTGAATTGCTGATTCTTTGAATTATTAAACGATTATGATTAAATTATACTACCAACAATATTAGATATAGTAGAAATTTGAAGGGATAATATCGCCCTTTTTATTATGATCTTTATTAAAAAAAACAAAATTACAAAATGTTACTAATCAATTAATTAAAAAAGTAAAAATACCTTTTTTAATCAAAGATTAGTTATACAGTATGATACTACCATTATACTGCACCAGAAAGGGACCTTTTTGGGACCAAGAAAAAAATGAATAGTTAATCTAGTGCTGGATATACCTGCTCGACATTGAAATGGATTCTTAACTAAGATCTTCAATATACGTTTCAAGTAGAACGGGCATCAAGTAGTAATAAGTTTATAACCATACATGTCGTCATCATCTTCGGGTATGTGAAGGGAACTTTTACGATACACTCAGAATGATTGAACACGACTTGTTCAGGTGGCTGGTGTTCCACCTCTGAGGAATGTGGAGCAGAGAGGATCAGATGATCAGAGTGGCAATTATGAACGATGAAGAGGTCTAGTTAGGGCCTTAATTCTGAGAGAAGCGAACAAATTAATAAGGAGGGTGGGGGTCCAAGCAGATACTTAACTACTACAGTACTACTCCAGCATTCTATATAGTTCTAGGTGAGGTAGATAAAAATATTTATTGTAAACTTAACTTGAGCAGCTAGCAAGCATTTGTGACTGATATTATTGCTTAATTAATTTTAGCGGAGTGAATTAAATTGCTGGCCGCCTCCCCGCCGGGCAACGCTCCGGCGCTGTGCGGCGATGTGCACATCTGCAATCGCCTTTTGTTTCAGCCTCACTCTTTTCAGGTTTCAGCTATTGTCGGTCAGAAGAAATATCTTGGGTTTCCGCCAGTAGGAGTGACAGCATGCATGACAGTAGCTGGGAATGGTAATTGTTCCAACAATTTGACGACCAGCAGATGCTGAAGCCTGAAGGATCGAAAGGATACTGGTTTTTGTTCGATTAAACCGCATCAGGTTCTCTGTTCCAACACTTGAAAAGTTGAAATATACAGGCACATATCACGAGTTCGCGAAGAGGGGGATTCTCGCCAAAATTCCCGTTGCTTGGCAACTGACGGGCGACGACTGCGTGCGCCACAAATAATTCGCTGAGTCATCTTTAGCCATATTTTTTTAAAAGTACAAACTATATAATTAAAAAAATTATACATAAACCTTTTATATACGGCGATCTAAATAAAAAATAAAATAGGATATAAATTCTAAAAATAACTTTAAATTTAAAGTTAAAATTTTAAAATTTAATCTATAAGCATAAGAGAAGAAAAAAAGACCCCTAGCAAACCCAGCGCCATAGCAGCACGGTGTCCGGCACGCTTCAGGAAACTACTCCAGTTACGTTATTCTATGCGTAGAGATCTCACTCATTTTTGGTTTTACATTTTTTTGGGGAAGTTTCACTGCTGCTGGTTGGGAGTCCACTGCGATTTTGCATCTTTTTATCCGTTTCGAGCTGGAATTTTCTCTCCATTTGATACGTACACGAATACCCCATCGTGCCTAGGAAAATACCATCATCCACTATTCTTTTTATGGAACTCTCCCCTCCACTTGAAAGAACAAACAAACGAGTGAACGAGAGGAGGAGAAGTCGATGGGGAGGAAGTAGAGGAGAAAAATAGAATTTTATTTTTTTGGGGAAAAAAAATTTCCCACCTCGTGCAACCGTCTCGCCTCGTTGGCTGGCATCTCCTGCCCCCGGGGCGGCAGGATCCAAGCAAGCGTAGCCGCCAACAAAAATCACCGCGGATCGCAAGAACGAGGAGGAGAATACGGTCGCAAATCTGCATCTGCTTGCCCATCCATCCAATTAGCCGCGGTGCGGTTCTGTGAATCGAATCGTGCACAAATTGTTTTGTTCCGTTGCGTCCTGTTTCGATCCAGTTCGTGCGCTGTGCTGCCGATAAAACCGATGCGTCGCCACGCGAACCCTAGAGCGGGCAGCGGCGGCAGCTGTTGCTTGTAGTGGTGGTGGTGAGTGGGGGGGGGGGGGGGGGGGGGGCGGCAGCGGCGTCGGAGGGTCGGCCGCCATGCCGTGGCTGGAGATGTGGCTGCCTCCCGCGGGCTGGGACGGCGCCGGCGGTGGCGGAGGGGGAGAGGGTGTGGCGGCGGGGCTGTTCCTCGACGGCGAGGCGGCCCACGGCGCGCTCCTCGCGGCGATGCCCGGCTGCTCCGCGTCGTTCGGGGTGCGGCGGCGGCCGGGGTTCGTGTCGCTGACGATGTCGGTGAAGGGGGGCAGGGGGTTCGTGGGTGGCCCGGTGGGGCTGCTCGCGAGCGGGGAGGAGAAGGGCGCCCGGGCGGAGGAGGCGGAGGGGCTGGTTGCGGGGAGGAGGGAAACCGAGGAGGAGGGGAAGGTGGTCGAGGAGGTGAAGGAGGCTCGTACTGCTGCGGGCGCCATGAACATGACGAAACATTTATGGTCTGGAGCCGTCGCTGCTATGGTATCCAGGTATTGCCTTTGTATTCGATGAAACTTCATTGCATGCTTGCATTTAGAATTGCATTGTTTGGATGGGTACAGAACTACAGAAGTGTAGTAAACACTTTCCCAGTTAAAGAGCAGAAGTCTGTGAAAATGTGCTCAACTTATGATGCCTCTGTATACTAGTAATACTCTAGGCAAGATAGGCCCTCTTGTTTTACACGATAGAGAAAACACAAAATTGAAGTGGTATGCTTCTCTGATCCTACATGAATCAAAGGCAGAGAATAAGATAATATCAGCCCTTTGATAGTGAAGTATAGGATTACAATCATATGGACAGTTTCCTTTTCTTTTCCCATGAACCAAACTCACATGTATGAAAAAAAAATCCAAATGAATTTGAATCATATGAAAATTATTTCCCAATCCTATGAATCAAAAGGGAACGTTATTTATGCAAACTGTACACAGAACTTCGTTTTCTCTGTGAGCTTGAGCTGGAATTCAACTTAATTGTTTTTAAAAAAAGTTTTATTCAACTATATCTCCATCCTGTTTTAGATTATGGTCCTGTTCCTTCTTTTATCACAGGGAAGCTAGATCCTTGCATGACACTGACCAAAATATGATCAACACAGAAACAAGAAAGCCCAAACCGTTTTGGTTAAGATTAAAGTTACATGGTTCAGTTGGTTGTCTAGCCAGGAAATATAATTGGCACTTTCACCTCATGAATAATAGAGTACTATACTCCTTGAGGATCAATAATTTTGTACAACTCTATCCAATTTTCAAATTTAACTTGACTGCATCTAACTGCTACAGCCTTTGTAAATGATCAAATGAATGTATTTGATTTGGTTCTTACCCTGTCTGGCTTCTATAGAGCTTGCTAGTTGTCTAGTTCCGTAAGAAACTGGCTCGCTACTAGCAAATGGTTTTAGTTATTTCATTCCTGGTCGATGTTTAGAATTTTTTTACTAAATTGCGGTGGATTCTTGATAGCTTATGATTTGTGAAACTAACATGCTAAATGACACTCAAGCACATAAAAATCAACATAGTACAAATAAAAGTCAAATCTGGAAAATGCTGCCTGTAAATTTTTCCAGAATCTGGCCAGTTTCTAGCCAAATCAGCCTGCTACCAGGAGCTGAAATTACAATAAGTAACGTGTGAAGTGGATGAATGTTGCCATTACTGCTATTTAGGCATTAATTTCCTAATTTTTTCTATATCTTGCAGAACAGTTGTTGCTCCCCTTGAGAGACTGAAGTTGGAGTACATAGTTCGTGCTGAGCAAAGAAATCTATTTG
Organism: Oryza brachyantha; assembly: GCF_000231095.2. Classification (NCBI taxonomy): domain Eukaryota; kingdom Viridiplantae; phylum Streptophyta; class Magnoliopsida; order Poales; family Poaceae; genus Oryza; species Oryza brachyantha. The sequence continues at coordinate 3,992,726 of NC_023165.2, read as the reverse complement.
AGCTTATCCATGCCATTGCAACAACACAAGGGTTGAAAGGCTTTTGGAAAGGGAACTTTGTCAACATTCTCCGTACTGCTCCATTCAAGGCAGTCAACTTCTATGCGTATGACAGTTACAGAAAGCAGTTGCTCAAATGGTCTGGCAATGATGAAATAACAAACTTTGAAAGGTTCATCGCCGGTGCTGCTGCTGGTGTTACAGCAACGATATTGTGTATACCAATGGATACGGTATGTTTATTTTAAATTCCCTTTGGATTCTGAATATCGTTTAATTTCCCTTGGTATCATTTTCTCCAACAAGTTATTGAGCTGATGATTTCAGATTAGGACAAGGATGGTAGCTCCTGGTGGTGAAGCCTTAGGAGGAGTTATTGGTGTTGCCCGCCATATGATCCAGACTGAAGGGTTCTTCTCTCTATACAAGGGATTGGTACCTTCACTTATCAGCATGGCGCCATCTGGCGCTGTATTCTATGGAGTATATGACATATTGAAGATGGCCTACCTGCATTCTCCCGAAGGGAAGAGGAGGGCATCAACGATGAAACAACAAGGTCAAGAGGCAAATGCATTAGATCAACTTGAGTTGGGCACGCTTAGGACCTTACTCTATGGTGCTATTGCTGGTTGCTGTGCTGAAGCAGCCACATACCCATTTGAAGTAGTTAGGAGACAGCTGCAGATGCAAGTCAAAGCAACGAGGATGAATGCTTTTGCAACATGCCTTAAAATTGTTGATCAAGGTGGAGTACCGGCACTCTATGCTGGCCTGATCCCCAGCTTGCTACAGGTACATTTTATCTCGTCTGATGTATGAATCATCCTTTGATTGATGTGCACGTACAAAGTATACAACAGATGGATCTGTGCTTTTTCTCATGGTCGTCCATTTAAAAGCAAGGAGTTCTCTCATGGAATCAGTAAATTAGTCAAATTACTTAGTTGAATATTGATAATGTTTACATGATATTGCTAAAGCTTAAAATGGTTATATGGTTTCTATTAAGGATGCAACGAGGTTAGGTCAAGAACCAATCCATTCAATCTTCTCTGCGATAAAGCTTTGCCCTATTTTGCTTTGCTTGCCTGGTTTTCTGGTAACTTGTAGCTATGTGTATATATCAATTGTCACAGGAAATTTTGAATACTGTTTCAGGTTATCTGGTGTAACTGGTCTTCTTTCTCCTCTGCAGGTTCTGCCATCAGCATCTATCAGTTATTTCGTATACGAATTAATGAAGATAGTCCTGAAAGTGGAATGAATGCAAATTAATTCTTGAGCATGCACATCAAGTTTAAGAGGCCCAGTTCACATTACTTTGACAAATGAAAAAAAAGAACACATTTTGATCTGTTCCTGTAGCATTTCTTTACGGAAGCTTCAGAGGCCGTGGGAGTAGCTTTATCTTGGCCAAATCATTGTTGGCTTGAAGCTTTACACCACAGGATTACCTTACACACGATGAGGTCTAGTTCGACATCTGATTCAATCACCTATTCACAGCAGATTGATCTGTTGTAGCAAAAAACATCTGGGCTTCTTGCCCTTCAAATTTCAATTAACAAATTTTCAACTTCTCATGTTTGATGTATTGATGCATCGACTGGAAAGGAAAGTGCGCTAGTTGCTAAAACCTCAAGAGTGGCATGTGCATTCCCCTGTGCAATCACACATTGATTGGTTTGATTTTGCTCTCCGGAATGATTGATTTGCATCTACATTTCGGTATTTGCTTTGGTCAATCATATTCTCGATATGAGATGTTGGAGTTGCAGAAGTTCACTGTCTTTGTTTTGCTACCACCAATCTATCACTTGCCCATCAAATTTGTTTTGCTCTGGTGACCTGCCCACTGATAGTACTGTTGTATTACATGGAGTTTTGGGAGTACTGTAGTGTTACATTGAGTAGACATGATTATTGAGGTTGGCAGTTTTGGGAATCTGTACTTGCTGAAGTCACATCGGGTGTTCAACTGTAAACAGGGTTATGATTGTAACCGTGCACAAGTGCATTAATGCACGTAGGGTATAACCTGCAGTTTTCGCGATATGGACGGGCCTTCACAAATCAGACGGTTGGGCAGCGTCGGCATGTCCATGGTCGCTTCTATCCAACGAAGGCCAGAACCAATCCATGTACTGTAGTACAGAGTAATATGGTTTTGCCATTTGCCAAGACTGTCGGCGAGCACTCGAAAAGCTGCTTCTGACTGCCGCAGTACGAATTTGTTGCAGCAACTTCACCCGGTTCTCTGTTCCAACGTCCATGGATGGTGAGGCAGTCATGGGCGAAGCTCGAAGGAATTATAAGGATGTGTAATTTACTTTTTAATGCTTTGAACTAGTTTAAACTGTTGCATATGTCTGAATTTAGCTTAAGAATGATACATATACGAAAATAAATAAACTTTAACTAAAAGAAATTCTAAACTGTGGTAATGAAAACCCTCCTTCCTTAAAGCAGTGCCCATTGAGGCATTACATATTACTGTACTATGTACCAAATCATCCTAAGATTTTTCTTCAGTTTTTATTGTACGCATTCCTAATTGTTAAACAATATATATTAAAAAAATATTTCTATATAAAAGTAGTTTTTTTAGCTTTATAGTAGTTAATTTTATCATTTATACTATTAAATAGCTATAAATATTGATAATCTTTCATAAAAAGCACATCCTATGGCTGTGTTTTTTCTTTCTCATTATTCTAAGTTTTTTTCGTAACCACTTTTGAACATTGTTACTTTTGCATATATATATATACACGGTGAGTTGCAACTCAGGGCTCCTCCGTGAGTTGGGATCTAAAAATATATTAAATCATCTCTAAATTTCGATTTATATGGCTCACTAGATTCTTCATATCAAAATCTGGTAGCACGCAAAAAATTATTATTTTTGGAGTTTTTTAAGTATTTTTTTAAGATTTTAAAAATTGACTGTACTATATTAACAAAATAATCAATGGGTTATGTATCACTTTTAAAAATCTTAAAAAATACTTAAAAAACTTTAAAAATGAATTTTTTTTGCGTGATACCAGATTTTGATATGAAGAATCTAGTGAGCCATATAAATCAAAATTTAGAGGTGATTTGATATGTTTTTGACACCGACTCACAGAGGAGCCCGTGAGTTGTAACTCACCGTAGCTAGACTATATATATATCTATATATTGTTTTATAATTCTAATTACTTTTTAAAGTTTTTAATAGCTAATTTTACCCTTTAAACTATTAAATAGCTATAAAAATCAAATCTTTAGTGAAATTGTGAACACTGGCCGACTGCCGAGGTAAGCTAGGCAAGCGAAAAAGCTGGAGAACGCCGAGGATATCTGGCGCAGACAGGGTCGTCGCACTCGCAGGCTCTGCACTCAGGCTACTGCCGCATGATGTTTAACTCCCAACATATATCCCTCGCTCCCTCCCTCTAATCTTTATAAGATACCGAGTACTCCCTCCGTTTAGTCTACGTCTTATTCAAATTTTGTTTACGATTAACATTTTTATTTTTATTAGTTGATAAATTACTTTAAGTGTGACTATTTTTTTAATTTTTTTTATTTTTTTCTAATAAGACGAATGATTAAACGTTGGACACGGAAACCGAATGATTGGTTTGTTTTGGGAGAGAGGGATTAGGCTGTAGGCTGGACCGCTGGATGCTGCTTATTAGTGACTGCAAATTGCAATCATCCAAGTGCCGAACCACCTACTCAGAATCGACCAGTAGATTGATTACTGATCCTTGGGACGAGATGATCACATCTCCCATCCAGTTAAGTCCATCCGCAAGCAACCGCTTTCTCCCCTCTCCAACTTTCGCGGTCTGAAAGATACATAAAAAAGTGAGAAATATTACCAGCAAGGTCTCTTGTTTTTGTCCATGTTTATATTTATAAGCTATAATTTAATTTTTAGGATTTATCCATTATATTTATTTTTTAGTCTTTATATTTATATTACTGAGAATACTTATATAAAATTTTACTAATTTTACTTGTAAGGATTTTTTAATTATTAATAGTCAGTTTTGCTTATACACTAAACATCTAAAAGATGGGACGGTAAGTGACTAAGGAGATAGTGGATTGGTTTGCTGGTGGGTGAGAATAGAATATTAGCCCGACCCTAAGATGATGGATGGATCGATGGGTGGTGATGGTGAGTGGCGACTAATCACAGGTGCGGCTACGAAAGTTAAAGTTGGAAGCATTGGACCGGCCTGCCTTATTTGATTAGAAAAAGATGATTGATAAAAATATCTAATATATTTTATAATATAAAAAATAAAATTAACTAATACGAAGTTAAAAGGTTACGGTAAATATGAGATGATCAAATTTTTTTTAAAAAAAATCAACATTTAGTGGTTAAAAGAACGTACATGCAAAGAAAACCTAAATAGTAATTTGCAACGCAGTCCTAAGTATAGTCACATAAGTAATTTTATAGTTATTGAGAAAGTAATATGAGATATCAAAATTTCAGCGTAAAATTTTGGTACCTCTGAGTACTCTGAGTATTGAGTATTTAGGTAGTAGGTGGTACCTTTTTAGTATCTACTTAATAACGATAAAATTGCTCTCAGTCAGATATTCAGATTAGCGATGAGCCGATGAGGCCATGCGCTGAACGAAGCGTAAGCAAGACGGCGAGGCCGGCAGCCTGCGTGCGGCGAGCGCCCACGGGGTGGGGGCGACGCCCGACGGACGGCGACAGCGTCGAAGGACCGAGGAAAATGGCCCAACGTACATATATGCGCCCGCACGAAGCGCTCCCGTCGTGCGACCTGGACCATCCAGATTCCGGAGAATTATGCCTTCTTGGGCCCTGCTAATCTTCTTTTTAATGAACTCACTCATGTGTTTTTTCTGCATTGAATGAGCAAGTAGTCGCAATATAAATTCGAAGAATGAGCCAGCAGACCGGCTTGCTGCCCCGGTGCTTCAGATTTCCAGGAGACTGTTTGAATCACAGGTTAAATTTGGAACCAATTGTTATGAAACACAGTTAGGCGTTGTTTGGAGCGCACTTAAATTTCATGAGAATTTAGTATTTTTGAGGAACGTTTCGTATATCAGGTGAAAGCAATTAATACCCCGTCTCAAAATACCTATGCGTTTTTAAGAGATTAATATCGAATCATGAAGGAATTATGAATGGTTGAGAGGAGAAAATGAGTAAAGAAAATTAACTTGGAAGAGTCATGGATGTTTGACACGGAGGGACATGGGGTAAGTAGTAATATTATGAGATAAATTAAAATAAGTAGTGCTTTCTCTACCTCAAAATATAAACATAGTTTAATTTAAATTTTATAAACATTCGTGCACTAATTCATTTTTCATCATCTCAATGATTCCAGAGCCAATCAGATCAATTTAATTTTATAAAGAGAATCTAATCAATTTAAAATTTCAAAATTAACCATTAAAGTGATTAAAACAATTTTTTGACTTCTTATTAATCTATGCTAAATAAATAAAATTATTTATATCTTAGAATAGAGATAGTACTCCCTTTATATTTTTTATATGACATCGTTGACTTTTAGGTCCATGTTTGACCATTTATTTTATTCAAAAAAATTATATAATTATTAATTATTTTATTATAATATGATTTATTATTATAAAAACTTTAATTATGCATTATAATTTTATATATTTGGATATAAATTTTGAATAAGATGAATGATCAAACGTGATTCTAAAGTTAACGATATCCATAAAAAAAGTAATATTTTGGGAGGAATACACCCTGTAACAAAGTTTCGAAATATACGGAGACAGGAGCTTCATTGGCAGAGCTCGCCCGCCGTTGAAAGATTTGGCGCCTTCACCAACCGTCCACGTCCCGAGGCCGCATTCACCAACCAGCACGGACGGCCGAGATCGTCCCATACTTGCGGCGGGGGGCGAAACGGCCATTTCGCCCCCCCTCGATGGCTCGATCTCTCTGTGTCTTTCCCCCCTTTCCTTCTAGTAGCCGCTTTGCCCCCCCGCCGATGCGTGCGGCGTCCAGTTGTTTCCCTCTCCCTCTCCCTCTCCCTCGCCAATTCCCTCGGCCAAAGCAACACCACCACCTACCGTCTCTCGTGCCGCGCTCCTCCGAGTGGGAGTGGCCGGAGCGGCCTGCTCGCGATCCAGGAGGAGCGGTGAATCCGCCGGGCCGGCGGGAGGCGGGGGGTGTACTGGTAGCTACGGCGGCAGCGGGTTCGTCGCGATGGCGGAGGGGCGGCGCTACGCGATCGCGCCGCAGCTAGGTGAGGGCACCGGCCCGCGGCTCTCTTGTGGGCTCTGATTATTTTTTGTTGTTGTTGTTGTTTGTTGTTCCCTGGCTTGTGCTGGTATGCGGTGCGTGCTGCGGTTTTGGTTGGGATTTTGCGAAGCTGGGATGGGTGGCTGGTTTTGGTCAACGCCTCGGTCTTTGTTTTGGTTTGTTTCCTACTCCGTTGCGCTTGGGGTGGTGGAGTTTGTGGCGCGGAAGCTGGTAGAACTGGGAGTGGCGGCGCTGCTGGTAGCTGTCGGCGTTGTTGCCCTGTTCGTTTCGCGCGGGATTTGGAATTTCGGAGTCTACGGACCGGCGTTGGTTGGTGGAAGCTGGGCGTTCGTCACAATTTTTCGTCGTCCTCTGTTGGAATTGTACGGATTATCGCTGGCCGCTGGAGCGGAGGTGATGATGCAATCATGCAATTCCGGTAGACCTGTGAGACTCTGAGCGTTTTAGATTTATCGGAAGCTGTTGCGGCTGATCGAAAGGATTGTAGTATTTGTGTTCTGGATATGGACTTGGACCTAAAAGTTGGTTTGATGCATAATAATTTTTAGAAAAGGCACAATTCTTAATCACCTTTGTCATTTACAAATAGTAGTATATTGGATTGTCTAACTCTGCATTTCATTGACTTGTAAACAGATATTGAGCAGATACTGAAGGAGGCTCAACACCGATGGTTGCGTCCTACTGAGATTTGTGAAATACTTAAGAATTACAGGAATTTCCGTATTGCTCCTGAACCACCAAATAGGCCTCCAAGTATGATCTCCGCTTTATATTGAACACTTCTGTCTTCTGATTGTTTTTCTTACGAAACTCGCATGTTTATTATTTTTTAGCAGTTGGTTTAGCTTTGGAGCTGACATATACGACTGACCTAACTATGTTGTTTTGAGCTGCACTAGGCATTTATTTTTTAAATTTTACTCCTGACACTACTTTGTAATTGTGTTTTCGCGGCCTCTTGTGTTATGAACTTACCATTCTTTAATCTTTCATTTACACTATGCTCTTGTCCTTTTATCAATCCCCTCTTGATCAGTTTTGATTTTTTGGTTTTCATATTTGATTTACTACTATCTCCACTATCGACATCTGTGATTGCCTGAATAAAGTATGCAAATGATTCGATAAAGTTTCTTTAAGTAATCAGTTTTAAGTTTTATTTTTGTATTTTACTAATATTTTGTATGCTTGGCTTTAGGTGGTTCACTTTTCTTGTTTGATCGGAAGGTCTTGAGATATTTCAGGAAGGATGGTCATAATTGGAGGAAGAAAAGAGATGGAAAGACAGTCAAAGAAGCCCATGAAAGGTTAAAGGTAATTGAAAACTAGCATTACAAATTTCTTCTGTGATAATATCTCGCAGGATTTGTTTTAAAGGGTTTCTACACTGGTAGTCCAGTACTCTTTGTATATTAAGATAATGACTTTTTCATTTATAAATTTAGTCTGGAAGCATTGATGTGCTTCACTGCTACTACGCTCATGGGGAGGAGAATATAAATTTCCAAAGGAGGAGTTATTGGATGTTGGAGGAGTAAGTGAAATATTGTTGATCAATCATTTTACTTTTGCACCATGTGCATCTGCTGCTCATAGGCACACTAACAAGTACTCCCTCTATTTCATATTGTGAGATGTTTTGACTTTTATAAAAGTTAAACTTCTTTAAGTTTGATTATATTTATAGGAAAAATGTAAAAACATTTTCAACACAAACAACATATACTATTGAAATATATTCAATATGAGATTTAATGAAACTAATTTGGTGTCGTAGATGTTGCTATATTTTCTTATAAACTTGGTCAAACTTGAAGTTTGACTTTGAAAATTCAAAAAGGTCTTATAATATGAAATAGAGGGAGTAACTTAAGAACTCATAGCATGTGTTCATACACAGCCTATGTGCATTCATGATGATGTAAAAGTACAATTAGTTCATATAAACATATGCTTTTTTGTTTGGTTTTACAGGGATTACATGCACATCGTACTTGTACATTATCTGGAAATCAAGGTTGCTCCTAACCCTGCTATGATCAAAATGTATTTAGCTACGTGTTTATCTTATATTTGGATGTGAGTTTTGGTAATTCTATATATATTTCTCATAGGAGTGGGAAGCTTCACATAAAAACTGTTCAATGACATTGTTGATTTTCTCAACTACCTCTTTTGATATCATGGTTATTACTTATGAGTTTTTGGATAGCTTACTTTTGATGCTATAAAAATATTTAAGTGATCCACATTTCACTGGATCAATGTGTTTGATGTTTTTTTATACTGAACCAGTAATTAAGCAACATATATGGCAGTTACAGAATTGCTTTAGCACTGTGATTTGCTAAGTTATTAGTCCTTGATTATCGCTTCTGATATTATTAATAGTGCGATGAATATTGAAAACTGGCAGTTTTTTGAAATAAAAACAAGTCTTTTAGTAAATTAACTAATAATGTTAGAATGGAATCATCAACTTTTAAAGAACATTATCGAGTTGTATATTTTTAACTAGTCTCAGGAGGGCATCATATGTATAATATATCTTATGATAAACATATTAAATACTCTATATTAAAAATGTATTATTTACAATTGGAGAACTATTATGGAAACCCTTCGTTTGTGTTGTATTTAGTGGTAAATTTGGTGTTCATGCTTGCCTTTTTCTACCTTGGTTACCTAATTTCTTTGTTGTCTTCCCATTTATTTTCTTCCATCTACAAGCTAAAGTTTTATTTCCTGCACATATGTGGGTATGATCATTAGGCTGGAAAATTAAGCTCGCGTAGTACGGGACATGATGACATACTGCAAACATCTCATGTGGATAGCCCTTTAAGTCAATTGCCTTCACAGACTACTGAAGGAGAAAGCTCAGTTAGTGGGCAAGCCTCTGAATATGATGAAACAGAATCAGGTAGAGCTGTTTAGCCATCTCCTTCTGTTATGCGTAAAGTCCATTAAAATAGTTTCACTGATACATATTCCAACTATGCACAGCATATCTAAAGCAAAATTCGGTGCAGCAGATATTTATTCGGGAGGAGCCAGACACCACCCTTTCTCTCGGACGCAGCAGCATGAAAATGGAGGTGGATCTGTGATTGATCATTCTATATTCAGCTCTTATGCTCCTGCATCATCTCTAGGCAAGTGGCATTAAGAATAATTTTCTTGTTATGAACCTAAGTGGTTAAGTTGAATGGATTTGTAACCTTTTATATAATTTTTTCAAAAAAAAAAAGTTCAGGCAGTTATCAAGGATTACAGGCTACAGCACCTAATACGGGATTTTATTCTCATGGTCAAGATACCTTACCTGTGGTGCTTAAAGAATCAGACCTGGGGACTGCATTTAATGGCCCTAATAGTCAATTTGATCTATCATTATGGACTGAAGCAATGAAACCTGACATAGGGACCCATCAAATGCCCCTCTACCAACCTCTTGTTCCCCCTGAACAATCTCCTTTTACAGAAGGCTCAGGAATTGAATCTTTCACATTTGATGAAGTATATAGCAATGGATTGAGTATCAAGGATGTAGGTGGTGATGATACTGATGGAGAAACTCCATGGCAGGTATTGTTCATGCATTTCTTTATGGCAAATACAAATGCGCTCTTATGGTAAAAAGGGATGGCCATATTGGTAGATGTTATTTACAGATACAAGTATTGACAATGGTAGGAAGCTGCCATGCAGTAAGAGCAAAAATGCGGCAAACCTTTTAAATTTGTTGTCATTTTGGTAGGTAAACTCCCATAGCCATTAAAGGGAAAAAAGATAGCTGTCCAAAGTTTAATGATTTTCTTATTAAAAATATGCATGGCCGGAGCGTATTGAAATATGTTTATTTGGTTATGCCAAGTTATGTTTTGAGAACCTTTATTGGTCCAGAAATTTGTGAAATGCGATTTATTATTAACTGGATGCATTATAATTAATGTACCCCCTCCTTTTTTTTTATCTGATGCAGTTAACTTTTAGATATATGTTTGACCAATCGTCTTATTCAAAAATTTATTGCAGATATGCAAAATTATAAGTCATGCTTAAAATGTCTTTAGTAATAAATCAAATCACAACAAAATAATTAATAATTATGTAAATTTTTTGAATAAGACGAATGATCAAACATAGACCTAAAAGTGAACGGCATCAAACAAAAATAAGTGGAGGGAGTACTTTACAAGTGAACACAATCGAATAACCCATAATCCTGTACTCCATGATCACCACCGAAGTTTAAGTAACATCAAAATCTAACATATATATTTTTTACTATTGTGATCAACTACTGTTGTTCCTTGGCTGTGTCACTGTATGTATCCACATGTGGATATAGAGGCCAGATTTCTATCCATCATCTAAACACTACTGTTGTTCCTTGAAATTTCTACATTGAACGTTAATTGGTTTTAAGACAAAAGTGGTGTATTCTACACAGTAAAATTGGATGGAAGTATAGACAAAATTTGCGAAATTATAACGTGAAATAGAAACTGTACAGCTAGCAAATTTTAGATCTGTAGCCCAGGTCCATGACATTTTTTTGGTCAGGTTTAAAGTCTATAATGGACTTATGGTATTGTACAGTTTATACAGGTCATAACCACATAACTTAGGGTCTTCCAATTCACATGTATATGTATATATTTTTAGAGAAGAGTGCCTGGTTTTGGTTTTTGTGGTTAATACTACTCTTTTGTGTCTTGGTAGCACCTGACATCTTTCAAGTTTGATATTCTTGATTGTTTTTCATACTGTATTTAATTGCACCTACATGAGTTTCATCTTACTGGTATTGTACTATGTATATAATAGAGTATTTTGTCAGGATTCTATTTGGTTTTGATACATAACTGAGAAACTACTGAATTTCAGATTCCGAATGCAAGTGTCTCATTTGCTGCAGTGGACAACTTTCAACAAAATGATAAATCTTTGGAGGAAGCCATTAGTTACCCTCTCTTGAAAACTCACTCATCTGGTCTTTCTGATATCCTAAAGGAAGCCATTAATTACCCTCTCTTGAAAACTCAATCATCTGGTCTTTCTGATATCCTAAAGGATGGTTTTAAGAAAAATGACAGTTTCACTAGATGGATGAGCAAAGAGCTTTCTGAAGTAGATGATTCCCAAATTACTTCTAGTTCTGGAGTGTACTGGAACAGTGAAGAAGCTGACAATATCATTGAAGCATCAAGCAGTGATCAGTTTACTCTCGCCCCAGTGCTTGCACAAGATCAGCTGTTTAGTATAGTTGAATTTTCTCCAATCTGGACACATGCAGGTTCAAAGACTAGAGTATGTCTTTCTGAAAACTCACCATTGATACCTTTGAGATTGAAAGTCTTGGTAGTGTGATAGGATTATCCGGTAGATAAGAGTGAATACTGTTGTTTACAAATTTCTTGTATTCTGTAGGTATTTATTAAAGGTAAATTCTTAAGTTCTGATGAAGTTAAGAGATTCAACTGGTCATGTATGTTTGGAGAAGACGAAGTCCCGGCTGAGATTATTGCAGATGATACTCTCGGATGTTATTCTCCCTCACACAAGCCTGGCAGGGTCCCTTTCTATGTGACTTGCTCCAATAGGTTGGCCTGCAGTGAAGTACGGGAGTTTGAATTCCGACCTCAGTACATGGATGCTCCAAGTCCACATGGTTCTACAAACAAAACATATCTCCAGATGCGTCTTGATAAACTATTGTCTTTGGAACAAGATGAGATCCAGTCAACTCTGTCTAACCCCACAAAGGAGATTGTTGATTTGAGCAAGAAGATAAGTTTATTGATGATGAACAATGATGATTGGTCTGAGTTGCTAAAGTTGGCTGATGATAATGAGCCTGCCATAGATGATAAGCAGGATCAGTTCCTTCAAAAGTGTATTAAGGAAAAATTGCATATCTGGCTTCTCCATAAAGTAGGGGATGGAAGCAAAGGTCCCAGTGTGTTAGATGAGGAGGGGCAGGGTGTGCTTCATTTGGCAGCTGCCCTAGGGTATGATTGGGCAATAAGACCAACAATAACTGCTGGCGTGAATATAAACTTTAGAGATGCTCATGGATGGACTGCGCTCCATTGGGCTGCTTTTTGTGGCAGGTAAGTGCTCAGTTTTTTTTAAAAAAAATTATAAGCTTTACATGTATTAACCTTGTTTGACCTGTTGTCGCAGAGAGCGGACAGTCGTTGCGCTTATAGCATTAGGTGCAGCTCCTGGAGCTGTAACAGACCCAACTCCCAATTTCCCTTCAGGAAGCACACCAGCTGATCTTGCATCAGCCAATGGACACAAGGGGATCTCTGGTTTCCTGGCAGAGTCTTCTTTAACAAGTCATCTGCAGACTCTCAATCTAAAGGAAGCCATGCGTAGCAGTGCAGTAGAAATATCTGGTCTACCTGCCATTGTGAATGTTGCCAATAGAAGCACCTCACCATTGGCAGTTGAAGGCCTTCATACTGGATCAATGGGAGATTCATTAGGTGCCTTTCGTAATGCCGCCCAAGCTGCGGCCAGGATATATCAAGTTTTCAGGATGCAGTCCTTCCAGAGAAAACAAGCAGTTCAGTATGAGGATGACAATGGTGCAATATCAGATGAACGTGCCATGTCACTCTTGTCTGCTAAACCATCCAAACCTGCACAGCTTGATCCTCTGCATGTGGCTGCGACTCGAATACAAAACAAGTTTCGTGGATGGAAGGGAAGAAAAGAATTTCTGCTTATTAGACAGCGAATTGTCAAGATCCAGGTTTGGATGTTATTATATGAATGGTACACCAAAATGATTTTTAGTATTCTGAATGCTCCAGATTAATACATTAGACAAGATTGCCAACGTTTTAAAGATCTTCTGCTACTGAATTTTCAAACAGTACAGTGCTAAAATATTTTAGATTTGATGAACCATTGAAAAATATATGTACTTTTTTGGCGGGGACGGCTTGAAGGCCCGCCAAAATAAAAATATATGTAGTTATTAAATAGGAGGTGAGATTTTTTTTTAATTGAGAAGCATCTTTAAATGTATAGGATATGAATCACATGATGGTGTTTAACAGGCACTGACATGATTTGCACCTGTAGTATGTTTTGTCCATAGTGCTATAAGTATAGTCGATGATTTCTTCGTCGTTTTTATTGTCTGCTTGCTAGGCTCATGTGCGAGGTCACCAAGTGAGAAAGCATTATCGCAAAATAGTTTGGTCTGTTGGGATAGTGGAGAAGATTATATTGCGCTGGAGGCGACGAGGTGCTGGGCTACGTGGATTTCGACCCACAGAAAATGCAGACAGTACTAGCAGCAGCAGTGTCGACGCAACCCAAAACAAACCTGCTGAGAATGACTATGATTTCTTGCAAGAAGGACGGAAGCAGACTGAAGAAAGGCTGCAGAAAGCTCTTGCCAGAGTGAAATCCATGGTTCAATACCCAGAGGCTAGGGATCAGTACCAGAGGATTTTGACGGTGGTTACTAAAATGCAGGAATCTCAGGTACTATCATGCTTTTAGTTTTGGAGTTCTTCCACACCACCGTGTTGAAATATTAGAGTGACTACTGAACTAAAATTAGACATGCAGTTCATGGAAACATTGCTCAAATCTTTACTGCTAATATGACAGGCTCTGCAAGAGAAGATGCTCGAGGAGTCGACAGAGATGGATGAAGGCCTGTTGATGAGCGAATTCCAAGAACTGTTGGATGACGACATGCCAACGCCTGGATATTTCTAGGTTCTAACAACTGGTGTGCGCGCTTGTAAACGACCTTCCCGTGTTTGTATATAGCGTTACCAAATAGATACCCCTTGGTTGCACTGCTGAATCTCGTACTTGTATGTTTTTAGTTTGGTTCGTCCGTTTTGCTATTTAGCTATAGCCATTTGTACAGTAATTCTTCTGTAAAATGTATTTAAATGATGTAGGTCGTGGAAAGCTTCAATTTGTTGGATAAGCTAAGGATAGAATGTGCAGAGTTTTGTGAGGGAAAATGTATAATCCTGTCTATGTTTTGACTGCCGTGTGGACCGTGCGGTGTTTCTGGAAAGAACAGTTTTACCATCCTTGAGGAGGATGACGAAAGTATCAGAAAATATTATTGTTTTTTATGTAAAATTTAGTACCACTTGATAGCTTAGATATTAGAAGATTCTAAAAATTTTGCATAGAAAACAGTCTACCTCAACTCAACCTCATGGTATATTTGTAGGGATGAAAAAGACAGCTTTATAATACTTATCATTTTCCAAAGCTGTCCTGTGCCTGAAGAGGCCAAAACCAACTGCCACTGCCGGCCTGCCGCTCAATCAATTTTGTGTCTATGTGCCTTCTTTAAATGCTTTTTAATGTTTGTTTAAAAGCATTAAAAGCAGATGACAAACCTTGGTGGTAGATAAGCAGTTGAGCTAACAAACTGTCCAAACGACCAAACGGCACAGTAAAACAACAGAGCACTGTCCTTTGGATAGTTTTTCACGTCTCTGATCACTCCCAGCTCACAGAGAAAACAACAGCGAAACGAAAGCGATCATGATCACTCGCAGCTCACAGATTTGTAGAGAAATGCCAAATGAATGGCACGAATTCTACACCTTTGTCAGTTTTCTTTCCCCAGATCATTACAGGGAAAGAATCGGCACGCGTACATCTGCTCATTTTCTTGCTACTGCTATTATTCCTACCATTTTATATTATAAGATCTTTTGATTTTATTTAGATTCATTCATGTATCGATTTGTCTAAAGTTATTAATATACTTATTAATCTAAATAAGATCACAAAGTATTACATAATAATACCTTTTAATGGACTGGACGTATAACTAGGCACTGATTCGCGAGAGGCGTGTCGCCTGCTAGTCGCGTCTACCAATCTTTCGGTGATGACAGCATGGGGCACATGGCGCTGTGGCTATAATAAATACACAATTGTTTCAACTAAAAATGGGTTACTTTTGAGTTCAGCAATCATCTTGCGCATTGACTCTCTTAATAGTCCAGCTATAACTTCTAGCTTCTCTCAGATATTCTTTTCGTTCGCATTTATACTTATCTTATGCATTTTAACTTTAACTATTGATAGTTTTTTAATTATCAAATAATACTGTACTGTGTTCTACCTAGTAACGTTCGTAAGCCGCTGCCTAAAATAAAAGCGGTTAACGCTTAACACTGAATATGAATAATGCCAAGAAACAAGTTTGTAGATGTGTAGCAGTAAAATCATACCTCAGTGTTTATCTCGTACAGTTCCCTAGTTAATTCTATTATTAGATTTTTATTTATGTTTAGATTTGTAAATAGAGATAGCTGTATTTTGAAAACAAAATAGGTATATAAAATATGACTACCATTGTGTTCTTTTGCCTAGTTAACTAACCTATATTCCTCATATTTCACAAGCATATTTTCCGAACGGTTAAACAATATATTTTTTATTTTATAAGAGAATTACTTAAAAATCATATAAATTTATTTGTTTTTTATAGCTAATAATTAAATTAATCATATGCTAAACATTTTATGCGTCGTTTACTAACCCGGCAAAAGAACCCGACCTACCAATATACTTCAGTTTTTGAGTTTTGGCAGATCAGTCTGAAACACTTGAGGCGCTGAACAAAACGGCAGTCCATGTGTCTATGAGTATGGACTCATGGCTGGAGCGTACTCTGGGAGGTAAACGTCCAGTTTGGTGGGGTCACCGCAGGCAGCTGCTACTAGCCTACGCTTCGGGCGAGTTCTGTACCCCTTTTAACACACGTTGCGCTTGCGCCCAGGCGTCTTCCTCTTAACTCCGCGGGGGGATCCCAATCTCCGGCGAGCTCATGGCCCCCGCCTCGCCGGAGGAGCTCAAATGCGCCGCCAACGGCGGGTGCGCCGCGGACTCGCTGGGGGATCCCCCGTCCGCCGGCTACTGCCTCCCCGCCGCCGTGCCGGCGGCGGTGGAGGGCGAGCTCCGGTGGCTCCGGCGGTGCGTGGAGGCGGCGGCGAAGGGCTTCGCCATCGGCGCCGGCCTGAAGGGCGGCCTCGCGCTCTTCTCCGTCCTCGTCCGCCTCCGCAGCCGCCGCTCCCCCAGATCGAGGTCGGCTCTCTCTGGCTTTGCCCGTCCAAAAGCTGAAGTGGCTGCTTGGTGTGGTGTCGCGACTCTAAGGCTTCCCGTGGCGTGGTGCGTGCAGGAAGGTGGGGGCCATGACCAACGAGGAGGCGGTGGTGCTGGCGTTGAAGGAGACGGTGAGGTACGGCTTGTTCCTCGGGACCTTCGCCGGAAGCTACGTCTCCGTCGACGAGTGCATCGCTGCCATCTGGGGCCGTAAGAGGTCAGTTGGCTTGAAACTGAAACCCTCACGCCTCACCTTTTTGTTTGTTATTAGGAAACTCGAGAGCTTTGGTGATGTCGGTGGTGAACCGTGCTGCTAAATTTGCATGATTGCATCTAAAATTCTACTAGATGGGTACAAATTTTCTGATAATTTGAGCAAATTGACTGTAAGGTGGCATTGGCTTTGGTTGAATGTTCCACTGTTGATTGGTGTTCTGTCAGACTTTGCTGAACACATATTCCACTGAACAGCATCCCTGTTTTGGCACTCTGTATTTGTTTTCTTAATTCAACATTACATCTCAGAATGCGTGCTGTTTCATTATATTATCCCTGTTTTTGCATTATGTATTTTATTGAAAAATGTATAACTGAATACTCTTGCTACTTCAGAACATCTAGGTGGAGATCATTATTAGCTGGGTTAATTGCTGGTCCTTCGATGCTCTTGACAGGGCCGGGCACGCAACATACTAGCTTGGCAATATACATTCTCATGCGTGCAGCTGTACTTGCATCTCGTTGTGGAATAAAGAGCAGGAGATTTGGAAATATTTGCAAGCCTTTGACTTGGTCACATGGTGACATCTTCCTTATGTGCCTTTCATCTGCACAAATTTTGTAAGTTCTCTTATAATTGATATAAATTTTTAGGATGTGGACTGTACTGTAGTAGTTTTTTATATGTTTGGGGCTTAGCACCTGTTATCAATATACTCACAGATACGCATAGGAGTAGGACAGAGTTGCTTGGATGTGGTAGGCCGCGTTTGTTAGTTGGTTAAGTAACCAGCGTAGAAAATGTAGTAGCAATTAGTATATGGTTAATTAATTATTAGCTATAAATTACTTCAAAAATAGATTGATATGATCTTATAAGACAACTTTTCTATAGAATTTTTTTTTGCAAAGAATGTACGATTAGTAGTTCGGGAAGTGCGTACACACAAAACAAGGAAATACAGGTTAGGGAAGCGGTGCTGCCAAACACGGCTGTAGTCATATACTCATATTATAACACATAGAAAGCTTGAAAGTACTGTAGCATCTGTACAGAATGCGATAGGTGATAACAGAATGCAGTTTATTTTTTAGAATGACCTAAAATTCTTTAGTCTATCTTTTTGTAATATGGATGCAAAGAATGCATTACTTTAGACTGTTATCTAATGTAAGAATGCATAAGGACTTGTTTGATATGCAATAGTATTTCCCTTGTTATCTTGTTATGACATTCTTAATTTATCTGTTACATCATCAAATATAACATGCATCATGAATGGGTTTTGGTCAGTACCATGTATGTACACTTTTCACCATTTTATGGTACATATTTGGTAGTGTGTGAGAAAGTAACTTTTGTCTAAAAAATTTTCTTGTGCAGATCTGCCTATATTTTAAGGCAAGAAAGTTTGCCATCAACGTATAAAGCATTTCTAAATAAGCATGGTGGGAAGGATCTTAGTATTTTGCAAGGTGTGAAAGACGTAGTCAATCACACTGCTTTCTCTAATCTAGCGGGTATTGAGAAGTACTACAAATCTGTTGGTGTTGACCTAAAGTTAGATCCAAATATGAAGGTCCCTTGTTCGGTAAGTACTACAAATAATCAAATGTGTTGGTGTCATATCATTCCTTATGGTTGAATCATGTTCATATCATATTTAAAAGTATCAATATTCAAGCATGTAATCCATATGATCAATTTTATGCATAGCATTCTGCCCCAAGATAACCATTCCTAGCTAAATTCCTTTTTCAAGTGTGTGTGTTGGCATCCATTCAGTCTGTTAACCTGAAAAATGTCCATGATCTAATGTATTTTCTCTTTAATACAGATTGTGCATGGAAATCAATCATGTGCAGTGCATTTTATTAAATTCTTGTTTCAAGGATATGGAAGAGCAGTACCTGTTTATGTTCCAGTCTATTTAGTTCCTGCACTTGTAGTTCATCGACAGGATCTCATGAAAAGGTATTCGATATTGCAAGTAAACTGCATTGATTAAGCTTGATATCTCAACAGTAATTGTGGTGCAAACAAGGACAATAGTGTCAGATAATTGTGACCTGTTTAGGTTGAAAAAGGAGTTCCCCTGACAGTGTAAACTATTTATGCAAGCTGTCCTGCTGCCTAGTCCGGTTTTTGCTAAATGTGGGACATTCCTCATAACATGCAGGCCTTACACAATACTAGGGAAAAGTCTTCTAGGAACAGCAAGATCAAGCCTGTTCCTCTCAGTGTACTGTGCCTCGGCATGGTGAGTTTGTGCTTTATTTATTCGTTTCGTTGTAGACATCTAGACGGATAGCCAATTTCTCTTGGGATGACAATGTTTGGTGTTTCCTTCTCTGTTTCAGGGCATGGACATGCCTTCTTTTTAGAATCTTCCAGAGCTGCAATACTCCACTCGTTGTACTTGGCACGGTAAGCAAATCCAGATGAATGAGTTCCGTATTTAACTAATCAACTTTGGAATACTGAACTTTTATCTTGCAACAGTTCCCCACGGGTCTGGCGCTGCTAATTGAGAAGAAAAGCAGGCGAATTGAGATAGCCCTGTACTGCCTCGCCAGAGCTATTGAGAGTTTTTTCACATGCATGACCGATGCAGGACTCTGCCCTCCGATTCTGCAGATAAAGCGAGCCGATGTAGTGGTATTCAGTATGGCCACTTCAATCATCATGCACTGCTATGCTCAAGAAAGAGAAGTTTTTCGGTCCAAGTACCTGAATGTCCTTGACTGGGTATTTGGTGTGCCGCCTCCATCTGATGATGAAAGCAATAAAGATTTTCCATCCAGTGATGGAACCAAGAAAATTTGTTGAGTGCCATATTTGGCCTGTAGAGAGTTCTCTAGATGTTTCACTGTTCGTGAAAAATGTGATCTTAGTCGAAGATAGATAGGCGCATTAGAAGGATGAGCCTTGAACAGGAAGCTCATTCCAACCAGCGGAATTTAGTGGGTACAGCAGTATAGATTTATTCAATTGATTGATCTGGACCACAGCCTGGGGCATATGACTTATGTGTTGTAACTTATTGATTTTACATTCTTGATGTTTTATCTTACTCACATATGTTGCCTGAATTGTTGGAGGCCTGGAGCCCTAATCGACTCAGTTCTGATGAGTGGTGCGTATGTCCTCAAGAAGAGCTTCCATGTTGTCACATCATTTCGACCGTGATAATGTTGCCAGACATACTGACAAGAAAGAACAAAAGAGAAATAAGGAGATGGCGCCAACTCCGTATTACTCTGACAATATGTTCTTGATGATATCTAGCACCCATCCGTCGCTGATTCCGTTCCTGATCAAGGGGTGGTTTGCTTATCAGTTCCAGTGTATCATGTATAAGTGTGAGTTCTTTAGAGCTGAAATAATCCGAAACAACTTCATTTAGGTTGTTTAGGTAAAATCGATCAACTTAATAGAACAATTAGTTTGTTGTAGCTACAACCATAGCAAAATTCTCTTTTAACAAATTACTAGGTTCAACATGTTAATGACTGAAAAACTGTAACAGGATCTTTTTTAGACTCGGTAACATTTTTTATTAATGGGTTAATTAGATTCGTGCCACTATAAATTTGTTAGTTGGAATTATGTCATTACTATTCGACTAATTATAAGAACGCCATTATAATTTCAGAACTATTTCAGATATGTCATTTTGGACCAAATTGCCCTTTGGACATAAAGGGCGCAGTGAACAGCAGAGGGGCAATATGGTCTAATTTTTTAAAAAAAACACTGAAAGGATATTGAGTGGCATATTTTGAATAGTTCTAAAATTATAATGATACCCTTACAATTAGTCGAATAGTAATGACATATTTCAAAACTAACAAATTTATAATGGCATGGATCTAATTAACCCTTTAATTTGATACATGGTAATAAGTTGTATTACCTCTGTTTCAGAATATAGAAATTTTTATTAATATATAAATGCTAATAAATCTAAACATATATATAAACAATATACATTGATTTATATATGAATACGAGCATCCAAAACGGAGAGGGAGAAGCTGCCAACCAAATAACCATCGAATATTATAAGCCTCATAAGCATTTTCTTGAACTTCAAATATTACCCGTTTAGAAAGCTAATATTCGATGACTAGTCACTACCGTCAAATTGAGATAAACATGATGGGAAACGTGATAGTAGGTCGGTGTTCCATGACGAATTGACGAGGTGGTGTTACTGTTTTGGACTATTGCTGGGGTGCTGAAATCATACCGGGAGTAATCAGCCTGTGATAGTTTAGGAAGTAGTTTTTTTGGCGTTTTACGGCTTCTCTGTTTGTCTTTCTAACGAACCTGGCGTAACTTCGAGTCTTCGATAACATCTTGTCGACGTTGTAACTTGTAAATCCGTACATTTCTCGTGTCTTCCAGGTCAATGAGAAGACTAACCAATACTAGCTCTAAAATCTATTCACGTTATTAAAAACTAATATAAAACCAATTTATACAATATTATAATAATAGTTACATACAAACATATATTATATATTAAACTCAGTCTGTAAATCACTATTCTTTTATTTTCTTTCTCTTTTCTCCATATAAACACAAATATGACTTATTAATTTTTAGAATCTATTTATATAACCGAGTATACTCGCTCATGGAACTCCTGCAATTTCGAGGGTGTTTGTTTTCGCCCAGCTTTTTTTTTTTGTCACTGTCACATCGAATGTTTGGAAAATAATTAGAAATATTAAATATAGACTATTAATAAAACCCACCCCATCCTTTGGACTATTTCGCGAGACGAATCTATTGAGTCTAATTAGTCCATGATTAACGAATGTGACTCTACAGTAAACATTTGCTAATCATGGCTTAATTAAGCTTAAAATATTTGTCTAATAAAATAACCGTTATTTATATTTATAGAATTAGTTTTATCAGTCTATATTTAATATTAATAATTAACGCCCAGACATCGACGCGAGAGAATGTATCCAGACAGCCGCTTCGTCGGCTACTCTTCAGCCTGCCCGAGAAAAAAAAAAGGTCGGGTTTCAGATATATACACAGTCACACACGTCAGAAATTCCGGACACGGGAACTCGAAAATACGCCTTTTACAGGTCCTTTCTCCCTCCCCTGTCCCGGATCCGTCCGTTCCTCCGATCGGTTCCAACTTCCAACCTCCGATCCCAACGAGAAAGCCAACACTGACACCTGCCTGCTCGCTCGCGAGAGACGCGGCACGCGGAGACGTTGCAGCGATCGATCGCACGGAGGCCCGCTTGCAAATGGTGGGGGCTGCTTTGTTGCGTGGGCGGCGGCAGCGGCGGCGGTGATGGGCGCGGCGAGCTCCAGGCTTGAGAAGGCGCTGGGCGAGCAGTTCCCCGAGGGCGAGCGCTACTTCGGCCTCGAGAACTTCGGCAACACCTGCTACTGCAACAGCGTCCTCCAGGTAACGCCGCCGGGAAATCGTCCGATCCCATCTCTTCGGATGCGGATGTGTTGCGTCCCCGTGCCGTATGTGTGGGGTGTTTGGTGTGTGTGATGAGTGTCTGCGATTGGGAACGAACGATGCAATTTTTTGCGGGATCGTGGCGCGGGAAATGTGATCCTGTGACGGATGCATCGGAGGGCACGAGTTATGTCGGATTTGTGCGCGCCATGGTACTAGGAATGGGAGGCTCTGCGAGGTCATGATTGCAATTGTATATGTAGATCCATTTTTTTGTGTGTGTTTATGTGTTTTTATGATGATGCAAATGTCGTTCATGTTCCGGTTGTTGTATTATCGTTGTAACGCCGACTAGTTGTGTTTCCAGTTTGGTAATGGGGGAATTGAATCACCCATTTCATTATTTCAAATGTAGGATGTTTGTTGGGTATCTAGACGTTTTTTATTAGAAACATTTCAACAGGGTAGATTGTTTTTTAGAAAATGGATTAAAACCCTGGCCTCTACATCCAACGGGATATACACAGCCAAATTTCAACAGGGTAGATGATAATATAAATTATTTCGATGTTTATTTATATGTACTCCTATCTTTCTGAGGTCATGGGCCTAATTACCGTTTCGTTCTGTTGCAGGCGCTTTACTTTTGTGTTCCTTTCCGTGAGCAATTACTGGAGTACTATGCAAATAAGAAAAGCACCGGAGATGTCGAAGATAATATGTTAACATGCTTAGCTGACCTGTTCTTTCAGGTACCGCTGCAGCTATTGATTGTTATAACTGTTATTCCAATTTTCTGCGCTCCAATATATAGAAGTTTTTACAGACAAAATCATGTCTCTGAACATTTAATTTGTCACATGTGTCTTGAATAGCCTGGGATTACATCACTATCACACTATGGATGTTTTCCCTGTCCTCTTCTTGGTTTGCTACTCCCATCTCCTCCACCCCATCATTCTTCCTCCCGGACTCGCCTGAAGGCAGCGGCGACGGTAGTGCGTGCCTAGCGTCATGCCCAGCTACAGCAGCCCTTCCCCCACCACACTGCCTCACCCTCGCCCTCGTCCTCACTCTCCTTCCAGTTCCTGCTGTCTCGCGCTCTTCTCCGTCCACCAAGCAAGCAACAATGGCAGTGACAACAACAAATAGGAAAGTTGGCGGCCAGTGCTCCTAGTTCCTCTCAATTCCTGAGTTCCAAATTGTGATGGGAGGCGATTTTCCCATGATCCATTCATTGTCCCATACTGTTCCTGTCCCTCGTTTTGGGACGAAATTCCTGAGCGGCTTTTAAGGTCATGGATATAATCATTCGACTCTGAAGTGAGGATACATGGGAAAGTCCCTTTTATCTGGAGGTCCATTGTTCGTTTATAATTTTACAGTTTTATAGATGGGACTACATTGTATTCCAGGTGAAAAAGGAGGAAGTGAGTGCATTGGACTACGTACACTAAGAGTTGTATGGATGGTGCATTATAACAAAAAATAATTATTTGTCGCCTTGGGTCATGCAGATCAGCAACCAGAAGAAGAAAACTGGTGTTATTGCTCCTAAACGTTTTATACAACGTCTGAAGAAACAAAATGAAATTTTTCGCAGCTATATGCACCAGGTAACATTTTCTGAATATTTGTTCCATAGCTTCTATGAAATAGAATATGATCAAATTATGGTGTCTTGCTCATCCTTGTAAGCTTTGTGCTCTGGCCCTTAGGATTAAGCCAGTTGGCCCCATACGGATTATCTCCAGGATTTGTTGTTGTGAACTTTGCTCTGTGGCATGTGCATTTCTTGCGGATGTTTTGTATGCTAGATATGCAGCATTAAATCCATCATATCTATACTAAGTGCTTATAGTAAGCAGCTTATTCTGTATTGACAGAACTTAAAAATAAGTAGGAGTGATACCTACTGCAAGCTTATCTCTAGGTGCTCCTACAAAATGAGAATATTAACTTTGAATGTGATCTGGTGGAGTAGTACATGCACTTTAGGTTCTGGATGAATGAACATATTGCAATAACTACCTCACATATTGAGAAGCCATGTGAAAGTGTAAGGCATGCTACACCTTGAGAATATCTAGATCTGGTGTTCCCTAAAAAAGAGCCTATCTAAATCTGACCACCTTGGTGTCCCATTTGTCCCTCATAGTCCATGTGTGAATCTGCAAGATAGCACCTCATATATATTTTACATAAGGATGAGATACCATAAATGGCATAATGTAGTAGAATTGGTTTGGTTCCAGTCCTTTTATTCAGAGTCTATCTCTGTTTTGGCTAGTTGCTGATTTATTTGGAATGAGATACGGGAGTATGGCTAACTTTAGGATTGTAGATATATGTGTATTTATGCCATTTCTGTGATACTTCTTTTTTCCATTTGACCATTTCTATGGTACTTTACTATTTTCGTGGATATTATCATTTTTATCTGCTTCTGCTGGAATATATACCTGGGAGCTGACCATGGACTGAAACACTTTTGTATTTTACAGGATGCTCATGAATTTCTGAATTTTTTACTGAATGAGCTAGTTGACATTCTAGAGAGAGAATCTAAAGTCGCTACAGAACTTTGTGAAAATTCCTCTTTGAAAAAGGATTCAAATGGCCCTGTAAACAGCCAACTTAATGGTACTAAAAAAGAACCACTTCCTACTTTAGTCCACAAATGCTTCCAGGTGAATTTCTATACATTCTCCCAATATTTTTTTTGCACGTGTAAGTGCAGTCCAATTTCTGCTCTTGCTACAATCTTGGAGATAAGCCATCTTGTTCTTTTCTTTTTTGATAGGGCATATTGACTAATGAAACAAGATGTCTAAGATGTGAAACTGTGACTGATAGAGATGAAACATTTTTTGACCTGAGTCTGGATATTGAACAGAATAGTTCAATCACCAGCTGTCTTAAAAACTTCAGCTCAACTGAGACTTTGAATGCTGAGGATATGTTCTTCTGTGACAAATGCTGCAGGTAAGTTAGTCCATTTCCTTCGATTGTGTGTTGTTTCCTCATGTGATATCAATATCATCTACTTGATTCAATTCAGTTTCATCTGAGCTTCTAGTCATACCAGTTATTACCTCTTCCTGTTTTTCTTGATTTTATGTGTTTAAAAACTATAGATCGAGCACTAGCATATGATGAAGCCTCTGGGTTAGGAAATGCAGCATGACTTAATATTAACAAACTTTATGCATATTCTTGTTGTTTATCATATTTTCCTCTGGAATTCATATATTAACATTACTGGATCACTTTGTGTATTTCATGTATTTGTACTTTGTTATCTTTTTTCAAGAACTTGTATTTTGTATCTAATATTTATTTGGATTATGATGGAAATTGTTCGTAATTTCAGTTTGCAAGAAGCACAGAAAATAATGAAGATAAAGAAACCACCAAACATTCTTGTAATTCATCTCAAGCGCTTCAAGTACATTGAACAGCTTGGTCGCTACAAAAAGCTATCATATCGGGTTGTTTTCCCTCTGGAGCTTAAACTTATTAACACTGTTGACAACTCAGACTTGGAATATTCCCTTTTTGCTGTGCTAGTTCATGTCGGAAGTGGGCCAAATCATGGCCACTATATCAGCTTAGTGAAGAGCTGCAACCACTGGTTATTCTTTGATGACGAGAATGTTGAGATGACTGATGAGTCCATGGTACAGACATTCTTTGGCTCAGCACAAGAGTTCAGTGGTAACACTGATAACGGCTACATACTCTTCTATGAAAGCCTTGCTGAAAAAAGTTGATGCCTTTTCATATTTTGCAATAGTTATGCAGTCATCATTTTATTACCACACTGTCTGCTCCTGACATTATAGAAGATTTAGTTAATTAGAATAAGTTGAATAAAAGGCAATTCAATTTTAGATGTCATTTATGGAATGTTTGGTAGATAGTAAAAAATGTGAAAGGTTCTGTGGAAGGTCTTGTTTTCTATGTATTTTCTGTTGTTTGGTTTATGCGTACAGGTTGTATCAATCCTGGGATAATGTTTGTTTGAAGTTCATCATGTATAAAAAATATGCTTGTGGAAGCCTTGTTTGGCTCTGGTAAATTTTTGTTTAGAAACATAAAGCTTTTGTGATATGCATGTTATTCCCAATTATCCTTTTCTGACTTGTTTTGCATATTCGTCGACGGTTTTACTTCATTTGTCTGTTTGTATTTGGTCTTCACTGCAGGATTTTTGAAGTGCCAATTCGAAAATGGCAGTTTCATTTTGGAAGTTTGAAGCATTTCTCTGTTAGAACGGCTGTAGATAGGCCCAAAAGTGAGCTGGGTTGCATTTTATGGGCTAATAATATAACGCACTGAGCCATTAAGCCCAATAGGATATGTGTTTATTTGGTGACGAAAGATTATCTGATCTTTAAATAACTATTTAATGATATAAGTGATGAAGATTAATTATTATAAAGTTAAAAATCTACTCTAAAATATAGGTGATAAACTTCTAGATATA
The DNA here is from genome assembly GCF_000231095.2 of Oryza brachyantha. Classification (NCBI taxonomy): domain Eukaryota; kingdom Viridiplantae; phylum Streptophyta; class Magnoliopsida; order Poales; family Poaceae; genus Oryza; species Oryza brachyantha. The sequence goes on along the minus strand of NC_023165.2, from coordinate 3,966,154 downwards.
TATTTTTTTAGTACCATATTTTTCCGCTCCTCGTCTTTCCCATTCCCTCGACCAGGAGCCCATGGATCCCCACCGAGCCACCGGAGCAGACACGGCGCTGCCTTTCCTCCATGACTCCGTCCACTTGTCCATCGACGGACCTGTTTTAGCAGCCGCTGCCGGTCGTCGTCTTCAACCTCAAGTCCCCATTGGAAGCTACCTTCAGTGGTGAGCTTCATCGTTTGTTCGACATGAACGGGTGATTGAGTCCTCCATGCTGATGAGAGCGCTTGACGCTCTGTTACTCTCAGCTATAGCTAATGCGGACATAAATGCGCCGTCTCGCCGTCGCCCATTCCCGCGCGATCCCGGATTGCCCGCCGCGACATTCTGAAGAAAAAAAAGGTAAAATGTTGCGCGCGAGCGAGTTTGACCTGCAAGCCGCCTGTTTCCAAGCAAGACGAAGGATGTTGCAGATGCAGCCAACCTAAGCACAGTGTTAGTAGACGAAGCTGCACGAGGACGAGACAGGTAGGATGTTTTACGTAGATTATTGTTAGATCTTTTTTCTGGACTTTTACGTACATATTTTCTGAGCGGTTAAACAATATCTATTTTTCAAAACTTTCTATATATAATTTTATCGTCTCACCATTCTAGGATGGGCATATTTTTAACATTTTAATAGTTAAATTCATCGTTTATATCATTAAATAAATTTTAAAAAATCAGATAATATTTTCATCTTCCATGTTTGGTCTACGAAAGAACAGTCATAGGACTTTTAATTGACCATCAACAGAATGGACGGGGAAATATTGCTTCCATTCGATGTGATCGTGAGAGTTGTTTATGAGTTCTGCACCTGCACGTGATTCAAACATTAGTCGCTCGAACTGCAAGTTGATGAATTTTGTTTGAATAGTATGACAGGCACCTGAGCCGATACATCCAACAATAAGGAAAAGTCTATACATGCTAATTTTTTTCCTACGATACTCTTGTATGTAAACGCTGAGATGATATGCTACGAGTAAATCTAGTCTTTTACTGCTCACGTATAATAAATCAAATGGTTCACAGCTTTGTCTATAAGAGTGCTGTAAAAGAATAGTACGTGTAGCAGTGCCCCAAAAATAATCAGGCGTACTCGTCGTACCAAAAGAAATTAAGGAATGTGACGACAGTTCATGCGACCGATCAGATGGCAAATCAAACCATAATGGAATGCGTCCCAATTGAACCGGACGAGGTTGAAATCTTAGAAGATGGCAATCAAAGTTGCGCCCGTGCGCTTGTTCATCATTCGTCCAAAGCAAACTACACGATCGTGCGCATCACAAACGACTGAACGAGATAGCGAGCAATTTAAACCTTGAAATCGTACACGAAGACCTTTCAGGCGCCGCACAATCTGCAGATCCTAGAGCGTTCGATGATAACACGGCTCCTTGATAAAGATTATTCCCTGGGTTTGTGGTTCTTACCGGTGAAACCGAAAGGACTAGTTGGTAACTACAAAATCATTCAATCAAAGCGGGGCCATGATCGATGGCGACTACTGCTTGTGGTCGTCTTGCATCCCATTTTGCGTTCAAGTATTCAACGGTGGTGGCAGCGGCACGAGATGTAAAGTAGTAGTTGACGGGAAACAGTTTTTAGTATATGGGTGTGCTTGCATACTATATAAATAGTCATTAAAAATATGAAAAAAAATTAAATAGATAGATTAATATAAGTTATATCACTTCACAAACATGCAAGTTTAAATTTAACTCATACAAGTTGTAGCAAAAAATAAACAAAACTGAAATCAAGTATACGCATATTCATAATTGTTTTTGTTATTTTCGCTACAACTTGTAGAAGTTGAATTTAAAATTATATGTTTGTGGAGTGATATAACTCGTATTTATCTATCTTGTCAATTTTTTTTATATTTTTAAAAACTATTTAAATGACATACAAACAACGGGTGAATATGTGTAAAAAACTGCTTCGTAGTTGACGTGCTTCTCCTGACAGAGCCAGCAAATTCAACGACCAGGCATCTATTTAGCGCTTTAGCAGCGAGTACGTATTTGCTACTTATGCATCCCTCGGTACAGACTTCACCTTTAGACGTCCAATCCGTTGTTGAGATGTAGAAGAAGCAGGCACTGATCGATACTATACGTGCTGCATTTTTTATCTCCACCGAGATGCGGTGAAAAAAGGAATCCAGAAACGAAAACGCAAAATGGCCGTGCAGGCGTGCACCGGTGCATCACTCGTCGAATACGTATACATTTCCACTGAGGTCATGATCAAACACCGGCGCATGAGCCAGGGAGCATCTCTTATTCTCTTAGATCTCTTACATATCCAGTGAAAATATAATAGTACTGTAATATACTATGCCGCTATGTGCTCATCAACTAGCTCGCGAGCTCAAAAACAAGAAAGTAAATATAAACTATAAAATCCAGTGTGATGAGCGAAGGAAAGGGACGGGAGTTTCGGTGAGTACGTACGAGGACGGCCCAGGAAAAGATTAACAACACCAATTTAATACGGCAGCGCACGGATTAAGCTGACGAACCGGCGTTAAAAACAGAGCCAAATGCTGGGGTTATTCTCCTGGCCTGGCTTCTAGCCGGGGGAGGTGGCTCGCTTTTTTGCGAGGTTCGTATCCGCCACGCCCCAGAGATGAGTTCGACGTAGGCACGGTTACTCCTTTAATCCTTTTCTTTTTGTCATTAGCATGTGGTGTGTATTGCAGCTGGACTGATAATTATTAATCAGGTTCAGGGCATCCGGCCTGCAGCGAGGAGTGAGTTTTCGAGCGGGATGGATTACGTTAGCCTGAACCGGACAACACCGATTCACCGAACAGGCGAACACCGAAGAAAAAACGTCAGCTTCGTGACCGAAGCGCGGACAAAGTAGAGATAAAAGGATCTCCGTTCTCGCTCGCCAAAGTCAAACACCCACCCCTCAACGCGCCTGTATCACGTTACGTGCCAACGTGACCTCGAGGCCCGACCGACCCGAGGTCGCTCGCCACCCAAAAAAACTACAAAAAAAGTACAGAAAAACCGAGCAGCTTCTCCAGCGGCGCGCGGCTGTTTCGCCGTGACGTCGGAAGCTGCCGCGCGCGCCACCGCTCGTCGTCGCGTGCGGCTTGCGGCGTTGCAACCCACCGCCCGCGCGGTTGTTGGCTACAAGCTTCTTGTGAGCCGTCGATGCGCATAGAAACCACGGGGTTATGACCATCCGAGGGCCGTGGTTTTTTGCGTTCGGTGTCGACGCGTCCCGGCGTCCGCAACTATTTCTCTGCCTCCGCGCCCCGCCCGGCCTTCCTTCCTTGCGCTTCCGCCCCACGCGACGCGCGCTGCTGCTGCTGCTGCTGTAGTGCACTACTACCAGTCTACCGCTCGCTCGATCTGGCCTTCTCCGCCGCCCCGCCGCGCGGCGCCCTGACCGTCGTGCGGCCCCAGGAGGATGCAGGCACCGTTCCTTTCGCCGCTTTTCTCCTCTGGAAGAAGGGCTCTCCCATAGACAACGGCTAAGTAGGCTGGAAGCTGCTTCTCCTTAACGCGAAGATTCGAGGGTTAGATTTTCTGTTGGGTTTACAAGAAAAAGGGTGGGGTTTTTGAGGTCTGGAAAGATGACCAAGATCAGTTGCTTCTCTGCTCTGCTCGCCGGCAAGAGGAAATTATCAAAGGTTGGTGGATTCAGAGGACCCATTTCTCTTTCTTTGACGAGTTTTGGCAATTCTGTCGTTTTTATGAGCTCTGAACATGGCCATCAATGGCAGGTCACGAGCAAAATTGGTTACGGCAAGAAGGCTGGCGGAAATGAGTTCCAGAAGGTGAAACCGGTGGAGTTCGTGGAGGAGGGGGACACCGTCGACATCGGGAAAGGCGGTGACATTGTCCTGGCATGTGACACAAAGCTTGTCGCTTTCAGCGCCACCGAGCGGGCTTGCGAAGGCCGCGACGAGGACGATGACAAGGTCTCGATGAAGAGGGGATCATCTGACGTCGACCTCGCCGCTGCCGGCGAAGACTCTTCCAGCTCCAACAGCGACGGCGTTGACAAGGACGATGGCAGCGCCGGCCTCATGGTGCCGGCCATGGCATCCAGGCTAGAACGCTCCTGCTCCAACATCGAGACGGCGAGGTGTTGCTCGAAAGCGTTCGACCTGCCGGCGAAGTCACTCTCCTACGGCGACCTCGAGGCCTTACCTGCCGGAGGCTCGGCCACCCCCACCGGCGCGCCGGACGCCAGCCCAACCGCGTCCGTGAAGACAACGCGCAGCGCCGACCACGTCATGCTGAAGAAGCGTGCGTCAAGCCTGGTGCTCCCGTCCCATAGCCGGAAGCTGTGGTGGAGGCTGCTCCTACGGAGCCACCGGAACCTGCACCGGCCGGCCGCGACCGTACCAGCTCTGCCGTCGGCGGAGCAGCGGAACGACGGGTACACGTCCGACACGCTCGACGCAGGCACCGCCACGGCCAACGCCAAGAACAAGGGGGTCGCCGTAGAGCACGAGTCCATCCCAAACCACTGGATGGCGTTCTCATCGGAAGCCACGCCGTTGGACCGGGTCAGCGCGTGGGTGAACAGCCTCGGGGACAACTCGTTCAAAGCCGACGAGGAATACGTCGTGGAGCACGACGACGACGACGACGAGGACGCGGCTCGCCCACATTGCCTGGAGATCGGAGAGCCGTCGTCGTTCTGCGGGAAGGGCCCCGCTCAAGCGCGGCGGCGCATGGCCGGCGAGGTCATCATCGCGAACGGCATCATACAGACGCTCACCGCGTCCTCGTCCGTGGCGCACATATCGGGGATGGGGCTCACCGTCATCCCGGTGATCGCGCCGTTCTCCAGCCTCCGGGCAGTCAATCTGTCCGGCAACCTCATCGGTAAATTACTAGATTCTTCTCACAGTTGGTATTAGCAACACAAATATGGATTGGCTGATTAACCTATCCATTCTGCAGTTCATATCTCCTCTGGATCATTGCCCAAGGGGTTGCACTCGCTCGATCTGTCGAGGAACAAGATTGTTGTCATCGATGGATTGCGAGAACTGACGAGGCTACGCGTGCTCAACCTCAGCTACAACAAGATCTCACGGATCGGTCACGGTAAGCATTTTGTCAGTTATCATACCTGTCATTTCAGTAATGCTCCTGGTGAAAACCAGGCTTGCGTGGATCTTGTTCATTGTGCAATGCTCGTATGCACACTTGTCTGGCCTTGGCCCGGGCTAAGTAATACTAGGATGGTCCATGGTACAGACTTTAGTAGTGCACAGTAAGGATGAGTCATGTCATGCTCTGAAACTAATGCTGGCATGCACACACACACTGTCACACACTCACACCGAGGTTCCTCATGTGCTCGACCTTATTACCGGCAAACTCCAGATCGATGGGCGGAAATGAGTACAAGCATAGGGCGCCTCATGCTGACATGCATCAGATATCCAATCTAGGCATATCACATTCTTGCCTTTTGAGTCGTACAATTCGTACGCTCTGATGATACTCGTGACCGTGTACCACACTCCTTTTGGCCAACTTCTCCAGACCTTGGGAAACGGGTGGATGCATCGCATGTTTGCTCATCCCTAGAAAAGTTAGAAACCGATGTGTGCGAACGTGACTGGATGCCACATCGGTGACTGTGGGCTGGTCCACCCCTAGCTAGCTCCTGCAGGGTGCAAGCTAAAGATGATCCTACGAGTCTTTCACCGAGAATCCGTAATTCAGCGATGGACAGTGTTTGAATCAAAAGAACTGAAAAGTTTGTGGTTTTTTTTTATTTGATTGGTTCTTGCAGGGCTGTCGAACTGCGGGGCGATCAGGGAGCTGTGCCTCGCCGGGAACAAGATCAGCGACGTGGAGGGGCTGCACCGGCTGCTGAAGCTGGCGGTGGTGGACCTGAGCTTCAACAAGATCACGACGACGAAGGCGCTGGGGCAGCTGGTGGCCAACTATGGCTCCCTGCGGGCTCTCGACCTCGTCGGCAACCCGGTGCAGACCAACATCGGCGACGACGCGCTCCGCAGGGCGGTGTCGGGCCTCCTCTCGCGGCTCGAGTACCTGAACAGGCAGCCCGTGAGGCCGCAGCGCGCGCGGGAGGCGGCCAAGGACAGCGTCGCCAAGGCGGCGCTCGGAAACAGCGGGTGGAGCTCGCGCAGGCGGCCGCCGTCGCGGCGGCTGAGCCAGAGTCCCGGCTCGTCGGCGAAGAACCGGGGGAGGGATGGGAGCGGCAGCCAAAGGGGCAGCAGGAGCAGGTCCAAGAGCCGGCCGCATCAGTGCTCCAGCCTCGGATGGAGGAAGTGAAGCAAGTTGCCGGGCAAATAGCGGCGTCATGGTGGCGCTGTGCTGCCATGTGCCATGCTAGGATCAAATAATGCACCGTCGTTTATTTGTGAGCACTCCAAGGTCCAAGCGTTTTCCTGAAACTTTAATACCTGATGAAATGAATGAAGAGAGGCACAAGTATACATGAATTTGGTGATCGCCCCGTATCATTAACGTGGTATGGGAATAAGACGTCTAATCTTTCCTATGTATACTATTATAAAAAGCGGTAACGATTCTATCGGAAATTTTCGTCCATCAATGCTGACATCATCCATACATCATGATGACGTCAGCAACAGCACCATCGTCAATCTCCTTGATCTTTTCGTGTCCGCGCGACAACTGGAGTCATATTCTTACGCTCAACCGTAAAGCAGGATTGGTCTGTCGCTCAACCGTAAAGCAGGATTGGTCTGTTGGTGCAATGGATGTGGCGCACCTCCCACAATCCACTGGTTCCTTGTTCGAATCTTAGAATTGCCAGGATAGGCGACGTGGCAAAGAATTTTTTTCCAACTTGATTAACTGCAGCTAGCCGATTAATTAATAAAATTAAGATTTGATTTGGTAGATTATTTTGATTGTTCTATAATCCAAATCTCTATTATTATTAAGATTTGATTTTAGCCTAAATTTATAGTATTGTTTTATATATTTTTAATTATTAAATATATCAGATAATAAAGTATAAATTTAACACAAAAAATTGACACCTAAATAAATTCTCAAATCAAAATTATTAGTGTGATTTTAGGTTAGATTATTTTGATTGTTCTATAATCCAAATCTCTATTATTATAGAAAATATCTAAATTTTTACTGTTATAAAAATTAATAAATTTTGGCACTTACATAAATTCTCAAATTAAATCATTATTATTGTGATTTTAGGATATATTGTTTTGACTGTTGTATAATCCAAATCTCTACAGTTATCCAAATATCTATTGTTATAAAAAATAATAGTGTTTCTGCCAACCACCTTGCCTAAATAGGCCAATCGGACCACGTTGATCATGTTGTATATTCCATCTGCTCGGTAGTCTATCTTGAATGGGTCACGACATGTAGCACAGTGGTAATGCGTATGTGGTTGCAATGTGATTGCTTTGTAAGTGAAAGATTACGAGTTCGATCCTTGCACGAGAGCATGTTTTGTATTTTTTTTCTTTTTAACAGTCGTTCGTCCAAAACCGTTGTTTCAATATAAAGACCTTAGTAAATAAAAGTTTCATAGACCAATGGTTAAGATATTGATCATTAACTTAGATGTGCTAGGTACGACTCTTTTTTTACCTGCCAGTACAGTTTTGATGTATTTAGTTACACCTTTTATATCCAATATAAATATATATCAGTAAAATAAGAGTGCAATTGTATGTTGATCACACTTTGCTATTTATGACTCAACGCTAAATTTATTTTAATTTATATAATTAAAATTAACTTAACCCAGTGCAACGCACAGGCAATTTTTCTAGTCCTGTAAATAAAGTCTTTGTGATAGTATTTTGCAACTAATTAAAATGTTGTACGGATCATGCTTAATTCACATCCGGAAAAAACACGTGCACGGACCTCTTCTTACGTCGATCACATTATCTAACAACATCATAAAATAATTTGACGTGTTAGCTTCATCGGGGAAGTTTTAGAAATATTAACAACAACAACAACAAACAAAACCTAACAATATCATAAATTAATTTGATGTGTTAACTTCATGGAGGAAGCATTAAATAGATTAGAAAACAACTGAAAAAAAAAATCCGACCTGCCGGATTCGAACCAGCGACCTAAGGATTATCTGCAACAACTACAGTCCTCCGCTCTACCAACTGAGCTAAGGTCGGGTTGCGTTTATAGCCTAATTTTGATTTATTTAAATAGTTCAGTTCACCTTTCCTCTTTGCTAAAAAGTTCTGAAAAAGGATTATTCTGTAAGAAAATATATTTACATGTATGTCCTTTTTCCAGATTTTTTTGCAAATAGGCCATCCGTCCTTCTCCATATCAATGACTTAGCCGTCTCGGGAGCCAAGTTTATCGACGCCATTGTCTTTGGTGCCAAGACATTGGACCACAATGCCAATGACGATGGGGCCGAGCTAAAATGTCCATTTTTAGTTGAAGTTTTTTAAGGGTCTATTTATGATTAAAATTTTTGAAAGGGCTACAAGTTAAAATTGCAGGCAATGGTATAGTCCATCTTTCTATCTTGAGCACGAATTGAATCAGAACCCACCTTGATGCCGGCCTTGTTCCTTAATCCTCTTCTTGATTCATAAGAGCATCCCCAACAATTTATTTATCACATCCTCTATCCTGAAAATAGAGGATAAAGACTAGAAATTAAACTCCAATAGAACGGCCATCCTATCATCTATTTTTAGATGACATCCATATTAGGAGAGAATCTTCATATTTGGATGATCTCTCCATCCTCTAAAGAGATATAGATGATGCCATATATAAATGATCTAGTGGAGTACAAGGAGATATGAAGGATGAAACTAGTTTAGATGATCATCCAAATGAAGATATGGATGACCAAATTTAGATGAGCTGTTGGGGATGCTCTAAGTGTAATGACATTATTATATAGCAATATATTCTTAAAAAATACACACTGAAGCAGTTAAAAACAAGCTCACCTATAAATTTAATGTTGCGTATGAGCTCGATTTATTAGACCTTGCATAACATTATGAGAATCTTGGTGTATATTCGTCGGTGATGTTCTCATCAATAGGGATGCAATTAGAAACTCGTCGAGGGTTTCAGCATCCGGCGTGAGTAGTCAGTAGTGGTGCTACGACAAACACTCTATTGGTTTTTTTGTTGTGGGTGTGCCAATATAGTGCCACTGTGAGGAGTGGTGGGCTACACCTCCACGGCATGGATCGGGCAAACGAGGGTGGTGGCGTGACATCTCGATGGCGATGGAGAGAGGTGGAGTTAAGTTGAGAGGTAAGTCAATGGGGGTGTAGCCATTTGCGCGCAAGAAGCAATGATGCAACGTATTATAGTGAAGATAAAAGGAATCACCATCCAACCCTAACAACTCTCTTTGGTAGACTTTCTGTCGGGCCTAAGCTGCTAGGTTTGAGTTTGTGAAGGTGGTCTTTGGGCCAAAATGGACTGCTCCTAGCCACACCCTTGACACTAGTATAACTTTACAAATCCGTAGTTGTATTTAATCAACCATTCATGTGTTTTTTTGTGTTATATGTATGTTAGTGGGGCTTGAGGGCTAAACTGATTAGGAATATAAGTTTGTTGCTGTTTGATTAGTTGTTCCTTTTTTATTGCATAAAAGGGAGTAATGGTAAAAGTTTTTCCCATTTAGTTGTATCGGTATTAGCGCCAATACGACAACCAACATATACTTAAAACGCCATCATATAAGAAGTAAATGCAAATACTAAAAAAATCTCAACGGGAATTTTTCTTTTTGCAAAAATAAAAACAATAGCTGTATAAAAATGTGATGCAACGTATTATAGCGAAGATAAAAGGAATCACCATCCAACCCTAACACCTCTCTTTGGTAGACTTTCTGTCGGGCCTAAGCTGCTAGGTTTGAGTTTGTGAAGGTGGTCTTTGGGCCAAAATGGACTGCTCCTAGCCACACCCTTGACACTAGTATAACTTTACAAATCCGTAGTTGTATTTAATCAACCATTCATGTGTTTTTTTGTGTTATATGTATGTTAGTGGGGCTTGAGGGCTAAACTGAATAGGAATATAAGTTTGTTGCTGTTTGATTAGTTGTTCCTTTTTTATTGCATAAAAGGGAGTAATGGTAAAAGTTTTTCCCATTTAGTTGTATCGGTATTAGCGCCAATACGACAACCAACATATACTTAAAACGCCATCATATAAGAAGTAAATGCAAATACTAAAAAAATCTCAACGGGAATTTTTCTTTTTGCAAAAATAAAAATAATAGTTGTATAAAAATGTTTTTTCTTCGTCAAAAATAAAAATAACAGTGGTATAAAAATAGAAAAATGTCTGGGACTTTTTCTTTGTCAAAATAATAAAAAAAGATGGTGGTCTGTTTTAGTGGGAATCTGGGCCAGAAGCGGGCTCATGGCGCAGCAGCCTGTTATCCTTCCACCGTTGGAAGCGGGCAGTGATCGCTGCTCTGTGAAACCAGCCTCACGCTTTGCCTGCCACTTTAGAGCCGGATAGGCCCATGGCTTTCGCCAAAGCCCATCCGACCACTACTCAACTTGGAACGGGCAGGCCGGCATAGTTACACCAATGAACCCAGGCCCCGATTCCGCACCAAACATTCACGCCACCTTAATGCCCCCACATGGGTTACAAGCCCTCGCTACTGAGCTCGGCAAGGGATGGTCTGTGGGTTGAATATTTAAGGGGGTTTGCTTCCACTTAAACAGGCGAGGTGGTACTAAAGAGGAGAATACTGAACCTTGTGCAGCTGTGCTTTGCTGGCTTTCCTGACGTTTTCTGAGTTTGTGGCCAGTTTTGGCCGTGAGTTTCTCTTGGATTGTTGCATGGCTTCTCATTTATGCCGTGTTGTGTTTCTTTTTTCTGTACTATTGTTTATACTCTGGGCTGTTCCATAAACAACCGTAATTTTGGATTCCAGTGGTGTTCTTGTCACTGATTGAAGCTTGCACAGTTGTGCTTCGTCTGATTATTTATTTATGCCTGCCCACTGGTCTTCGACCTTACTGAAGAACTCCTATGCCAGGAAAAACAATCCATTCACTATTTAATTAGTCTTAGTAAAAATCTCAAAACGAACCAGAACTGGGCTGATCATGATCCAAATTCAATAGACATAAACGAAAGCCCCCAAGATTTCGCCCATTAGATCGGCCCATGAGAAAACTGTCGTAGCCACTGCGCAAATCCCGTAGTCCCGTAGATGGCATAGAGCGCGTGCACCTGGTGCGGGGTGTCGAAGCATTTCTGGTCCATTGTCCTGCGAAATGATATCACATTATCACTCAGCAAAATGAAACATAACATATGCATCCATCTCTTCGGCTCGCGGCGCGGCATGGGCGCCTCGGCTTGGTTTATGCGGCAGAACTCACAATACTGTCTCGGTTCGGCATTTACGCAAGCACACAGCTACACGATGGTATCAGCCCATCAGGTTCAGGTATGGGTACAACACTGCATCCGTCTTGGGATCGGGAGTTCGGGAGAAATTTTTTTAGTTTTTAAACTTTTTTAAGAAATAATTTTATTATTAAATCTCCGAGGAAAATATTTCTAAAACTGAACCTTGTGGCTACGCCAGTACTAGTGCGCGTGGTAAGATAACGCTGCATGCCACCTGTTCGGACATGGCATGGCATGGCAACACAATATTGTCACGCCATCGACAATGGCGTGGCAAGCCATTTAGTCACCCTAATGTTGATGACGTGGCCAAAAGTTTCATCAATGAAAATATTTTTCTCGGAGGTTTAGTAATAAAATTATTTCTTAAAAAAGTTTAGAAAATAAAAAAATTTCAGTTCGGGACGTGACGGGGATGAATTTTAGACGTCACTGTCTTGTTAAGCCTTAGGTCCGTTACCAAATGATACATTTATAAATAAAAAGTAATTTGTGACTAAAAAATCATATGTGTCTTACATGCTTAAGTGTTCATCAGCTTAAGTTGCATTTCATGACAGTTTGTTTAATTATATATCTACATGAGTTTTTCATTTTTTATTAATAATTAAAATTTAACAAATCTAAGATAATACTGTCGTACGAGCGGTTATATCTTGAATATAGAGAATGGACAAGATAGTGGGTCATCCTATCGGTAGCTAAGTATCTCCAATAAAATACTAGTAATACTTTGCTTCCTAAAATCTCCTAAAATCTTGTATCAGATCCATCCAAATAATATTGAGCATAAAATTTACACTCTCCTTCAACCGCACCTCCTTAAAAAAAAAGCCTAAAACTGAATAGTTTGTATTTGTGATGTATGTATCTGTTCCCAAATATAAGATATGAGAGTTGATTTTAGGCATACGTAAATATTATGAATAGATTTATAAATATACTAGAGATATGTTTTCTTGTCTACTCATACAAAAAATAAATCTAGTGCTGGATATGACACATTGTAGTAGGGGCGGATTTAACATGGGAGCGGCGGAGGCTCGAGCCCCAGCTACCCCGTTAAAGCTGTTGAAGTCCCCACGAGACTCTCTAAAATTTTATAGCAAAGATAGAGGGGACTAAATCTCTATCTAATTTGTTCAGATCTCTCTAATCTCGCTATCTAGATCCACCACTGCATCCTAGTGTTATGAATATGAACTTAGAATATGACACATCTAGTATTATGGTGGATTTCTATGGGACGAAGGTATTAATTCTCGAAGTCCAATTTTGTGGATTAATTTTAGACACGTCTTGAAGAGCAGCTCCCATGACAGCCTGAACCGAGCTTCGCCGGCATCAGGTCGTGGTGCAGGTGCGGCGGCACGTCTGCTGGCTTGTTCGGTTCGCACCTTGGCCATGCCTCGTGAGCTGCCCACCCTGGCTGGCTTGTTTGAAACTCGATTTGAGGCTGAGCTCGGTTCCATTTGCACTCGAGCTGAAGGCAAAGCTCGCCAGTCGCCAGCCAGACTGGGTAGGCGGGCTCGGCTCGTTGACACTCCACGAGACGGCTTCACGGCTACACCCATCCAAACCTTATCCATGCAGACCCAACCGAAGAGCGTCTCCCGCTAGCGCCCGGAGCCGATGCCGCTCGCCGGCATCGCCCTCGCGCCTCTCCTCGTCTCCCACCTCGCGTGTCCCCGCCATCGCCCTCGCAGCAGCAGCAGCGTTGCTGCCACCACCGCTGCGAGGAGGAGGAGGCCTCGCGCGCTTCGTCGAGAGCGGTGCTGCGCTACCGCTACAGCCGCGTCCGGTGAAGGCGCGGAAGACGGCGAGCTCTCCCGCGGGACGCTGCTCTGGAGGGCGGCGAAGCTTCCAATCTACTCCGTGGCGCTCGTGCCACTCACGGTGAGATTACTGCTGATACAGAAGCTTCACTCAGTCCATGTTCCACACCTTCAAACCTATAATGAGAAAAAGGATCGATTAATTGGTTCCTCAAAATGCAGACTTTGCAATTAAATTTGAAAGTTGCATAACATATTGTGCCGTATGCAGTTCCCAATTTCTTAACCACTGCATGCATATTTCGATTGCGTGCAGGTAGGAAGCGCCTGTGCTTACCATCATGCAGGTTCATTCTTTGGGAAACGCTACTTTGTTCTGTTGGCTGCAGCAGTCCTTGTGATCACTTGGCTCAATCTAAGGTAGCGCTTAGTTGTACATGGATAAGAGAAAGTAACATGGTCCGTTGATCTGTCATGTTCTCTCGTTCTTGAGAGTTTGGTTTCATTGCAGCAATGATGTTTACGATTCAGATACTGGGGCTGACAAGGACAAGAAGGAATCTGTTGTTCACATTATTGGCAGGTAATGCTAACACAAGCAAAATTGTAACTAGTATACCAGGTTTTTCCTAGAAGTGAAAACATATGTTAATGTTACATCGTAATGCATTCTGGCACTCTGCAGTAGAACGGTGACACAAAATGCTGCAAATATTTCTCTCCTGTTCGGATTTGTGGGGCTATTTTGGGCCTTTGCCAAAGCTGGGGACGCAAGGTTCATTTTGTTGGTGATATGTGCAATCCTATGTGGTTATGTATATCAGGTAAGGTTTTCTACCCTTTATCACCATGAAACACAGTATATCAAAATGTGCCTTTTTTTGCAAGAAGCTGTCGTCTACTGTATTTGAGATAGCTAAACCTGAACCGACTTATTTGTTCACCATGTTTGACCTCCTCAAAATTGCAATTAGGGCGAGTTCTTTAGGGCAAAATAGGTTGAACTAATTTGCTCACGCAAATGAGATAAGTATTTAGCTCATGATTAGTTACGTATTAATTATTTCAAACTTTAAAAATAGGTTTATTTGTTGTTTTAAAGCAACTTTTTCATAGAGATTTTTTGCGAAAATGTAATTAATTATTTGCTAATAACTTACCCCGCTTTACATGAGAAAATCGATCAGTTCAACTACTCATTTTTCCCCAAAAGAACTTGCACTTATTTTTTCTTTTGTATTTTACCTTTTCTCTATTTGGGCAGTGTCCACCATTCCGGTTAAGTTACAAGGGACTAGGTGAACCATTATGTTTTGCAGCATTTGGTCCATTGGCAACCACAGCTTTCTATTTCTCAAACAGCAGCAGAAACACATCAAGGTATCTTCTAAAGCAAGAAGTTTCCCCCACTCACTTTCATTTCCCAGGAGAATGTTATGGTCATTTATTATTTATAACTAAATAATTTATCTTGAAATATTTCAATTGTCAGTGGAACATCTCTTCTCCCTCTCAATAAAACAGTCATAGCTTCATCCATTCTAGTTGGGTTGACGACTACTCTGATACTCTTCTGCAGCCATTTTCATCAGGTATAATTCCCTTGGCATAAGTTAGCAATGTGCTAAGATATTTACGAATAACATTGTTATCATTAATGGAGTCTGAAATTCTGCAGATCGATGGAGATCGTGCTGTTGGAAAAATGTCCCCCCTGGTATTCTGCTCAAGACCAATGTCTAAATTCGCTTCAGCATTTCACTTTTGTAACTTTTGAAAAATATGTTTACGTTTCATTTAAAAAAACTGTTCTTGTCTCGTGTTTGTATATACAAACAGGTAAGAATTGGCACAAAAATGGGATCAAGATTAGTGACTCTTGGGGTTGTCATGCTTTATGTTCTTTTGGCTGCTTTTGGCATGAGCAAATGTCTTCCATCAACTTGCACTGTGAGCCAACGATCCTTACTGCTTCATGTCAGATACTAATCCCAAATCACAGTTCTTACTTCCTAAGCTCAACCATTACAACCATTATATTTCAGGTCCTTTGTGCCTTCACACTCCCTGTGGGTAAATTGGTTGTGGACTATGTGCTGAACAATCATGAAGTAAGCCTCTCCTGTCACTTTCCCACTTATTCTGAAAAATTTAACCCCATTCGTATTGTACTATAAGATTGGCAGTTGACATTACATTTTTCAGGACAACAACAAGATTTTCATGGCAAAGTATTACTGTGTTCGGCTGCACGCTCTGTTTGGGATGGCACTGGCTTGTGGCTTAGTCTTGGCTAGAAACGGCAGACTAGTCTGACAGATGACCAACCTTGACATCCTTGAGAAAATCCAGAGCAGAGCGCCGTCTTGCAGTTTCAGACTGAGTAAATGCACTTATGCACAGCTTGAACGACAATGCAATGGCAGTGCGTTGCAGTGCAATTGTGCAGTTCCTACGGCTGCTAGATTGGGCAGGTAGAGCGAATCAGCGAAGCACTGGTTTGGAAGCACTGCCAGCCAAAGCAGCGGAGGCGTAGAGTTGCGTAGAGGAGGATAAAAATTGCCTGAAACCGGATGAATGGAGAGGGGTTCAGTAGTACTTGGGTTGTTGGCTACAGAATCCCAGCCATTTATCTCCATGAGAAGAAAAGGCTTCGCTATGCATTCTCATCGCTGTTACGTTGCCGTTACACAATTGAGTTTTCATGCAAGGACAGATAGGACATGTCATGTTCTACCATTTACTTCCTCCTCCCAGACACCAACCGCTATTTGGAGGACTACACCACTCATCTGGACAGCTTCACATGTGCCTTTAACACACCTCATTTTCGGAGTTTTTGGTGAGAGACGAGTTGCTTCAGGAATTTTGTTCCTCTGTTTCTAAACTCATGGATTCACTCATTTTTAAGAACAGGTTAATTCAAATCTGAAAAGAGAGTTTGGATGCAAACCTGTAGTCACTGGCACAAGCGTGCAAAACTACAAGTGCAATTTGCTATCGGCTATAGAGAAATAAACTTTATTATCTGAACAACTGTATACAACTGCAAGCGCTTCACATGCTGTTCTGTGTTCAAACCTTATGTCTTTCTACTTTTTACCACTGATAACAGATTCACCATTACAATTGATAACAGATTCACCATTAGACCTACATATCATAGACATATGAGGGACCACTCGTTTTTACCGGTCGTAAAAGGGCAAACAGTTTAATTCCTCTATGTATGCATAGCCCAAGCCAGCCTCGCATAACGTGATTTCTAGGTATACCATGGGCTCCGTTCTTCTACATAAATTATCTCCATATTATTACTCGGTTTTTTAGTGTACATTTTCTAAACTATAGATATCTTTAAAAAATTATATATAGTTCATCATTTCCTTTTTAAAAATAAAATTTCAACTTTACAACAATTAATTTTATCATTATTATTAAATAACTATAAAAATCACATATTTTTTTTATCTTTCATCCATATATCGAACACAGCCTATGTAGTAGTTTACTCCATCTGTCCTATAAAATACTATAAAATATAGCCATCTAGTACACGATGGAATATATATTAGTAGTACAAATTTGGACAGAGACATGGTCATCTTTTGGCATATTAAAATAAAACGTCAAGCCACCTATTTGCAAACGGTAAATAATTTACAAATAAAATTTTTATATATATATTCATAATGATCTAAAAGTCAAATCTGGAAAATAAATGTATGCAAAAGACTGCAAAATCAACTCTAAATTAAAGTTAAAAATTCAAATTTTAAGTTATAAGTACAATCCTAAGCAAAAAAAATTGGGGTGAATATATCCTATTCTATACTTTATATTACATTTGAACACAGAGAATATAAAGCAAAACAGTGGAAGGATGGTTTGAAGTTAATAAATGCATACAATTAATAACGTCAGGACGAAGTATATTGTCAGAATAAAAGCAAAAGGCAATTGGAGAAGGCCGAAAATTCAAAAAGGACCCAAAAAAACAAAAACTGAGGTTGCATCGCAGAGCCTGGCACTTGCATCTTTTCTTTTCATATTCTCTTTAAAATGGGCTTCATGTGATGGCAGAAATGGACATCTGTGATTTTCAGCTCTTGCTTTCCAAGCAACTTGACACACAGTAAAATTCCCTTAAGTTGAATATCTCATTTGAGCTGATAAGCAATTGTGCTCAGGCCATATGTTTGTAGCCCCAGCCCGCATGCAACTCGAATATGTTCCCTCCTTGTTCACCCATGAGTCCGTGACCCACTTTTGCAATGTTGACAGCTTGAGACTTCAGCACCAATTCACTCAAGTCAAAAGCTTCTGAAGTGAAAATTTGAGAATAATAAAGATATTTTCCACTCTTAGTACTAGTCAGTCACCCACTGCTCAAGTGCAGCATCAGCTATAGTATTGACATTTTCTTTCTCGAATTTCCAGATTACAAGATGTCAACGAGCTCAAGTAATAGCAACATAAGGAGTATAAAACGTTCATCATTTACAGTAAGCGAACTTGACACTGCTGATAGAATAAATCATACATTTTACGGTGTTCATACTGCAAAGGCTATAATACTCACGATAAACAAATGAAACTCATCATTAACAAGATAAAAGGCAAAGCTGAACGGCGATGTATCACCAAACATATGCTTTACACCACCTGTAGCCATAATTAGATGGCCTCATAGCACACCAGAAAACAAAAGAATGTCGATATCACACCAGAAATCGAAGCATAATTGCAATCACCTACAGAAAATTTATCATGAACAATGATCCAAATACCAATCACTCATCAAAGACCAGGTCCAAGCATCTGATGGCATGTGCAACAAGCTTAGATTTGAACAGCTTCCAAGGTGTAAGTGTAACCTGTACTTCACAAACACAAAGAAATTAAGCAGATCAAAACATTTCCAGCACCAAGGCATGTAGGATCATGATTCATGAAAACGTTAACAGATCAGCTCATAAGCAATCATCTTCCATAAAGTTCGTCTAAATAAATTTTGCATATAAAGATTTGAGTTTTGCTACTACATATTGCATAAGCTTGTTACAAAATTAGCCAAACACGATCAATTCATCACTTGCCCACCACCGCATGTCCCATATACACCAACAAAATATTAAGGTAGGTAGAACAGGCTAAAAAATTGAGCTAAGATTTTAAGGTGAAGCTAACACATTGTAATTGTATTGCTCCTTCCTTTCCTCGCCGCCGCCTCGCCAGATCTCTCCTAAACCGGCCATATCTACACATTGGAAGCAGCAGCAACAGCAGGAGCACCCACGGCTGGTTCATGGGTCGCGGACGCGGGGGCTGGTGGCCGGCATGGGCACCCCCGGCGATGGCGGCGTCCGTGGAGAGGGCAGGCAACCGAAACCCAGTGGCGAGGTGGGGACGTGGATCGGCGACGGCATCCCGCGGAGCCGGCGCATATAGGCCGAGATGGGGGACTCAGCCGTCATGCAGACCGCCGGGAGCGGTGGAAGAGGGGAGAGCGCTGGCGGAGCAGGCGGAAGGATGGGCGGCGGGCGGGGCGGAGCAAGCGGCGGCGGCCGGATGCGGTGGAGCCGGGACGGAATGGCCGACGGCGGGGGTGGGGGCGGAGGGGCCATGATGGTAGGCCGAGGAGGGGGAGGGGGCATGGAGACGGCGGCGGCGGGGGCCGGGGGCTGAGGCGGGAGGAGGTGGCAGGGGGAGCCGGTGAGCTTCTGGACGACGTCGCGGAAGTCGGACTTGTCGATGTTGTAGACAGGCGGCTGCGGCGGCGGGTGGTCAACCGCGGCGGCGGGGGTGGAGGAAGGAGGAGCCGACGGCGGGGGCGGAGGAGAACGGCGGGGAGGAGGAGGCGGCGACGAGGATGCCTTCATCGAAGGCGAAGAAGACGATGACGAGGACGTGGAGGAGGCCTGCTTGGAGATCTTGTACGATGACTTGTTGAGGGATTTGAGGGAGGAGGAGGCGGAGGTGGCCGGAGCCGGCGGAGGCAGCGGCGGCGGCGGTAGGTTGACCATGGCGGAGGGGGAGAGGGAGGGGGCAGGGAGGGAGGTGGGAGTGGGGGATTGGGATTTGAGGAGGAGAAGGCGATGGGCATGGGCTCTTGTGAGCAGCCAAAGCAGCAGAGAAAAGGAAGTGCACTGACCGCTTGGGACCAGGTGTTTAATCAGCTGTACACTACATAGCGGCTAGAATGATCGATATCGATCGAGAAACCTACCTTAACCGGTCTCTAAATCATATTCTTCCTCAAAAAATTGAACAAAATCCGCTAAAGTCATAAAAAAAATTAACAATATGTCTCCATTAATATTATCTATAGAAATAAAACGTCAAAACTATTATTTTTTGCCGGAATGACCTAAGGACGTCAAAACTATTATTGCGAGGACATACCGATATCAATAGGAAAACAATAATTCTTGTCACAAATTAATAAAATAATACTCCCTCCGGTTTTTTTCATGTTGTTAACCTTTTGATTTACGTTTGACACTTCGTCTTATTTAAAAATTTTATCCAAATGTACAAAATTATAAATCATATTTAAAGCTACTTTAGTAATAAATCAAATCATAATAAAATAGTCAATAATTATATAATTTTTTTAATAAGACAAATGATCAAACATAGATAAAAAGTCAACGGCGTAAAAAATCAGAGTAATTATGTTATTATAATATCTGACGAAGAAACATACCGCCTTCAACAGAAAACGACAAATCCTGTCGAAAATACCGAACTTTAGCATAATGGACTATTATGGGTTTATATCTACATCAATTTGTTTTAGGTTAATAAGATCAGGTAAGATAACATTTCTCTATTCAGACAGCAATATATGTAAGACATAGTTTACGTCAGCATCTTAACACGTGGCCGAGCAGAGAAAGTGAATAGAAGAGTGGTCACAACAATAAGGGAAGAGCAGTTTCCGAGGAGAGGAGAAAAAGTATAAGAATATTTTACTGATGTGTATGGGTCCAGGTCCAGGGTATCAATACTCGATGGATATTTATATATATTGTTGTGTTTTTAATTTAATTTTTTTAATTAATATAGGATTTTCTAACACGTTAGAGCGAAAGTTGTGAGTCATTTTCCTATTATAGTAGAATAAGGTTGATCTAGTCTAAAACAACTTATTAAAACATTTCGGAAAATACATTTATCTAAAGCTACAGATTGTCTGATAATTCGTCTACTAGCCTTAACAGCTTCAACTTCTCCGAAATATCTTCAGATCATTTGTTCAAGGATCCCTTTTCTTCCTCGTTCTATAACCATCGATGTTTTGACATAAAGACATATTGATTCTTTTATAAATTAAACTTCTTTACATTTAATCAATTGTATAGATATAATATCAACATTTCACAAAATAGATATACCATTAAAATGTATTTATATTGTATTTATTGAAACTAAATTAATGCTTCCTATGTTGCTACATCCTTTTAAAAAATATCAAAATATATCATAAATATAAAATATAAAATGGAGCGAGTAACATGCAAAGGAGACTTCACTTAAAACGATTTTGAAAGCAAAATCATTTCGTGGAAATCCACAATCTAAATTGAGGAAACGGTTGGTGGAACAAGTGAATTGTTTCTGCCACCTTTTCGAATAATTCTACCGTTTTTGCTATATCCATCTAATGTTAATTATAGCTCAAAAAATTATAATGCTAATTAAAAACAGTCATAGGTAGGTAGGGAATCCGGAATTTCCTATTGGCATAAACCGTAGACGATCGCTTTGCAGCTACATCCCTGATGGCCGGTTGGAGAGTGGAGACTGGCACTGACGCTTGGCGTGGATATTTCGGCTGAGCGTTCTGCCATGTGTCGGTCTGTTTGTGACTGTGGATGTCAACGAATTCTTCCGGCCACCTGGATCGGTTTTTGTGATTGATCGATAGTGTTTAAGTTCACACGTTCTACATGGAGCTAGCGTGAGCATTTTCAGATCCAGGCACGTACTATCTCCCTAGCGTTGTCCTATAATTCCACAGTTTAGTAGCACACACTCACATGTGGTAATCACTCCGTAATGAGCCTTTTTTAAGTACAAAGGCAAACACCAGAAGGTGCATGGCCCCAGGCGCGCATTCACAGCAGCAACACGGGATCGTACGACCACAGAGTCCACGTCCTGACGGACCGAGCTTAAAAACCAAATGATATATTTATAAATAAATAATAGTTTTAAAATAAAACATTTGTTATGTCTTATTTACTATATAAAAGACAATAATAAAAAATAGTTTCAGATAAAAAACATAAAATCAACTCTAGGTTTAAAAAATTAAATTTTAACTTATAAACATTAATATAATTATAAATGAAAAGACGAGACGGTAGTCAGCCGCAAGAGTGAAGTGAAAAGGAGCGGCAGGAGCAGCAAGCAATCTATGGCTAGCTCCATGGAAATAAAAAGAAGTGTTCCCAAAGGGGACGACGCGAGCAGGGAAGCGTAAAGACAAGTCCCGAGAGATTACGAGGTTGGGGTTTAGTGGCCATGTGAAGCCGTAATCGGCTGCACTTTGTTTAAAACTCCGGTCGCTTTCTAGGCTTTTTTTAGTGTGGAGAGCACGCACGGGAAGCTGCTTTGACCCAAAAGCTCGTCTTTGACCGGGCAAGGGCAGGACTGTCAGTTCACATTTCAAAGATGATTGTGTGCGTGCGTGCGTGATCTTCTGAATCCCTGATTCTGCTCGGGGAGAGAGTGAAGCTTAATCATTGCGATAAGGTTTTGGATAAATTAGCGTGTGTTTCTAGTCTCCGGGGTGTACAGTGTAGCGGTAGACGTTTAGATAGTAGACTATATTAGAATATTTTAAAGAGACAATAGAAGAGAGATGACAGTGAGCTATTAATTTATAGCTAGCTATAACACGGTTTCTAAGAGCAAAGTTCAATAGTATAGCTAACTACTCGCTCTAATTTATCTATCGCCAATGAATACAATAGTTAGTTACAAAACATTAATGTATGGTCTCACATGTCATATACACATTTTGTCTTAGAGCTCGTATACAGGTGGCTACAAATTAGTAGCTCACCTCTCTTCTCTCTCCCCTCTTATCTCTTTAAAATATGCTTATAGCTTGCTATTGTACCTGCTCTAAGACGCAGTGTGTATAACATATGAAACCATGTATTAATGTTTTATAGGTAACTATCTTATGAATTAACTATCATAGTTAACTATACTATTGAACAAAATCTCAGTTCATCGAAGATTTTGGAGATCTTTAGTGACTAAAACCCGTTAGTTTTACTCTTGTCTTTTTCTTTTCGCTTATTTATTATTTTAAAATTTTTATTATAATTTATTTTTATTTTTTATTTTTCTGTCACTAAAATACATATAGAAAATCTATCTACGGTTATATTTTGATAATAAGTTGAGCTTATACTTAATTTTAGGACCGAACCTCATGTAGGACTTCGTCATCAGTTTAAGTGTAACCGTAGAGTAATCTATTGGCTATAGGCTCATTTAGAAACTAGCATGTATAATAAATAAACTATAAGATATGCTCAATTATTTTTCTCATATCCCTTTATCTCACTTGTACATTTAAATTATATATTTTGTAACATGCAAGAGCTATTTTTTACATAAGAGTCAACACTACTTATTTTTCACTCTGTTCCATACGTTCTTATAGTTAATTTATAATCAACTATTCCCTCACTTCCAAAATAAATGCATCTCTCTAACTCAGTTACGAATATAAGATGCTGACATTTCTTCTTGTTTATCCGCCTCATCTGGGATTGAATCGGTCAGAATTCAGAACGCAACTGGTATACGTTTAGGATAAAACCTGACCCAAAAAGGATCAATCGATTTTAAATTGTTGGGGCTAATGGATCGATTAGGTGATGGGCCAGCGGCCCCAGCGCTACAGCAGATCTGGCGATGGTGCGTATAGGTCGGGCTGCTGGGCCCCGTCTCCATAGCCAGCCCAACGCGGCGGCACGACGAACTTGCAGGGCCAAACCATGGCGACGCTACCGATCCATGTCCAGATGATGAGCCCTCCAGTCGATATTCTCAGCTGCTCAGCTTAAGAGTGTCCACTAGTGAAAGGGCCGTGCAGGAAAAAAATAATAATTTGAGTAAAAATTTCATATAAACTTGGTCAGTGCATGAGCACTAGGTTATTCAAACATCGGCCCGGGTCTAGAAAAAGCCTACCAAAAATTCTCAGACCCGAGCCAGACAATTAAAAAAAACTTAGATTCGGCCTAACCCCTCGGTTTTCTAAGGCTAGACTAGACTTTATCAGGTTTTTCGAGCTCTCTCAAACTTTTCATAAATTTCGAATTTTTTTTGTCATGCTTTCGAGCTTCGATATCTAGGCCGAAGCCTAGTGTAGTACATGGTCTAGTCAGGCTAGGTTAGGCCTAAGTTGAACATGCTTAGAGCAATGCTAATAATATAATCAACAGGCTGGCTATAAGACTACTTATAGTCTTCTTATAGCTCACTAATATAATGGTTAGCTTTTTCATCTTTAATGCAGGACCCACATGTCTCTCACGTGGTATCTTGGTTCTTATGCCTAAGCTGGCTATAAGCTTATAGCCAGTTTCTCCTCTCTTTTCCACATCAGCATTTAGCTGGCTTATAGCCTGCTATTATACCTGCTCTTAAGAGCACCACAAGCAGGGATCCGATCCAACACACCCATTGTGACTTTAGCCTGAGAAGAATTAGCGGTGGATCTAGGAATTTTTTTTAGTTTTTAGTTCAGATTGATGACGGTCTCAAACTGTATGTATTTCACTTGCACCATCACTTACATAGTATAGTATCATGTCCATTACTAAAGGACCATGAACCCGGGTAGAGACCCGTGATGACCGAGCCTCGAATCTATCCCTGGGAGAATGTTAATCAGGTTCGATAAAAGGAAAATAAAGTATGAATTTACTCCCTCAGTTTTATGGTGCATGATGTTTTAGTCATGACTAGAGTTATTTTTGGATCAATGGATATATTTTATATATGTGTGTCCAAACTCATCAACATCAATATCAATATAGAGAGGACCAATATATTTTATAACGTGAAATAAAGGTAATATATATTCCGATCACGTGGAGGGGTAGGACCAATACATTTTCTGGTGTTGGAAGATGTTGCACTCTAGAGGTTGAGTGCTCCAGCAAGTGAAATCCTAGTCCCAAAAAAGCCCATCTTCTCTTGGACACAATTCACCTCCTATGGAAACGCATGTGACGCCACAACAGCCGAACCGAGTTGGCTCTAGTGGATCCATGTAAAATGATTGTGTTGTGTCGAGGCATGGGATGAAGCAACCTTATTTGCCTCTCTTGCATGGCGCATGGATGGGTATGGGGTCTTCCAATGGCCACAGCGGCGAATCTAGCCAGTGAGATTATGTGGGTCTAAACAAATTAGTCAGAGTTTTAGCCCATTCCTTCTATTGATCATCTTTGTCATGAAATTTTAGGAGGAGTCTTCATGGGAGGCTCTATAGCTTTAACAGGGGTAGCGGGAATTTGAGCCGCCGCCGCTTCCATGTTAAATCCGCCCCTGAATAGCCGCATGTGCCTTCTGTTACCTTTATAAGAAGAAGGTAGATATAAGTAAAGCGAGCTAAATCATTAGCGCGTGATTGGTTGAATATTAACTATGTAAATTTAAAAAAATATTATTATCTTTGCTGCTAAAAAGAGAGTCATCCGTCCACCCCACCCTATATCACATATGTTTTATAAAAATCAGAAAATAATTAAGTCTTTACTTTTTACATGTCTGTATCGTCTATCATTAATTATATATACATATCATTAATTATATATACATAGAACTACCATAGACATATTCTTCTGGAGTTTTGAAAACATCCTCATGAAAGTCAAGAAATGTTTTCGTCACGGTTTCAGATGGACAAACGTATATATGCCGATGGGCATACCAACAATAACATATATACGTGATGGGTGGAACCGAAAAAATTTAAAAAGTAGGCTAACCTAACGTAGTATTAACTGATTTTAAAATTTATATGATAATTTTATATAATTTTAAAGAGATTATGAACATATGTCTAGGGCTCCCGTCGTAGCTGCGTGCCCCAGGCCTGGGTCCACCCATCATACGTCGGCATTAGCGCAGGAATCTGCTGGGTATATCGGTGTATCACCACGCTACAGTTCCGCGCGCGTTACACGAGAGTGGGATAGACGTTCACACATGGCCTGACCTGTTATTTGAGGGGTACGTGCTAACGTGCAAGTAGAGACTACTTTCACTGCTCTTCCCCCATCTTTATCGTTGTAGTTATGACAATGAGTATAGACGTTGACGTGGTTCTTCATCCCATCCTTTTCTTTTACTTATAAATTTTTTTAATCTTAAGTCTGAATTTGATTTTAAGATTTTTGCACCAAAGTTTATTTTTTACCTTTTGTTTTTAGATTGTTAAAAATAAATACATAAAATTTTATTCACAAATTATTTTTTATTTGTAAATATGACATCCATTCTAGAATGTGTCTGGCCCTTGTTATCTAATGGTTTATCTGTAGATAAAAATAATTTATAAATAAAAATTTTATATACATGTTTTTAGTAATCTAAACTTTGAAGAAAATTTTATATAATAGAACGAAGCTAGGGTTTATCGTTCAAATGGGCCAAATGACCAGTAACCTTTGTATCAGTGAATAACGGGCAATGCCCCAAGATTTTCTTTCTTTCTTTTCATTATTTTGTGACACCGTAGGTTTTCCGCAGCTAAAGTTTCTCTACTGCCCTCGTTCCCGAATAATCCAGGCCCCAACCCCGAAATCCCTAGGGAGGAATTTTAGCCCGGCGGAGATTTTGCCAAGGCTAATTAAGACCAGCGAGGTGTAAGTGGGCAAGTCCACGAATCGACTTATAGGCCAATTCTACGCACTTAATTGGCCTATAAGCGGGTTGACGGATCGGCTCACTTACACCCTTAGCGAGAGACCCGCCTCAATCTGGAATTTCGCCAAACCTAACACAGGGGACAATTTAGCGTCTTGCTACCCATACGTCTCTCGCCCAGGTCGTCCTAGGCTTACACGGGGGCTGTAGTTTTTTAGACCAACGGCATGCCTGCTAGTATGAAGGATCCCTTGAAGTTGAAGTGTCCATGATGGTCTCTTACCCAGGACTATCTGATAAGATTTTCTTCCATGATTCTTAGGCTCCGTTCGGTAGGAAGGAAGGGGATTTGTTATCCGGCGCGGAAAATATAGTGATAGATTAGTATATGATTAATTAATTATTAATTTGTGGGTATACCCTGTTTGAGCTCGGTATCCCGAAACCACCCACGATCGTCCAGGATTTTGATCGTGCACAGATTGATAAACAGAACGGCTTCAATTACAATACCGGTATAATTTACATGAAATAACATACAAGAGACAACCACAACAGCTTTTAGGGCCAAACGGCCAAACTCACACAACAGACTAACCTACAAGCAAAAGAACCAAACACAAAACCCAACTAAACATCACAGGAACGCCTGAGAGCAGGCCGACCTAAAAGAACTCCTCGCCACAAAAGAACTCTTCACCTTCTGATGCTTCTTTGGCGAAGAACTGCTCCTCTGAACCACATTATATGCAAGGGGGTGAGTACTGACGTACCCAGCAAACCACAAACCAAGAATACAAATAGAATACATGCAAGTAGTACAAGGATATAGGGTTTATCAAGATTGGTTGATAACAAGCCTATTATAAATAATTTTTCCCTATTTTCATAAAACAGTTTATTTGCAAACATTTATAAATCAAAGGTTTAAAAGGTAGCAATATAAACCACCATCATTCTTATCTGATTCCAATCCAGATTTTAATTATAAAAACTACTCATACCATAAGAAATAGGAATCACCCAATGACACATCTCCATTAACCAGGAGCACGGCGTATTCGAATACGATACGACTCTGCAGCGTCTGCCCAGCGTTACCCACACGATACCACGACTGGATCAGAGTCGAGATAACAGAACCGTTCATTAGTCCCACTTACTACTAGTACCGCCCAGTGGGATATCGTCCGTCCTAGCAGTCGGGCACTCGCTCGGCCACAAGCAAGGCATAGTAGGGTCGCTGCTTTCACGGGTGCCACTGTTGTGAGATCATGTCAACTTGGCCCGCGGCCCCTTCCACATGTCCACTCCTATATGCTCCTAGAGCCTCTAACAGTCGTTCGTATAGTGGGACCACGTACTAAGTTAAGTCCGATTACTCGGTCCTGTGGATGGGCGCAAACTATATCATTTTCCATGGCATAAGAGGGTTTTTATCCTTATATCCGGGGAAGCAACCAAATTAGCATAGCACATGCATAAAATAAACACAGTAATACATGTCATAATATCCAGAACAACAACCTTCACCCGGAATCACCTTCCATATCACTCAAGGCAAGTGATTTATATCAAAACAATATTTTATGTAGCTCGATAGCGTCATCATGTGACGACGGGCATAACCGATGTATGTGTATAGAAGTTTGGTGGTATTATCCACTACAATATTAATCTAATGAAGTGTGCAACCTATACCTAGGTTATCTGGGAACAGGGTATGGTAGTTTATGGTATTGACAATAATAGTAAATTAAGTACAGGGCAATAACTAATGTAAAATGATTATTTGAAAGTAATAATACGCCAAAATAACTTTGGAAATAAATAGTGCATAAAATAACTAAGTGGTTCTCTACTTAGGTTCTCAAGATGATCAAAGGATGGTTTCGTGGCTTGCCTTGCACAACGTGGTCTTCTAAAGCTTCAACGTAGCCTTCAGGGTCCACGTCAGCTCCTGCAGGGTCGTCGACGGCTTCGGGTTGATCTATCACGCACATACACGAATTAAAAACAAACCAAATAAGCCTATAAACAAAATCTATAAATAAACGAAATAAACAAATAAAGAAAGGACAAAACTGGAGCTGAAAGGGATAGATTAACGATTCAAAGGGGTGTGAAAGGCTTCAAATGGATTTTAGGAATTTTTGGATGAATAGTAACCCTAGGTATAATTTAGGGTTATGCCTTCGAAATTTTAGATGGCAACGAAACTATCGCCGATGAATTTGGAATGACTCAAAGAGTCGGATGATGGTTTCGGATTTTAAATCCGGGATTTGAAAGTCAAGGAATTATTTAAACTGGAGAAAGAATTATTTAAATTTGGAGAAAAGGATAATTTTTGGATTTATTTTGGATAGAAAAAGAAATTAGGATGGACTCCAAATATTTTATTTTTTATTTTTTTTATTTATTAATTTTTCTTTTCTTTTTCTTTTCTTTATTTATTTTTTTCCTCCTCTTTTTCTCTTTCCTCCTTCTTTCCACGTTCTGGCTTCTTTCTTTCTCGTTCACAGGGGAGGAGGCCAACAAGTGGACGGCGCCGGCGGCGGGAGGGGCCGGCTCCGGCCAAGGGGGGGGGCCGGATCCGCGACCTACGGGTCCGGGCGACCCCGTCCCATGGGCGGCGGTGGCCGGGAGGCGGCCGGCGGGCCTGGCGACGGTGACCCGCGGCAGGCGGTGGAAGCCGCCGCGGCGGCGGCACTCCGGCGATCTCCGGCTCGGACGCGGCGTCTAGGGAGGCTCAAGGGAAGGAGGCGGTGCTGGTGGTGCTGCTGGCCGGGCGCGGGGCGGCGCGGAACGACGCGGCACCGTGCAACCGGCGGCGACAGAACAGAGCAGTTGGGGCGGCAGCGACGCCGGCGAACTCCGGCGATGAATTCGCCGGGGAAGGAGAGGGGAAAGGGACATGAGGAGGTGGTGAACCCATTTTTCCCGTCAATTTTGTGGATGGGTAGCTGGGGTGATGAATTTGGAGGAGATGGTGGTGATGGCTGTACCGTGGTCGATTGTTCCACTGCGCCGACGATAGTAGCTCCGCTGGTTCTAGGGGGAAGGGGAAGGAGAAGTGAGGGGAGGCAAGGACTTGCTTCCACTGTGGGTGGTGGCTGGAGAAGAAAGACAGCGAGCAGAGGCGGTAGAAAGACGAGGCGGTGGGCGAGTGGATGACGACGAGGGAGAGGTGATGACTGGGTTGAGCTCTTGCTTCAGGTCGGTTCGAGGTGAAGTCGCATATGCGATGGCGACGCGTGGCGCTGGCATGATGAGCTGCATCGACGACAGCAGCTACGCAGCAAGGTCGGCACAACGGCGCCGACGTTGGCGCCCACAGTAAAAAAAAAGTGGGAGCGAGAGAGAGTTGGATGGGTGAAGGGATGAATGGCTGGACGGATGGATGGATTTGATTGGATGAATACACAAAATGGCGATTCGCGCGAGATCGATGACAAATCGGAACGAATGAACTCGGGAAATTATTGTTTGAGATGAATTTAGAAGATTTGCGATATTTGGATGAAATATAAATATCCGAGATTTGGATTCGGACTATTTTGAGCGAATGTGATATTGTTCTGAATTTTTTTTAAAATAATTTCGCAAAACTTTTACCCTGAGAAATCTAGTATGTTACATAATTATTAAAAAATATAAAATAGATTAATATGATTTTAAATAACTTTCCTATAAAAATTTTTCACAAAACATTCACCGTTTAGCAGCTTGGGAAGCGTGCGCATGAAAAAAAGAAAAAAAGGTTAGATAACTTACCTAGGGTGGTCGAACATGGCCTTAATATCTAACTAGTTTTAAGGTACTGTATATATCATTCACATTAACATTGAAATATACCTTCTCAATTATTTAAAACTGTTCTTATTTGGATTACACCAGCTAACAGCTGCATTAAACTCATGCTAAACGCCTGACGCGTATGTACTTTTCAATTACGTATGATAGGGGTTAGGATAAGATGGATATTGGAAACATCCACACGCGTATGTACTACCAAAATTGATAGGATAGGAGCAGGACAGAAATGGAGGTTGAATGCACCTATACATGCATGTCTTACCAAATTTTGTTATGATAGAACGACAAAACACGAGCACCCATCGTCCCATCCAAATAGTTAGTAGTACTTGCAGCTAGATTTAAATGCTATATCCATTTAATATATATATATATATTTTATTTACTAGTAATTAAGGTTGAGAAGAAAAAATATTATGTAGACTGTGAGGATATTTAATGATAAAACGGAAAGAACTTGGAGAGTTTCCTTTGGAACAAAGGAATTTTATGGGAATTTTGAAGGATTAGATTGCACTGGCAAAAAAATTCATATACAATCTTTTGGAACAAAATAATGCCCCCTCCAAATTCCTTTAAAATTCATTATAAATGTGTTAAAACATAGGAATTTTTGTCAACTTTTTTAAAAATTCCTTTGTATTTATCGATCTTCTAATTGCTATGTTTTTTATGTGCTCGATCCAAATAGTTATTCATGTAGTTTTGATGTGTTTCTCCAATCCATAAAATTTAGGTTAATAAAATACTTCAATCCTACATTTTTTCAATTACCGTATTTTGATAATTCCACAATCCAAAAGAGCCTTGGATATGAAGTAAATGGTGTGATAAGTAATATTATGAATAGTTTTAAACATGCTTATATTTTAGAATGGAGTAATTCATATATTTTAAAAAGAAGGAAGTAAGCTTTTACCGCAAAGACCCCGACCAACTGACACTCAAATCGCATCTCTCAAAGGGAAAAGAATGAAAGCTTTTACAGTACTTTCTACTGTCTACTGCTCAGTATATACAGGAGGTATAGTGAGGGGTTGTTTAGTTTGCAAAATTTTTTTAAAAAACATCACATCAATTTTTTTAACATACATTTGAAGTATTAAACGTAGTCTAATTATAAAACAAATGTCAGATTCCGTCTGAAAACCGCGAGACGAATCTTTTGAGTCTAATTAATCCATCATTAGCACATGTGGTTACTGTAGCACTTATGGCTAATCATGCACTAATTAGTCTTAAAAAATTCGTTTCGTGATTTCTTACATAACTGTGCAATTAGTTTTTTTATTTATCTATGTTTAATGTTTTATTTATATATCCAAATATTCAGTTCGTACTATGATGTGAGTGAACATGTGGCGGAACAGTGATGATTTGAACGGATCAGTGTTTTGTCTTGTACCGACTGTACATGTTAAGGATTGCGAATCAAACCGACCATTACCAACCACCATACGGGACAAATCCATTAGTCGTCGCATCATAATCGGGCTTGGTTAGGGATCGGGTCTATTTACTCTCAAGAACGAATTGTCCCCGAATATTGCCCTGGAGAATACGCAAGTGCTGAAGTGCCACCGCTCTGCAGTGCTAGCTGCTTGTCATCCAGCCGCCATGGAGGATCAGAGCCTGAAGCCCATCCGTTGCAAAGGTATGCTCTTCACTTACACAGATCATGCAGCACTAGGTAGCTCTTCGATCCGTCAATTCTTACACGAACGAGCTTCATTTATCACGCACATGTACTGATATTGTGGACGAGCATGCAGCGGCGGTTTGTAGAGCGTCCGGAAAGCCCCTCACCGTCGAGGAGATCGTCGTTGATCCTCCCAAAGACTACGAGATCCGCATCAGGATCATCTGCACCTCGCTGTGCCACACCGATGTCACCTTATGGCGCGTCAAGGTACGTAACGTTCGCATCTCATCAATCCATATTAGTGCAAACCACCTAATGGAGCTAATCGAGTATATTTTTCTTGTAATTCCATAGGAAGACCCTGCCAAGCCTTCGTTATTTCCAAGAATCCTGGGCCATGAGGCCTATGGGTATGCCCCCTGATGCTTTCCCCTTTTCATTGGCGATCATGAGTTCATGATGAACACCAGGAACGATTAAGAATGAGGATCTTTGGATGCCAATCCATACTGTTTTTTCTTTTTCGGTTTGGTTTTGTAGGGTGGTGGAGAGCGTGGGGAGGTACGTGCAGGGCTTCGGCGCGGGCGACGCCGTGGTGCCAACGTTCCTGGGGCAGTGCGACTCCTGCTCCAGCTGCGCGTCGGACTGGACCAACCAGTGCACCGCCGTGCCGTTAACCATGGGCCCCGGCATGCGGCGCGACGGCACCACCAGGTTCTGGGACAGCCAGGGGGCGCCCCTCAACGACATGATCGCCGTGTCCAGCTTCAGCCAGTACACCGTCGTCGACGTCAACCAGGTCGTCAAGGTCGACCCCGCCGTGCCGCCCAAACTCGCCTGCCTCCTCAGCTGCGGCGGCGGCACCGGTACTAGAATTACTTCTAACGAATTGGGAGACCTGAAATGCCACTATTAGTCTGAAACTCTGAAGCGTTACTTCACTGGATGTTGTTCAGGGGTAGGAGCAGCATGGAGGTTGGCCAAGGTGCAACCTGGTTCATCAGTGGCTGTCTTCGGACTGGGATCCGTCGGACTAGCGGTAATTGCTTAGCCTAATTTTTTTTTTTAGAAAGGAAGGCAGGAGCACTGCCTGTTCAATTAGGAGCAGAAAAGGGGTACAACAGAGTTATTAAAGTCCAACGAGAACCTTTCCCGCTTACACACCCTTACAGATGTTTAAAGGAAAATCTCTCAGTAGAATCTGGCAAACGCCAGTGCTCTCTCTTTCTAAGGGTCTTTGGATGATTTGCCATCCTTTCGGATGGCGTATTTTCAAATGCCACTTTCTTCGTGAACTTTAATTATTTATCATTCGTTCTATAGGTTTTGTTGATTCAGTGTCACATTTATCTAGTTTTATAAGATTATAGCTATATAGGATCTCTTATCTTGATAATAATTATTTTTTAATTGTTAATTTGAATTTAAAATTTTATAATTATATTTTTACATGGAAACCATTTACCTACTTGTTCATAAACTCTTTTCTACATAATATTTAATTTATAATTTAAATTTCAGATACTTCTAAATTATATTTATATATTGAAAATTATTACAAATAAAACCATTGATATTAAAATTGATATTGAGGAAAGAGTCCATCTATAAATATAATTTAAATATAATTTGTAAACAACTAAAATTTCAGTGAATCGGATTAGAAATACAATTTAAGATTAAAAAATAAAAAAGGGTCCATGTGTAAATTAAGAGAAAAGGTCAATATATAAATATAATTTAGAAGTATCTAGAATTTAAATTATAAATTAAATATTATGTAGAAAAGACTTTATGAACAAGTATAATTTAGAATATAGGTAATGAGTTCCATGTAAAAACATAATTTAGAAAATTTAAAATTCGAATTAACAATTAAAAAATAATTATTATCAAGATAAACAATCTTGTATATCTATAATCCTACAAAACTAGACAAAAGTGATATTGAATCGACAAAACCTATAAAACCGATGGTAAATAGTTAAAGTTCACGAAGAAAGTGATATTTAGAAATGTGCCTTCCGGGAGAATGGCCAATCGTCCAAAGTCCCTCTTTCTAAAGATCCCACGCTTTGTGTGCTATGTCACTTGGCCTCACGTCGAAGTCGTGGTTGAAAATTCTGTTATTTCTTTCCAGCCAAATTGGCCAAGTTGTGTAGACAAATAGGCCATCGAAGCGTCTTCTATCCTCCTTTTTTCAATTTTCCCCGACATGCCTTTCACCATTGTAGATAGTCGTCGTCCGTTTGCGGCGGGAGTTGTATGGATTGCTTCGCCTGATACACACGAGTATACGGCCACTGACTGAAGTAGTAAAATCACAGTTATTTTACATGTTTTTTCCCAGGTGGTACAAGGGGCGAAAATGTGTGGAGCATCAAAGATCATCGGTGTTGATCTGAATCCTGATAAAGAGGAAGTTGGCAAGTCCAGATTGTTTTCCAACGCATAGCTCGTCCTGAAGTGAAATCGTGTCTCGAAACTGAAGAGCCTCTTCGTTTTGCAGGAAAATCGTTCGGTGTGACTGATTTCGTCAATCCATCGCAACTCGGCGAAAAGTCCGTCAGTGAGGTGAGGAAATCGTCTTACTTGCGGCACTTGTCAGTATGAGTTGGCATGTTGCTAATCCTGTTCTATCATGTCTAGGTGATCAATGCGATGACAGACGGCGGCGCAGAATACTGCTTCGAGTGCATCGGCATCTCGTCGGTGATGACCGAGGCAGTCAGAAGCACTAAATCGGTTCTGATCTCACCATACTGATTCAGTGATTCGTGCATACACCATGATTTTGATCAATCCAGAGGCGAGAATAATCGTGTGTCCGCTGCAGGGAAAGGGCAAGACGATCATTCTGGGGCTCGAGCAGGACGGCCAGCCGCTGTGCCTGCCGTCGTTTGAGTTTCTGTTCGGCAAGTGCGTCATGGGATCGCTCTTCGGTGGGATCAAACCCAAGACTGACATCCCAATCCTCGCCAAGAAATGCATGAACAAGGTAAGTTCAATCTGTGGTTTCAGTTTCAGAACAAACTATTGTCTAGAAAAGTTTCAGATGAAGCTACCCTGTTCCTAACTGAACTGTTTGTGCTTTGTTTGTGTTCAAATACAGGAGCTGGAACTGGAGAAGCTTGTCACTCATGAAGTAGACCTGCAGGAGATAAACACAGCCTTCGACCTGCTCCTGCAGGGGAAGAGCCTGAGGTGCATAATTTGGATGGACAAGTGATGATGGCCGGAGAATTTGGAGTGATGGGACCAATAAGTTTGCTGTTTGTTCCCCGGGTGTTACTGAAAAAAGGAATAACAAGTCATCAATCATCATTAATGACTTCTGTACACTTAATTTTTCATGGGAGGTTTATTTACATTCCAAAAAGAAGTTATTCGAGAATGTCGTTCGCAGATTTCTGTGTAAACTGGATTAGTCCACTCTTGTTTCTCAAACTGAAAAGTGAGGTGACTCTGACTCTGACTCTCCGGTTTTTAAAGCTGTCTTAATCCTGAGAGTTGGGGCAGTAATAGTATGGACCTTGGATGATATCAAGTTGATCTCCAGGGTCATGGACCCGAATAAATCAGCATAAATCCGGCCCACAAATTTCTTATATCAACTTAATCTCCATTTGTTACCATCAAAACTAGCACTGGGAATACCTTTACTGGTTGTGATGTTGCCATGACAGGAGAAGTCGGCCCCGACGAATCACAGCTCCACTTAATCTACTGAAGGTTTTCTCAGCTCATAAACTGAATTGTAGTGAAAAGGCATGTGGTATAATGTTTGTAGTGACTTGAGTAGCACTCCAAAATCCTGAATTCAAATATCAATATGAGCAAATTTCAGATTAAGATGTTTGTGTGGCTATGGTCTCAATTTAAAAATGTATTTATATGGTTGGATGTAGATGTAAACATCAGGTAAAAGTTTCTGGTAAATTGAACACGTGCATATCGTTCATGCTAAAAACAATTACCACATGATTAAGTTCTCCATACTTAAAAAAAGCAACTCAAGTCTACCCTTTGTTATGGAGGGATCCTACTTGCCTTCAATGAGATATAGCACAACGATTAGGAAAATTAGGAAAATCAACTAAAGGGGAAACTATATTAGTTGAAGGCACCCATCAAGAGATTCTTTAATGTTATTTCTCTAGAATACTTGTCCCTCAGCCAATAAGTCACCATGCCTTAGATTGTCAACAGAGATGTCATCATGAGTGACAATGCAGTCCTTCCGCCAATACTTCAAAGGCCGTGTTCGGGGTGAGGGGCACAAAGGTTAGTTATCTGATACGAATGACGTGAAAAACGTAGTAATAGATTAGTAGATGATTAATTAATTAATAGTTATAAAAATTATAAAATAGATTAACATGATTTTTTAAAGTAATTTTTCTATAGAAAAATTTATAAAAATACACCTTTTAGCAGCTTGGAAAGCGTGCGTACGAAAAACAAAGGAATATGAGGTTAGAGCATCCCTAGCAGTACATCTATCTCATTTTTCATCTTGAAAATAAAGGATGAAAGGTAAAAAATTAAGCTTCAGCAGAACATCGATAGCGTTCTCTATTTTTGGATGTAATACATATTAGGAGAGAGAAACTCCATATTTGGATGTTCTCTCTTCGTCCTCCAAAAAGATATGAGGATGTCATATATGGATGATTTGCTGAACTACAAAGAGATATGAAGGATACAATGGTTTTTGATGATAATCTAAATGAAGATATGAATGACCAAATTTAGATGAGCTGTTGTGAATGCTCTTAGAAAGGAGAGCCGACCATGACCTAAGAAATTATCCTACTCTACAGTAGCTCTCCAACCAACATGGTAGGTGTGCATATTCTCCACAATAGTACTCTAAGATCTTAAATTCAAATATCTATAGGAACAAATTTTAGATTATGTTGTTTGAGTGTCTATGTTCTTAATTTAAAAATATTGTATATATCCAGTTGAATATTGATTGATATGTAAACATCAGGTAAAAGTTCCTGGTAAATTCAACACTTGCATATCGTTCATGCTAAAAAATTACCACATGATTAAGTTCTCCATACTTCAAAAAAAGCACCTCAAGTGTCCTTTGTTATAGAGGGATCCAACTTACCTTCAATGAGATATAGCACAATGATTAGTCAAATTAGCAAAATCAACTAAAGGGGAACTATATCAGTTGAAGGCACCCATTAAGAGGTTATTTCTCTAGAATACTTCTCCCTCAACTTAGCCAATAAGTCAGCATCCCTTAGATTTTCAACGAAGATGTCATCATGACTTCATGAGTGACAATACAATCTTTTTGCCAATACTTCTAAGGGCATGAACAATGCAAAGGAGCTCTATCAAGGATCCTCAGATCCAACTAGGATGAAGCTACTCGATGTCTCACACAGTGTAAGTGGCTCTAGATGTGGCTACAAACTTGTATATCAATCTTTCGAATTTTATATTTTAATCTTTTTTATCTACTTATTGGTTCTAAACTTTATAATAAACCCCCTAGAATTCAGAAACTAGTATTAAAATACCACTTTTCTCTCTCCCTTTATTCCTCTCTTCCTCCTCTCCTCCCTCCGACAATCTCCCTCCCCCTCCCATCCCATGTCCACGACAGGTGAACGGCAGCTGGCAGGCGGACGACGGCGCGCTCCGGGCGGCGCGGCGCGGCGGACGGCGGCGTGTTCCAGCGGGCGCGGGCGGGCTAGGGTGGAAGAGGTCGGTCGCCGGCGGGCTTCGACTGCCTGGATCGACGCATCAGGATAGATCCGCGTTAGGACCTGGCAGATACAGAGTGGCTAGAACAAAACCTTCATCCTCGGCAGCACAGGGCAAGTTGCAGTGTTGCACACGAATTTTATTTTATTTTTTAAACATTTTTAATAAATAATTTTATTACTAAACCTTAGGAAAAAATATTTCCACCGTATGAACATTTTGGCTACTTCAATAACTCTGCGTGACAGCGTTGTTTTGCCACGTCAATATTGGTGGCGTGGCCAAAAGATTTATCCGGTAAAAATATTTTTTTCCCGAGATTTAGTAATAAAATTATTTATTAAAAAGATTTAAAAAATAAAAGAAAATTGGTGCACACATTATTGTTCTGTTCTGGTTCATGTAGAACCAATCTCGCATTGCTGGCAAGTGGCAATCTAGGTTCGGTAGTACTCGAGTCGCCTCCCGCCTCCGCTGCGGAGTGCGAAATTTCGAGGCGGAGGACGGTGATGTCCCCTTCCGGGCAGACGGCACGGGATCCCCTCACAAACTCCTCAGCGGCGCCCCGATATCGAAGCAGTGGAAAGAGACGCATCTTCTTGACGTAGTCTCACCGTACCGTGGTGAATGGAACTAGGAAACAGTGGAGCAAACATATCAATGACCACACATTAGATTGAACTTCATAGGCCCAATATACAGCCCAATTCGTGCAAAGTCCACAAACAATTGAAAAACAAGAAGGTTAATGACAAAACACATGATGCACACATATAGGAAGATACACGATCATATTGATTCCACTTTCCATATATAAAACTATTCCTCGACACTCAGTATTTGAAGGTTTAGGACTTCTTCGAAATTTTTGGATTTTTAGAGGAGATTTGAATGATTAGATTCCTAGAAACAATTCTTATATGCCCCTTTGGAATAAAAGAATGATTCTTCCAAATTACTTTGAAATAATTTAGGAATGTATTAAAATACGGAGATTTTAGAGGATTTTTATTATGAGATCTAACCTCTTGGAAAATAAAATTTGTGTGAGCTTCTCTCTTATAATTCTTATGTTTTTTCTGTGCTCAATCTAAACGGTTATTTCTATAGGGGGTGATTGTTTGACTTTATCATATAAAAAGTCGAACGACATATTTGTAAAAGAAAAACAATTTATGAATAGAACTTTTATATACATATTTTTAGCAATATAAAAAACCAAAACTGGAAAAATAAACTTTGATAAAAAATTCTTAAAATCAACTCCAAATTTAAGGTAAAAAGAATCAACTTTTGGCTTACAATCATAAGCAGAAATAAAATACGAGGGTGATAGTGTTTCTGTCTTTCTCCAATCCATATGATTTGGGTTGTTAGGCTATCAATGTGTTTTAAGAATCTCATTCCAAATGAACCCTTGGATAGGATGAAAATCCTACTTGAAAAAGATCGCTGCTCCCCATTGAGTCCAACTATGCAAACATGTGTATTTTTGCTTTTGCTTATAAGCAAAATTTAAAATTTTAACCTTAAATTTAGAGTTGATTTTAGAAGTTTTTTTAAGTTTATTTCATTCTTTGTTTTTAAACGGAACGCGTATATAAATGTTTTATTTATAAATTGTTTTTAGTGGGCTTTTTCCTTAAAAATGTCGAATGATCTCCCCTAATTACTAGCACCATTAAATTCGTATTCAAGGTGACTACCGAACAGCATATTGTTGTTCGTACAATACCCACTCTGTACTGTTCAAAAATTCAAACAATATACTATCATGCTGTATTTTTCCCTTTTGGGTGCTCATGATAGAGGTATTTAATACTAGACACCTACGGCTTCCACCAACTCTCAAGTCAACTACTCAGCTGAAGAAGAAAGGAAAACTGAAACTCTCTGTAAGTGCATATTAGACAAATACATTGATTGGCAGAAGCCGCTCTCGGCCCAGCACGATACCCTCTATATATTTCAGACTTCATTCCACTACTGAACGCACCCCTCGTCGCTTCCAAGCAGAGCACAAACAGAAGCCTCTTCCATCGTCGCCTCTCGTCCATGGCGACTCAGAGCCCTCAGCCCATGCCCATCCGCTGCAAAGGTAAGCACATCCGGCTAAAATCCTCCAGCTTAACCGCACAAAAACCATAGCCTGCTTGTTTCTTCAGCTCTATAGCTCCCGCTCCGATTCCATGGCTGACATGACCGGGGATTTTTGCTGCAGCGGCCGTGTGCAGGGCCGCCGGCGAGCCGCTGGCCGTCGAGGAGATCGTCGTTGACCCGCCCAGGGCGCACGAGGTCCGGATCAAGATCGTCTGCACCTCGCTCTGCCACAGCGACGTCACGTTCTGGCGTATGCAGGTCAGTCTCGATCTCTCGCACGGACGGTCCAGATCGATGCGAGTGTGGGTGGTGCCCTGTACAAGAATGTGTACGTAGAGATCTGTAACTGAACCCTGTACTGCACAGTTTTACAGCCTTGCTCTGACGTTGCAGGATTTCCCCGGCGTTTTCCCGAGGATTTTTGGCCACGAAGCCTTCGGGTGAGTGCTCCATTTTGTGCTGTTTCTACAACTTGGTACAGTACTACTCATAGAAAATTCAGCAGACGCGCTTGGATTAGGGCTGCGCTGCGGTCCACTGCCGGCGTCGATTTTTTTTTTACAAGTCGAAATGACGTTTGATGTTCCTATTTTGAAGAATTTTGTGATTTTTCACGTGTTTTGACATTATTTTAGCATATCTTTTGACGTAACTTTTCACGCATTTAGTTTTTAAGAATACGGTCAAGCATAATCTTGATATGAATTTTGACCCTACTTTCAAAAGGGTTTTACACCGTCAAGGAAACTTAGCTAAGTAGGAGCAAACATAGAGTAAAATCACAAAGTTAAAAGGATAGATATAAAATCATAATTAGAGTTAAAAATAGGGGCAAGAATACAATTGCCAAAAAAAATTATGTTTGTTGTTGAAACGTTGACATTCACGTATGTCATGATCGTCAATTTGAAGGCACCATAAGCCTAGAATAATGTGTATAGCATGCGTGTATGTTTGGCTTGTTTCTCGTGTTCTGATAAGAACGGCGCGAGAAAGCTGCATTTTCTGAATAGGTTCGACCTCAGCTTCTATAAATGACTAGTAGAAAAGGAAGGATAGTTAGCTGGTTGTCAAAAAGGTCGAAATAAACTAAGAAATCGGAAAATGACATTTGAGATCGCGTTCGCCTAAAAAAATTCCGTTGCTATCAACAAATCAGAGTATTTCAGCAATAATCTCTATTAATTCTATCATTAATTGGTCTATATCGCTTGGAGGTGTATTAAAGGGAGTGAACTTATGGATGTGTATGTGCATGTTGGTGTTTATGCATGTGCAAAAACAGTAATTCTTTCTAGAATGGGTAATGTGACAAGGGGATGAGATGTGTACAAAAGAAAATAGGTGGTGCTATGTCTTCTTGCACGGCTCTACATCGAAAAGAATAGAAAATTGCACCACAAATGTTCTTTAAAAGTTACTGCCAACTACTACATTTTTAAACGTGCCACATTTTAACTTTGTAGCTTCGTCATTCGTCTTTTATTTTTCATGGTGAGTTTGTGACCTATTATTAAAAAGTAAACAATATATATATATATAATAGGATTTTGATAAAACGAGTCGTCAAACGTTACGTCTAAAAGTTAAATATTATATTATAAAAATTGAGGTTGTATTTAGGAATACCCATGATTTTTTGGTTTTTGAAATGATCACTCAACAGCTTATATTACTCAATCAAATAGACTACATGTATATACGCACCATAAGTCCATAACATATCTGCTACCTAACAGGTTGTCTATTTGTCTAGATAAATTCAACGTCAATGCTCCCGATGGGCTATATTAGCAAGTTAGGACTAGTTTAGTACCAACCTACCGCATAATCAGTTCAAACCTGTACTTTCATGCAATAATTAGATACGTTTTTTATGTTTTTGGTACACGCATATCGGTTGTTTAGCAGTTATATAACCTACTGCTGAGATCTTAAGAGACTGACCTTCCA
This sequence comes from Oryza brachyantha, assembly GCF_000231095.2. Lineage (NCBI taxonomy): Eukaryota > Viridiplantae > Streptophyta > Magnoliopsida > Poales > Poaceae > Oryza > Oryza brachyantha. Next base: position 3,924,776 of record NC_023165.2, on the reverse strand, counting down.
GTAAGTTGATTAAAACTATTCTTCGTGCCACTGATTTCCCATGGTATATTATAAGTTGATGCTAGAATAAGATGATGCGATTAGACCAATAATGTACTTACCTATTTCTTATTTCTTATAGTATATACTACTACTAGTTCTTACTCCCTGACTATAAAATTTAATGGACAAACATGTCAATGTCATATTATCACTCCCTCATAATAATTATTTTTAGAGCTCTTGCAGGCATACTACATCAGTACATCATCTACAGTTATTATATTCTAAAAATTAATATGCAAGCATATCAAATCGTTTTACTACTCACAATATTTCAACATATTTAACGTCCATTTATTCATGTATCCTACAACAAATATATTCATACGTCATTTCAATATGTTTAATATGTATTTATTCATATTCATATATCCCGCAGTAAAGTATGAAGAGGCGTCTAATTTGAGATGACATTATGTCATTGACCTACCCTGAACTAATTTACAAACTTAAGAGTTTGTTGCCAGCACACTGCAGCAAGGCAGAATACCTAGAGAAGTGCGAGGTGCGCTTATATCTGGATGTATACATGAGGACGTAAGCTGCGTTCGTTAGTATGTTAGGTAATTGGCGCTGAAACGTAATGATAAATTAATATATTATTAAATAAAAAATAAAAAATAGATTAATATAATTTTTAATGTAACCTTTCTATAAAAAAATTCCACAAAAAACTACCTCGTGTAATGAAAGCAGCCGTAGAGATTTCAACTTCTCCGTTCTGTATTGCGATATTCAAGTTTGATGAATTTATAGAGAAATGCAGTAATATCAACACTACATAATTTAGTTTAATTAAATCCATCATTAAATATATGTTAGGTAGTATATTTACTGTGTGCTGAAGATATTATATTTTTTTATTGAAGATGTTTGATATAAGACAAATGTGAAATGATTTATAATATTACACAGACAGAGTATTACGCAAATCCCTATTTACGGATTACAACGCATCATGTATTCATGTATGTTCTAACTTCCAAGCGCATATTTTTACAAAGAAAAAGGGAGCATGGAGGAGAAGAGGCCATATTCTGAAACCATGAAAAATGTCAGGACCATATTATAATGGCATTTCAATCATATGATTTCTTTTATTAAAGTATATATGAATATTTTAAGGATATTGGTTTTGTAATAAATTATAGTTTATGCCACTTTTTGTTGCCATAGTTTCACTTTTGAACCACATAATAACATTTTTTTTCACTATGGATAGGGTAATTGTATTATTTTTGCAGTTTGAATTACCCAGCTCTTCCTTCTTAAGCCATCTATAGTCTCCACCCGACAAAGATATGACCTGCTCATATATGACTGTAGGAGAGAGTTCGTCCGTATGCCAAAACCGACATGTATGAGGTCGTTGATATGTATTGGAAAAGTTATTTGGAGTAGTCCAATTACAACAACGATAAAATTAATTGGTCTACTAAGGCTTTTTTTATAGTACAGGAGATTTTATAGTGCTCCAAATTTGGTTAGTATGTCCAATGCAGTTCAATCCAATGCATCACATTCGTCTTACCTCTGAGGTAATAGATATAAAATGAAAGGAAATAAGTTTTTGGACCTACCGTAAAAACGTTATTGCCTATAAAGAAAGTAATTAATGTGGTATCTCCCGTATTTGATTTTAAACCAGGAGCCTGCCTCATGCAAAACTAACTTTAAATCTTCAACATGTTGAATGAGAATTTTGGATTTAACCTATAGATAATATCACAAGAATTGAAAATATAAGTATATATATAATGTGAATACAAATGAGATTAGGAAAATATTTAATTTCTATTTTGCATATTACGAAATCCATAATTAAATCAATCATTTCTTTACTGTATGATGTTTCATGAATTAGCAGAGTTAAATTAGCCAAATAAATTAATTCATTGTCTTGTATCATGTAGGTCGATTGTAATGTGATAGAATTAGATGTTTTGTTCACCTGTAATTTATTGCATGCATAATTAAAATTGGAAAGCATATTATATGGGATCAACCATTCCTACCACTGCTATCATTACTCAGACAGGAGATACCCATTTTAATTTTAAATCACATAATGCAAATAAATCTTACCAACGTTCATGATTTATTGTTAGGTCTTTCTCCCCTAGAGGTAAGGTGGAGCACTGTAAAACAACTCGTAAAGAAAACTTAGGGCATGTTTAAAGGTAGAGCCCGTTGTGCGCTCTATCTGAAGCCACGTCAGTAATAAGAGTCTATTTTATAATGATACGTATAAAGATAGAGTCGGTTGTGGTTTCTTCATTAATGCAATAAGATATTTTTTTATTATGTTATTTCCTTTTTATACATTCGCATGCAAGAGAGTTTCCTTTAATAAATGCTTAGAGTCGACTATAAGCCGTTGTCATGCATAGCAACAACTTTTCTCTCTCCTTTCCTCTCTTTTCTCCACATCACCAAATTTATTTACGTGACGATTAAAAGAGTCAGCTAATAGACACCTTTGTACGTGCCCTTACATCAATAGAATGGCCTAAACTATGATTCACTCTCAATTTAAACGCATGGGATTTTGCAGCGTGATCGGTCCTAAAGTGGTGAAGTGTTGGCAGGGTGGTGGAGAGCGTAGGGGAGCAGGTGGAGGGCTTCGCCGCCGGCGACGCGGTGGTGCCCACGTTCCTGGGCCAGTGCACCGAGTGCGTGGACTGCGGCTCGGAGCGGAGCAACATGTGCTCCAAGTACCGGTTCGCCGTGCGGCCAGGTTTGCCGCGCGGCGACGGCAGCCGCTTCCGCGACAGCACCGGCGCGACGCTCCACCACTTCCTCGGCGTCTCCAGCTTCAGCGAGTACACCGTCGTGGACGTCACCCAGGTCGTCCGCGTCGACCCCGCCATGCCGCCCCCCACGGCCTCCCTCCTCAGCTGCGGCGCCACCACCGGTTCGTCGTAGTATTGGCACACAGTGCACATGCACACACAGAAATCTGCTGTTTTTTTTCACGATTGCTCGAATGGACGAATGCGATGCGTGCAGGGGTTGGAGCTGCATGGAAGCTGGCTAAAGTCGAGCCGGGGTCTACGGTTGCTGTCTTTGGCCTCGGCGCCGTAGGATTGGCGGTAAGGTTTCGATTGACCGGAGTACGATATTGAAGTGCATATCAGGCACCGGTTAAGATGGTGAAATATTTTGCTGCCAGGTAGCTGAAGGGGCCAGGATTTGTGGGGCGTCAAAAATCATCGGCGTGGATTTGAATCCTGAGAAACATGAACTAGGTAAGCCCTTCTGTTCATCCCGTTCATGAAACTGTTCTAAGTGTTGATTGCCATTCATACCAAGGAGGCAGAGAGATGTGCTAGTTTGCAGTTAACACTTTTGTTGATTTTTCAGGAAAGAAGTTTGGTGTGACGCATTTCATCAATCCGCAAGAACTTGGGGAGAAACCTGTCAGCCAGGCGATCATCGAGATGACTGCCGGAGGCGCAGACTACTGCTTCGAGTGCATCGGGCTGGCGTCGCTGATGAACGATGCTTTTCGGAGCTCCCGAGAGGTATGCACGCTGCAGCGTACTCGAACATCATTGGACATCTGGACGAACTGATCCATCCGTGCGGCCGTGCCTGAAGATATGAACTGTTTACTGGTGCAGGGATGGGGCAAGACGATCATTCTTGGCGTAGAAATGCACGGTGCCCCTTTGGCCATTCCTTCGTTGGAGATCCTCCACGGCAAATGCGTCATGGGATCACTCTTCGGAGGGGTGAAACCCAAGCAGGACATTCCCATTTTGGCCGAGAAGTACCTGAACAAGGTAAACTTTCAGATATCCTCAAACTGAATAACCAACTGATTATTGTGTCAAAAGACTCACAATATTCAACAGTTAGACTGCACCAAACCACGCCATGTGTTTTACTTTTTCGACAATGCAGGAGCTGGAGTTGGACAAGTTCATAACTCACGAGGTTGCCCTGAAGGACATCAACACAGCATTTGAACTTCTGTTGCAGGGGAAGAGTCTCAGATGCACCATATGGATGGACAAGTGATGTGACTCAAGTCAAATTGCAGCCGAGCAGACCAGCTCCCTACTGGAGTTTGCTGCTCACTTGAGTATGGGAAAAAATTACTGGTCTCACTGATGCTTGAAGAAGACTTGTGTGAATAACTGAAGACTCGTGTGCCAAATCCCCTGCCAAACTTTTTTTTTTTTGGTGAATGATCCCCTGCCAAACTTCATTGCTATAAAATTTAGTCCCCGAAATTCCTGCGTGTATTGTCAGTTGAATTCTGCCTGTAACAGCATTTTCAGAAAAAAATGGATTATCCAGGTGAATAAAACGCTGCCTCCTCTGGTAACCAGAATTGTGATACATTTCATGATCACGCAATAATGTAGGGGAAAATCATGTTTAAAGGAACAGGGCAGTACCACAGATTACATGTAGTAACACTGAACACTCCAAATATAGGTAACAACCTAATTCAGAATTTCAGGTGAACCTTGCCTTAACTTGTCATTACCCCCAATTTTAGACTCTTGTCCTACCACCGCATATTTGAAATTTAGCAAAACGTGAAGATTTACGCCTGGATCATCCATTTTTATCCTCTTCTTCCTCGACATGCCTCAAAGTTTAGCGCATTCCCAACCGCATCACCATCATGGTCCAAGAATTCTTGCTCAGATCGCCGTGCAACATCTGAAGAGCTGTTCATTCCGAACGAACAAGATGCAGCAGAGCCGGGAGGACGTGGACCAGCAGGTCGCCGAGCTCCGCGGCGAGCTCCGCAAGGCGCGGGAGGAGCGGGACCGCGCGCACCGCGTCCTGGAGGTGAGCGAGTGGAAGGCGCTGGCATCGGCCAACGACCGCACCACGATCGAGACGCTCGAGGCGGAGCTCGACGCGTCGAGGGAGTCCGAGAAGCGGATGCTCGAGTCGCTGGCGATGCAGACGAAGCAGATGGAGGTGACCAAGATCGAGCTCGAGGAGGCCAGACTCGAGATCGCGTCGCTGCATGAGACCGTCCGGAGGCTCGAGGCCACCGTCGTCCCCGCCCCGACGACGCCGAGAGGACGGTACGACCGCGATTACCAGAGGGTTCATGGCGAGCTGCGGCTGGCGCTGGTGGCGGAGGACAAGAATAAGAAGGCCATGGAGGAGCTCGTGCTGACCCTGAAGGAGGTGAACGGGGAGCTGCACTCGACGCGGCAGCTGCTGGCGCGTTCGCAGCACGAGGCGGAGACGGCGCGGCTCGAGTCGGACCGGCTGCACATCTCGCTGAAGCGCAAGGACGACAAGCTCCGCGCCCTGTCCGACGAGGTGGCGCGGCTCCGCGCCGACGCCGAGGAGTCGTTCGCCGCGTGGCGGGGCAAGGAGGCCGGGTTCACGTCGTGCATGAAGTGCACGGAGGCCGAGCTCGCCGACACGCGGCGCGAGAACGCGCGCCTCTTGGAGTCGCAGAGGTCCGGCCGGGACGAGATCGCCAAGCTGCGCGACATCCTGAAGCAGGCCGTCAAGGACACCAAGGTCGTGAAGGAGGCGCTGGAGGAGGCGAGGGGCGAGAACGCGGTGCTCAAGGAGATGCTCGGGGACAAGGACACCGCCGTCAAGTGCACCAAGCAGGAGCTGGAGTGCCTCCGGGTCACGGAGGCGGCGGCGCGCGACAGCGTGAAGGAGCTGCAGAGCCTGCTCGTGGCCACGTCGTCGAGCCCCACGGCCGCCGGAATAAAGTTGGGCACGTCGTCGTCGAGCCCCGCCGCTTCCGGAATAAAGCTGGACCTGCAGGAGGATTCCCCGTCGCCACACGCGTCGACAGAGCTGCACGGGCTGATGAAGTGCCACTCGGAGGCGAGGGTGAAGCCGCCGGCGGGGTTCACCCTGCCACGGCGGAGGTCAGATAATTTCGAAGGCTCGGTGTACGACATCTTCGGGTCGATGGAAGAGCAGAAGGGCGAGCTAACTCAGCTAAGCATGTTCTCGACGATGCCGAGGTCGTTGCCTGCCCGGCGGCGGCTGACGATGCGCAAGGTTGGCAGCCTGTTCCGGTGGAAGAGCTTCAGTATCAAATAAGACGGTGGCGAGCGATTCGGGAGTGGCACGGTGCCTGTCGTCGTCTCACTGGTTGCGGCCCCGTGCGCGTGCACATGCACATGCCAGTTTTGATCGATCGGTGGTTTTTACTTCTTTTTTTTTTTGTTGTGTACGGGTTTACCGTGTACGTGTATTATGCGATCATGAGTTGAGAAATGCTCGAAGCGTCGAAATGCTAGGTACACGTACTGGAAACTCGGTTCTAAAAGGCTAACAATTTAACTCGTCCTAACAAAGGCCCACTTCCGGTTTGGGTTGTGGTTCGATGCCGATAACCCCGAATCTCAGCCCAATTAGAAATCTAGCACGGGCCGCTTCTCCGCACGGCGACTCCCCGTCCACCTGTGGTGTGCCGTGTGCCGCACTTGCGCCAAAAGAAACGGTGCGCCTTCCATGGGGGATGGGCACCCGTGCGCTGCGGGGCTCCGCGCCCCGTCAACGGAAGGAATCGCTCGGGTCGCTACCAGGTCAGCATCTACCGCGTCTCACGACGCACGCCCGCCTAGCATCTTCTTCTTCTGCCCGTGGAAACCTTATTCGCTACGGCTTCCAGCGGCACGGCAGCCATGCCTACCACAACCACGATCGAGCTGGGACGATAGGGATAATATTCTAGTACTTATCATCGCACCCCGATCGTACTTAAGGACGGCGTTGTATTTGTTGTAATTAATGGTCAACGATTGTTTTCTTTGATCCGTTCTTCTCTAGTATGTAATCTCACTAGTTAGAGCCTCACACGACGGGTTGCGTTTCCCTCTCCAGAACGTACGATCTCCTATTATTGTAGCCTGTTTGTTTGACCTACTGATGGTTTTGTTTAAGCCGCACGCATGTGTAGCCGTGGACGCATGTTTGCGTATGTTTTGACCGTGCCTACCTACAATTTCAAGAACCACTCCATTTGTTCTCTTTTTAAAAAAGAGAGATGAAATAATACTAAGCAAGAACTCGATATAAAATTAAATTTATTATAGAGCAAACAAGTGTTATTCGTTTAAGCAATTTTACCATTCTTTTCCTATCTCGTTTGACTTTTTCTAGAAAAGCACAAACAATAACCCCGTGTTCTGTTAGAGCAACTAGGGTATAGCTAGGTGGACATCTGTATTTGTCCATCCATGAATGTGCATTGTAAATTGTGCTTTCAAGTAGGGATGAAAATAGTTAGAGTACGGATTAATCTAAACCTTTTTTTATTGAGCTCATTGTGTGAATAGGTTATCCATGGATAACCTAATTAGTAGAAAAAAAGACATATGTTGGTTCCACATGTACAAATGAATTGAAATTTGTACAAAGTTGTTGTGTACATAATAAACCATCCCACCAAATTTCGGTCAAATTTGATAAATTTTTATTGTATAAACGCGAGTTTAAAAATTTTAGGACCGGGATTATACATACTTGATGATATTGATGATAGTATGTATAAAATGGGTAAAATGAGTATAACAAGTAGAAGGATCGATCCATAGATTCTAATGTTATTAAGGTTAGAACCATTTGTCCATTAAATTTTAGAGACATCATTTTAAATCCATTAGAGTATATTATGGATATATTCAAGCTGATAAACGGATTGAATCTAATCATTCCCACTTGACTTCGAAGTGCATATATTAATTCGTGTAAAAAAGTGAAGAGTAGTTAATTTTTTTCTAAAGAACATTGTGAATTGTAATGCACGCTAGTAGTATCTTTCATGCTTGTAACTCTTTGGAATTGCATAGTGGAGTACACCTGAATACCTGATCAACAGAAACAAGAGTTTGGTATTGGTCTGGTCACTGAATTAACCATGTCCCTGTTGGACTGAACAGAGGTCTATTGTTGATCAGTGGGGCACCCCGGTAGGTGATATCAAATCAAATGGTGGCACTTTGTTGAACTGCCCTGCCCAACCAAGCAGGATAGGCCGATAGAGTTGGCGACAATGGCAGAAATATCAGAATCAAGACAACTAACTTCATACCAAAACTAGAGGACACAAGCAAAGGAAAAATAATATCAAGTGTCCATAACTAGCTAGCTAGGAAAATCCACTGCGCTTCAGACTGGAATTAATAAGCGTAACAAATGGCCAAAGAATGTAATAACTGGAGTGGCTAGAACTGAAGCACTGGACAGTTGGGTGTTGTCCTCATGCCGTCATGCAGGTCTGTAAAGTACAATTTGACACTTTGCCTCCGTAAAGACAATCACTTGAGAATTTGCCCGGTATATATTTACAAATCCAAATGTAATATGTATACTGGCAGTTAATTTTTATCTCAACATAACGAGCAGTACAACGGGAAAATGTTAACTTCAGCATACAAGATCATGCACGAATTCGAGAAATGAAACTTACAGTTTAACCTATGAGGGTTTACATTGTCATTCCGCACTCCGAAACCAAATCCCGCGGAGTACGACGGTTTCTCACCACGATCATCACAGTTATCGTGATAACCACGTCAAAAAACCCATCGGTTTCGCATGTAAACCATACAAGATACTGTACATATGCCTAATTTTACACCCGTATATTTTCTAGCTTAACACGGTAAAGATCTGCAATCCTCCCTTGTGGTTAGGTACAAATCATTGACAGGTTAATAAACTTCAGGTCGTATATATACTTACAGGATCCCAAAATTCTTCTTTTGAAACCAAAAAAAAATCAAAATCAAACACAAAAAATACTTTAAAAAAGTTTAGAGTGAAAACTGAAAGCCCCCCTAAAAATAAAAAAGAGTCGGCAAGAACAACACCCAAGCGCATGGACGACCCATAGTTTGCAACCGTGGCAGCAACGTTTGATCAGAAAAATACCCACTTGTGCCCCGTCTTCTCCTTCATTGTCTTGGAATGGAAGAGCTCGCCGCCATCGCCGTCCCCTGATTGCCGCCGCTTCTCCGCTCCGACGAGCCTCGACAGGAACCGCCCAATCTTCTTCTTCTTACCGCTCTTCTTCCTCTTCACCTCCTGCTGCTTCCCCTTGCCAGATGCCTCCCTGCCCGGCTCTTCTTCCCTCCCTCCTCCGTCTAGTTTGCTACCAACGGAGGACGGCATCAGCGGCTGAGAGAAGGCCGCGACGTTGACGAAGGATGAGCCATCGCCGACGACGTGGACGGAGCTGACGTCGCTCGAGAGCGCGACGTGGTAGCCGTAGCGCGGAGGCGTGCCGGCGCCGGAGGAGTAGTGGGAGGAGGTGGCGGAGGAGGAGGAGGCCCCCGTGGTGGTGGTGGCCGAGGAGGAGGCGGACAGGTGGGCGAGGCGGTCGCGGAGGCAGTAGGGGCACACGCCCTTGGACAGCCGGTGCTCCGGGTGCCGCTTGCACCGGTCCTCCCATTCCGATCGCCGCATGGCCAACAACCGAAGCCTTCTCCGCTGCTCGCTCGATCGATCGCGCCTCCTCCCGCGTTCGTGCTCTCCCTCCGTACGTGTTGGCTTGTTAGGGTTTACGTGTCTTCGTTTGGAGACAGGCGTGCCGGTGGTGATTGCTGCGGTGTTGGCGGCAGCACGGGAGCGGAGGAGATAAGAGGGGGAGGCGAGGCGAGGAGAGCAACGCCGGTGAGGAAAGTCTGGCTTCTTGTGAAAAGAGGCCGGGCCCAGGATTCTGCTTGTTTCTGATACCGGTTCTTAATTGTTTTTTTTAACAAAACTTTGATCTTTTCAACCTACAACAAGCTAAACATACGCCTTGACACCTTATGTGCTAGTTTTATTACTTACAGTAAGTTAGTTTTCGCGTGGAGGATAATATTACCTTCAATTTTTTTATTTAATATTGTTTACTTTTAGATCGACAATAATGCATTCGTATATAATTATTAATTAGTTTTTTGTTGTTGTTTGTTTTAGAGGTCTTTTAAGGTACTCCCTCTTTACCTCTGCAGAGGTAAGAGCTATAGGTAATAGATTAACACAAGCCCTGATTAATTGTGTTTTTCTAATTTAAAAAGTGGACCATTTAAGTATTTGACAGTCAAGATAGACGAGTGAGCAGATTTAATTATCCTTCCTAAATTTAAATCTAGTGCTGAAATTTAGGATGCCGTTTTGGCAATCAGAAATGTGAGAGCACCTGATATTTAAAATTTGAAAGTTTTATTTGACCAAAAACTAAATATGATTCAAATATCCTGATTATCACAAATTTATATCATAGTATTAAATTGAAAACACAAACATATGCCGATGTTGTTGTATTGTTATATATCAAATTTGAAATTTCAGCCACATGATTTGGTCGAAGTACTTTATTAGGGGCTTGCCTAACCCCGAAAGGAGGGCTCAAACAAGGTTTTTATATTTTTTTTGTTGATTTTACAGGAATATAACTTTTGTACAGAATAATTAAAAATATAATTTTATAAAAAATTCTTAGATTATTTTATATATTACTTACCTTATCAACGAAAAGGCTTTTATGGCTGCTGCAAATGTATTGTTTTTCCGTTAACGTGATCTTACCTCTAATGAGATAATATAAACCTCAACAATTGGATCAGTGGCTAATAAACGGCTCAAACAAATATAGAGTACCTTAAAAAATTTTGTTTTATCTTCAAAGATACTTTAAGCATAATTTATAATTCAGCATGTCTGCATGTGCAAAGATAATAATAAGACAAATAATCAGATTTAAATAAAAAAACTAGCGGCCTCAAATAAAACAATAGATGGTGTATATGTTTTCTCGTATTTTTCTCCTACCTATACAGTATATTACAGAGGATAGCCGTCTCGCAGATTATTTTGACAGAACAATGATCACTGCAATTCCAGTATGTACTGACTAGAAACCTATTTTACCTGACCGTTGGAGCTTGGAAGGTGGAAACATTACGACCGTACTTATGTTAATGAACTCTGTCATAGGGTCATGATCAGGGAAATTATTGTGTACTCTGGTGATCTAGTCTCTGGACAAGGCGCTATTTCGTACCAGTTTCAAGGTGCCCATTCTTTATTTCGCCGAGTCACCGCACGCGTCTCAGAAACACAGATTCTAGTGGCAACCCACACAACCATGGCGACAGAAACAAAAAAGAAAGAAAGGCAGCCATCTTTTGGCTTTTAAAGAAAAATGCGATACAATACATTTATAAAAAAAGTTTGTAAATAAAAATTTATATATGTATTTTTATAAGGCTGAAAAATAACCCATAATAAAAAAGCTTTAAAATAAATCCAATTCAAGATTAAAAATTTAAATTTTGATTTATAAACTAAGTATAAACTAGAAGACGGGGCGACAGGTTGGGCACAACGATATACTAGAGCTGCCAACGCATTCACTGATCCAAGGTGGTCAAAAGAAGCCTGATTTTTTTAACTCCAAATCTCGTAGAGTGGGATTTGGTCGTGACTGCCTTCAGACCTGTACATGCAAGTGTAACTATATTATTTCTCCCGCGTAGAAAAGGAAGTTTAAAGTTAAAGTTAGAAAAAAAAAAGTTGGAACGATTAGTGGGAGGCAGTGGGCTGTGGCCCAAGAAAGCGACGACGGCGGGCCCACACTGAGTGGACAGGAGATGCTGGTGGACGATGACGAGACGAGAGTGAACGAACGAACGGGTGGTGCGGGTGCCGCACTAGCGCGGTCGCGGCGCAGCACCAGTCAACGGGCGTACGCCACGGTGTCCACGTCCGTGCGCGGCGCACGCGTGTTGCGTCGCGTGTGGCTCGCGCGTTCGTTCTGCGTGGCCTCGTGCGTGCGTCGTACGTTATTGGGTTGGAGGGGCGCTTGGGCCACGCGCGCACGGCGCACGCACGGACGGACGGGGACGTGACGTGTGCCGGTCGGTCGTCCTCGTGCCCCGCATGGGTTCAGACTCCGCACCGTCGGGAAACCGCCGGTCGAGTGAAAGACGCGCTCAGCAAGATCGTTGGCTCGAGGGACGAAGGGTCGAAAAATTGTCTTTTATAGTAGAGGTGAAAATAAAAACGTTATTAGTATTATTGCAATTCCGAAAACAGAAGCAACAGTAAAGTAAAATATATTGATATTGGTCTGTAGACGAAAATTTATAAAAAATAACGATATATAGCATTACATATTAAACATGAAGATAGGTATATAACGATGTGAGAGTAAGAGTTGTTTAGATCTAGCGAGTTTGATGGATTGATGGGGTGTGTGTGGATGCGCTTTTGAGACTTGCATATGTTAGGTGATTTTGTGGGTTTTTAAAAATTTTCGGTTCAGTATGAAATTTCAACAAAATGGTCAGAAAAAATACATTAACATTTTCGTTACCGTTTCCGAAAAACTTTACCGTTTTTATTTTCATTTTCGCAAATTTCTATTATTGGCTAAAACGGTTATGATAAAACAAAAACGGTAGCTATCACGGTCGGGATTTTTTTACCGTTTTCGGTCCTAGTTGGCTCCAATCCGCTCCTCTCCTCTCCGTCACTTGTCTTCTGCCGCTGATGATATCTGCCGTCGGTGATGCAGCGGGGCCAGCGAGCGGCAGTGAGGCAGAAAGACAATGGGCCCTGTTCTTCTTGAAGATGAAAAATAAGAAAAATAAGGTTATTTGATTTCTGAAGCAATTTAGTGCAATAGATGATATAATTAACTGCTATAAAATTGTAATTCTACTTTGAAATGTCAAACTTATAAACATATTTTTTAAAAAAATATTGCTTAATAGTTCAGAAAACATACGCCAATAAATAATATACGAAATAGCTGCAAAAAACAAGCCAAAAACCTTCACTGTCAACAGTTTTCTATTAAATGCACTTGTTTAATATTTATTTTTAAAAATATATAATCGTAATTTGCATTGTCTTACCGCATTATATGGCATCATATCATCGTGGAAAAACGTTGCCACGATAAGAAATTGTGACACGAGAGTTGTATATTGTCATGGTGTGATCAATGATGCATACTCTAAAAATAAGTATTTATATGATTTAAATTCAAAAATAAATATTAATTATGTACATTTAATTTTTAAAAATCCACAATTTAGAGGATTTTGGATCGGTGCAGCAGGATTCTGGACGTGAATTGGGGATATACGTGGGCCTATATTTCGAAAGGCCTTTCAAAAGCTTAGGCCTGAATCGGGTTTTCGCTCCCATGACGGGCCAAAAGCCCAACACAAACCGAAAAGCCGAAGCATGTCACCTGATGGTTCGCGGCTTCGCGGTTCAAGCCTTGTAATTGATGGGCTTCTCGTCGTCGTGGACCCAGCAGTGACAGAGGGCCCGCCCGGTCCAGCGGCCGACACGGTCGCCGTCGCCGGACACGTCAGCCGCGACCGGACGAGCGTGTCCGCCGGAGCCCGTTTGGAGCCTAGCGGCCGGAGATGTGAGCCCGGGACAAAGGAGGTGTCACGTGTTTGCGTCTCCAGCGCCGGTCAACACGACACGCCCATCCATTGTTCATTCATCCAATCGAGACGTATATCTGCAAGCGATAGCTACACGTACAATTTTGTCGTGTTTTGTGCTGCGATGCATGGCAAAATCCACGGAACGATGCAGCGAGTTACACAGGGATTTGTGTACCCGACCACGTCTTTTACTGCTTCTACTGTAGACCACAAGATAAAAGAAAAAAAATATCTGCAGTTCTGAAAGCATGGCAGAGATGCTCACCGTTTTTTTTCTCTTTCCGATCATACTGTACCAGGTTTTATTAAGACAAAGAAAGATTAGTCCTTAAAGAAATTGGCCACATGGCCTCGGGGTGCATTATCTGTCTCTTTCTTCTTTATTTCATGACGTCTCACCTTGTGTGACATATCACCACTGGTACTTAATATGATTCTTTACTTAACTTGCGATGCTTGTGCCCTACAAGTGAAAAGGACGCTTACCAAACATTGGAATAAAATTCATGGCCATCTTGGAGACGTGTTGACACGATTGAAAACCACTATAACACTTTGTTTAATTGAGACGGCCGGTTTTCTTTCTCGCGGACGGGACCTGTCTGTGGACATGTATGTTAAGAGATTTCTTCCCATGTTTTGCCAAAAATAGTAAACCGTATGCATCCTCCCAATATATTCGCTTATCCTTATATTTATAATCAAAATTTAAATTTTTAATCTTAAATTTAGAGTTAATTTTAAAGTTTTTTAATCAACATTTATTTTCTAGTTTTAACTTTTAGATCGCTATATATATATAAATATAATTTTTATTTACAAATATGATATTTGTCTTTTTATAAAAACAACCAAACAAACTACTGAAAGTTATTTTTTAGAAGAGTGCTGCTGGATACTCCTGTGGAAGCTCCTTCTTGATGCCAAACAGTTCAATCTTGGATGACATCCGCAAGACTACAAACTGCGCTGTCGCTCTGTACGGTGGCTTATACTGCGGGTTAGACGATGACCCAACATGGTTGCATGACAGTACACGGGTACTTCTTTTAGTGATATGATACTACTCGTTCTGAAGGATAGTAAGGCCGGGTTTAGTTTGTAATTTTTTTTACAAAAACATCACATCAGATATACGGAGATGTATTTAAAATATTAAACGTAGTTTAATTAAATAAAATAAAAATTTTGTCAAGAAACTGCGAGATGAATCTTTTGAGCCTAATTAATCCATCATTACGACATATAGCTAGGCTTAAAAGATTCGTCTTACGATTTTCCCTATAATTGTATAATTAGTTTTAGTTAGTTTTAGTGTTTATATATATTTAATGCTTTATTTATGTGTCTAAAAATTGAAACTAAACAAAGCCTAATAATATTCGATGGCTACCTTTTGGCCATCACTTTGAAGGAACTTTATACGCCCATTACATCGTTTTGTCTCCTTTTTCCCGGTGTTTTTTTTAAAGAGGATGTGCTTCATGTCTTCATCCTTCGTTTGTTTGGTGGCAGGGGAACAGGGCATCATGATGGCCAGCCAGTAAGTGTGATGTTCTTTGGCTGCCTTGCATTATCTTTCGAAGCTTATCAGCTGCCTCGCCTCACATGTCATCGATAAGTACTCTGTATCTTTCTGTCAAAACGCTACATGGGAGTATTATCGGGGAAAAAAATCGATTTATCCCGTAAGACGTCCTAGTCCGATTTAACAAACTCATGTACTCCCAGACGAAATCACCCCCGTTTATTTTTTAAACCGGATTACTGATTATCTCGTAAGCACAATCTAGATGCTTTCTAGGCGCGCGGTGCACGGTGCTTGCGTACGGTATGTTGGTGGCGAGGCTGCAGCGGCTCCTTGTCTATTTCCACTCCTTAGGTAAAAAATACTTTATTTTTTCGTTATTCTTATGGAAATCAAAGGAAAACAACGATTTTTTGTTTTTTAAATCTCAATGCATTGGTTTTCTTTTTTTTTTTTCAAACTCTAGTAAACTTGCGCCCCCCCCCCACCCCACAATTAACAAGCTCTAATATAATAACTACTCAAGAAATAAAAGGTATTTTGGATAAATGAGATTGGCCAAAAAAAAAGTGTTAGTGGACAAAGATCCTCTCGTCCCATAAATATTTCATCTTTGATCCCCTGCTTTGTCCCACAACAATTTTGTTTTTTAAAAAATATTGCACTGATATTTGATAAATTGAGAGACAAATATCTTATGATTTGAAAAATTATGGAACAATTGCATTGAAGTTTTAAGATGTGAAAATCATTTTGGTTGTTGTAGCTTTGTATTTGTATATATAAGTTAGCTGTCGTAAGGTTATGTTCTTGTAATAAGATTTAAAAGGCCGATGAGTTATTTTGTAATGTATTAGAGTTAAGGAGGTTAGATCGGAGAATCTCACACTAGGATCACCAATTTTGAGTAAGAGCCATGACAAAAGGGATTGGAGCATGAGGTATCATCTTTTCGTTTTTTTATATTTATTTGGGTGTATCTTACCACAGAGCTTTCCGAAGCCGTTGTCCAACGGAGCACGTTTGCGTCCGTGATAATCGCGACAGATAAGTCGCCGTTTCGTGAACCCTACAAAATTTAAATTTTCACCCTAAAGGTTTGAGTTGATTTTTTGAGGTTTTTTTATTATAGTTTGTTTTCAGCCTTAACTTTCATACCAGTACAAACGCATATTCCATCCAAGTTATAAGATTTTTTTCTGGCCTCGTCTATATTAATATATGTGCTAATTAATCTAGACATATATATAAAACATAACATTGAGATATATATTGAGATATAGATGAATTTACCTAGAAAGTCTTATAATTTGAAATGAAGGTGATATAAAATATTTTTTTACAAATATACCGGATGATATTTTCACTGAATCAAAAAAAGAAAAAGATCACCAAACGCCCAACTCTACCGAAATTATCATGCTACGATCCAAAAAGACACTAAAGTCTTGTACTGGACCACTGGGAGAGCACAGATGTTTAGAAAAGCTTATCAAACCAGACCTGGCGAGAGCATGAGGATTCCAGAAAACTTAGTTTTTTATTTGACGAGAACACAGTATAATACATACAGACGCTCATAACGTCCACCTTTTGACCGACAATTTGAAGACCGACCGTCTGAGCACTTCAAAGACTGACCGACAATTTGAAGACTGACCGGTAAATCTAATACTAACCGGTAAATCTAGAGAAACCTAGTCAGGTGTTACTAAGGCGGCTTTATGTAACTACTAGGTTTTATATAACTAATAGGCTACACGCACTTTCACGAAAACTTAGTTTTTTTAGTCTCATAATCTTTATAAAATCCAAACTGTTTGAGAGACCACAAAAATCCTAGTAGTAGTTGCCAGTTGCAACAAGATTGAGTTAAGAATTTGGACATACTGAGCGTGTGCTGCTGGCAACATTGCATCTTGGGGCTTCTGTGCTCCTGTGCTTTTCACTAATTCTGGTTTGAAGATTTGGTTACTGAACCAAACAATTTCGGTCATTTTTGACTCGCCATTTACATTTGGGCTATCGTTGTGCTTTCAAGGCACGGAATTTTTTCCCCTATTATGAAATGCTTAATTTACAATATCCGATTTATACCACATGCCGTAAGTAAATCGCAGACAACTATGCTTTGCAGTCCTGAGCTATTTGCTGCTTGACTGCGTCAATGACGATACTACAAGCCAAATGCGAGGAACGATGGCCTTATAATTTAATTTACATCCTTGATCCTTCGTTAATTACCCTGCCTCAATTTGCTACTACGGCGGTACATGAGTAGAGTAAAAGAAACTAAAAATACGTGCTCCATCCAAAGCATGCAATGCGGTTATGCACAGCGCTACTACCCCCTCGATTTTTAACACTAAAACGTGGAGATCAAAATCTCGTTACCATCCCTCGTTGCCACTCGCGCACCAACCGAAGTTGAGGTTGGAAACGTGCTCGTCGGAGAAGAAGCTCGCGGCGTCGTTGCCCACCTCGCCGGAGGCAGCGAGCCATTCCTCCGTGAAGGCATAGCCGCCACCTTTGTACGAGTCGTAGGAGTACGAACCGTGCCATTTGGACTCGAGCGCCGGGAGCGACGAGCAGCCCAAGGTTGCCGCGGGCGTGTCCAAGAACGATGCGGCGAATCCAATGAAGCCTGGCTGCTGCTGCTGCGGATGCTGCTCGAAGGCCGCGCCGGAGTACGGGGACGGCTCTTCGTTGAACACCACGCTGGAGTCGCTGTCGTCCGATGAGCCGTCCTTGCACGCCGTGGTGGCCGCGGCGCCGGTCGCCGCGTCATTGCCGGCCTCGACCTTCACGGAGGCCGCCTTGGTGTCTGCAGGCTTGGACAACTTCTCCCTCAGCTCACGTATCTGATCGAGAACGAAGGAACACTCGTCAGTGACAAGTCCTCGCAACGCGCCGTGCGTGACAGCGGTGGACACGACTAGGCTCGTACCTCGGCGGCGAGGGCGTCCTTGTCGCGGCGTAGGGCGTCGCAGTCGGCGCGGAGGGCGTCGTGGCGGGAGCGGAGTGCGGCGAAGTCGCGCTCCAGCTGCTTCGTCTTCCACCTGGCGCGGCGGTTCTGAAACCAGACGGCGACCTGCCGCGGCTGCAAGCCGATGTCGCGCGCGATGCGGGCCTTGCGGTCAGGGTCCAGCTTGTTGTCCGTCTCGAAGCTCCGCTCCAGTGCGCGCACCTGCTCCAGCGCCAGCCGCCGCTTCTTCTCGCCCAGCCCACACGACGACGATGACGGCGCCGCGTGCCCGCCGGCCATGTCTTCGTCGTCGTCGGCATCGTCCACGTCCTCCAGATCGGCTTCGTCTTGCTGCTCCATGGTCGCCGCAACCAAGCTGTCCTCCTCAGCGAACGCCAGCTTCTCTCCTGTAACATATGCGTACATGCCTCCACTGTTAAGTACTTAACTTCGTTCTTGCGTTATTCTTGCTTCAATTACGCAAGATCGAAACAAATTACTTCTGCAAATGCAGATGGAAGTTATAGGACACGGAAATTACTGAACGCAAATTACTCGTGTTTGAGTTAACGCAAAAGATCTCGCAGCAAACGCACCTGGTTTTTTGGATTTCCGGCTGCTAGCGGGCCTCTTCATTACAAAATTGAAGCAGAATTGCAAATGGAGATGATCCTAGTCCTGGTGTGGGGGGTCGCAAGGGGTGCTGAAAACTTGAAAGAAAAAGGACAGGAACTGCATGCAGATGTGTACTCCTCTTCACTTTTGTTGGTCAGTGGCAATGGCCTCCCCTGCTTCGAGAGTCGCACAGTGATCGTGGAGATGAAGTGGTGCCTTGCCTATTCGTCCTTCGGAGGACAGAGGTGAGAGGCGGAGAGTGGGGAGAGAGAGAGTTCACTTACAAGGCAAATAGCTGATGCAGGAAGCCATGGATCGCGTATTAATAAAAGGAAGCAGGAAGCTTAGCTGAGCCGGGAACTCCGGTTTTGGACGGTTCGCAGATGTCCTGTGGCAGCTATCCTTTTTCTTATGGCGTGCTTAGTTCGTGAAACATTTTTTATGTCACATTAAATATTTATTAAAGATCAGAAGATATTTTTGACACGAATAAAAATACTAATTTCAGAACTCGTCTTGAAACCGCAAGACGAATCTATCGAACCTAATTAATACGTCATTAGCATATGTTGTTGCTCTAGCACTTATAACTAATTATGAACTAATTAGACTTAAAAAGATTCGTCTTGCGATTTTCCAATAACTGTGCAATTAGTTTTTATCTATATTAATGCTCCATATATCTAAATATACAATGTTTTTTAGAAAATTTTAGCAACTAAATAAGGTAAAATGTGGTTCGGGCAATCTTACCAAAGTTTCAATTTGGACTATGGTGAAAGTATTTTTTTTCGATTCAGATGAAGTGATTTAGGCATAAATTGCACCTGGAATCAGGTGGCCCGCGTGTCAATGAAACTAACCACCTCTTTATCACCGTGTCTCAGTTGTATGTAGCCACGTAGGCTACTCGGTCAAAAGTATACTGTTTGTCAAAAATATATGGTCTAAAATAAAAAAGAAACTTAAAGATAATTCATAGTGAATTTTTACTAAAAGCATGTTTTCAATAAGTGTATTAAGGCCCTGTTTCTTTCAGCTTGGGATGATTATAATCCAGATTATTGAGTCAGATTATTATAAGCTATATTGTTATAATCTGCAGTAGAATAAGCTGTGAGTTGTTTATTTTCTAGATTATTATAGCCTGAATTATTGGGTCTACAAGTCTAAAGGGGGAGTGGGATGGCATGGTGACTAATTTTTCACCCAATAAGCTAGAAAAAGCTCACATAAATGAGCTTATCAGATTATAATAAGCTAGACTCTAGATTATAATAAGCTACTTTAATAAGTTGTATGTTTCTTTCAGCTTACTCCCAATAATCTGGATTATAATAATCCTAAGTTGAAAAAAACATGACCTAATTTGGCAAACACGTAATCTTCGAGCAAGGCAACATCCACTAATTCCCATACAATATCCCGGCATTTGATTTAAAACCATACGATCCTAGTATGAATGTATTAATGTAATTTTATATACTAGATGTACATCATAATACGATTGTATGTTGGTCACAACTTACTTATGCAGCCCTTAATTCTGATGTAAAATATTTAGTCACTCTTCCACGAGAAATATCAACTCGAGATATATCGAACCTGCAGCTGCGAAAAGAAGCTTGTTCTCTTGTAGACAATATTCATATCCTTCAATACCGCTGGCTTGTTGCCCTTTCAAACAAGTAATGTCGCACAAAAGGCATGCTAATCATACCAACAGGGACGTAATACAGGACTTGTATATGTGAACTCAAGCTTTAATTGTCCACCTGATGCTACTCTGCTTATTTCTTTATGTCAACGTCGACATTGAGACTGAATTTGCAGTATACTAACATGAGATTGTTTAAGCTCCCGTACGAGTCAAAAAGAATTCTGATGTTTCATAACGCTTCAATTTCTTTGGCAATTTTTGTGAGCCAGGTTGAAGTTATATCTTCTTTATCAATAAAATGAGGCAGAGCTTTTGTCTTTGTTTCAAAAAGGAAACATGTGACAATGCACACCTCTCTATATAACTGAAGTAATCCGTAATCGTACGGCCGAATTCGGTTAGCTAGGGGTACTTGAGTTGAGTGGTAGTATTAATTGTAGAGCAATTTTACAATCTAACAAAAAGTAATAAAAGTATCTCTAGCTACCAGTACCTCGCGGTATCAAATCGTTTCTGATCGTTGGATCTAACAACGCACATTCTACACAGCTAGATCCAATGCTGAAAGATAATTTGGTACCTCGAGATACTTTTTGTTGAATCGAAACAAATCTCTTAATTATAGTATACACAAATTATTGTTAGTACTCACTATGTTACAAAATACATGGCACGTTTCTTCAGGTATACTCCCTTCGTCCCAAAACAAATCAACTGCAATTTTAGATACAATGTTTAACGCTTCGTCTTATTAAAAAAAATTACGATTAATAATTTTATTTTTATTAGATGATAAAACATGAATAGTACTTTATGTGTGGCTATTTTTTAAATTTCTTAAATTTTTTTAAATAAGACGGATGGTCAAATGCTCGACACAAAAACAAAAAAGTGGCTTCTTTTTTTTGAAACGGAGGAAGTAACAAATAACGACCAAAAGTTATTTTGACTAAATAAATTATGTCATAAGAAATTTTACGATTCCTGAGTCAGTACTATGTACCAAGTATAAAGAGATGCCAAATCATAACCGTTAATTTAGCTGGGGTTGCTCGCCTTGTTGAAACTAGTCCCCTTGCTGGCTCGGAAGCACCAGACCTATTCGTTTCACTCGAGAAAGTCTGTCCGTTCGATCGAAGGGCTCCGCTTAATGATACCTGTCGATACCATGAGTCGGGAGGGCCAAAGCACATGATAATTACGATCGGGAGGGCCAAAAAGGAGTTTCGCCTATCAAGTCATGTTGTAATGACGCTGCTGCTCGCTCAGCCTTCTCTGTGGCCGCCGCCACCGGGGAGAGAGAGCGGGGGAGGGGGAGAGAGGTCGACGCCACCATCGGCGCGACTGACGGACTCCGCTCGGGCTCGCGACGACAGCGACGGCGCGACTGCCGGACTTCGCCTCGCAACGACGACGGCGGCGGCTAGGCTGGCGACTATGACAGCGACGGCGGCGCGGTTGCCGGACTCCACCCGAGCTCGCGACGACGACGGCGGTGCGGCTGCTGCTTCGACGGCGAGTCCATGGTGCGTGGTTACGTGGCCTCCACTTATTTTTCCTTCCGCCCCTATCCCTACAAATCAACGGTTGGATTTATTAGGTGTCTCGTAGTATCCGGTAACTCCTAATACCTTTTCAGGAACGGTAAAAAACTACGTCATATTTTGAAACGGAGCGAAATGACGTGAGTTTAGTTAAGCAGTATTTTCCAGTTACTTTGCTTTTGCAATCACAAACTTTTTATTACTACTTATACTCCACATGACAATAAAAGAACTTTTTTAATTAAAAAATAATAATGTGAGGTTTGCTGCATTTGTTTACCATTTCCTTGGGTGGCGAAACGTGGCAGCAACTGTGCTGGAGAAAACAGCAGCAAAGCCGGCATTCCAACCCCCGCAAGTGGGCTTTAGCGACAATCCCGGGGTCCCACGAACAAACTAAAAAGTCAGGGAAAACCGTAGCCGTAGGCGAGGTCGCAAAGCGTGGCTAGCGACGGCGTAGCTCGCCAAAAGGCTAGCAACCAAGGTCGAAAAGTCTGGTTAACTCAACTAGCCAGATTCGTGCAACGGCATGTGTCACCCGGCCCAAAACGATCTAGATAATGCAGCAACCCCTTCTCCCCGACGTGTTGTGATGTTTGCTGCAACAGAGCCAAAGATAAAAAATATCACGAAAGAGGTGAACAGTGACAAGTCATCTTTTAATCTGATAAACCTTTCGCCTATATATCTTCTCCGGTCACGGCCATGCTTTGCCTGTGCAGAACAGAACCAGAGAACGATCTCTGTTCTACCAGTGAGATCAACGTCACGGGCTTACGGCACACGTGTGCTGGAATCAGCCTGTCATACGGGACGCTGCTGGCGTTCATGTACGTACGTGATATCTATGTGCAATATCGATCAAATCGAGCGAAACGACCGTGCATGGGCATGACGACACGGATCCTGGACCCGTTTTGGCGTGCACCACCGGAACTCTTCTCTGCGGCTGGTATCCTTCGTCTTCACGGAGTATATGTATGCGAAGCTCTTTATGAGTACCGTGTAAATGTGTAATTAAGGGTTTGCCTACGTACTTAGCGTAGGATATTGTTCACTTGGACACACACAAATGCACCAGGCTGCCATCTTTTGCTTTTGGAAAAAAACCGAACAGATATATTCACAAATAAAAAATAGTTTATTGATAAAAATTTTATATGTGTTTTTAGTGATCGAAAAACAAAGGCCGAAAGATAGCTATAATAAAAAAACTCTAAATTTAAAGCTAAAAATTTAAATTTTGACATATAAACATAAAAAACGAAAAGATGAGGGTGTCAGATTAGATGAGGGTTGACTACGTGCATGGTACATTTGCTAGTTTGCTCAGCCTAATTAGTGTGATTAGTCATAAATGTTACGGTAACCAATATGTGCTAATGACGGATTAATTAGACTCAAAAATTCGTCTCGTGGTTTTCAGACGGAATCTGAAAGTTGTTTTGTAGTTAGACCGTATACGTCGATGGGATCCCTATCACACAAATTTTTGGAACCAGACGGGTCTAAATCCAACAAAACCAGAGTCCGCCCGGCGATCAAATATTTAAAAACTTTAAAAGTTAGACGTTTAAAAATAACAAAAATAACACCACAAATACCTTAGACGTATATGCAGTACGCCACCACCACAAGTCGCCCTACCATAACAAGTCAGCCGCAACGGAACTAACCTCATTATTTTTCCGGCGGGGAATCTATTCTCTTGTGCGCTGAAAAGCAACACCTTTGCCCAGAAAGTCGCGGGGTGCACAGCCGATTGATTGATTGATTGAGGCCCGCATCCACGATCAAACCCAACTACTGCGGCACACGCACGCACGAACGTACGTGCTGCGGGGAGGACGACGCCGACGTCGGTTCCGGCTCGCGCTCGCGTGGCCCGCGCGTTTTGACACACCGGCCGACCTGCCCCGTTTTGGCTGGGTGTTGCCGTCCCATCACACCCCACCGCCAGTGCGACGCGGCACTGATCCGATCCCGAGCCCGTCGTCCACCACCCCACGCGTAGGAGGAGGAGCGGAAATATAGGCGGACGCGTGCGTGCGTGCGTGCGTGCATGGCCGGAAAAGCTGAGAGGCGAGCCGACGGGTGCGTGCGAGTGACAGAAAGCGATGCGCAAGAACGAATCTCGTGCGCCAGAGAGGAAAAAAAAAAGAGGCTCTCTCACAGCTTCTGTTCCGACGAAGAATACAAGATCGGAGGAAAATGCATGGCGGGGGCCAGGGGGTGAACGATGACTTGACCAACAGTTTCGTTCTTCGTTTTATCAACGTCGATGAACCTGCTCGGACAACGGTGTATGGGTATTGATGTATAATATACTCCTATCCAACTACTAATGGCCGATGAGCTTCGTACAGTACGCTACGCACAGTATGTTTTTGCCGAGTGTACAGGTCGGATTGGGAGGGGCTAAACTCTCAACCAAACTGATAAGGACACAAGTGCCTAGGGGGCGAACTCAAGTCTTCTCACATCTATTGCATCCGGTCCGCGAGTGAATGTTGGAGTCTAGCGGTAGGTACTGAGATGGTTGGGCCGTGGTGGACTGTGCTGCACTGCCGCTAGGCGTCAAATCTGGTCCCGGCTACTCCTTTATCGAGCGATCAAAACGGGCAAGGACAGCTCATGCATGCCACCACAAAGCGTCGACTGTTCGAGTCGACGAGCGATACTGCGATAGATACATCCTCGACGACGTGCATTTTTTTTGGATGCTGCTCCCGTAGCACACTAGCACAGTACTAGTGTCTAAGCCGTGTTCGGGCAGTCGGGCTCGTCCGTGTAACCAAACATCGATATGTTCCGGCGTGCAAGGGAACGAGTAGTGTATAGCTTTCCAACCGCTACTCACCACCGTACGTCGACGTCGTCGTCGTCGTGGAAACATCCCACGTGATGCTATTCTTTGATAGCCTGACGCGTTCAGAGATCGGCAGTGGAGCAGCACGGCATGCATGCAAATCCATTGGTCAGTACCAGTAGGTACGAGCCGACGACCAGATGCACTGTGACGCTCTATTTGGACGCGCTGTACACAGCACACGACAAATTTACTGGCAGTAGTACTAGCCGTGTGTGTACGTGCAACTTCGAGCGAGTCAGCACGCAACGGCGCCACGACCGCCGGGCGCCGGGCCGGAAGAAGCCAACACCACCGGAGGGCAAAGACGAAGGTGGTGTTTAGTCGGTAAAAACTTTTGGTAAAAAGGTTATATCGAACATTTGATCGGATGTTAGAAGGGGTTTTTAGACACGAATGAAAAAGACAAATTTTAGATTCCGCATAGAAACCGTGAGACGAATTTTTCTGAGTCTAATTAAGCCGTCATTAGCACATATTGGTTACTGTAGCACTTATGGCTAATCATGTTATAATTAGGCTTAAAAAGATTCATCTCACGATTTCCTTTGTAACTGTATAATTAGTTTTAATGTTTATATATATTTAATGCTTTATTTAAATGTTTAAAAATTCGATGTAATGTTTTTTAAAAAAAAATTTGGTACTAAACAAGACCAAATACGAGGCGAGCAGAGCAGAGGCGCAGACGCGCAGTGCACCCAGAGCGGCAGCAGGTAGGCATGCAACGTGCACACGGAACCGCGCACGACGCGCGGATTCGGGTCCTCCTTGCAGTGGTCGCTTTCGTAGAGTCTGGTTGGCCGGCGCAGGTTTAGGCCGGGTCGGACACGGGCGAGGACCGGAGGATGTACATTGCACTCATCCTGTTTGGACCCTGTTTAGTTTTTTTAAAACATTTCCTAAAAACATTATATCGAATATTTGGACACCTAAATAAAAACATTAAATATACATGAATATAAAAACTAATTACACAGTTACAGGAGAAATCACGAGACAAATCTTTTAAGCTTAATTAACCAACATATGCTAATGACAGATTAATTAGACTTAAAAGATTCGTCTCTCGGTTTTAGGCAGAATCTAAAATTTATTCTGTAAATACGTCGATTTAACTTTTCTCCCAAAAATTTTTCGAAACTAAACATGGCCTTGATTTCAGCACGGATCTTTCTTTCTCTATTTTAAAATATATCTTTCTAATACTACTACAAATTTAAATATTATCGTATTCAGATTCGTAGTAATGTTGTAACAATATTTTGAAACTAATGAGAACTACCCGAAGGACGTACTGTCGCATATTTGTTTCATCATGTTTGATGGACCCCGATGGAACGCAACGCTAGGTCCTCCGCGTCATCAAACAATCAAGCCCACGTCGTGCAGTAGTGCCAGTGCAGTTCGATCGCGCAGTAGTAAAACGAACTTTCACGTGCCGAAAATGACCGAACAGCTCGTGCTACTGCCGGCATCCGCGAACAGCTCGCCCGAACCTCGCGTCGTGACTGCCTGGCCACGGACACGTTTTGTCCTTGCTGATCAGTGGGATTTCGTGGGAGCCAAACTAAACGACCCGGGCTGATACAACATCACTTCCATATCTCGTCGCTATCGCCGTAACACGAACATTTCGATCGGTTGCGCTGAACAATTGTTCCTCCTCCATGTTTTCTTTATGCTTTGAAGAGCAAGTTCAATAGTACAGGCGACTACTGGTTTAAATTTACTACGGGCAGCATAAGATCAAGGCTATAAGAATCCTTATAGTCAGCAAGTTGGCTATAAAAATCCTTATAGTCTTCTCTCAGTCTACCCATATAGTCGTTAGTTAATTATAATTAATATATGACTCATTTATCTCTCTTATAGAGTTTTTTGGTTCTTGTGCCAGAGCTAGGTATAAACTTATAGCCCGCTTCTTCTCTCTTTACTTCCATCTCTTCTTCGCCTCGGCATTTAGTTAGCTTATAGTCTGCTATTATAGTTGCTCTATTAGTCAATTCAAACAATAGCTACCTATAAAACATATAAAACCATGTCCTACCTGTCAATATATTTTAAGAAGATAAGAGAGTAGAGAGAAGAGCAGTAAACTATAAATTTATAGCCAGCTGCAGTACGAACTCTAAGACACAACGTGTGTATGACATGTGGGACATAATAGTATAGGTTTTATAAGTAGTTATTGTATGAATTATCTATTAGATCGATTATAAATAAATTAGAGCTCATAGTTGGCTATAATATTGAACTTGCTCTAAGGGTGACTACGAGTTCAAACTTGCTGTAGCTGGCAATAACGTCTGCATCTAAGGCCTTGTTTAGTTCCCAAAATTTTTTTCTAAAAACATTACATCGAATTTTTGGAAACCTAAATAAAACATTAAACATAGATAAACCAAAAAACTAATTGCACAGTTACGAAAGAAATTTTGAGACGAATCTTTTGAGCCTAATTAGTCTATGATTAGCCATAAGTGCTACAGTAACCAACATGTGCTAATGACGGATTAATTAGGCTCAAAAGATTCGTCTCGCGGTTTTCAGGCTAGCCATAAAATTCGTTTTTTCATTCGTGTCCAAAAACCTCTTCCAACATCTGATCAAACATTTAACGTGACAATTCTACCAAAACTTTTTCTCAATCTAAACATTACCTAACTAACAACCCTCGTGGATCTATAATACGTGCCTACGCTATAAAGGAGTGCGAGACTTTGGAGGCTAGTGTAGGCTGTAGGTGCTAGGGGTGTGTCGTGTTCGTCAAGCGGGTCCTCACTATACAGTGCCCTGATAGTACCAAAAATCTACAATCAAAGTATTATTTTTTAAGATGACAAACTATAGTAGTATCTTTTAATTTATTTTTAAGATGACCATCAAAGTGTTTTTGAATTTTTAATTTTACATATTAAATAATTTACAAATTTAATTTTACATTTCAAAAATTCACAAAACTAACCTTCTGTCGTATTATAGGAGGACGAAAAGGTACCGTGACAAACGACTACTCGAGTGAGAGGGATGGCCAGAAACGGCGGCCATGGAATTTTACATTTAGCCCCTTTTCCCTATGCCGCCTAGAAACTTTCTACCCTCCTGGAGGACGGCAAGAAGTTAGTTTTTTTAATGCAAAATTAAATTTATAAATCATTTAATAAATAAGATTCATAATTTGGAAATTTTGAAAATCAATACGGCGTTCTTTTTTAAGTAAAATGCAAGTAAAAGATACTACTATATTTTCTCGCAAAAAAAGATACTACTATATTTTATTTCAATGATAGCTATTTTATGATATAAACGATAAAATTAACTATTATAAAATTTAAAATCTATTTTAGAAATATGATATGATCAACCTATATATATATATATATATATATATATATATATATATATAATTAGGAAACATGTGCAAAAAAAATATAAAAGAACGCAGTCCAAATGTTCATGTAGTTGAGCTTCCGTTTACGCGTAGATGGTAAAATTTACATTTTCAAAGTTAATTTAGAGTTAATTTTGTTTTGCTCGTGATTTATTATACACCATTTGCTCTTGAATCGGCAGAGACATGTATATAAAAAGTCAGCCCATAAATTAATTCTTGTTGCTAATAAACCACACAAATCAAAATTTTCTTAGGGCCTTATTTTTTGCTATTGCTTATAAGCCAAAATTTAATTTTAATATTTTTTAATCATAGTATAATTTTCTCCCTTACTTTTAGATCGTTAAAAAACACATGTATAAAAAATTTACTCTCGAATTATTTTTGATTGTACCCTCATCTTTAGGTTAGTGGTGAAAAAGCCAATGGCATATTTGCAAACAGAAATTAATCTGCGAAAAAAAATTTATATACATATTCGTATCGATCTAAAAGCCAAAGCTAAAAAATAAACTTTAGCTAAAAAAATCAAAATCAACTTCGAATTTAAGGTTGAAAATTTAATTTTTGGACTATAGAGCCAACCCCAACCCAAAAGATAGGCCTTTTCCAGGAAAAAGAAAGACGGTAAGGGTATTAGAGTAATTCTTTTCTTCAGGGGAAGTGTTCTTTTATGAGAACCTGTGCTATTTTATTTTTCGGATGGGTACCATGTCAGTTTTATATAGTAGTCCTGATAAATAAAATTATGCATTGGATTACAAAGTGATCAACAAATTCAGTGCCGACTTCGCTGTTACAGTAGATTCTCTCTATTTGCTATCTTCAAGTTTTTGTTTGGCATTGTGAACTCGCCGCTGAAGCCTGGCTTGGTTTCTGACACCAAGAAAAGGTTTCAGCCTTTCAGCAACCCTCGGTGAATTGGACTGTAGTCGTCCATAGGAGGCCACATGGGCCGCTTCTGGATTGTGAGATAGACTAACCTTCGCATGGGCCTACTTTTGGATTCCTGGGCTCAGATTTGGATTTGTTTTGCTCAACCTTCTGTTAGGGCTTTCGTCTTCTTCGTGGAACGATGCAGCTGCCAGCTCCAGGCTCGTGCCTTCTGGGTTTTCTGAGCTTTATTGCTTCCACAAGCGAAATTTTGCTACAAATACATCCTGACTTTGAGTTTACGCTGTAAGAGATGTCAACAGTTAAGTTTTGAAAAAGTTGCTCCTAAAATACGGTTATTTAATTTGTTGGGGGGACACCATACCATATTTTTATTAATTTCTAATAGTACAGGAGAAAGAATAATCAAAAAATACCTACGGGTCTACGTATCAATCCCTCTTCTCCTCTCTCCCACTAATAATACCGGTTGTCACACCACGTAGGTTGTCATCCCCTACTCCCTCTCGCGGCCATGGCGGCCGTTGCACCATACAAATTGTCATCATCGTCTAGGTCAATCGTCGTACAAGGCGCAAAGCCTACGCCACCCTAATGTCACCTCTCATCGACCGCAGTGCCATATTACACGGCGTCACCACGTTATCACAATTGTTTCATCGACATAGCTTGTCATCGTTATTATTGCTCGCCGCTTCGCCTCCGCTAGATCTAGATTGGGTGGAGCTACCCTAGCACTAGATCAAGCTACCACCGCGATTGACGGTGAGGTGGAGGTGTGCAACTCAACAGGGCGCTAGCAGTGTAACACAACAAGACAAAGATAATGGCTGGTGATAGGTGGCATGGTGAGTAGGAGTAAGCGGGTGGAAATGAATAACAAAATAGCATGACCTGCTTGTAAATAATCATATTTTATGGTGTCCTCCTCTAAACCTTAATATTTAGCATCTCCTATAGCTAAACTGCGAACTCAAAATGATCGGTAGCAGAATTTCACCCTTAGGTTTAGGTTGCTTAGCTTTGGACTTTTTAGCTTTGCTTGTACTCGTCATGCTCGTATCACATTGGAGTAGTGGCGTTTATTTCTTAGATGAAAATAAAAGATGAAATATTATCTAATGTTTGTGATAGGTATTTTATGACACAAACAACATAATTAGCTATTATAAAGTTGAAAATTTACTTTAGAAAAATATGAGGTGTTCAACTCCTATATATAAAAACTTTTTAAGAAAATATCATGTTAAATAATTTAAAAAGCATAAGCCCAATGTATAATCTGAAAAAAGAGGAGCCATATATCTAGTTATTTCTCGGAAGCTGATTAATGTCATCCATCTACGCGCTTAGCAAACCGATTAAACAAGCAGAGTGACTGGAGACAGCTCGCTTGTTTTCTCTTTTATTGAGATCGTGTCAGGTCCATTCTTCTTTGTGTACTGTCACCAGCCTGATCGGAGTGTCCACGTTCCACAATCGCACAGCTCATGTCAGGCTAGCTAAAGCGTCACATGCCCTGCTTTCCATGCAAGCTGGTGGCCAACCAACCCGACCACACCGACTCACCGACCATACTTTTTTCTTCGCGGTCCGTATTTCCAGTTTCGCTTCAACAATTCAAGATTAGTACGGCGCGAGAAGCAAAATAGCAGAAATTCAATACCGAAGAAAAATGACCGCAATTCATGCTCCGTTCAAAAATAATTTTCTTATTTTAAGCTAATCCGTAAGTATTACTCCCTCGTAACATTTTTGTTTAACATTGTCTAGTTCATACATTTACATATAGAGAAAGTAATATGTTAATAAAAAATAAAATATGTTCCCCTTTATTTAATGTCAATGCAACTAAACACTATTTTTATGAACGATTATGCGATTGCCCCACTGCACAAGTATGATAATTGTTCATAGAAAAATATATTTAGAATAAACAAGAGAGGTACTGCAAGATAATTCATGTATTTTTACGGAGATCTATGGAAAGATATTGGTAGATTCTAGTCGCAGCAGTTACACGCGCGTTTGTGGTTCTCCTCGATTGGAAGAGCCTCCAGATTTCTACTCTACGCGGGTTTGAAGGATCGGTCACATGGCCGGATGACGACGATGTACTGTACACACGGAGTATTCGCCGGCCATCACGGACCGGCTCACGGCTCCCAACGCGGGCCATCTGTCAGGACAGCACGTCTTGCCCGTTAAACAACTCGAACTGACCCCCGCAACGGCTAGTACCCGGACGACAACCCGGCACGTCACCCCGAGGACCGCACGTCTACCGTGATTCATCTGACACGTCCATGAACCATCCGACGGCGGAACGCCCGTCCACCTGTCCCTTGGAACTAGTTGTTGGATCACCTGGCTAGCTTCTTCTCCCGGCGACGCGGTGCCTCCTCGCGAAGGCGTCAACGTTTCAACATATCCGGCGCCGCTCCGCGGACGGTGAGTGAGTGGTCGGTGAATCGGTGCCTGCCAACGCAGAGTCGCGGACACACTGACGTGTTGGTCCCACCCGACGTGTCCCCACATGTCGGTGACCGGAAATACTACAGCTGTTGTTGCTTAACCGGCATGGTATTCGGGTTTCACGCTACGAGCCCTTATAAATACCTGCACCCTCCCATG
Organism: Oryza brachyantha; assembly: GCF_000231095.2. NCBI lineage: Eukaryota > Viridiplantae > Streptophyta > Magnoliopsida > Poales > Poaceae > Oryza > Oryza brachyantha. The sequence goes on along the minus strand of NC_023165.2, from coordinate 3,893,216 downwards.
GTTTTCGCCACACGGTTCGCAGCTCATCGGCGTCTCGTCACACTCGCAGCTTCACAGTCTCCACACGCTTGAAAAGCTCGCGTAATCACGTTTCCAGGCCGGAAATCCATCCTCATGGCCCGCTTCGCCGTCGCCGCCGCCATCATGGCCCTCCTCGCCGTCACGGCCGCGGCGCAGGCCCCGGGAGCGGCACCCATCCCGGCGCCCAAGATGGCCCCGCTGCCCGCACCCCCGGTGAGGTCCCCGGCGACTGCCCCGGCGCCGGTCGCCACCCCGCCCACCGCCTCGGCGCCGTCCCCGATGGCGTCTCCACCGGCCCCGCCCACTGAGGCCCCCGCCGCCAATGCTCCCTCCGCGGTCACCCCCACCGTCTCCTCCCCGTCCGGCTCTCCCACCGCCGCCCCGGCTGGCTCCTCCGCGTACACCACCCCCGCCAGCTTCGTCGCCGTCGCTGGTGCAGTCGCCGCCGCCATCGTGTTCTAGATGGATCGATCGATGCTGCCGACGTCGATTCCAGCCTCTGCTCGACGCGATGTTCATACGACGAGATTCTTTTTTGTGATTCTGTTCCATAGACACTGATATTGAGATGTTATCCGGGTACACATGTCATGACTTGAGATGATTTATTGATGGAATACATTCTTTCATTTATTTACCATATACTATATGAGAATCTCCTCACTTATGTGCAATTTTCATTTATCTTGTATTATGGTCGCCGATTTGCTCAAGCATAAACTATTCTTGCCGATCTGGGGTCGCATGCGTGCCATGTGATGTCACACAGCTTTCACTTGAGTTCAGAATAACATGGGAGTATGTAATGCGCTTCGTTCCATGCGTTGTGAATAATCTTGTCTGATCGCGCCTTTTAATATAAGTTTTTAAAGACGAATAATTATGTATGCCATCTAGACGAAGGATATTAATATAAAATTTTAAAACACCTCTTAAAATTATAAAAAAATATTATGTATGAGCATTTTTCCTATCCTTGAGAAGGATACCACCGGTAAAGTAGTCACCGGTAAAGTAGTAGTACCTCAAGGTATCTTCCTAACGATAGAAAAATTGCTCATTATTATTTAGTAGTTTTAGTAGTTCGTAAACTATGTACATGGAAGTAAAAGTGAAAAAATAAAAGAAAAAAACAAGCTAGTTGAGGACAAGACGAGATGTAGCCTTGGATTCTCGGGAGGCCAGGGTGAATGGTGGAACGTATAAGAAGTTTGTTTTAGTTTCAAGAAGCCCCCACTAAAGGTGTACTGGGCCGTAGTAAGAAGAGGATAGAAGCCCATAAAACATTAGGAACCAAATTAATTCTGGATGGCCCAGACCTTAAGATCTTATCCAAGTTCAGTTCAGGCCCATCAGTAATCCGCCGGCCTATTTCGCACTTCATTTTTCCTTTTTTTTTATTTATACATACGAGTATATGCAAGCATGTCAAAATCAGCAAACGATTGCAGATTCATGGAATATACCTGAACCGACACCCTTCGTTCTCAAATAAATATCATGTTATAATACATTTAGTCAAAACGTATACTTCCAACACTAGTATACGCAAAAGATTTGCTCCACTTAGCAAGCGAAAGCATCGTTCTTTTTCTTCTTTTTTAAGAACACTACGCATACAATTGATCAATCAACTAGTCCACTCCAGATGTTCACATGCCGTCATAACTGGCACAGTGTAAAATTTGGAGCTTTGCCGGCCAATTCTTCCTGTCCATCCCAGCAATTTGCTCGAGAGGGAGCAAATAATGTTCACAAAGGAACCTCCCTTCAGAACGATCGATAGATACAAAGCAGGGTTAGCTTTCAAGGCATGGATGCATCAGCTCAGCACGAAAGTTCTTACTAGCAAGTTGTTCATGTCAAGCTAGCCGGTACACTGTGATGTGGAAATAGCTGGAAAGTTTTCTGGTAAATGAACTGTTCTCTGCAACAAAATTCCGGCCACTTTTCTTTCACCGTGGAAAGAGAGATGAAGAGCCGCGTATTGCCGGGCCAGCAACTTGGCCGTGCGAATTGTGATGCAGTGCATCCGTGCAAGAACAGCATGATGCCGTTTGCTGCTACTTGGCTAATCAAGACATGATTGTACAGGTGTGCAAGAACTCGACTACAAACTACACAGCCAATTATCGGAAAGCTGCCGGGCCACTTGTCTGAGTGCTCACATCACCAGTTAGGCCCCAGGTTTCCGGCAACGACCTGCTGGCTAAAATGGGGCATCACACGGCTTAATCCTCATCCTTCTCAATCTTACACACGACATTGACGTGGCCACAGCTAGCGCCTAGCAGTAAATTTATTCAGTAAATAACTTAGGCCGAGCTTGTTTACTTCGATTATTTTTCGGTTTCTATATGTACGATTTTTAAGCTGATTATCTGATTTTTAATAGCTATTTAACATTATAAATAATAAAATTAACTAATATAATATTAAAAATCTACTCTACAAAGTTAAGATAATTAACTTTCATATAAAAACTTTTTAAAAAATACATCATTTTGCGGTTCGAGAAGCAAACGCAAAAGATGATGAATAATCTGGGATAAAATAACGCAACCTAAATAGCTAGCAGAAAAAGCAGATCATCTTTTATTACCAAAATAACACAGCCTTAATCCTCAGCCTTTCTAAAACGTCAAGTACCTGCCTGACATTCCAAGTTTTAGCGCATGAAGACAGAACAGTTCTGAAAATAACACTGTATCGGAGTATTTCACCAGTCTTTAGAGGAACCAGACACCACACATTTCAGCGTTAATCGGAGAAACTTTAGGAGCCTCCCCCAAGGTGGCTCACTGAAACATTATCAGAGGAAACGAACACATTGCTTCTTTTTCTGAAATCCACGTACTGGGGAACAGTGAGCCAGTAACAAACTCCGATCAACGTTCATTGGACATCAAGAGTTCATGAGCCCCACATTGTAGCTAGGGCAAAAAACTACCAACAGTAGCATTACCACCGGGTCAATGGATCTCTAGTCTCTGCCACAGATTACTCATGCTGTCTCTGTAGGGCTAGTGCACCCCGAGAGCATAATTGTCTGAAGGGCATTATGTACTCCTATGACCAAACTACAGAACCAAACACAAATGCAGATTCTTAATCGTCCATCATGAGAAAATAAGGAACTCATCACATCATCGGGCAATCATTCGGCCCTGCATGGATGCCTCGCTGCTCGTCCAGGCATAGCTCCTGACAGATGCACTCTAAGCAGAGAAGTAGAGTTCATGTGAACTGAAACAGAGATGGCTAAGTCCAAATGGGCCAGGTCTTTTTAGGGCACAGAGGGCAGGGAGCTGTATACCCCAAATACTATCAAATGAGTGGCTGTAGTTTCTTTAAAGGGTATCAGGAGTGGCTACTGTTTTCAATCTTATGGTACTGTAAAAATGTAATATGTCTCATTACATTCCAAATATCTAAAAAAACCATAACCAAATACTTTTATCGTCCTATAAAAACTTTATTTTTACTCTCCTTTTCATTTCTCCCACAAAAACTCCGTTTTTCAGTCAATCAATGCATTGGAGTTCAAAAAGATGAAGGATAAATATACTAGAGTTTGAGAAAGTATGAGTCAAATGATTTGGGAAAGTGACCGCATTCCTGAAATCATAGCTTTATATTGGTAAGTGTGGGATGACTAAGGTAGTGTTTGTTTTTTTGGCTCATGCCCTTGTTTGATGCACACAAAACAAGAAAATCATTAGCGTATATACTACATCTTTTTCAAAATAACTTCATTTTTTATCTTCTTTTTTGTTCAAAAATAACTTCATCTTTTAAGCAATCATTGCATTGCAATTTGTAAAAGTGAGAAGACAAATGTATTGGACCTAGATAAGTGTGAATAATAACATTGAGACCTGATAAAAAGAAGTTATACTAGTCTTTTGCTTTTGTATTGATATATGGGGCAATGAAAAATAAAGTTATTTTGGAACAGACAGAGCATTAGCTATTGTAAACATAAAATATAGATTTTGTAGTTTCTAAAAGAAATTTTTATATAGAAAGTTTTTACACGAAATACATCGTTTAGCTGTTTGGGAAATATCCTTATGAAAAACAACGAACCAACCCTAGCCATAATCGGCCACCAAACATAGCCTAAAATTGAAGTTTTTTTTTGGAATAAAGGTATATATGTGTTCAAATCCTTGAAAAAATATAGTGTGACATATAAAAAAATCAAATCCAAACTCGAATTATACATAGAAGACAACTATGAATACCATATGCACATGTTCAACGTTAAATTTGTTATTTTTGTTATAATTTATAGAAGTCTGAATTTTACTTGCATGTTTGTGATGTGATATCTCATATTAATCCATCTTATAATTTTTTTAACCTTTTCTATAACTCTTTTTGTGACATGTAAGAAAAGAGTGGATATCGGACCGAGTGATAAAAATATTTTCCTATTAATGTTGTCCATTTCTTCCTTCAAAATTTCTCATAACTAATATTCGAGGGGTGTATAGCCTATAACTAAGGTTTCCTTTGTAAAGAAGGATTTTAAGATGATTTAGTTTGAATTGTCAAAAATTCCAAGTGATATTCCTTCGTTCTAAATAAGAACTAAGGTTTCCGCGGTCCTTCCATTGCAAGTACTTACCGTGAGGTACTAGTGTGCAATACCTCCCTCGAAACACAAGTGATCATCGATCGTACGTTTACAAGCGTTCAAAATGTTGCTATAAATTTCTCATTAAGGTCGCCGTGAGATGCTGCATGAATGCAGCACTCTGTTGGCTAGGGTACAAATCATCACATTCACACGTTACAAGCTAAACAAGCTATCCAGGCGCCATGCTTGCAATTTCCAGGACGGGCAGGGCACCAGGGGTTCACATGGCCGTCTCCGGTGTCGTCTCCATCGCGGCGTCAGCTGATGGGGAGGACGGCCTCCTGCTGCTGGATGCTGCCCAGGATCTCATGCACAGCGGTGGCAATGTCCTCCACAGAGCCCAGCTTGGAGTCATCCTCCACCTACCATCCAAACGAAAAGCAATGGCATTATCATCCGCGTTGTCGTAGAAAAATGGAAGCGAATCTTCGCTCGGCCGCGACGTTCCAATCGCGTGATTTGTCTCTGCCAGCTTAAACTAAGTACCCTTGCAGCAGTAAAGTAGCTGCAAATTGTCGATTAATTTTTTACCTTGAGGCTGAAGGAGTAGAGGACCATGGCGTCGACGGTGGTCACGTTGAGATGCAGCGGCGGGATGCGCAGCTGCTGCAGGCCGACGACCAGTTTCAGCAGCTGCTTAGGCCGCCGCCGCGCCAGCACCTTGAGGCTCGCGTGCCCTTCCACCATGGTCACCTCGATGTCGGCGATGGCCGCCGGCCGGACTCTCTCCGCGGAGCCTGCCGTGTCGTCCATGACGACGCTGCTTGCATTGCCGGAGCTCCCGGCGCTGGCGGAGCTGCAGCCACTGCGAGACGAGGTGCAGTACTGTGGGAAGCTGAAGAAGCCGGAGAAAGGGGAGTCCTCGCCGGCGTCCATCCCGGCGGTACGGTTCTTGAGGCTCTTTTGGACTTCCAGCGACTGCAGGAGCTGCTCGAGCTCCTTCACGTAGTTGATTGCTCCTCCAACAATCGATGCTTGATCACCCTAACCAAAACACACAAAGCAGAAAATGGATTTAATTAATTAATGATCATTAATGAATAACAAATAGCGTATGCTAAAGGTGATTAATTGAAGCATAGTGTAGTACCCTCTGAGCGTAGGACGGCGGCATGAGGGAGCGGAGCACGGCGAGGTACTCGTTCATCTGGCGGCGGCGGTTGCGCTCGACGGCAATGTGGGTCATCCGCTGGCACTCGATCTCCTCCTTGTTCTTGATGACCTTCGTCCGCCTCCGTTTCCTCCTCCCGGCGGCCACCGGCGCAGCCCGCTCGGGAGCCGGCGCCGGCGCCTTGCCCTCCGTGGAAGCATCCGAGTGATCCTTGGACACCACGTCCCACTCATCCACCGAGGCGACACGCAGCTGGTCATCCCACTCGTCGACGCCGCAGAACTCACCAAAGCCGCCGCCGCCGCCGCCGCCCAGAACGTCGCACCACGGCATCCCGTATGCCGGCGAGTCCCTGCCGCAGCCGTAGCCGAAATGGCCCTGCGGGAACACGACGGCCTCCAACGCCATCGATCCACGTACACGTACGCCGGCAGAACAAACTGCCGCTTTTTTTTTCTTCTCTCGCGCGAACAAACGGCGACGGCTAATCAACTAATCAAGTCCCCACGACACGCAGCCACGCACGAATACACGATCGATTCGGGGAGGAGGCAAACTGAAGGGTGGGTTGCCCAGGGACGCGAGCGGCGCCGCCGTTTTATAATGGGCCGCGAGGTGGTGTGGCAGGTGGCCGAGAGAGCCGCGCGCGCGCGGTGCGCCGCAAGTCGCACGCACTGGTGCACGTACGTACGTATGCGCGGGAGGGGAGGGGCCACGCCGCGCGCGAGCTGGCGGCGTTTTGCGCAAACGCAATGATTTACACGGCGAGCGGAGCAACGCGAGACGACGCGCGCGCGCCGGGCGCGCGCGGGCGCGATCTTGTCGAGCCGTGGGGGCTGGGGACTCGGCTCCCGCTGGTTGATCGGGTGGCGTTGTTTGCTGCTGTAACGTACGTGGCGCCGCCGGCAACTTGGCAAAGAACGCGCGTCGCACCCGAATGTGGGAGAGACGTAAGAAAATCTGTGCGTTGCACCTACAGGCGCGGATTAATTGTCATGGCTGACGGCTGTACAGATCGACAGATTCTGCTGCGCCTGCACGGCGAGCGCCGGCCGGGGCGTGAGATCGTCAAACATGTAACGACTCCGGCCATCTTGTGCACCCGTGAGGCATGCATCTCTCATGTCTGAATTAATTTTCCGGCTAGCCATCCATCGCAAGTGCTTTGTTCTCATGACTTAGCAATTTTCCCATCCTTAGAAAGATAATAAGAGGTACCATTGCTTTCTATATAAAAATTGATACATTATAATATCTGTATCAAATTTTACATAGAAACAGTGGTACCTCCTTAATGAGAAAAAACTTTTTCATGACCGTTCGCCTGTATTAAGTACACTGTATATACTCGATGGCATCGTGTTCGATCAAACGGTCCGGGGGTCGGCGAGGGTTCGATGCGGTGATCTTTCGCGCGCCACAGTGCTTGCATGCATGTGGCTTTCGTCCGCCTACAAAGGTGAGATCTGGCTTGATCTACTGTCTTGTATGTTTCAATCCGCACCAAATTTACGATTACCCTCTTGTACAAGTATGTCTACCTGTCAGTGTCGCCCAGTCGCTTTCCTTCGAAAGAAGCTTCACTGAGTTTGCAAAGAATCGGAGATGATATTTCACTTCAATTCTCTACCGGAAATATATATATATACGATTAGTACAGATTTGTGTAGTGTGATTATTTTACACCTCAGATTAGCGCATAAAATCTGTCAGATGGGATCATCCTGAGACCGACGTAGAAAACACGATAATTCGGCATGGTTAGCCATGCATGAGGATGAGCGTTCCATTCAACTTGTGACGTACGTACATACGCTCGGTGAAGCCTTGGGTCCATGCCACGGTAGCTCATTCATTCATCGATCTAGGCACAGTTCGTGATATTGGTGTTCGCCAAAGCATGGCTCAACTTGCGCCCCATCATGTATAACCCCAACAAAAATGGCCGCGTCAGCAACAGTTAAAAGGAAAGCGAAAGATGCATGCATGCACAAAGTTTTAATTTCTTACTCGGTATCATTTTCGATCTGTTCGTTCTCAACTTTGTCTAACGGCAGGCATGGAGAAGTTGAGGCCCATGGCGTCTGTGCAATGCCACAGTTTCAGGCTCTAAAGCTGAACAGCCGTAGGCATCTTTTGGGACGAGTGTTTAGTTTGCATACAAAAAAAAAATTGCAGTAACACGTACTCCACCACTGTTAATAGTATTTTTGTTTTCCAGGAAGAACGTGTTACCTGTTTCCAAAAGACAGTAGAAAGACGTACGGCACACAGGTCCATTGGAATTCCCAACAAAGTTGAAAAAAGATTGTACTCCAGTTGGCCCTGCATATACTAATCACATAGTTAATCAGTCTATGGACGATGACAAGTACTTTAGACTGTTTATCACAGATGCTGGAGAATAAGAACAAATGTTTCCTTGCAATTTGTAAATTATTGATCTCATGGGCACGTTAGATCAAGCCCATGAGATAACTGAAACCGCTCTCCAAATATATTGCCAGAAGCTAGTTAAAACCAGGGGCAGAACACCGGATTGGCCTGCAGCATTTGTTTTGTTCTTCAGGGTATTGCACTGAAGCATTATTATTTCTGCTGTGACACGCTTGGAATGATACAAGGCCTTTCTAAATTAAATATAAGTACCTAAAACAATATCTTGAGTTCACATCAGTTTCTGGATGCAGATGTTGCTAAAACTACTCTATTCTGCTGATGTACGTGGTGTGCCCCTGGAGATGCTGAAACCTGAAAGCTTTGCTTAGATGCTTTTCCCGGGAGAATCTGCTCAGATCGAGACTGAAATGCTTACAATGACGCAGCCGTACGACAACCAGACATTTTCTTTTGCTTCAGTTTTCCTCGATGACACTATGACACCACAGCTTGAATCTTTTTGCAATAACTTTATTCTTCCCAATGCTGGTAAAGCTGGCTAGCTAGCACTAAGTGGCAGGCACTCTCCTATGACTTTCAGAATAGTAAGACCCAAACCATTGTTCCGAGAGGAAACTCCATTATTCAGAGCTTGACCATTGTTCCGAGAGGAAACTCCATTATTCAGAGCTTAACATTTCTTGACAAAAAAAAATAATCTGTTGCTACGTATAGCTGGTGACATTGTGACAAGACTTCCCTACGCGGAATTTACCTGGTCGTCTTAGGTTTAGATGTAAACATCAATGATCTCCTTTTACGTATAAAAGTAGAAATTATGATTGATGAAAAGATACGAATCGGTGTCATCAAATCAGAGCATCCAAGTGGCTATGGTACAAAATTATATTTCCCATAGTCATCTAGAATGAAGCCATTTCGGACTAATCGAGTGTTACTACTATGCGAAATATACGATGACGACATGTCAAATAAGTAATATATGCTCAAATTGAACTTTTTGTTCGACTTGACACACAATACCTGCTCATGTATTGCTGCTGCAGTGCTCGATATACAAAACGTACCGGGAAAAGTGTGGCCAATCTTAATTGCAAAACTGTTACAACATCCGTATGCATATTCTTTTTTTTTTAGGCAAAACCGTATGCATATTCTCTTTGCTATACTATAACAGCACAACTATACTCCCTGATAATTGTTTCGCTCGAAAGAAAATTGTTGGTGTAATAAATATGTGATATACCTCTCTTAATATGGACTTTCTTTTATCATCCTTAAAAAGTATCTTGAAGACAAAAAAAATTACTTCGAGATACCAAATTTTTACACTGAAAAATGTGATACCTTAAAAAAACAGATGTTAAAAAGACTCCTTAAATATATATATGAAAATAGATCTATATACAGAATTTTCTACATACTCCCAATATCCCACTACATATCAATTCCTAGCATCACAATACAACATATTTAATAAGAGAAAAAAAAACAAAGTGACCCTAGTCAATAGGAAAAATACTATATTTAGGTGGTCAGATAAGTAGCATCAAAGGGGAATTGTTATTGATTTGTGGATTTACAGTAGCTAAAGAGAAACAAAGTTATATTATATTTTAGGATAGAGGAAATATATCATACAATGCATAGTAGGAAAGTATATTGAAGTGATATAAGGCCAATCTCAATGGGAGTTTTATGGGCAATAAATAGAGTGTCATGTAGATATTTTTGATGATGTGACAAATTATTAATGAAGAGAGATGAAATGAGTTTCATGGAGATAAAACCTTCTATGCACTGTTACCAGCTTGTGTCTTGCATGTAACTTAGGAAACAATAATAGATGAAACTATGTATTGAGAGAGGTATGTTTTATTCTAGTTTTAAACTTTTTAAATGATATGTCACTCTATGTAATCGTGTCCATAAAACTTACATTGAGGATAACCTAATAGTCTACAATAACGGTCAATAGAACAAGAGCATCCAACATGGGAAAACTCCTGAGACTAATTATACCAGGTTTATGTCTAGTAGATATATAAGGTTAAATCCGAAACTGATGCAGAGCATAAGGGTATAAATACACTTATACACATCAGGCTAGATCAAGCCATTGCCCAACAGAGGACGCCAATTGATGACCACGATCAAATTCATCAACTTCTCCGGGGCTAGTTCATTTCATATACATCGACATATACACGTACCAAAATATATGGGTTCCCATATTTTGACTTATTGTAGAAATTAACAAAACAACATATTTGCCAACAAAAAATCATAAAAGCTTTATGTTCTTAACTATCTAAAAGTCAAATCTAAAAATAAACAACGATAAAAAAAATCACAAAATCAACTCTAAATTTAAGATTAAAAATTTAAATTTTTACATATAAGCATAAGCGAAAGAGACGAGGATGATGGTCCTTATACTAAGGGGCTATTCACTTTGTTGCGGAAATAAAGCTAACCAAATTTAGTAAGTTTGACTTTACTAAATTTTAGCAATGGTAATTGTCAATATTTTGGATCGGCAATAATATATGGGGTAACACATGAGACCAAAAGCACGATGATGCTCAGAAGACAAGGGTTACCTAGATCAGGTTCTCAAGATGATATAATACCCTACTTCTGCTTGGATGTAGATTGATTATCTTAGCAATGATTTGTTAGACCGTGTGACTAAGGAACTTTATGCCTCCCTTTATATACCAGAGGATAGAGTTACAAGAGATAGAGACATAATCTGAATCTGATAAGACTAAGCCTAAACCAACTCATATATAACTAGATATGAAAACCGAAACATGTAATCATAATCGTTGTCATATACCTAATCGGCTACGACATGATATCTATCTTTACAACATCATTTATAGTTCAGAACCTTATTCTATATTCAGATATTCCACAATAACAATTTAAACATAGTATAAAATTGTATCCACTAGAATCTTACTCTTACAAATACTTGAAAAAAAAACAAACCAAATACTGCTTGGCAATCCCAAAATTTGACAACACCAAAATTTGGTAGGATTGATTTGGAGATCAATGTGAACAGCCTGGACCTGTATAGAATATGTTTGGACATTCACGAATCCTTACTTTTACGCCGACAGCTCCCTGTATTTTTAAAGTTGTTATCGATTATCCAATCAACCACAAATACCCAAATCTTTGTTCTGTTTCTAATTATTCCTGCAATGTTCCAGAAACCGTGCGACACCTTGTTGTTTAGCATGCACAAAATGTCAATTCAATCGTGCAGCTCCTACGTTGTAGGTAGGCGCTAATTAATACTATATCCTTAACGTAATCCTCGGCGATGTTGTTCCATTCTGCCCATGCCCTATTATGCACCAAAACCATACCGTCCTCCGCGAAAGAAAACAGCTGTGTGAGCAGCTGACATAGCATCATCATCATCATTCCAAAGGCGAGGAAAACCATATACCTGCTGCAGTATGCGGCCGAGTTACCAGACCCAGCACGACGACATGCTCGAACAATATTGTTAATCAGGGAAATCTTGGGAGAGATCTCGTGTGGGGGGGATTAGTTTGGACGGACTGCAGGTTGGTGGCCGAGGATTTGGTTTGGTGATGGTTTTATTTTTGCAAGTGTGAATTGCGAAGTTTGGAAGCATTGCTAACCGCTGCCGTCTCGGGTCAGCGTCCTACGTATTCCGGGGGGTCCTATCTCTGCCTTAAACAAATGGATCCTGTGACGCTTTCCTCTGGGGAAGTCCCTAGCAAGCTTGTTAATTGCAACCTTTTCGTTCAGAGGCCAAGTTTATTTGCAACTGGTCAGGTAAATGCTTTCGATGTACTTGCACATTTCAAAGATTCTTCTTCCTATAGCTTTCGCCCGGAGGACCCCGGGCATAGCGCTGTGCCAAATTCCAAGATCGACAACGGATTCTTGAAAAGGTATGTCCACTTACAAAGTACAAATATACCATTTCTGACCGAGGGAGTGTCACACGAGTGGTTGGTGGTACAAGTGAACAATCCTCAGCCACTCATTCATTTTGCACCCCCCTCGCCTAATTTAAAACAAATGATATAAATTAATCAGGCTGTGGGTCTGCATGCAGCGTGTTATTTACGGTGATAAAGAGTCTGTGTAACTTGTTAATACGCCTCTTCTCGCTTGGATCAGACAGTGCTATAGGCTGAGGATACTGCCATCACAGGCCAGCTGCAGCTAAGCCACCAAATCTGAATCATCTAAGGAAGTCATGCAACAGACAAGCTAATTAAGCTACTTCACTAAATGATAATTAAGTAGACATAGCCGCAGCACATTAAGGCCATCTAACTACACTAGATTGGTTTGTTAACTGCAACCGATGTCGGCACGGGAATCATGTCATAATCTATAGCTCGGCCTGCAGGCATGCATAAACCCAAAAGCTAGAGAGAGTTTTGTCTTGGCGATGAAGGATTGAGTTGAGTTGGTACATCAGGGAATCTGTCTTTACCCTAGTCAAGCGCCTAGCACTTCGAACCTTGTAAAGTAGTGGTAGAACCAGTACGTAGCGTTCGATCATGCATGTGCGTGCGCATGTTTGTCCCCTGCATACTCCAATGTGTGGCTGGCAATGCATCGTTCAGTCTCGATATGTCAGCGTGCAACCAATTGACCGGGCAGTGGTATTTTTCTACTGGCGAGCTCGTGTTTTCTTTTCTCTATGCGTGTTGCAAATCTCGACGGCTGTGGTTTAAGCTTGGTTCGTGTCGTCAGATACTCATCAGAGAGTGACAAAGATGCGCAGGGAAATAGGGCACCCACCCACCTCTTTTCTGATGTGTAGTTTCATGCAGCGTTCGGACACATGGTCGCAAGGGCAGAGAGAGGGAAAAAAAGGGGACTCTGCCTTCTCTGCCGGAATCTAGCCAACGTGACGAACAGTAGCACCCGCAGAATTCTGCTGCCCGCGCCGTACACCGAGCAGTGGAGCTGCACTCGCCCGAGCCACACGCGTCCCCGGCGCGCGCGGGGCCCCCCCCTGCGTACGCCGCCTGGCCGTGTCACATGACACGGGCGGCGCGGCACGAAAGCGCCAGATTGCGCGGGTTTTATACGGCGCTGGCTCAGCGAATCGTCCTGGCCTCGGCCGGGCACCGTGCCTGCGCTGCGCCTCCCCCGCGCGCGCGCGGACTGCGGGGATGCCCGCACATGCAATGCAACGCACCCACCCGAATACCAGTTTCTCCTCCACCTGTTTCGTGTCCGCGGTTTGCTTGCTGCTGCTGCGGCTGCGGCTGCGCGGCCGGTCAGCCCGCTCGCGAACGTCCATCGATCGATCCCAAAGTTGGCTTTGGATCGGTCTACAGGAGAGAGCGGAGGTGAGGTGATGCGGCAGCGACGACGACGTGGAGGATGCGATGATCCTTCTTGTGGGCCGCTGTCATTAGCGCTCGCTCAATCACCCTCCCGTCTGGACTCTGGAGAAGTGTCCGCTGCATGCAATTTCACACCGGGACACAGGTTTTGCAGGGTACGCAGTGCAGGGTGCGTGGCACTGGCAGGAGCGTCAGGTTATGGGACCCAACCGAATGATGAGGGCTACGGAATCATGTTCCGCAGCCTAGTGCATGCCTACCACCTGTGAGCCGGCCGGGACGTCCCGTCGTCGTGCAAATGCAAGCGATGTCGTGGTCGTGGCCGTCGTCGTCCATCATGCGATGGATACGCATGGACGGTTCACTGAACACGTACGCGTCCGAAACAAAGAGACACAAGGAACGCACCAACGCTCGGGTCCGTTTCCAACTTCGCATGATTCGTCTCCTACGTACGCAGGTCGTCGTGCCGGTCGCTTCAAACACCAGACATGGGCCTGTCTGATATCACGCCACTTGCTACCTACGACAGAGCCGCGTCGTTCGATGATTGTTATTCTCGGCATACATGGCCGAGCTCTGTGTGATCGATCCCATCATGGTCTATGCACGCTAATGCAACTAGGTTGCACGCACGTATGATTCGTGCAGGAATATTGCTCTCTCATATACAGCGCCCGGGACAGTGGTGACGCTTGCATATGTGCTGCGAATGTGCACTCGTGATATGTGCACATATTACTTCTAGGATTGGTTTCTGGCAGTAAGGACTAAGGTTATATATTCTGACACGAAACCGATCGGCATTTCGTGGCGTGTGCTGCTAGGGTTCTAATGTATGCATCAACATCTATCAATGTATGAGTTTAGAAACGAACATTATCACTGGACATACTTCGGGATGCATCGACCTGCTGTCCTCTTGTCCTTAGGTGAATTGATCTAGTAGTGACAAGTTCCACAAAAGAACGACTTATGGATGGACGTAGATCATCCCACAACTAATTTACAATAACTATCTATAGTAATACTTTAACCAAATAAAGCAATTTTATAGTTCTTAAGAAGATACCAATAGATACCAAAATTTTATACTAAAATTTTGACACCTCTCAATACCTACTCAAAAACTATAAAATTGCTCAGAGCTGAGATCCATACGAATATAGGATAACCTATACAATTCCTTACTCTCACGAGTCAGTACTTATGGGCCTTTACTTCATCTAAGATCTGGGCCAGAAGCCCTTTACCGACGACTGCCAGCACCCATGGTGTGGAATTTAAGTGGGCTGGCCCACCAATATTTTATAGCCCAACTTTTTTTTGGCAAAATTTATAGCCCAACTGAAACAGCATCAGGCCCATTACGAAGCCTATAAAACAGGAAACAAAATAAGTGCGTTATTGTTCCAACTGATGTTTGCGTTTTTTTCATTTCCTTCCGGATTTACTATATGTCAGCCATTTACATTACTGTTTTTTCTTCTATAATGGTGCATTATTTTTTATAAAGCGTATAATCGTTTTCAAGGTTGAAAAAGACGGAAGTGAAATGGTCGTTACAGCCATATAACTCGAGGATTCAATGTCAATTAGCAACAGGTTGACATGCATCGCGTTTGTTACGTTGCTAACTGTGCTGCAGCCGTCATGAAACAAGGCGAAGTGGTCAGTCTAATCTAAGCGCACGTCACTTACTTGACATGTATATACAAAGTAGTTATACAAGGCATGCAACCACCACGTCCACATGTCCACATGATTGTTGAGATTCATGGTAGTAAACAACTGCGCATTATTGCACGGTGAAAAGTTGACTGATACAAATTTCATATGACTGCGTCAAGCTTGAACATTAATTAAAAAGAACTTTCGGCAACAATCTCAGTAGTGGTTGGGAAAACTGGAGTTAGATTTGAGCTCATACAATACAGTCATATACACAGAGCGCGCGAGCGTGACCTAGTCCTGTGGGTGACGGGAAAAAACCAAACGTCATATTTATAAATAAAAAATATATTAGTTTTTTAGCGATCTAAAATTCAAGTTTGGAAATAAATTTCGATCAAAAGAACATCAAAATCAACTTTAAATATAAGGTTAAAAATTTAAATTTTGATTTATAAGTACGATATAAGTGTCAGAGCCAACCACTCTTTTCTATTAACTTCTTTTTATGCTTATAAGCTAAAATTTAAAATTTTAACATTAAATTTAAAGTTAATTTAGATATTTTTCATCATACTTTATTTTAAATCTTAGTTATGAAGAACACACATATATATATATATGTATATATATATAATTTACAAATTATTTTTCGTTTGTAAATATATTATTGGGCTAAATCACCCTCAACCGTGCAGCCACGGGTGGAGGACCATGATGTCAAGGCATAACACGCCATAACTTGCCTCAAATGTGAATTAGTAGGTGCATTAGGCTAGTTATTTACTTCCTACTAGTAAATAGAGAAAGCGTCTTGTTTAAACTCGTATTGTTTGCCTTTTAGCTTACATATAACTGACAAAATTTAAATTTTAAAAATTAATTTGGAGTCGAGTTTCAATTTTTATTGTTGCTTAATTTTGATATTGGCTTTTAAATTATTAACACACATAAAATTTTTACAGATGAATTATTGGTTGGTCGTGACAAACTATTATTATCTCCGTTCCACGTTACAAGACTTTTTTGGCTTGCCAAAATTCTTTTATGTCTAATGAATCTAGATATGTATATACAAAACATATACTTGGATATACAGATGAATCTAGACAAAATCAAAAAATCTTATAATATAAAACTAAGGTAAGGGAGTACCACTTATAATCAGTCGTAGGTCAGTCAGCTCATTGAAACTGGACTGAGAGATCAACCTATGGATAACTGTTCAACTATTCAAGTGATTGAGCTCAAGTTTGAGCGGATTAGGAATATATAAGGCTC
Source organism: Oryza brachyantha (assembly GCF_000231095.2). NCBI lineage: Eukaryota > Viridiplantae > Streptophyta > Magnoliopsida > Poales > Poaceae > Oryza > Oryza brachyantha. The sequence continues at coordinate 3,876,727 of NC_023165.2, read as the reverse complement.
GTGAAAAGAAATGGTGTTTTGTTGGACGTTTGACTGAATGTCGAAAGATGTTTTCAGATATGAATGAAAAAAATAAATTTCATAGCTCGCCTGGAAACCGCGAAACGAATCTTTTGAGTCTAATTATTTCGTCATTAGTATATATAAGTTACCGTGACACTTATAGCTAATCATGGATTAAATAGGCTTAAAAGATTCGTCTTATAATTTTTCCCTAAATATACCATTAGTTTTTTTATTATATTTAATGTGATATCCAAATATTTGTTGGGTTGTTTTTGGAGGAAAAAATTAGGAACTAAACGGGTCCTAGCGAGGTCTGCATGTCGCATGCTCTACGTGGCCAACAGGATAGGTCGGAAAGTGGTCGGGCCCAACAGTTGCCGGCCACACCAGGTTCCGTCCAATCGCTGCACATTGGCGACTTCCATACACTTTTCTCGTCGTCTTTGTGATGGGCGGGGTGAAAATGACAGAAACATCGGTTGATGGTTGATGGATTGAAGTCATTGAACCCCGACCGGAGAATATGTTATCGCTGGCCTTCGATTTGTAATGGGATTGTGCTTGCATTTTTGGGAGCGTTTCGTTCCCATCATGCACGTACGAATGATCGCCGTACGTAACCACAATACAGAGTTGTCTTCGAGCAGTTATCTAAAATCAGGAGACATTGGCCAAGGAAAGCAAAAAATTGCTTTTGGATTAGTACATAAAGGGCGTGTTGATTCCGTAACCCAGAGTGCTTTACGGTTATTTAATAATATAAATAATAAAATTAAATACTATAAGGATAAAAAACTATTTTAGAATAGTGAAACAATTACTTCTAAATAAAGACATTTTGCAACCACGTAAAGTATAGAACATATTTATGTCCGGATGAAAGTCCCTACGCTGCTTGTGAGGCTGGCGCTGGTCCGTCGCGCTGCTTCGCACGCCGGTGCCAACTTTACCTGATAGCTCCCCTCTTCATGTTGTGGCACGGGCCTTAGTACTTTCGTTTTATTTTGCAACGCGGTAGTAATAATATAAGGTCATATTTTTTCAATTCTATTTATATTTATAAGCTAAAATTTAAAATTTTAACTTTAAATTTATAGGTAATTTTAGAGGTTTTGTTATAATAGTTTGTTTTTCTTGACTTCTATATTGCTAAAAACACTTATACAAAAAAATTTTTATAAATTAATTTTTGTTTGAAAATATGTCATTTGACTTTTCTTTCTTTAAAAAACCAAATAGTTACTATGATATCAACTAGCAATGATACTAGTAGTATAATCCGATACCAACCAATTAGTATCATGCTTCATGACTTAGTTACGTCTCGACGTAACCCCGTCCTCTGGTTGGCCTATTTGCAAAGTGGAGTCTGTGCGAAAATTTTTGTTCCGATAAAACTCTGACCAGATGCAGTGAAATGCAGGAAAGCATGAAACGATGGCACGAAACACTTCCGAGGAAGCGGCAACACAACATACGCAGTGCACAGCAGGTCAAACAACCGGTGAGTCAGCACTTCAGCGGCACCGCCCGCTCGTCGTCCTCCTCAGCACCCTTCCCACAGTTCCACTACCGCAATCGGTACTCCCCGGGTCACTGACCGGTGGGCCCGCCCCGCACACCCACCAGGCACCAGACATACATCTCCCGACGTTCGTACGTTACACCCCCCCGCGTCGTAATTAACTCCTCCATTATTCCTTTCCTTCCAAAGACGAAACCCCCACCTCCACAAGCTGTGACCCATCTCCGGTCGCCGGCGGCTCACCCACCTCCTTGGGGCCCGGAGATGGCAATGGCTCGCCGCCCAATCGCGCTACTGCTCCTCGCGATGCTGCTCTCGTCGGTGTCTCGCCCTTGTCTGGCGCAACAGAGCAACGACAGGGGCCGCCACCACTCCGGCGCCACGGCCGGCGGGTTCACGCCGACCACCATCGTCGTGCTCGTCGCCCTCATCACCGCCTTCGTAGTCCTCACCGTGTTCTCCATCTACATCAACCGCTGCGCCCAGCGGCGAGCCCCTCCGCGCCGGGCGTTCCGCACGGCCGCTCAGCCCGTTGGCGGCGCCGCGGTCTCCCGCCCTGGCGGGCGGTCGCGTGGCCTGGACAAGGAGATCGTGGAGGCCTTCCCCACGGCCGTGTACGGAGACGTGAAGGCGCGCATGGCGGCGAAGTCGGGGCCGCTCGAGTGCGCCGTGTGCCTCACCGAGTTCGCGGACAGCGACGAGCTGCGGGTGCTCCCCGCGTGCTGTCACGTCTTCCACCCGGACTGCATCGACCCGTGGCTCGCCGCCGCCGTCACGTGCCCGCTCTGCCGCGCCAATCTCACAGCACCCCCGGTGTCGTTCGCCACCGTCGAGAGCTCCGACCTGACGGCGCCGGAGGAGGCGGTGCAGGAAGAGTCTTCGGAAGAGCTCGACGGGGCGTCCCTGATGGCTTCCTTCACGCCGGAATCCGTCATCGACTTCGGTGCAACTCATGATCACGAATTCTCGGGTGCAGGGCACCCCCACTACCGTAGGACACAATCAGCCATGGACGCGCCGGACAGGCACACGCTGAGGCTACCTGAGCACGTCATGAAGGAGCTCGCCGCCGACCGCAGGCACCGGCGCGCCGCGAGCCTCGCCGGGTACCCGGACAGCATGGAAAGGACACCGAAGTGGTTCACGTCGCTCTGGCGATCGGTGTCGTGGCAGCGACAGAGCCGGACAGATTGGGACGCCGGAGAGGAAAACGGTGGCAGCAAGAGGGTTCACCCGGTCGCCGGAGCACCGGACGAGAAACCCAGCGGGTCCGGCTCCGATGGGAGCAAAGAGAACTCCGATTCTGACGCGTTAAACCGGGTTTGATTTTCTCTCTCGTTGTTTCTTATCCATCGTCCAAATTGTGCAGCGGTGTAGTAATACAAGCTAACCATGAATCCATCAACTGCCATGCACATTCTCCATTAGCAAACGATGCTACTCTAGCTCATCTTTCTATTAGCAAACAGTATTAATCTTGATTGTTGGTTCTTGTTTGATTTTTATCGGGGTATAATTTGGGATCAATTTTTTGCACCTCTTGAAGACGCTTTAAAGCAATATCTCTTGGACTAATGGGCATAACTAGGGGTGAGAATGTGTTCAACTATTTTGCCTATAAAATTTAAGAGCCGGTTTAAAACGTATTGAAATAAAATTATATAGAGTTTTAAGCTAAATTTTTATAAGAATTAAATAGGGTTGTGAAAGAACCCACAGGCACCCATTACCACCCCTAGGCATAACTAGTTATTGGCTAATCATACATGTTACTTGGACAGAATTACTGCTCCTTAATGCTTAGCCTTGGCAGTTGCAGAAATGGAATACTGAGGTGATACGAACCGAAGCATTCGGTGCATGGTCAATGATAGAATGTATCCCGTCAAAGGTTCTGCACGAACGCGGTTGTCGTATGCAAAGCTTCCGCATGCTTGCTTGCTTATTTTTTTTCCCTTTCTTCAATGTCAACTATATGCTGACATTATCCTCGAGAGATAGGATGATGGTGACGTACATAGCCTTTAGTTTTTCAACAGTAAATGTAGTTGATTTTTTTTTTTCACTGCTGTTATGTCAAATCAAAACGGTGAGCATGAAGAGTAAAAATCCACGAAGAAACTGAACAAGTGACATGGTTGGTGAAAATAATTTTAGATAAGATCGATCAACCTTCACATGATCGCATTTCACCATCTGTCATACATATACTACTTGGATACGGTCGGCTGGTGAAGTTTTCGGGAACCAGAAGACCAAGATCACAAAATTGGCCGCAACGAAACCAATATAGAAATCAAACAGGAACAAGGTGAATAATTTCAGCAATTTTATCACTATCACTGTTTTCTATATAAAATTTGATACCTCTTTATATATTAGATATCAGAAAACAGAAAACAGTATATCTCCCGGTGATAGGAAAAATGTTCCAAGAATAATCGTCCTGTCCACTGTTCATTTGTGCAGTTCACTCACTCGTCGCCATCATCTTGTCCTTCCCTATGGCAGAATCTGGTGATGAGTCGGTCACGTGCTACATGCTCCTCTCTCATCACCGGACTCGCGACAACTTGTCCATGCGCGTGCTTGCGATCATGGCCTGCAAATGGCACAACCCGAAACGTCAAATCTCCCGAGTTGCTACTGCGTGAATAGGTCGCTAGAAATGAATCGTTCGTTCTCTGAAGAGATCAAATTGTTTTGTCTACCTCTTTGTCCCAGTCGCAACGGATGGTTATGACGGCCAGGATTAGCGTCTGCACGGCGGTTCCGCCGATCATGCCCGCCCAGATACCCTGCAAAAAGTTTCACAAAAGTAACATTTTGTCAAGATGCAATTGAACTGCTCGAAATCCATCGAAAGATTGGGATGTGTGCTAGTATAGCAAAGTACCAGAACGCCAAGCTTGAAGAGCCATCCGAGGAGGATGCCCGTGGGGATGCCGATGAGGTAGTAGCTGCCGATGTTGACGTAGGCCACCATGGATTGCCAGCCAGACCCAACAGCCACACCTGCAACGTATATGGCCGGCCCATCTATGAGGTCCACGTATGGCCAAGAGAAGGGCTGGGCCTTGGTTCGTATTGTACTCACCTGAGAGCACGGGCTGGATGCTGTTGAGGAGGATGGTGAAGGCGAGGAGGACGGAGAGGTTGTCGACGGCGTCCAGCACGACGCCGCTGGAGGTGAAGATGAGCGCGAACTTGTCGTGGAGCCCCACGATGAGCACCCAGAAGAAGAGCCCGATCACCAGCGACGTCAACGACGACACGATCGTCGCGAACCTCGCGCCCTTCCCGTTGCCGGCGCCCAGCTCGTTCGCCACCCGGACCCTGTAACAACGTACGCCAGGTTAAGTTCGGAAAAATTCGAGTTTCGGAACCAAATCGAGTGAGACGGCATCGCGTACCCGGTGCCAGCGAAGAACGCCAGGGGGATCATCATCTCCCATCCGTTGATCGTCATGCTGTCCACGAAAAAACGTCACGCACATTCTCAGATTTAGGCTATGGACACTTAGTATCAGACGCATTGTCAGATGAATTCGGGAGCTAAGTGATTTAGTACCAGATGGAGAGCGCGTCGACCGCAATAGCCGCGTTCTTGAGGTTACCCGTCAGCAAGATGAGGATTCTGTAGTACCAATTCTCCAAGCTGCAAACGAAAACGTGGATGCTGTCATATATTGAAACCTTGGCGGAAATCACATGACACGCAACACAGTTGACGGTAGTGCACACGTACCATAGCATGACACCTGAGGCAGCGGACAGCTTGACGAACTCCCACAGCCCGGCGAAGGCCTCGAGGGAGAGGCCGTGCCACGTCTCCGGGCAGCCGCCGCAGGCGACGTAGGCGAAGAGCATGGCGGCGGTGGCCCACCACGAGAAGTTGAGCGTGAGCGCGATGCCGACGAGGCCGAACCGGAACCTGGAGACGAGGAGCCAGCTGACGAGGATGTGGATGCACAGCGCGACGCCGGAGGCGGCGGCGTTGGCGAAGTTCTTCATCTGGCACTGCAGGAAGCGCTGCAGCGGGAAGAGGAAGGCGAAGGAGAGGTGGAGCGGGATGAACCAGACGGAGACACGGCCGGCCATCGCCGACAGCTCCGGCGGCTGCCCCGTCAGCAGCAGCACGTCCTCGGCGTACATGTACATGGGCAGCAGCAGCAGCGCGCACCCCAGCAGCACGATCCACGAACGCTGCATGTACACCCCCATCATGTGGTACTTCTTCGCGCCGAACGCCTGCCCGCACAGCGTCTCCAGCGCGCTCGCCATGCCAAGCTGCGTCCATCAAACACGTACGTCCACCGGCAACGCCAATTGCCAACCAAGTTCACAGCGAGTCAGTACAGTATAATAATTCAGCCACGTTAATCGTACTGCTATTACTAAGAGGTCACTGCTCAGGTACAATCATACAGTAAGGAATTAGGAAAGAAAAATCGGTTCTATGCTGCTGCATTTACTGTATGCAAATGCAGCGGCAATGCTGGAGATGAACAGATCGATGGCACATGCCCACATGTATGTGTACGTCGGCGGTTTGATAAAATTATTTCGGGACATTTAGCTTTTTGCCACTCTCAGAAATGGCATCTAACATATTTACCACCCGCTGTCTATGACATGTGGGCCCTCGTATATCTATGACATATGGGTTCAGTGGTAAATGTATTAGCAACATTTCTAAAAGTGGTAAAAAGTTAATTATTTCTTTAGCCAAAGGGACTGGAGGCATTTATTCAGGAGATTTAACTTTTTGCCACTTTTAGAAATGGCACCTTACATATTTGCCACCTGCTGTCTATGACACGTGGGTCCTCATGTGTCTATGACATGTGGGTCCAGTGGCAAATATGTTAGTGTCATTTATAAGAGTGGCAAAAAGTTAATTATTCCCATTTATTCAGGAACAAAAGAGAGGAATCTTGTCAGAACAGAAGAATCCACAAATTTTCATAAACGATAATTGTGCCATCTCCGTTTCAAGTTAGTTTTCTTTTTGACTGGTATAATGGCAACTCTGGTATCGCTAAATCTTTTAAGCGGTTAGATCGTAATGTCAATTTTATGAGCATTTTTCTATTTTTAAGGAGGTATCACTGTTTTCTATATAAAATTTAGTACCTTCTAGTATCAAGAGGTACCAAATTTTACATAGAAAACAGTGGAAATTCTATTATAAAATTGTTTTTTTATTTTTTCTTATAACTTTGTCAATGATTTCTGCGTGATTTGAGGTGGGGAATCTCTGCTTAAAAGTGGAGATAAAAATTTTAATAGTGCAGTATTAATTTTAGCATTACACAGTAACCTATGATGAGATAACAAACCTCAATCACACCGTAAGTAATGTTACTTTACCAAAAAAATTGAAATTCCCTCGGTAAAACTGTAAGATGATTCATATTAGTTTCTTAAGTAGCTCTCGGACTGCACTAGTCTCACTCCCACTAGTTACACTCATTTCTGATCTGGTTGGTTTGCATATCCGGCAATACCGGTATTAGAGCAAACCCAACAAATCATCTATCCTACCATTCATCTCTAAAATAGATGATGTGAGGAAAAAAAGTTTTCAGCCAGTTATTTATCCAATCATCCAAAAATAAAACATCATTTATATTAAAAATATAAACTCCAAGTCTTCTCTGCTACTACTACTCATTTTGCAATATATTCACCCAAATGACGCAAGCAGCAAAGACCGTCGGGCCCAAATGTCAGGGAGTTTAGCCATGTGATGCGATCACAATCCAGGAGGCATGATTGTTCACTGATGCTTATCTGCACAGAAATTACGTACTACCTCCCTTTTATATTGTAATAAAACTTTCTAACCTTAACTAAATTTATTCATCGATAAATATATATAATTTATATATACGTCTATATTTATTAGCATCTATATAAATCTAGACAATGTTATAAATTCTTAATTGCAAAACGGAGAGACTATTGCCTTCTTTTCATATTTGTAAACGCTTTAGCTATGATTATATTTATTCATTAATTAATGTATATTAATTGTATATATGTTTAGATTCATTCGTATTTAAAGGAATATAGTTAATGATACAAAGTCTTATATATAAAATGGACGTGGTACAGTACTATACCATTTTTACCATTTACGTGTGGACAGAAAATTCCAAGGGAATCACCCTTTCAAACTTTATAATTGGGAAAAGAAATTCCACTCTTGACGCGGACGCGAAGAAAACCAGCACTACTGACGCGGTGACGCCTCGGTTTGTCAGGAAATCAGTTATAAACATATTTTAAGGCCCCTTTGATTTGTCAGAATAGCATTGAAAATTTAGAGGACTTTAATCCTATGAAAAAGTTCCTATAAGAGCTTTTGAAACAAAGGATTACATCATACACTTTTCTTTAAAATTCCTATGGCAATCCTATAGAGATTTCGGAGAAAAATAAACATGAGGTCCTATCTCATGTTTCTTCTTCCCACAACTCTAAGGCCTTATCAAATTCTTGTGTTTTTCCTGTGGTCCAATCAAACGATCATTCATACGTTTTTCATATATTTTGCAATCCTCTGTTTTACAAAAACATTCATCTCAGACAGTCAGAATTCTATGATTTTTCTTATTCCTCCGTTTTTCATTCCTGTGATTCAAAGGGGTCCTAAAAGAGGAGAGAGAGCAGTGAGCTATTAATTTATAGCTAACTACAACACGAGCATAGAGTGTATGATATGTGTGATATATAGTGATGTTTTATAGGTAACTATTATATAAATTAACTATAAATAAATTATAGCTAGCAGTTGGCTATATCATTGAACTTGCTGCTGTGAGGGTGGGCTGCGTACCGACTACCGAGAATTGCTCGAGGATTTTAGCACGGATCGACCACATTTTTCGTGGTGTATTTTACTTCTGTGGAGAAATAGCGAACATGCATGCAAGCGTAGTAGGGACTGTAATAAAAGGACACCAGCTAGATGGTCCAAAAATGCTGCGATATGCATGCACTCGCACCATGCGTAATCGAACGACAGCTCAGAAGAAGCATCCATGCTTGTTGGCAAAAACTGCTCCTGCAATCTACTCCAATTCACAGCACATTTTGTCGGAAATATTCACTGCTCTTCGTTTCTGGTCGATCTTGCTCTGCTCGTCAAAACCAATCCTAATTACTACCATGCGTATTGGGAATTTGGGATGCAGCGGCAGACTCCGAAGATAGATAGCAAACGAGCGCGACGAACCAGCGAAAACGACGTGCTTAATCGGAGCTAGCTAGTAACGATTAAGGAATCATGATCACGGCGCGCGTAGTACGTACCATGAGGCCGAAGCTGAAACCGACAACGACGGTGTTGGCGATGGAGATGGCGGCGAGCTCGAGGTCGCCGAGGTGCCCGGCGAACGCCTGCGTGATGACGTTCATGCTGTAGGAGACGACGCGGCTGAAGATGGCCGGCGCCACGATGACCCACAGCTTCTTCGACTCCTCCCACACCCTCCTCCCGAGCTTGCCGTCGGCCGCCGCCGCCGCCACCTGCCAGTCCTCCTTCGTCGCGGCGCCATTCAGCAGCCCCACCCTGCAGTCCTCCTCGTCCCCTCGCCGGTCGCCCATGGCCGCGCGCCGCCCAGCCGAACAATCCAAGCTCCCGTTTCTTCTTCTTCTTCTTCCTCCTAAACAACTTCCTTTTTTTGATCTGTCGATGAGGTGTCAAGCCCAATGGAACGAGCGACCGAGCGCGCGAGAGCGAGGCACACAGTTGGTAGGCCTTTTAATAGGGAGGGAGGAAGAGGGGAGGAGTTGCGTGGTGGTGTTGGCGAGTCCAAGCTAGCCGCCGGCGCGCGCGCCAGCGAGAGCGAGAGGGCGACGAAACGAAAGCGCAGACGTCCGCTTGCGCTTCTTTGGCCTGCGTACGCACGCCGGCGCGCCTCGTCGTCGCTGTTCAGCCAACCGCGCGCGCGAAGTTGTTTGGTGCCAGCTGCCCCCCACCCCGGCCCCCCCTTGGCCTCCCGCGTCCGTGGAGACGGATCCTGCCGGCCGCGTCTTCCCGTGTTCTCTCCCGCCTTTCCGGAACGATCCATCGTGGCCTCGACCGGTGTGGACGCTGCACGCGCCCGTAACGTGTTACGTGTCCAAACTCGACAACTCGTGACAGACGGCCCGCCCATCGATCACCAACGAGTCCAAGTCGAAACACACGAACCAACCAACTGCGTTTCTTACGGTGTGCAGTGGGATGTAGTACGTGTGTGTGTGTCGGTGTGTGTGCACGAGACGCAGACGTACGGGAAGGGTTTTTTTTTTTGGGTTAATTGAGATTGAGATAACTGAGATACTAGTGCACATTATTGTATGCGCGCCTGTTCCGCGTGTGAGATTTTACACGAGATTGGTAGGTTGATCGTGATGGCGGGTGAAGACGGGGAAAGAGAAGCCGTGCTATACACTGCTCGGCCCGTCGGCCAACCAACCAAGTGACCAACGCTTTGAGCCAGGCAAAGCAGGGCCGTGGGTGGTCGTGGACCGTTTTTGCCCTGACCCACCGATTGTTCGTTTTCATTGCTCGTCGCTGTACGCTCGATCCCTTGGCTGCGCAGCTCTGAAAAAAAATACTTATATTTTAATACAGAATTTAGAATTCAAATGATAGTTCATGATATGTTGGTGGTAGAGAGGAGGTGCTGTGGTGAACCACGCACGACACAATGTTAACGCACGCTGGCGGCTGGAATATATCTCATCCATTATTTTTCCATTTAAAACTGTTTATAATTTATTCCTATTTATTCAGTTCTCATTTACTTAGTAGCATCATAGTGGATGATTGTTTGATTTATTTAAAAAAACAAACGAGATATCTAAAAATAAAAAAACATGAATACAAATTTAATATATATATTCTTGGTGATCTAAAAGTTATGATTGAAAAATAAACTACGATAAAAAAATTCCAAAATCTACTCCAAATTTAAGGTTAAGATTGAATTTAATTTTTTTCTTACAAGCATAAAAAGAAACGAAAAATAGGGCAGATAAATTTTTCTTAACCTTGCTAAATAGCTCAAGTAATTATATTTTAGGACTGATGTGTTATATATTAAGTTAAGACATTTTAGCAAGCACTTTTATCCTATCTTTATTCTGAAGCTGCCTTGAGACAGTCATGCATGTCGCATACTCGCATAAATGCGTAGCTCAATGGTGAGAAATTTACAAACGTGTCATTATAATTTTGCAAAGTTAGAGATAAGTCATTGGTATCACAATGACATATGAGACCAGCATGAGTTAATGACATATAGCATATCTCTAATTTTATATTGCAATTTTCTGTCCAGGCTACCAAACCAGGTCTCTGCCCTTTGTGCAGAGTAGTTGTGATATACCGCAGCTGGTGCGGCACACACGTAGATTTCGTAGTCCATATCCGTCCACGTAGGCGCAGTCCTGTTGCTACATATGCAATTCAACCAACCGGTCCCTAAACTTTAACTCTTTTATGTACTTCACCAATCGATGGATGCGGATGCATACCTCAAATTAATCGTGTTGTTGGTGTATGTAATAACCAGAAGAGTAATCAAGGATTCGATGGAGAGAGCGAGCACTTGCTTTAATTTAGGTGATGGCGTCTCCTTTGATGATGCGAAGGACACTAATTAAATTGCACGGACTTGTAAATTATACTCCCTCCATTATCTATTAGGGCACGTAAAACGTATGTCTTTAAGCCATCTATATATTACAAAATTTAAAAAATAACCTGCCCCATCTAACAGACGACCATAGCATCTCTTCGCGAAGAGACGGTAGGGATACATGCTCTAATGCCAAACCGATACCGCTAGCATGGTTGTACGTCGCGTCTCGTCTATTCGCTAGTACTATTGATTTGATTTATGTGTTGAAGTATAAATTAAATATTTTACAGACAAACAAATAGACAAGTCATTGTACAAGTTGTATGTGTGTGTCAAATAGACAACAACTGTCTATACTGTTGTACTTACCCTTACTCCCTTTGTTTTATAATGTAAGAAGTTTGACTTTTTTGTTTTCAATGTTTGACCATTTGTCTTATCAAAAAATTATAAAAATATTATTTATTTTGCTTGTGACTTACTTTATTATTAAAAAGAACATTAAGCACGACATGTTATTTTTTATATTTGTATTATTTTTTAATGGTCTAAAAAAAGTCAAATATCTTATATTATGAAATTGAGTTAGTATAAGACTTTCTGAGTTTGCTAGATTTATCAGTATATCAATATATATGTTTAATTTTGTATGTACGTCAAATTCATTAGCATGTATATAAATTTAGACAACAGCAAAAAGTCTTATAATATGAAACTGATGGAATAATACCAAACTTTCCTTCGAATTCGGATCTGCTGCAGCTTGTAACTGCTCGTGAACTGAATTCCTTTCGGATTGTCAAGTCAACTCGAGTTCATGGGCGTTTGTTTTGGACTCGGGAGGGAAGGTTTACCTTACTGATCGACCACACAGGGTTTATAGCCCTGTTGGTATCATGGTTTTAAACACATGTTTGTTTGTATTGTTTGACATTTGAATTTTTTGAAACCCATTCAAAATTCCAAGTGAAAATTGATTTCGATCTAAGTCGAAAAACCACGAAAGGAGCAGGGAGTCCTCGACCAGTGCAGAGTGATCGATCGATGTGGCAACGCTGCACGCATGGTGCCGTTGAGGACAGATGCTCCAAAGCCATCGCTGCCAATATCAATTCACACGAATCGTATACGTTCATTAAATCGTGGAGATCATATATACTTGACAACTACTCTCCGCGGAACAAGTTCACACGAATTAATTACTGGCGTCGTCTGTCGATTAGTGTGTGACGATGGCAGAACCACTGCGTTTTTGCTCGCATCTTGAAGAAGATTTGTACGCACCGGCACCCCACTTGTTGGCTGCGACACCGGCTTTCCCCTCTCCTGTTCTTGTTTCTGCTTATAAATATAAGTTATAATTTAAATTTTTAACATTAAATTTATAATTAGCTTTGAAACTTTTATCGTATTTTATTTTTTACTTTTAAATTATTAAAAACATGTATATAAAAATTTTATTCATAATTTTTTTTATAAATATATCGTTTGACTGTTTCTAGAGCAAACAATCATCCATTTCCACGGTTATGTAATTGTCACACTGATATCACTTTGATGTTATTTTATCAGTGTGGAATATCCTACTCTGTGATGGGTAACCATCGTTGTGAGGTATACAATGGATGGGCCACAAAGCAAAGTTTTAGTTATCCTTTTCAATAGCAAACGGCTCTTTCGCGTTGCAGCCTCCATCGCCCGGCCGTAACTTTGTGGTAGCATCATCGCACTACTCTTGCGTTCGTCATGAGTCATGACCCACGTCTTCCTGACCAAATACATTGGAAGATGCAAAGATCTTCGCCTTGTTTTCACACGAGCTAAAGTGTGTATTTATATTCATCGAGCATTTTCTCCATCCTTGAAAAGGTATCATAAGGTAGCATTATTTTGTATGTAAAATTTGATATCCTCTAGTACCTACGATACCAAAAGATACAAAATTTTACATAGAAAACAATGATACCTTATAAGAATGGTAAAATTGCTCGTATTCATCCCATGTATTTGCGTGAAAACATACCGTAATACCGTTCTAGAACAGTATAGATCTAGTAGCTAGCTCGTCTGATACATATGTGTATTAGTTTTGATATCTAGATATCAAACTATCTCGTTCCAATGTTATATCGTTTTTTTAGTATTCTCTTTCATATTATAAGACTTTCTGATTTTATCTAGATTCGTATGTATGGTAATAAATTTAGACATATATATAAAATATATATATTGATATATTGATGAATATAGACAATCCCAAAAACTCTTATAGAACGGAGGGAATATTTCTATTTTGTATTTTGATGATGTATGCATGCCATATTTTGTGTTTTGGAATGATGCATGCATGCTTTATTGACATGCATGGTTGTACTCCTACAGTCATGGCAGGCCGACGAAGGAAATTAAGGATTGCATCTGATCGAACAGCTGTTACAAGCTGATAGAACATCTGTTACAACTCTTTGTTTCGGAAACCGAGCCAGCTATGCTGATGTTATATTAAGCATGAATGAGTTTTGTGTACAATTCACCTACACGCATATGGATCGCTTTCATTTCCCCTTTGTTACTTGTTTATCGTCCTGTCCGGTCCCCTTGCACAACCAGTCCAGCAGCGAGTCGTCTGGATTGCAATTGAAATTGGCCAAAAGTAGGAATCCGTTGCTGCTAAAATCCTATCCCAAACCTAGTGCGTGAAAGAGCCGTCTCTAAATATATAAATCATATCTTTTTACTTCTGTTTATATTTTATATCTATAAACTAAAACTTAAATTGTAATACTAAATTTAGATTTAGAGTAGGGTTTTTTTAGAGTACTTATTTTTTAAGTCTTTACTTTTAGATTGCTAAGAGCATACTCCCTCTGTCCCAAAAAAACCAATTCTTTGGTTTTCGTGTACAGCGTTCGACCATCCGTTTTATGTAAAAAAATTCAAGCAATTAAAAAAATAGTCACACGTAAAGTACTATTCACGATTCATCATCTAATAAAAATAAAAATATTAATCGTAATTTCTTTTCAAATAAGACGAAGAGTCAAACATTATAGGTAAAAAGTGAAAGATTGATAACCTTTCTCCTAGCCTGGTCAAACCTCTTTCATGTCGGTCAAACCCGTCCTTTGATCTTTCCCCACACCTCACATTTGTCTAGTCCCGTCTGTCTAAAAAGTGTAGTAACACGAAGGTAAAAATACAGTAACAGTAACAACATCACGACGGATCGAGTTTTTTAAATTATATTTTTTAACCACGGTAGTGAAAACGGTTTTTAAAAATAATATAAAACACATGAGATATTGCTCTCTAAAGATTGAAAATACAACCTTTTAGCTCTTCCACATGTATTAATTGTATTGTAGCAATAGTATTTAGTCACACCTCGTGTTACTGCTCTTCAATCATGACGTTATTATACTTATATCACGATATTACTGTAATTGTACAGTAACAGCGCACATGTTACTGCACTTATGTTGCTATGTTACTGCAAAATTGCAGTAACAATACTCATATTTTATAGTAATATGACATTATTACTATATAGAATGTATAGCGTTACTGTAGCTATTGCCATAACATTAGTGTATGTTAATACAAATCCTATAGATATTTCTTAAGATTCTAAACTTTAAATAACTTTATCTCTCACCTCATATATTATTTTTTAAAAACGTTTCTATCGAATTGTTAGAAAAAAGTGCTTAAAAAAGTGGATCCCTAATGGGTATGTTTTGAGGCCTTAGAAGCGAGGGGGTGTAGAGTAACTTATGTAGGGTGCACGTAATATATATATATATATATGTTTTATTCATAAATTATTTTTAATTCGTTGACATGCCGTACGTTTTTTTTTTTTTGGCCACTGCTCGATCCGCAGTCGGTCGGACGTCCAAATTTTGGTCTCGAGTAGAAAGCCAACAGCCCGGGATGTGGCTATTATAGCAGCGGCCGGCGTATCAGTAGCTATGTGGCTGTGAGCTGCGACGCTATGGTCACGGCAAAACGATTCGCGATTCTACGTTGTCTGGTCTATGTAGTGCAACGCTACAAGGACATGCGTCCCCTCGTCGCTTGGCAGGGTTGATACACGGATGCAAATGACACAGGTTCCGTTCCATCACATGCATGCATCGATCTGTTTATGTTGCTGTACGTGCATTCTCCGAGTACGCGATGCCATCGTCGTGGTGCGGCGATCGATTGGGGAACTTTTGGACCGCTGCCTTCTTTGATGACTGCATGGATGGCAGACAAATCCGTAGCTTTTATTGTTTTGGAGTTTTTTTTAGGATAGCTCGTCGTTTCTACTAAATTGTTGCGTTGTTCTGTTGTTCAGCCGCATCTCGCGGCCTAAATGGGCTGTGACGCTACAACCCACAGGAGACGGAAAACTGAAAACGCTCCTCTGCTCCTCACACGCAAAGCCCAGCCCAGAACAGGCCTGGTTTTGTAGTGGCCATTTGAAGGCTAGCTTGTCCAAGCTGATAAATGGGCCTTGCTGGCTGGCGTTTATGGAATTTTATTTATTTATAAATTTTAGTTCAAAAATAATAAAAATATTTTTATCTGAAAAAATTACAAAACTAATCCTCAACATATAAAACACCTACCAGCTACATGATATATCTGATGTAACAAATATCCATCAGCGGGCAACGGCAGGTAGATGGGCAACTAACTGTGCTCGCCCACATTTGCAGTCTGTTCTCAGCCCCACCTATTGGGCAGCTAAGTTTGCCATGTCGGATATACTGTCTGGATAGTTTGGTGTTTTATACATTACTCACTATCTGTAAGTTGGGATTTAGTTTGTATTTTTTTTAAATAAAATATATTTCTCTTTATTTTTAATAAAAACATATATAAATAAAAAAAATTCGGCGTGTGTGCAACTTGACCATTTCCACGGTGTCAAAGTGCCAACTAGGAAGTAGGTCCCTTCTTCGCCGTTCGTTCGCCTGATGGATTGTTGGGGATAATCGGAACACACATGCGGATTGTCCAACATGCAGGTTCCAAGTGGCCTGCAAAGCGCGGCTGCGTCAGAAGGATAATGGTCACAGTCTCACGGATTAGTTGGGTTTCAGTTTGACCTTTGATCGATCGACCAAGGTGCACTGGCACGTACGTCTTCGTACATCTGATTACAATATATTAGCATGTCAATCGTCCAGCTTTGCTCAACAAACCATCATTATTCGAGAGTAGGGTGAGATCATTCATTCACTCCCTGCTCTCAACATGCACAGTTCCTTGGTCTCTTTCTCTTTGGTAGGTGAATGCACTTAAACTCTGAAAAAAAACCACAGGATTCTTGAAATTGACCGAGCTGTTTATAGGTTTATCTCCGGATTGGAGATCTCCGAATTCATACCATGACTATTGACTCAATCGCTGATGAGCTAACGACATTCATACGAGATGGTCGCTGTTAATCACTACTCTTACTTACCACCTCTCCCGTTCGTCGTTCAGAATTAGCACGCGCTGTGTCTAACCCAACAAATCCCAAATCCTAACTGCCCGCACCATCGGGGACCTCGAGAGAGAATGTTTAGAAAAAAGAAGCTGAGCACCTGGGCTGGGTTCATTATTCTCAAAATTTTTTTTAGTTTTTACGCATATATTTTCGAACTATTAAACGTTACGTTTTCTTAAAAAAGAATTATATAGAAGCTCACATCTTATATTTTTAAAATAGGTTTTAAAATTTATAGTATTTAATTCTGTTATTTATACCATTAAATACATATCATAAAATTATATAATTTTCTATGTTCCATTATTCATCGTGAAAAAACACCCGATTTAGTGATCGATTTGCTAGTCGATTAATTTCTCGCAGTTGGTGGGAAATGGAATGCGTTTTCAATTTCATCGCTTTTAGCTGGGAAACCATTGAAAAGACAGAACTAACCCATGATACCGTAAACTAACGCATGATATCGCTGCAACTTTCCGCAGCCGCAGGCAGGAGAATGAAAATCAACACGACGGATAACCGTTTCCACGCCATCGAAGGAGTACCTATCTCTGGCTGTCACTCTCTGAGCTGACTGCCACCAACTTTTTACTGCGCCTTGTGGACTTGTGGTCATCGCCGGATTTACCGCCATTGGTCAGTACACAATACAAGGATGCCAGACTCATGTTTGGCTGAAGCATAAACTTGTATTCAATCTACCAATCCACAAGCGTACATGCATATGTCTGTTGGTTCATGTATATGCAGCAGACAAAACATTGGAACCGGTGGTATGTCCCCCCTCCCCCATTTATTTTCTGGTTTTGGATTTTTATTTACAAGCATCCTAAATTACTAAGATCATGTTTATTTCAGCTAAAGATTTTCATAATCTGAATTATTAAGTCAGATTATTATAAGCTAAATTATTATAAACTAAAGTTGAAAGAAATACAAAGATGAGTAATTAAATTAAAGTATCTAAGGGTAGTGGAATTAAAGATTATAATCTAAAAAACATCTTCCATCTTTCGATAAGCTTATTATATTATAATAACCTAGGCTCTAGATTATAATAATCTGTTACAACAATCCGTCTATTTGTTTAGCTTACTCCTAATAAGTCAAATTATAATAATCCTAAGCTAAATCAAAATAGGTCCTAAATGGTGTATTTTAGAAAAAAAATACAAAATTTTCTTGCTATCCTTTTCTAAAAACCTTTCAACTTTATAGGGTTAATTAATCCATCTGTTTATAATCTTAAATAACTATCGTACATATAAAATAATCGTCTATTTTAGCTATCCCACGGGCTTAGGTATACGTAGCACACGCTAACCCCATTTGTTTGATCATTATCTTAACTAATGTAGTACCGTTTAACACATGCAGAGTCCAACCAGTCATTAATTAACTCCAGTCCCGAACAAAATTATGCTACAGCATGACTGAAGCAGCAGATTGGAACTAATCAAAGTGTCAAACGATTAATCCCATTGGTTTGAACATAGGGAGATGAAGAAAATTATATTGGCTAAAAGAATCCAAATCATCGATCGATACATTTGGAGAGAACACATCTGCACATGTGTCAATTATACTCGTCATCAGCCAAATCCAACAAGCAGGCACTTTCCCCGGAGGCGCTTCTGTTTGTTTTCTCTCGCTTAACAATGATCAATTAGTTCAGTGTAGACTGTAGAGACATGTGTGGATTATTTGGAGATTAAATAGTGTTTGCCGTACAATATATATATACTCCCTCCGTTTTAAATTTAAGTCGTATTTCGTTTTATCATAACAAGGCTGTCACCAACAACCACTATATTAAAATATAATTTTCTGGCGCAAAATTAATGTTATTAGGTTTGAATTAAAAATATTATTACCATGATAGTTTTGTATCATATAAATATATATCAGTACGGTAATTATTAAGTCTGCAAAGTCTTATGATTATAGTTTTGCATCATAATTTCTTATGATTAATTATACTTTTGAAATGAAGGTACCAATCCTAGCTCAGTATTTTAATTAGGTGTCGACGTGGACTTAGACCCATGTCACGTCAGCTAATCCTATATATGCGTGGAGGCATGGAGCTGTGGTGGTGGTTGGTTATGGACGCGAATGATTGCACACACGGTGGATCGTCAAACGCAGCAAGTCCAAGCACATGGAACGTTGAACGTGTTGCTCACAAGTTGTTAATTGTTACGCATGCACCTGTGGTCAACCAACGAGTAGCCTTTACTCGGTCATAATCATATAAAATTACGTACATGGTTCGTTGAAACGATAACGGAGTTTGAAATTCGTGACATTAATTTGATGTAGCTTATACTTACGTATTTCATGCATACAGTTGTGAGTTTTATAGATCAAATTCCAAAAAAAACGACGAATTAATTCCATGTTGAATTATTCTGAACTAATCTGAGAACCATATGGACATATATATCAACTTACCAGAATTAGAAGTTATGTTTTTCTTTTTCACTCTCACTATGTGTTTGTAGGTTATCTTCCGATCAAAATTTTAAACCTAAATTTAAAGTTGATTTTGAGGTTTTATTTAGTAATCATAGTTTTCAAACCACTAATAATACATTCTCGCCGATTATATATATTTTTTACAAGTGTGTGTACATCCTGGGTCATTTGTGCCAAAGCTAAATTCCGCTAGCCATCTTACGCACACACATGTATACAAAAGAAATACGTGTTTTGTACAGGCTCAAGGCTTCTTAGGGTAAATTCTACATCTCTACGTCTTGTGTTGGTTGTGTATGTATGTATATGAATGTGTATAACGTAAAAAATGTTTGGAGGGGAAACTCCATTCTACACCTAACCAACTATCTTTTTCAAGGTCCTAATTGGTCATCGATTTATTTTGCCTCCAATTATCTTCCATAGCCATGCATTGGCATGTCTTCCCTACTAGTAATTGCTGAATTCATACCCAAGGTTGTTGGAGAATAAGGTTGGATACTTGGATACTATCCGAACAATCATGTCAGACCAAATTAGAACATGTCTTATCCTTATTGGATATTTCTTTCTTACCATGTTCAAACTAAATCCCTGTTTATTTTGGGAATTGTTTGTAGATAACTTGGTATGCCTTTTTTTTAATTGACGCGTATGCTAGTATATGAAATATCTTATAAGTACTACACCGATATATAATATGAAAATATCATAATTTATGTTGTTTCTTTCTTTAATTTTTTCATGGACTACCATGGGTAGTTAAACCCATGAGGTCTGAATCATTTATATTACTGTCTATATAGTTATATAGTCATAGTTATAACATATAGTAATTTTATAGTTCTTGAAAAGATATCAGGAGGTACCTCTTGATACCTAGATACTAGGAGGTACCAAATTTTACACTGAAATTTGGTACCTCTCACTCTCTCAGTATCTACTCAAGGATTATAAAATTGCTCTATAGCATATAGTTTAATCCCACGTGTCAACTGACACCACTGTAGAGGCAGTACAAATCCTGAAATCCATATGCAACCCTGGAGTGTGTGTTTTTATGTACTCTTTCTTTCGTACAAAAACCCAGTGCTATCCATTGCACGCATGCCACAAGTGGAGTCCCTGCTGCCACTGCCTAGTCGTAGCATGTAACAAGTGGAATAGTCCATCTACACTGTAGCGCGCTCGCGCTCGCTCCGGGACGATTTCTCAAGTTATCTTCAGAACAAAACAATTAACCTGTCTGCTGATCGATTACTTAATTGTTATACGTGTGTACTTCTCGTCGCCTTCCTTTTTGTTGACTCACCTACTCTTTAACTATCTCTCCAACATCTTTTCCCAAGCATCTATATAAACCCTAGAGTGGCCATGTCATGCAGCACCCAAAGCAGATTAAGCTAATTAACTACTCAGCATCCGAGTGGTGGTAGCATTCATTCATACACTCTAATCCAAAGTTCCAAGCTTGCAGTAATTAAGCTGCACTTATTAAGCACTGGTTCGTTTGATCATGGCTACCACTTCTGCTGCTGCTGCTGTTAGTGCCGGCACTGCAGCCATGCAAGAAACCAAGGCGATGCCCAGCGGCTCGCCGCCCAGTGGGAGCGCGTCGCCGGCGAGGTACCGGCCGTCGTGGCTGGTCATATTCAGCGCCTGCCTCGTCCTCCTCGGCGCCGGCGGGCCGCTCCTCCTCCGGGTTTACTTCGTGCACGGCGGGAGCCGCCTCTGGCTGTCCGCCATGCTCCAGATCTCCGGATGGCCGCTCTTGCTCCCGCCGCTCTGCGTGTCGCTCTACCGCAGCCGCAGGCATGGGATCCTCAACCTCCTCCTCCCGCGGCGGCTCGTCGCCGCTGCCGCCGTGCTTGGTGGGTTCTACGCCGTGTCGTGCTTCGTGTACGGGCTGGGTTCGCAGGCGCTGCCGCTGTCCACGTCGTCCCTGCTGCTGGCGACGCAGCTCGCCTTCACCGCCGTGTTCGCGTTCCTGTTCGTGGGGCTCCGCTTCACCCCATTCTCGGCCAACGCCGTCGTGCTGCTCACCATCGGCCCGGCGGTGCTTGGAGTCGGGCCGTCGTCCGGGAAGCCGGCGGGCCAGTCCTCCAAGGCGTACTGGACGGGGTTCTGCGAGGCCATCGCCGCGGCGGCGCTCGCCGGGCTGGTGCTTCCCCTCGTCGAGGTCGCCATGGCTAAATACGGCCGTCGCACGGGCCCCGCCGCGAGGGTGCCCCCGCCCTACGCCACCGTGATGCAGATGCAGGCGGTGATGGGCGCCGCCGGCACGGTGGTGTGCCTGCTCGGCATGGCCATCAAGGGCGACTTCCAGGCGGTGCCGCAGGAGGCGGCGGCGTTCGGGCTCGGCACGACCAAGTACTACCTCGTCCTCGTGTGGGACGCCGTGTCGTGGCAGCTGCTCAACCTGGGGATCATGGGGCTCATCACTTGCGCGTCGTCGCTCCTCGCCGGCATCATGATCGCCGTGCTCCTGCCCCTCTCGCAGGTCCTCGCCGTCATCTTCCTCCACGAGAAGTTCGACGGCACCAAGGGCATCGCGCTCGTGCTCTCCCTCTGGGGATTCGCCTCCTACCTCTACGGCGAGAAGGCGCAGAAGAAGCTGGAGGCTCAGAGGATGATGGCTGAGCAGGAGGTGGCGCTGGCACAGAAGACTGCTGACGTGGAGTCGCCGGCTCATTGATTTACAGTGATGGATTACACGTGTCCGCTTGGGTGGATATAGTACATATTTACAGGTGCAGTAAGCATGTTTCTCTCCTTTTCTTTTACCCTTTTTTAAGAAAGAGTGTAGTGTTACAGTGACATGCATAAATTTTGTACGAGATTGTTTTAAACTCTGTATGACATTGCTTCATTATATGGTAGCACAGAAAAAACAAGCAAGTGCTGCAATTGTATGATTGTATCAACAAAGAGGCTAGTATATACATACACAAGTTCCTCACTTCATCGGTTCTTGTCCACGTTGGCATTATACATCTTCACACTACTATATATACAAGACATGTGGGAAAATTGTAACCAAAGGACATACTGAGCCGCCATTAATTGAACGGTCATTGGACAGTAGGACGCTAGAGATAGACTCCGGGTTAATTCGTGGGTAATCGATGACCAGCTTTAGTTGTTAAATTAGAATAGACATACGTTTATTTAATTAAATTATAGTTAATTAATTATTACCCACGGATCAATCACGTCATGACTCGGTTTCATCCTAACAGCAAGTACAGTAGGAGCATGTGCTAATGTGGGCGCCTTCAGGGAAAAGAGGCACAGAAGAGAAGCACAAGCGTGCAAGAAACGACAAGCATAAAATAGTTTGCACAGTTACTCTAGTAGACCTATAAAACTATAAAAAATAACCTCTCCACTCCATGCATGCTGGGGATGCATCTTGGCCCGCGGCGATGGTCGCCGGCGTCTTGCGCCGCAGCCGTGGTGGCCGACAGGCCGCCATCCGGTCCAACGGCCCAACCGTAAGGATTTCCGGGAGCAATTGGCGTGGGCCCACATGACAGAGACTGCTCCGGCAGTGGATGACTAGTTGGAGCACCAAGGGGATCGCTCAATGGATGTCGCATGCAGCACCAAGTTATCGGAATCTAGTGCACGATCGTCAGTCGGCTTAGAGCAAGTAAAATAGCAAGCTATAAGCTCGCTAAATACTAATGTGAAAAAAAACAGGAGGAGAAAAAGGAGAGGCTGATTATAAGCTTATAGCCAGCTTAGGCATAAGAACCAATACACTCTATGAAAGAGACATGTGGGTCTTGTATTAAAGATGAAGAGCTAACCACTATATGAATAGGCTATAAAAAGACTATAACAAGTCTTATAGCCAGCTTGTTGACTATATTATTAACCTTGCTCTTAGGACGTTGCCTGCACTCAAAGCCACCAATAATCTGACCAGGTTTATCGATATCGAATTCCAAGGAAGTTATCTCACCGAGCAATTCCAGGCAAGGATTGTAAGTTTCGTGGACATGATTATCTAAGTGACATGTCATTTAAAAATATTTGAAACTAGGATAAAACGCTTCTCTATGTATAGTTTCATCTATTATTGTTTCCTAGGTTACATGACCTGCAAGACAGAAGCTGTCTAGATAACTGTGCATCTCTCATTTTATCTCTCTTCATTAATACGTTGTCACATCATTAAAAATATTGACATGACACATAAACTCTCACTGAGACTAGCCTAAGTTTGGAAGACAATAATGAACACAAAACACCAAATATGGGCCCAAACATCGTAATGTTCAGAAATCGTGTCAACCAAGATTAGGACAACACCAGTATTTAATATATTCACAATGTCATGGAACATGGAATTCTAGTACAAGATGGGACTTTTATCATCAACTACTATCAACAAACTCTGCCATAGTACTGTAACATGAACCCCAAAACAACAGTTTCTGCCAACAGGCACTGCCGCAGGTACCAACTACGTCAGTTTCCATTTGTCCTCTTCTCGACACCATCAGGTTTTGGCACTTCATCTCCTAGAGAACTTGGACACGAGGTACACTAGAAAGAAACAGGCAAGAGCGAAAAGGATTACATGAACAAGATGATTTGAACCATTCTGTATGATTTTCTTGTTTATTCTCCTCATGTTGTTCTTGACCCCTGCCTGCGCCTTCGTCAGTGTCATTTGCTGCAAATGAGCGCAATATGCACATTAGAGACAATGCACAAGCATATATTTCAAGTTTTCAAAACAAAACATTAACAAAAACCAGTGTAGCAACTTATTGCAGGTTCTAGTCTAAATGTGTTCTTGACAAACAGCGAAAGGAATATGCTAGATAGGTCATTTTGGATTGTCTAGGACATTCTATAAAGTAACGGCTCATTTCAGTGGACCTTAATCTCGGTCCACCAAATTCCTGGCCCATACATGTGCTAACATGGGAACATTTCATTTATATGTGGATTAGTTCCTTTTTTTTTCCCAAACATCATTACCGATCAAACAAGATGATAGCGGAGAGAAGATCAAAATGTGTTTCCAATTAGGCACGAAAATCCTGCTAAGCCTGAATGACAGTTATACTGTACTTCTAGAGTTCTTGTACATAAGTTTCAGATTTTAAAACGAGTATACATAAAAATCCAGATAATCAGTTGAGATGAAATGTACTATGCTAGCACGAGTGCTTTGTTTCCAAAAACTACTCTTTTATGAAATTTTAACCTGGTGCCGCCACAGATTAGACTAGACATGATGCTGCTAGTCAGTATACTAACATGTCAGGCCCAAATAATTTCATGGTCACTTTTGGACATGCGTTAGTGCACAATGAAGCAACTACAGTGGGAATCATTAAACATGGGACTTTGGATGATTTGCCATCCTCCCGGAAGGCGCATTCCCAAATGCCACTTTCTTTGTGAACTTTAACTATTTGCCACCGATCTCATAGGTTTTGTTGATTCAATGCTACTTTTGCCTAGTTTTGTAAGATTATAGCTATACAAGATCGTTTATCTCAATAATAATTATTTTTTCATTATTAATTTGAATTTTAAATTTTCTAAATTATGTTTTTACATGGAACTCATTTACCTATATTCTAAATTATACTTATTCATAAAGTCTTTTCTACATAATATTTAATTTATAATTTAAATTCTAGATACTTCTAAATTGTATTTATATATTGACCTTTTCTCTTAATTTACACATGGACCCTTTTTTATTTTTAAATCTTAAATTGTATTTCTAATCTGATTCACTGAAATTTTAGTTGTTTACAAATTGTATTTATAGATGGACTCTTTCCTCGATATCAATTTTAATATCAATGGTTTTATTTGTAATAATTTTCAATATATAAATACAATTTAGAAGTATCTGGAATTTGAATTATAAATTAAATATTTCGTATAAAAGAGTTTATGAACAAGTACAATTTAGAATATAGGTAAATGGTTTCCATGTAAAAATATAATTATAAAATTTTAAATTCAAATTAACAATTAGAAAATAATTATTATTAAGATAAGAGATCATATATAGATATAATCCTACAAAACTAGACAAAGGTGGCACTGAATCAACAAAACCTATAGGACAAGTGGCAAATAGTTAAAGTTCACGAAGAAAGTGGCATTTGGGAATGCGCCATCCGGGAGGATGGCAAATCATCCAAAGACCCATTAAACATAACCAGTCAAGTATAATAGACTGAGTACGTGTTATAGATAAAGGATAACCAGAGTGTGTTTGAAGAAACATTAAATTAGAACTCTTTTGATCAGTTATAATCTATATCTATATATACTACAAAATATCCATATGAGGTACAGTAGATTCTTGGATTTTCTCATTCAACATATATGCCAATAACTCAATCTAAATGTTAAAAGGTCATCAACCAGCCTTTCGAGCTTTATTCACGATATGGTCCAAATTCCCAAACTATTTGGCTGATTAGTTACTTACCAGCTGAGAGATGAAATCATTTTGGTACTTGGCCTCTGTTTCGATCTCTTGGGCAACCTGCAGTACCAAAATCGGTGGCGTGTTTAGAATCAATTCAAAGAAGATGAAAAAGATTACAAACATCAGTGGATCATGATTCAATTGGTTCCACATAGAATCGCAAATTTCACAACAATTTTAGCTTGTCACACCGTTTTCACTTAATGATTAAAATTTTACAACCTTCCACAGCTGAGTTTGCTCATACAGATATTAATTCAAGCACTTACTCCTCTTAGTTTACGGACTTGTCTATGAAGTCCGAGAATATGATCATCCAAATCAGCAGTAATCGGGTCGATCTGAAGCGAAACCTCGCTGGAGCTTGATGATGCACCTGGCCTAGCCGTCAGCCCTTCCCTGCAGAAAGGAACATTAGGATTTCGGCTAGATGAACAAATTTCATGATGAAGAAAAGCTTGGACCCTAAAAAATGGCCTACAGGGTGGAACTCCAATAGGTGAAAAGATAATATGCACACACGATTCAATGATTAATAAGAAATTCAGAACAACACCGCGAACTATGTACTTGTACCTAGTAAAACCAATACTGGTACCATAGGAAAAGCAGCGCACGAACACAAATAGGGGAAACTGTCAAGGTGTTCGTCGCCCAGCCACCACAGGTCGAAAGAATCAAGCGTCCAAGAATCACCAGGCGAATCTATTCCCGCAATAAACAAAATTGGCTAACTACCCGCAAGGATCTGATGGCAGAGCGTCTACGCTACAAATTAAATCATTAGGACGGGGAAACCAAAGGGGAAAAAAAGGGGAGGGCGAACCTTGAACCGTAGGCGCCGCTCGCCATCGCGAGAACAGAGAGAGGCGGCAGCGAAAGATCGAGCCTCAGTAGATGGAGAGATCAAGAAGAGAGGCGGCTTCCTCCGGCCTGTTCGATCCTCCTTCTCAAGATCTCCCGGTGGCGGCGGCTTGGGATCGGAGCGGAGAGGACGAGGGAGGGGAAGGGAAACGGGGGAGAGGAGGGGATCTGTGGCTCGCGTCATCGACATCGCGTGCGGTCGTTATGATGCCCGAGCCGACGACGTGGCAGATCGGACGGCCCACGGTTCACGGATGACGTCGCCGGGCGGAAACGCGTTTCGCAAGAAGAGGATGTGCCAGCGTGTGCAGCGGAAGCATCTGCTATGCTTTATTTTGTCAGGTTAATCGGGTTAATCATGCTTCCGTTCTCCCAACCAGATAAGTTAATCCTCTATTGTAGTATAAAAAATGAATGGTTAAGATTTGATTTAGATTTTTTAGGTTATTTTCATCTTTTTTACATATTATCTTTTAAACCGCAAATAATATATTTATAGAAGTTTCGCCCATAATTTATTTTATATTTGCTTTATTCATATTTCGACGGTTCATCAAGATCTTCCAATCAGAACTGCGCAGTTGCATACAATCATAGTTGCATTGCATACAAAGAATATGTGTTTTTTATGATGGTAGGCCCTAAATAAAAAATAATTTATAAATAAATATTGTATATATTCTTAATGATGCAAACATAAATGCTGAAAAAATAAAGTGATTAAAAAACTCCAAACTAACTCTAAATTTAAGATTAAAAATTAAAATTTTTACGCATAAATATTTGGAGCAAAAATGAGGACACAGTTTTCCATAAGGCACTTTAATGTTGGTCTATTATTGCCTCGACAAGACAAGTGTCTGTAAGAGGATGGTCAGATAAAACTATTTACTCCACCTATGTCACAGTGACTTTATTCAGCTCATCAAATATGTGCTAAGAGCAATCCTAATACGAGATATTTACTATGATTTCTATACATTGCTCCATCACAAAGAAACTAGTACTGTATATCACTTTTACTGTATAAATACTGCTAATTTATATCTTTTAGGTGTTGTGTACAGACTAAGGCATGGTTTTCATTCTCTTTCTACGGTAACTCGTTTACTGCATCATCTTTTATATATGCGACATCTCATTTAACTCTATAGACATAACCCTAATCATTGCATTGTGAATGTTTTCAAACTCCAATAGTATACGTCTTCTGCCTTTCTGCTTTTTCAAATTTCAATGTATTATTTTTTTAAAATAAAGTCTTTATGAGATAAATAATAATGGTGAAAATGAAGTCTATGTGGAAAGAAGAAAGTACTTTCAATGTTTAATGCGGCGTCTTATTTAAAAAAGTTATGATAATATTTTTATTTTTATTAGATGATAAATCATAAATAGTATTTTACATGTGACTAGTTTTTTTTTTCAATTTATTGAATTTTTTTTAAATAAGACAGATAATCAAATGTTGGACACACATGGGTAAAAGATTGTCTTATTTTGGGACAGAGGAAGTAGGTGTCACTTTCTCATCAACACTTAAGTTGGTTCTTCATGCGAATTTCTTTGTCAGTCCGAGACTAACACTGAACGTCAGAACAGACGCTCGATTGATATTGCAGCAAGTCAAACAAAATCCAGTCACAGACAACAATGGAGAGTAACTATCTCAAGACCATAATGTCACAGATCAAAAACCGTTTCAAGTCGGTACAATTGCAACAGATGCCAACATCTACCCGACCAAATACAGCAACTGCCGATTTGATCAAACACAGAGTATATCACAACTGTAATGAATTGGGCATGCTATTCCCAACATATGGACACCACTAAGCTCGTAGATTCTGAGCCTCCTGAAGTGCTTCCTGCAGATTCTTTACGGCGCTGTCGTAGTACA
Source organism: Oryza brachyantha (assembly GCF_000231095.2). Taxonomy (NCBI): domain Eukaryota; kingdom Viridiplantae; phylum Streptophyta; class Magnoliopsida; order Poales; family Poaceae; genus Oryza; species Oryza brachyantha. The sequence goes on along the minus strand of NC_023165.2, from coordinate 3,848,350 downwards.
CGAAGCCCATGAACCAGAACTCGTGATTGTCAACAGAAACCACCTGGATGTATTTCTCAGATGCATTTGTTCTGCTTGTTGAAGGATTAACTGACCTCAGTTGGGTGTGGGGAATAACAACCTGTTGTTCAGACACAGAGCAATTATAAGTTAAACAATCTTGTAAAATGAATCGTGCATTTGGTGAAATAACAGCGCTGGTACCAGAAGTGAAGAGAAAGACAAATGTAACTAATTCCATAAGATTAACAAATTAACTACATTGCTCTATATGTATTATATCACGGTAAGATATATTGTTTCAGGTAGAAACTTGTTAAGACATCATCACCAGCGGTTGTATTGTGGAAGACTTAAAAATTCATATGCTAAAGCACAATCTCATGTACACCGAAAAACATATGGAGCTAATCAATACCTTGTAGTAGCTCCACTCATCTTTATCTCCAACCTTGTAAGCAAGTGGATTGTCGCTACAGAATGCCAACTTCTTATTGGACAGGTATAGCACACCCATGACAGGACCGGCAGAGGTTGACAGATAACATGCATATGGTTTCTTCAGTTTTTCATCAGGGAGGACATCAAAAGTTTGATGGAAGATTTTATCATATCCACCTTCTGCTATGACTTTAGTGATCTGGGAGACCCTGCCCATTGCTGCGTCTGTAATGCTTGGTCCAGTTTTCACTGTTTCAAGACAAGATCACTGGTGTGATTAATTAATTATATGGTCTCACACTGCTCGAAGACAATTAAGAAAACTGGAGTGCAACCTAATATCGAGGAACCAACAGTAGAACAAACATGTCTACAGAGCAAGCGAATACAGCACCAAATTAATGGAACCAGAAAATAAGGGAAAGATAACATGCCACAGTGAGACAATTATCTGGATTTTCAGCACTATAAAAAAGTACACAAATTTAAAAATGTACTTTATCTCCTTTGTATTGTAAAATTTGAGGAAAAAAAAAGCATGGTTTACATAAACCATAGCAATTATGCAAGAGCAATTCACAGCAATAGATCATTGATTCATTATGACTAATAGAATACACCCATCGTTTCCCTACTCTCATCAACACCAACCCCACATCAATCCAATCACAAAGGCTTAAACGGCAACAACAGCGCCCACAATCCATAACTGGTAGTTCCATGCTCTCTAATTCGAAGTTTCAAATAGCCAGAAGGAGTGAATATACAAGAAGCTGACAGACAGTGAAGATTAATTCAGCACTAATATAATTCACAGATATCAACAGATAGCAGAAATTCCCAACCAAGCACTACTGTAATCGACAGAAATCCCCAATCAAGCAGTACCGTAACTCAAAATTCTCACCACACCACCTTGGGTCGGTCGAGCCCATCAATATGAATTATCATCAAATTCCATCAGCGCTAACCACCGAAACAACCCCATCTAGCTTAATTACATGCTAGCATAACTCAATAACGTAGAGTAACATCCAGAAACACCAAGCATTGGTAAATTGATGCAGCACACAACCGAAGAACTTCAAAATTGAAGCTTACAGTGTTGCCAGAAGTTGCCGGTGAGGGTCTCCGTCTTGCGGGCTGCCTCGCCAAACCTCTTCCCCATCTTCCCCAGCACATCCTTCACCGTATCCATTGTATCTGCAGAAGGGGGGAAATTTCCAAAACTATAAGAAACCGCGAACCAATCCTGGAATCAGTAGCAACGGAGCGCAGATTTGGCTGGCTGTAGTAACTCACTCTTCGAGGCGGGCGCGACGCCACCGGCGGGGGAGGAGACGTAGGGGTTGCCTGAGAAGGCCGGCGCGGAGGCGGCGGCGGCGGCGTGGTAAGGCGGAGGGGGAGGCGGGGCCACGTCCTCCGGCGATAGCCTCGGGTAGTGGGCGTAGTCGGACGCTGCAGCGGCGGCCGGCGCCGCGGCATGGTCTCCTCCGGCGGAGACGGCAGCTGTCGGCGGCGGGTTCATGTCTCCGGCGGGGATGTAGGCCAACTGGTCAGACGGTATAAACTGGTCAGGTGGCTGCCTTTTTTTCTCTTTTTTTTTCTTTTCGAGGATTTCGTGGCTGTCTGGCCGAAGCTGATGTGCTATATATATAAAAAACGAATTTCCCCTTCCTTCAGAAAAAAAAAAACTCAATACCACCCTTAAATAAAACACGACGACGTCGCCGCTAAGAATTTCGAGTCTTCGACGAACTACTCCAAAAAAAAAAAGCCTTAGCCACGAAGGTGCTTCCGCTACCGCTCTGATCCGGCGTGTACATTTCAAACGCGCATCCCGCACGTCGTGTAACGCCCCGAGGTCAGCGACGCGTTAATATCTACAGGCCCACATGTCTGTCCTTGTAGGTGTAGGTGGGGTGAGAGCTGAGATCCGGATCCATCCCAGCGCTCTGCTCCTCCCGTCAATCCCGCGGCTTCGTAGTACAGCAGCAACGTTCCACTTCACCCATGGATGTCAAAACTCACAAGGCCCAACGTCACGTGAGCCTACGCGCACCACCGCCCGCCTGCGCCCGCGCCGCGCAGTGCACCCCGTGCAGGTGAAGCCGCGGCGGGGTCACCGGCCTCGGCGCGTCGCACGCGAAACCGGGGCGGATGATCGCGGCGCGCGCTCCGCACCGTCCGGCCCGTGGAAGAAAAACGCACCGCGACGGTGGGCCGTCCGGCCGTCCGTCCGCGCGAGGCACGCAGCGCTGCCGCCGCCTCCGATTGATGGGCCGCCCGCCTCGCGTTCGTAGCGCACCGCGCGTATACTGCACGGCCCAGCTGCATGTATAGCCGAATGGTATCGTGTAGGATTTCATTTCAGTACTATTAGGATTGGATTTGGGGGGGGGGGGGGGGGGGAGCGACGCAGATACCGGATACCTGCCGTTGCACCTGAAAGCTGAAGTCGCGACCTGCCAGTACCGGGAAAGACCAGGGCCACCTTTGGACATGCACGAGGGGCATTTCCCAAAAAGTTGCCCACTAATTAGGTTTTTTTCTTTCTTTTCTTTTCTTTTATCTGGCTCCCACACCACGCCCCTCACGAACAACGACGGACCAGCGCTGCTTTATTATTAGCCTAACCGTGGATTAGCCTTGGGTCGATCCGTGGATATTTTAGAGTCGACTCTATTTTAACTAAATGAATTAAATTTTATTATAGTAAAACTTAGTTTATTTTATTGAGCTAGAGTTGGTTCTAAGTAATCCGCAGGTCGACCCATTAGATCTCTTTGTGGCCATTACTATTTGCTTCATGATCTCTTGTTCTGTTGCAAAAGGCACCGTGCTTTCTCTCGATGAGTTTTTATTCGTAGGAGTTGAGATGGTTTATGTTTGTACTTAAGAGTCATTTTAACGTACAGACATTTGATACAATCCTGGACGTTGAATATTACTTAAACTTTTCCAATGCAAGCACAAAATCAAATGCATCATTTTACCAATATACTCCCTCCGGTTCCATAACTTTTTATTGTTTTGGATAAATGTGTGGCTAAACTTTTAACAATTTGACTCTTGATAACTTTTAAAACAATTTAGTATGAAAAGACTATGACAACATGTACATATAAGTTAGAAAAAGTAATTTAATAAATATTTATTATATATATTAATGAAAATCATAGATAGATAGATTTAGAAAGTCATGCCACTGTTCAAAACGATAAAAATTATCAAACTAAAATGTGTAAGGGGGACTGGATAAAAAGGAATGGATGAACCCACGTAACTTCCCTTCCAACGCTCAATTATGCATGCAATAGGATGCCATAGATTGAACCTAGCATTAAAATGCATCTTGACACCATGAACCTTGAATCCTACTTAAACTATCGTATAAATAAAATTTACTATATAAAATTTTCGAAACTTTACATTATATTACCAATCAGAAACTGACATATTTGCTTTATATACTTGTATGGTATTGGCTGATAATATTTTTTTGACTGACATAAAATTTTATATTACATTTTGAATTTACAAATGTAGCATGTGTGAGATTAGTTCCCTAATAGAAAAAAATGATTCTAATGGCAGGTAGAAAGTGTCAATCTGTTTCCTAATTAACATAGGGTATTAAATGAGAGGGCTTCTTACCTCCTAGGAGGTAATAGAATTATCAAACTGTTAGATTGATGCCTAATAAACAGTCAAAAATAAATTTGGAGTATTCTAGTTTTATGATTCTTTTCCATGAATGCGGTTTCTAGACGAGGTATGAAATTCATTTTTTTAATTTTTATTTAAAAAATTATTCCGATATCCGATCAAGCGTCCAACGTAACACCTAAAAGTTTTCTTTTTGCGAATTAAACGGTGCCAGAAAACCGGATATATTACTTCTGATTTTGGTCTGAACAAAACAACAATCAGTCATGGAGCAGGATATGGGGTAATCTCTTTACAATCTTAAAAAGAAGCGGATACCTTAAAGAAGACTATTCTTAGGTTTTGTGCTTGGCCCCGGATATCAAATCAAACGTCATTGTAGCTTCTCTCCCCTGTGTGTCGAATAATGGACAGAGGCCTGAATGGGAGGAAGCTGAACCATATAGATAAGGCCTTACTCATACCTTTTTGCTTCTCCCTTATCTCCGTCTTCTTAGTTTTTACATACTTATGGGGGACATAATGGCTGTAAATATGTGAAAGAAATAGGTTTAAACACCCGTGGCTGACATGCAAAAAAAAGTAAATCACAGGATGAATGGAGGTTGCAATTTTGGAGTCACAAGAGCATATCATTATGCCTAGTTAGTTAGCACGAAGGATCTCTGAAGACAGTAGTAGATGGCTTGATTCCAGCTCTTGTAAACAAATAATAGAAAAGTACAGTGTTTGGTCAGCCCTACATAAATAACAATTAACATGGGACAGATCAAAATGTATTCCACCATGAAATAAAATAGTTTATCATCAGGAAGTACTCAGAAAATAATATGCCTTGATGAACAGAAGTTGATATGGAGTCACATGGCACAGTGCAAGCCAGTTTTTCTTTCCCTGTAAAGAATTATTTGCAGCAACTATCACACGAAGCAGAGAATTTATTGGACAAAATCAGGACTAGACAACTGTATTTTTTCTTTTGTAAAAGAAGATAAATCACTGGCAATATCGTGAGGCCTGGGTGCAGTAAGTGCTTGAGTGGACAATCCGAGTTGTGTCTTTATCATCATCATCTCTCTCTCTCTCTCTCTCTCTCTCTCTCTCTCTCTCTCTCTCTCTCTCTCTCGGAAACAAACTTTAGTACCATCTTTCATGAAAGAAATTGACTTTCCTACTTGTACAGATGGATCAATATCAGAAGCGAATATTGCATCATGTACTCGTCAAAAGACCCAGAAAGAAGAATACTTCGAATGCATGCATGCAGCCCTTGAAACAGGGTGAGAATTAGTGCTTATGATTTAGCATGTAGATAGCAATACAATGGATGAGAACTGATGAACAATGCAGTTATGTTGATGAACAGTTGTATGTAAGGTCCACAAAGTCCTTTCCTTTAAGGGTTTTTGAGTCGTAAATGATCAGTTCAACCGAAGAAAAGGAGAATCGATATGTGCAGGAAGTCCACTGAGAAAGTTGGCCACTTTTGCCTCTAGTTTTTATTTCTCCGTGCAGGTAAATGCAATATGTTATTGCCGGTCAAATAATAATGCATGGCTTTTGGCGTTAGGAGATGGACAGCTCATCTGCAAATCAGCAAAAAAAAAAAACGCAGTTACTCTGAAGTCGTAACAACACAATCAACGCCGGGCCTTTTTGAAATCTAATGCTTAATTTAAATTTAGCAAGGAGAGAGCGAGCAGCGCGTAAAGTAAAAACTGCACTAATCGTTAAAAAAATGTTTCAGAAGTAAACTAACCAAGCACCCACCCAAACGTGATGTGTCAAATTAAAGCATGATGTGATAACTGTTATCTGAATATTTCCTACTACCACGTCACGCTAATTGCAAAAGGGTCACCAAACACCAATCAGTTTAGTATTGTAAAAGTTATGTTTTTTTTTTCGTGGCTGTTGCCTCTTATCTCTCTGAAATAATGCTCGTTATGGAGTCTGGACAATATGCGAACAATTTGTGCCTGAATTTGCATGGCATCTGGAGTCTCAAGAACAGCAAGTCGCTAGACTGACAGAAAGGGAGGCCTTGATGAGAGAATCTGAGATGACTGCAAGCACCGAATGCTCATTCTGTACACTTCTCAAGTTTCTGGAGCATCAAAGTGAGCCCTCTGCATGCATGCCCGTTCAAAAAGGAAGAAAAAGAGAAGCTTGATTTGGATCTTAGAAAGTTGTTTAATTGATCAAGCACAGGAACACACAGCCAACCAGCTTCACACAATGGCAATGGTATGCATGGTTAACTCCAGTGCTGTCCTCATGTCCTGTACTCGGGTGCCTAGGGTTCTCTCCTCCAAGGTCTTATCATATAATCCAACCGGCCATTTTTGAATTCAACGTGCTGCACTGATCGATCAAATTTGGAGGGTTTAAAATCTGGGACAGTATGAGCTGTGTTTCTTGTTTTCTAAAACTAAAAAAATGTTTCTTTCGAAGAACAATACTAGAATTAAAGAACTGTGGGGAGGGTAAACAAGGGTGCTTAAACTACTGGCTGCACTAAGAATCCCAATGCCTTGACTGACAGCAATCCCTGCCTGAAAGGCCGACCAAGCACAATAAAAGATGTGGAAGGAAACAAAAACAAAGAACCTTTCCTTGGCCTATCTCTCGCCTCTTTACTGTTGCTCTTCTAAACAAAGTCCTGGTGCATGTGGACTGTGGCAAGGGTGAAGGGTTTTTTCTTTTTTTTTCTTTTTGGAGATTTCAAATGTCTTTCCGGATGGGCAAGAGGCTCAGAACAAGTTCAATAGTATAACCATTTCTCCAATTCATCTCTAATAGCCAATTCATTCAATAGTTACCTATAAAACATTAGTATATGGTCCCACATATTATATACACACTCTGTCTTGGAGTCCATGTGCAGTTGGCTATAAATTAGTAACCCACCTCTATTCTCTCTTCTCTTATCTTTTTAAAATATATTTATAGCTGACTTATAGTCTGCTATTGTACCTACTCTCATCATCATCATCTGTAAGAATATGACAAGTTGAAAGGTTAGTAATGACCGCCATGCTCGCACTACTACACCACGTCACCACCTAGAGTGAATAAAAATGTTTAGATTAAACTGATAGAAATTAAGAACCTTTCAATGTCTCTCTCACCCCTCTCAGATCAACGATTTCGGTCTCCATCCATTCCTCCCGATGTCTATGGGAGTTGTCATCAGAGACTAGACTCCCATTTTTCTGTAGCTGAAAAGTATTTTTCTTCGTCACATGTGTAACAGGCAAAAACACATTTGTAGTTTGTAATTGTTTAATCGATTCGTTATAAGCTAGTATTAACAATCCTCACCTCAGCATCAAGCCATCATGAAGCAAATATCTAGATCTCCAAGTTATTTAGTACAAGAGTGTCAAAATAATCGTGCTATAAACATATTAATCATAAGTTACTATTTACACAAGTTATAACAACATATTTTAGAGCAATTTTATTATAATTAAGAAGGTATCTCTATATACCAAAATTTATACATCAAAACAAATAATTTGAGGCAACAAATTTTACACTAGAAAATATAATTCTCCATTTGAGAAACAAGAAGGGTGAAATTGCTCGCACATTTTGATTTATAGATCATTATCGTCTTTTCTTTTTCTTTCTTTTCAACTATAGCCACTGTGGCACGTCTGTCCTATTTATGTATTCTTTCTCTCTCACTCATCGCTACAATATTTATGTATTCTTTCTCTCTCACTCATCGCTACAGTCGACGCTACCCTCTTAGTTATGTGTAGGTATGGACACATATGATCTCTAGTTCAACTCAATAACTAAGTTGATGTCATAATTAAATTAGTTTATTTTATTGAACTAAAGCCGACACTAAATTATCCATAAACTATCCCACTCTACACTTATTCATATTTACATGTGCCTCGTAGCATATCTTCGTACATGCTATTCATACATGCTAGATCTCAATATGGATGTTATCAAATAAAACATTTCACGACAGTAGCTTGTTTTCTTCAAGACTCGTAACTTTTTATTTTTCCTTCATTTTGGTCGACTGCTTGATCTACATATTTACCTTTGCATCCATTGTCTTCCTTGAACTTTTAACAAACGGTCACACTCTTTGGTTCTACATATTGTAGATATATACGATAAATATGAGTGCTAAGAACACCAAACTTCAAATGTGATGAATTGTAGCCGAAACCGTTGTCTTCTTTCGTGTAGGAACATTCAATTTTAGGCCTCCTTCCAAACAAATGGTTTACGAATGGTTTACGAAGAAAACCTATAGGATTCGAATCATATAGGATTATTTGGCCATTTGAAATACACGTTTGGAGTTTTTCAAATCCTACAAATTTACAAAGGAATGCCCCAACGCATGTAGATTTAGGAGGAACATTGGCAAGAACTCGAAGCTATTGGAGATTTCCATTTGAATCTATCTTTATCATTCGATTTCTATTTTTTTTTTTGTTGTCTATTCAAATAGCCATCACTATATTTTAATTTTATCGTCTTTTCTAATTCCTTGCGCTTTGTATATTTATCAAAATTGTGTTTTTTATTCTTTTATTTTCTCAATTCTGTATTTAAAAGGAACCACTCTACAGGAAAGGGAAAAAAACAAGTCCCACGGTCTCATACACAAATTTCTCCTACCTACGCTTGATCTGAAAATGCACGAGTAATGAGATGGTGTTGTTGGTTCTCTCTGGTTTTTATATCCGGCGAGTCCATCCAAGGAGGGCCCTGCGGTGTGGCGTTGTGTAGAGCACTGCGTGCGTGCGCCGTGCGGCAACACAAACAAGTACACCTCCAGCTCCAGGTCCAGCCCGGGCTCACACACCCACCCGCACCACCACCATCTCCACCTCCCCTCCCCTGCCGTGCCGTGCCGTGCCGTGCCGCCGCGCCAGCGCCTCTCTCTCCTCGCCGCCCACCAGCCAGCCGGGGGCGGCCCCCATGTCCGAGGAGGACGACGACCAGCCGCCGGCGCAGAAGCGGCCGCGGGCGTCGCCGCCGCCGCCGCCGCCGCCCGACCAGGTCCTCGACAACGTCCTGGAGACGGTGCTCCAGTTCCTCGACGCCGCGCGCGACCGCTGCGCGGCCTCCCTCGTCTGCCGCTCCTGGCACCGGGCCGAGTCCGCCACCCGCGCCTCCGTCGCCGTCCGCAACCTCCTCGCCGCGTCCCCGGCCCGCGTCGCGCGGCGCTTCCCCAACGCGCGCCGCATCCTCCTCAAGGGCCGCCCCCGCTTCTCCGACTTCAACCTCCTGCCCTCTGGCTGGGCCGCCGCCGCCTTCCGCCCATGGGCCTCCGCCGTCGCCTCCGCGGCCTTCACCGCCCTCGGCTCCCTCTTCCTCAAGCGCATCACCGTCACCGACGACGACCTCGACCTCGTCTCGCGCTCCCTACCGGCTTCCTTCCGGGACCTTTCGCTCCTCCTCTGCGACGGCTTCTCCTCCGCGGGGCTCGCATCCATCGCATCCCATTGCAGGTAATGCATCTCCTCGCCGGCTAGCCCGGCCTCATCTCCTCTCCCCTCACCTATGTCATTCCGCTCCAACTTCCAGCTTACTAGTCTAGTCGTCCGTGGTAATGGCGTGTTCGATGCGGTTGCTCTCGCTGTTTCTTCCAGGGGGCTGCGTGTGCTCGATGTGGTTGACTGCGAGATGAACGACGACGAAGACGAGGTGGTGGACTGGGTGGCGGCGTTCCCGCCGGGGCCAACCGACCTGGAATCGCTCTCCTTCGAGTGCTACGTCCGACCGGTGTCCTTCGCAGCGCTTGAGGCGCTCGTGGCGCGCTCGCCGCGCCTCAGCCGCCTCGGAGTCAACGAGCACGTGTCACTCGGCCAGCTCCGCCGGCTCATGGCGAACACGCCTCGCCTGTCGCACCTCGGCACCGGAGCGTTCCGGCCCGGGGACGGCCCCGAGGATGTGGGGCTCGACGTGGAGCAGATGGCATCGGCGTTCGCGTCCGCTGGTCGAACGAACACGCTGGTTTCGCTGTCTGGCTTCCGTGACTTCGAGCCGGAGTATCTGCCTGCCATTGCCGCCGTGTCCGTCAACTTGACGAGTCTCGACTTCAGCTTTTGCCCGATCACTCCGGATCAATTCCTTCCCTTCGTCGGGCAATGCCACAACCTTGAGAGGCTACATGTAATGACTGAATTGCTTCGTCCGCTTGGTTTTATCCGTACTGTATGATTCAGCTCATCTGATGATGATTTGTTTGCCAGGTGCTTGACTCGGTGCGTGATGAGGGGCTCCAGGCCACAGCGAGGACCTGCAAGAAACTCCAGGTTCTTCATGTGCTTCCGTTGAACATACATGAGGATGCCGATGAGCTGGTGTCAGCAGTTGGGCTTACTGCCATCGCTGAGGGCTGTCGCGGGCTCCGTTCAACGCTGTTCTTCTGCCAGAGTATGACCAATGCTGCAGTGATCGCCATTTCTCAAAATTGCATGGAGCTTAAGGTATTCCGGTTATGCATAATGGGACGCCACCAGCCTGACCATGTGACTGGGGAGCCCATGGATGAAGGGTTTGGTGCCATTGTTCGGAACTGCAGCAAGCTTACTAGGCTCTCCACATCTGGACGCCTGACTGATCGAGCTTTTGAGTACATTGGCAAGTACGCCAAGTCGCTTCGGACGCTCTCTGTAGCGTTCGCTGGAGACAGTGATCTGGCACTGCAGCACATCCTCCAGGGGTGCTCGAAGCTGGAGAAGCTTGAGATAAGAGACTGCCCATTTGGGGATGCTGGCCTCCTCTCCGGGATGCACCATTTCTATAACATGCGGTTCCTCTGGATGTCAGGTTGCCACCTTACGCTGCAAGGTTGCAAGGAGGTAGCACGGCGGCTACCAAGGATGGTGGTGGAGCTGATAAGTAGCCAGCCTGAGAATGAAAAGACCGACGGCGTGGACATCTTATACATGTATCGGTCTCTTGAGGGGCCAAGAGAAGACGCACCACCATTTGTGAAGATCCTATGAGCCACTTCTGCAGAGAGCCATTTGATATGCTGTCTGCAGATCAAATGCAGCCTAAGCAACAAGAGAAGGTAAGACAGCTGGAGTCAAGCATATGACCATTTCTTCTATGCTTGAAGTTTGGAGGAGTTCTAGGCCATCTGTTGGAGCTGCAAACGGTTAAATTGTTGTACCGCTAGTAGGGGCATCGGTATATGCAAAATTTTCTACCGCAAGATCATAAGTTCATCAGAGCAGGCTTCTTCGAGGGGATGTCATCCCCTCAGTTTTGTTTGCTGCTCTGTAGCCTTCTATTGAGGGCAATCTATCTGTGCCGGCACAGCCACCAGGGTTTCTCTAATTTTTTTCCAAGTGAAGCTTGTCATCAGATTAAATTCATTAACACTTTCCTGTTTCTTGTCTTATAATTCCTTCTGTTTCATTCGTAAGTTGGAACTCAAACAAAAAAACCCTGCTGAATTGAGCTATGTGAAATTCCTGTGTGCTTCGAGTCTCAAAGATTGGTGATCTCTAGTGAAGGCTTGAAAAGTCTTTGAAAACTTGTCTTTTCGTTATCTCCTCTGAATCCTGCACTTTGTCTGTTGATATCATTACCTGGAGGTCCTACGCCTCACAACCTGAAAGCTCTATCCATGGGTTCCTTATTGGGAGGTCAGCAAAAGTTAGGCCCTGGTCCATCAAAGTGATTATTGCTTGACAGCCCCAGTTTCCCAGCCGACGTGTTCGCCTTCCACGCCGGCGAAAACGACGGCCGGCAGCCAGCTTGAGCCTCCTCCGATCCACTACCACCACCGTTTCTGCAGGTCAGAAACCACACGAGGCATCACCATTGCCAGACCAAGTTTTCTTTTTCAGAGTGAAACATATCTCATGCTGATACTGTTGTTGCAAATAGTCTCCACAGCCTTTTTTTTTTTTCTCTTTTGCTTTTCTTTTCCCTTTGTTTCTTTGTTCTCTTGTGTGGATGCTGCTGTTTCCCTGATGGCTCCTCGCCTCCTCTTCTCTGCTGGTCACAGCTTCTTCTGAGAAAAGAAAAGAAAGCTTGGATGGATAGTGACCAATCCTGCAAGGAAGCCTGGCTGCATCCAAGCCTACTGAGCTAAGCAGCAGCTCAAAAAGATGATAGGGAAGGTGTGGCAAATGATGAGGGAGTGATGACCGGTCGATCCTGATGGGGATTGATCGATCGTTTGACTGATCCCCACGAGTCACTGACTGTCCTCCTCCCAGGCCAGCTGCGACGAGCAGCAGCAGTAGATGCCAAGCCAAGTGGGGATCCATGGACAGTAAAATCTGCAGCTGGTGAAAAGGCTTCCTCACCAAACTCATTGGCTCCCTTGACCATCTTCCCTTGTGTCTGTGTGAAGATGAAGATGTGAGTGGTGCAGTGTTTTTGCTGATCATTTTTAGTTTCTGGGGGGTGCCACTCCATAGGCCAGAGAAAAAGGGTGATAGGTTTCTGAAAGTGAGAGATGCAGCCACTCATTGGCAAAGCAAATGTCCGAAAATTTCTGTGCTTAAAATCAGGAGATCTCTCATCTGATTTTTCTTTCTGATCATCCGAGGGCCGAACTGAGCTTTTTGGATGATGGTACATTTGAGGTTTAGAGGCTGGGATCTTCTTGCCCTTCCCATCTCTTGAGACATCTTGTCAAATAATTGGCTACTATTGCCCCTCCGGCTTAAGAAAATGAAAGAACATTTAGTTTCTTCAGATCTGGAGGATGTCGATGTCATGCCACAACAAGCTGCAATCCAGCCGTGAGATTGATGTGGAAGAAAGCACAAGGCTGGCTGTTTCAATTGCAGCAGTAGTAATGAGGGGACTGTGATTGATTCATCCAGCAGAAAGCTGCAATTGCTATACGCCATATGGTACAGCGTTTTCATTTGTGGAAGCTTTATTACTGCATCTACTATTTACATGAACAGAGCTAGTATTACCAGTTTACCACTGGGTGGTAACTTGGACGATTGCTGCTTGTCCAAGTTTGATGTGTGAATAATTCAGGTTCAGACAAGCTGGTGAAGAGTTGTAACCAGGAGATAATTCATGTCAAGATCACTTGTAAGCAGCAACATGGGTGTCTTTTGGGACGTAGACACGTAGTACGTCTGATGCGACTAGAGCATACAGTTCCTTGACACCGGCTGCCACAACACTCTGTTTACTGAAAAAAAAAATCGGGGATCTTCTTCTGATTACAGCTCTTCTCTGAACCCATTTGTGTTGCCTTTGCTTGCATTGTGCTACCAAACTCTGCATTTGTGATTTTTTTTTCTTCTTTCAGAGCTATATTTGGGATCTGCATCCATGGTGCACACTTCTTCTCGTGCAGATTTCTTACAGGGCGTGTCAATGATGGTTCTGTCTTAGCTCTCGTAAAACACGACGTAAATTATAGCTTTTTCAGACGCATTATGTTTGGTAAAGGAGAGAAATGATGGCATAAAGTCGAGTTCTTTTACTGCTGACTCTCCCCAATTTCTATCAGTTCAGTTTTAGCAATTGGTAAAGAGCTCCTTTTCTATAGCCATCAAGACTTGCATGCTGTGCTCATCAGGTTAGTAAATCTCTTGTGAGAGTTAGGCGCGCGTTTCCATATGTGCAGAAACATTAGAGCAGTTTTTAATCAGATCTTGTCAGTCATGGTACAAACTGCATATGGCTTCTGGACTGAGGAAGCTTTTTAATCACTAGTTTGGTCAGGAACCTTTTTCTTCTGATGATTATAGAACGATCAAACACAAGTTTAACTGCTAACTACTTCCTCTAATGTGGGCCTATGGCAGTAGGGCTTTGCAATCATACTACAAGCTTGTGAACAGTTATAAGATTGGATTTATAGGCTTACTTTATGGTGTGTCAACACCTTAGTTTTATTTGTTTTTTGTCACATCAACTTTTCTGACCCTTTGCTGATTGAAGTAGCAGTAGTGTCATGTTCCTAAATATCCAAGATTACATGAACAGAGGTGTCCACATGTTATATGAAACTATGAAGGCCGAGGAAAGTGAAGTGCTCCACTAAATCCCAGAAAGCTATTTCACCCTCAATGCCTTCTCTCTCTCATGTTTGTACTGGGAATCATCTACTGCAAATGTCAAAGTTCTTGATGGAACTCTGTAAGCGCATCTTTTGTCAAAACACCAGCAAAGTATATTGCTTTATAGGAAAAAGGAAAAGCAAAGTGGCTTTGAATTTGTGAAAGATGGATTGCGAGAACATATTCTGTAATCTGAACCATGACTTGTACTTTTGGAAAATACCGGATTTACTCTAGCGGTATGGTATTAGTTAATGATTTGTCGTACATCACCAAATTGTTTTTAGATAATAGAATAAATATATGTCTAGTACATCACCAAATGGTTATGGATGAAATTATTTTCGTGACTTCTCCATAGATTTTGCTGATTGCATACTTAGCTGTTAGTCATGATTGATGACACATATATAGCAGCGTGATCATTTATTGCCAAAGGTTTAGGATGTGTTAAATCAAAAGACAATCACCGACAATGCTTGTGCGACAGCCTATGGGTGATCATAATAAACACCAAAGTGTCTTGTTGAGTCATGAAAGGGATTTTCAGTTGGACCAGCAAAAGACTAATTATCCATCTTCTAGGTTGTAGCAGAATAGCAACATCTAACATTAACCCAGAGCTTAATTAACTTGAAATTTCTCTCTGTTTAATGGGAACTCATACCTGGGAGAAACTTTGGTAAATATTCTTGTTAGCCAACAGATGCCAAACGCATGACCCAACGAAAATGTGCATTGAACTGCTGAATGCAGAGTTGCAGACACCAAGCATTCATCTGTGTCATCATGCATTCTTAAGCAAAGATCAGACCATTAAAATACCAAAAAAAAAGAGTATTCAACATTGCACTTTGCAGTTGGCCAATGGACTCCTGTTCGTCTGCTTTCTTTTCTCCCTCATGTGGTATTTTCAGTGGGTTATTAAGTGTGTGATCTGTGCATTAGCACTGTTCTTCCCGGGACAAGACAATCCACAAGTTGATGCTCCAGTGACCAACCAAAGGAGAAGGACAACTCAAATGGATCTGGGAGCTGCTGCTCCGACCAATCCAGTGCTCTCATCTCACGAGGGCACTAGGATGATGAACACATGGGAAAGCCATTGCTTGGTTGCCCTAGCAATTCAGCAAAGTGGCAGGTTAGGTTGAGTTAAACAATGGGCCAATGCAGTTTAATGCGTTGCAAGCCTGCAGAAACACATTGTGATTGTTCAGAAGCCGGCCAGTTGCAATGCTAGGACAACACATGATTGGGCTCCTCCTAGCTCAGAAAGATATGTAAAAGGCATCAATGTTTGCACAGATCTACAGTCTGCACTGCACTGCATGCACCCCTCTTGTGCAATGCAATGCAGTGCTATGCATGCATGCATGCACACAGGTGACAGCCACTACACAAACACACAAAAGGTGATGAGGAGAAGCAAACAAGGAGTCTAGTTAAGATAGTAGCACAACAGGACAAGATTGAATCAATTCTTGCTCCCCCCACATCTCATCTTTTTATTTCACTTCAAAATGTGCTCTGGCCTTTGATTGTTTGTATTATCTTTGCACAAGCCTAATTTGACAGCCAAGCATTTGATCTTGTGGGGAGTATTCTATTTCACCTGATCCCAAGGTTGAAACAATGCACGAGCCTTTTCTCTCACACACTACTTTTCTCTCTTCTCACTGAAAAATGTGTAGGGAATCTTCTTCATCGTTTCAGTCCCCAAGAACCATGGACTTCTTGGTAGGAGAGAACCATATGAAATTGTGGCAGCCATTTATCACAGAGATATTCGTGAAAATGAGACAGTGACACACACACCCAGCCAGGTAGAGAGGAAAGAAGTGAAAAAAAAGCTGCCTCATACACCAAACTAGCAACTTGCAGTGCATTCCTACTAGGGTAAGCCAATCCTCCTGACCCTTTTTTCATCTGCTCTTACCCAGAATCTTTTTGCTCACTTTTCAGTGAGTCCAACATGCCACTACTACACTTGTATCTTTTTCACATATGATGTTTTGAGCTTATAAACTGATAAGGTACACCTGAATTAGGTAGAACAGGAGACCATTGGTGACAACAGCTGCATTCTGAAGAGATCCAGTCAGCATTAGCTTGTGAGCTGATTTGTGGCAAATGGTAGTGTGGTTGTGTTGACACTGTAGAGTGGTCAAAACCCTCCCCTCATTCAAACCCCATTTGTGGGGCCTCTCCGTTGCAAAGCATAGCATTGTACCACTGTGTTGCCCTAATCCAATTATTAGCTCATTGTCTGCTGGGGCCAATGCATACACACACACAGGCTCAAGGTGATGGATCCATTTTGCTTCTGTGGTCTTGGAAAGGCTCAAGTGTACACCAAAAAGAAAAAAAAAAGCAGCAGGGAGGAGGAAGAGCTAGTGATGCTGCACAGTGGTGAACAGAGCATGAAAGGGGCCTGCCTGCCTTGGTAGATTGTGTGTCTTTCTGATGAGGAGGCATGCTTACATTTTTGCCTCAAAAGAATGGGAGCTATAGCTCTCATCTCCTTGCTGCAGATCTCACCTGTGAATCTGTGATGGGGGCATGGATTGGTGGGTATGCACATTTGCTATCTGGGCGTCCTCCCTTCCATCATTGCGATGCTCTGTGGTGCCATGGTAAAAGATGATAGTGGCAATGACACACAGCAGATATGTCCTTTCTCCTCCTATCTGTACTCCAGTTTCATCATTCTACCGTCCGGCGTTATTCTGAACAAATTTTAGACATTAGCATGGATTAGCTCTTGAACATGCATGAATCATGTTAACATGGCCAACATTTGCACAGATATACCGAAAGCAAGTGTCTGAATATTAATTTTTCTTTACAGTTGACATGCAGCTAATGCAGGCACCACATATACTACTGCATCAAAGATGTTCATGCCTCTGTCAAAAGGCCCATCTACAATAGCTGTAATTCATCGATTATCTTGTTTTTTATATCTATTTAAGGATATAAATAAATGTATTAACTCCTAAAAAATTAAAATTTTATTCTATAGAAGTATTCTAAGATGATTTTATATAGATTTTTTTTCTGCATGAAACTCACCATTAAAAGCTTGGAAAGCATGCATGGAATATTGAAGTGTGCTACAATTAATTTAATTAACTACACGCTAGCCAGATTCAAACTCGAGACCTCTAGCTCTGATATTATTGCACGCACCAACTAGTTGCACTTAAAAACCTAGGGTTAATTAGATTCATGCCATTATAAATTTGCTAGTTTTGAATTATGTCATTATTATTCGACTAATTGTAAGGATACCATTATAATTTTAAAAATATTTGAAATATGCCACTCCATACCTTTTGGTGTATTTTTTTTTAAAAATCTGGACCATATTGCCCCTCTGTTGTACACTGTGCCCTTGGTATGTGCAAAGGACAATTTGGTCCAAAAATAGCATATCTGAAATTGTTCTTAAAATATAATGGCATCCTTACAATTAGTTGAATAGTAATGACATATTTCAAAACTTGTAAATTTATAATGACATGAATCTAATTAACCAAAAACCTAAGCTATTAAGAAAAGACAGACAATTCATTTTATACACTTCAAACATTATAGGTAATCTAAGATCAACAGAAACCGCTCCCATATGCTTCTCTGCAGCTGAGAAACTGAAGCACGTGGCAGCAAACTGAAGCACACGTTTAAAGATGAGACATTTGTGCTCACACACATAAAAATTCAGTCACGCAAACAAAGGGGCAGAGAATCACTGAATCACCACGCTTTGCTCATCATCAGATATGGAATGCACTCAATGAAGCTTGTCCAACAGGTAGGGCATACACTGTTGTTTCTACGGCGACACAGGAATCAGATTAACAGATATACATCTATCCAAAATTCCAGCTAAGTCTTGGTGACATTCTGACATGTTGTGTATTCACCAGGAGACCAGAAATAAGGGGAGCTAGCTATCATATAGGCTAAGATAAGGTTCTGTCGTGTTGGTTCAATGAATGCCATCCACTTGACAATCTCACAACAAAGTGATGCAAAACTTGACTGATTCCGAGCTTTAATGCAGAATCCATGAAAAGGCAGGGATCAGGTGATGCACTGAGCTTAAGTAAGCTGGCAGAATCTTAATTCATTTGTCAAGCAGAAGAATGATGAATGATCATGGGGGGCAAGCTTTCAATGTGTCACTGCCTCAATATAATGGAGTTTGAAAATTCTGCATTGCGTGCTTAAGAAACATATTAACTAATATTCTGATGAAAGATGCCATGAGATCAAAGCTGGTTAGTGCAGAATGACATTATGACAATGCAGAAATGTCCTAGGAAAATGTAACTTCGACTCTTCAATCTCATTAAAAATTCTCATTCAGATTTCCACACACTTTCTGATTGCATATATGCTCTCATGTCCTCTCAAAAGGACAGTAGCAATTGCATAGCAGTTGAACTACTGCCATCTGCCACTAGTAAAGGTAGCACCTCTCGAAGTCAACTTAGGATTTGCAAAGCAAAACTATAGCATGACAGTAATTAACATATCATAATCTAGCTCCAATGGAACAGAAGCGTACGTAGTGGTGAAGAAGTCATGTCGACCAACAAGCATCAGGATGGGAATTAGTAAGCTTGCACTAGTAGAGCTACACTATAATTAAGTCTATTTCATCAGGCACACTAAAAAGGTGAGCAAACTGAAACTGCTGGCTGGCTTGTAGCTGGTTTGATTTGTGCATGCAGCACCTGCCACTGCAAGCATTGGAAATTTGGAATAAGCTATAGCTGACTTCGTCGAGACAGCGACTCTGGGAAAGAAGCTCTCTTTTCTTTTTCTTCAGACTTTCCTCTCGAAGCTTCTGAACATATTCCTCAATTATAACATGCTTCTTGTATACTAGTGGAAGCAATAATCATTGATTTGCATATGTATAGTTAAGAGTAATTTTACTATTCTTGAAAAAGTATATCTAGAAACCAAAATTTACGCAAAGTTTTATAGTACCTTAAGATATATATGCAGAGTAATATGTTCAGATGAGTACAATTTCCTCCATAACTAAAACTTTGGCTGATGGATCAGGATTCAGGTGTGAATACTTATCGATCCTCGATACATTCCGCCCGCTGAAATATATATACTACCAGCAACATTAATAGCATGAAGACATATACATCGATCACTTCTTGTCCGTCTAATCAAGTTTCATGTGAAGAAAAATTAGGCCCGATAATCATATTAAACGAAAGCTTAGTTGTTGCAACCGTCTGACTGTCTTATATAATTAGCCTGCTTCTGCTTTGACAAGGCTAAGAATTTCCTGACATCATTGATCCGAGTATTGTGAAAGAAAGCTAATTTGTTTGTATCAAAACAAAGAGCATGCATGATGTATACATAGTTCATTATATTCATAAGCTAAAGCCCCGACGAGGCAAAGTGCAGACTTAACTATTTATCAACGTCCGGTTCAGCATGTTCTAGAGAGATCAACGTTGAACTTTCGTCTATTTTATGACCAATTGTGCGCACGCATGACGTACGTGTTCATTGCCATACGTGTATATATATTACTACGCTGAACAATTGTTAAATATATGTTTGCATGCATGCATACATGTGTTGTTTACATAGTGACCGGCCAGCTGAGTTCTGATATCTCATTTCCTTACTGGCCTTGCACCCAATATGTCATAGCAAGGTTTATTGATTATTTGACCAAAGTTTTCTGATTAAGGTAATTAACCATGGTTGTGCTACACAGAAATTCATTTCTGCGGGAAAAGAGTCGGAAATCGTTTACACATGAAATAACGAAAAATGCTCTTTAATTGTTTTTTTTTTGCTTAAGCTCAAGACAGCAAGTGCTGTTCATTAATTATTTAACTAAAAAACTTTCTTCTCCAGCATACTGAAATTTAAGAGATATGCACATAAAGACACATATATATACACTACTCATCTCTGAGAACACTCTTCGTTAACCCATGATCAAGTGGAGTGAAGATATTCACATGATCAGTTAGCAACTTCCTCCTGTGTACTAATTAAAGAGGCATATTAACAGCTTAACATTGCAGCTAGCTCTTGCTGCTTGCTGTCTACTCATAATACGTACCGTGCATGCATATATATATATATATATATGTGTGCATGGCTGTACATGTAATGGCTCTCTCTTTATATATATATAGTAATTAATATAGCTAGCTAGCTAGTAGTGATCACCTCTTCCAAGAGCTTGTACCTCCGCACCCTCGGCCTGCCCCTCGCGACGCCGGGCGACGG
Source organism: Oryza brachyantha (assembly GCF_000231095.2). Lineage (NCBI taxonomy): Eukaryota > Viridiplantae > Streptophyta > Magnoliopsida > Poales > Poaceae > Oryza > Oryza brachyantha. The sequence goes on along the minus strand of NC_023165.2, from coordinate 3,827,915 downwards.
CGGCGCGTCGTGGTGGCCGGCGCCGCGGACACGGGTGCCGACGTCCGACGCCGATCGCCGCAGCAGGATACGCCGCTGCTGCGGCGGCGGCGGCTTCTTGATGGGCTTGCTCAGGTCCGCAGCGAAGTGCCCGCGGGCGGCGACGACGACCTTGGCCGCCACCGACCTGCCACCGGCGCCGCCGCCGGCACTACTGCTGCTGCTGCTGGCAGGATCGCCGCCGGCCGCTCTGGCGGTGGACGGTCTCACCGAGCCCGAGGCGGCGCCGCCGTGGTTGCCTCCTTTGTCCGCCCTCAGGCACCAGTTGCACGTGCCATACGACTCCGCCTTGGGGTATCGCTCCGTGCAGTATCTGACAGTATAAATACATGTATATATACGTATCATCAGTTTAGCTGTGCGTGATATCGATCTACGTTATCGCATGCACGTTTGAGGTAGAGATTGACACGTAACACATGTATATACGTACGTGCATCAGCTGAGCTGGTCATGAATACTGAATCATATTCATGCGTCTTTTTTTGTCATGCATACTGAATTATATTCATGCGTCTAAAAAAAGAGACATACATCTAGACACTAGTTGGAGGCTTGGAGCTAGCGATCAAGCAGAATGCTTAAATCAACATTCATGTCTATAATTTCGTTGTAATCAGCAAATCAATATTTAAACATATGCATGTGGCCCCCAGCCACTGTCAAGCTAGACGAAAGAGAAGGATAAGCAGGATTAACAAGGCTGAACTATTTGCAGATAATGACCGTGTGTGTACTACAAATCAATTTCAGCCACGCCCCCGTACTTTCTGAATCAATTTGTTTGACAATTTCGCGTGGATCGCGCGTAAAGTCAGACAAAATTAGCTGGAAGCCACGCTAAAAAATATCAGAGGAGACACGCACGCACGTCAAAAGCGCACGAACCTGTCATCGATCGGCTAGCTACATGCAAGTCAAATGGTCTTCTAATCGCAGCTTCGATCGCTAATTGGCCAATCGGCAGATGGATTAGTTGAGGAGATCAATGCGCATGTGTAGCAGCGTTGAGCAGTTCTTCGATCCGGCTCAGAGATGCATGCATGATCAATTGTACTGTTCAATTAGTACATGCTCGAACTGTTCGATAGATCGAGATATCGCTGATGCTAATTGTGTGGTGCACATGCATCTACGTCAGTCATTGGTCAGAAATTCAGAATAGTTTATCGAGTAATCCACGAGTAAAAGATGGCTAATATACCCTACGAACCCACCCAATTAGAATTATCAGTTCATGCAAATCATCGAGTTAGTTTGCATAGACGGATTCTAAGTTAAATCGATTAGTATCATCATGTAAATGTGCCCAGAAATCCAGATGAATCAATCTAACCTATCTGTTCTATTGGATTGGGGGAGACCTCAAAAACTGTTTCGTTAAAAACAAAAAAAAAAAACAAATCCGCGGTGAACATGAACACAAAAAGAGCAGCATACGTACGTGTGCTGGGAGCGGACGGCGCAGGCGGCGCAGCGGAACAGCTCCGGCAGGAGGCCACGGTCGCCGCACATGCAGCAGACGGCGGCCGTGGGGGCGGAAACCGGCGACGACCGCTCCGAACCGCCACCGGAGCCGCCTGACTTGACATCGCTCCCCATGGATAGAGCTAGCTGCCCGTCCAGCCGGCGGGATAGATCGATCGATCGGTGAATCTGCTACCTCAGGCGCATGGATTGGTAAAGCTGCCGCATGGGAGAGATCGATCGATCGGATGAAAGCTCAAAAGGGAGCAGCAGAAGATTGGTTGCTGCTCCGGCTAGCTGATGCTGTTCTTGCCGAACTCGAGGTCCGTTTGGGAAGAAGAGGAGAGGAATTGGAGGGGGTGATGCGGCCGCGGTGCCTGCCGTTTTCACGCATCTCAAGATCTTGTAGAAGGAAGCTGCGCTCCTTTAATTTTTGTCGTCCTGCTGCTGCCATGGCTGTAAAGATTTGCAGCAGTTTTTTTTTAATTTATAAGTTGCCTTTTGCGTTTTGGACCCTGAAGTCTGCGGCTTTATGCTGCAAGTTCTTTCGTTGGTCTTTAAAAAAAAGAGGGGCTTTTTATAGTGGAGAATGTATAAAATTTTATTGTCTATACTTACTTTTTTTTAACAACCGTAAAATGTATTGGCAAATCTAGTGCCATGTGCTTAATGAATGGATGAATGCGAACGCTTTTCAAACTTTAAAACATTTTTTCAAATATTATGTGTATCTAAATTTGTTATAATTTTATTCTAAATCTATTTTTTAATTCAAAATAGTTAACTACTCCGTACAAATTATTCATCTATTCAATCATTCAGCCCAAAAGAAACCTGTGCAGTTCATTGAACATGGCCTGTCAAATGCCTCAAGTCATGTGAGGATTGAGGACCTTGTTGGTGAGCTAAAAGTATAAAACACTACGACGGATCGTGTGTAGTGTTCAGTGTTGTTTTGTTAATCTGCCAAATATGTTTTTTTCTAGGTTAGGGTCTTTTCAATCAAAGAATTTGTGTAGGATTTTTTCTATATTATTCTTTGAGATAAAGAATTGAATTTTCTCAAATTCAGTGAAATTCATAAGGAATGACATAATGCATGTAGATTTTATAGAAAGGAGAAAAGTTAGCAAAAGTTAAATCTCATTTGAGCTTATCTCTATTATTTGATTTTCTCTATCTATTCAAACAGTCATTCCTATATTTTTATTAATGTTTTGTAATCATCTATTTTGGACTTATACCCTAATAAAATTTTATGAAGTTTAGTAAAGAGTGTGTTTCCTTGAAAGATTTGTTAAAATTCATGAAAGGTGCTCTAGAAACAAGTGTGCAAAACCATGGGCGTGTCCCATGTCGGCCAGACACTACACCAGAATATCACATTTGACAGGGTTGAAAACACAAAACAACATGAGTTTAGAAAAATAAATTGAGGAGGTACCAACAGGTCCCTTTCATGGCAAAACTGTAGATAGGCAGACATCAAGGGGCTAAAGCCTAACCCTTTTCCTCTGAGGAATAATGCTAGCACTTGGGTGGACGGACTTCTTTGGACGGCCGCGCGAGCCGTGGGCCCACTACACAAACGCTCCCTCCACCTACCAGCCGCCCACTGACACCCGGGGCCCACGTTCCGTCGGGCCCACCAGTCAACCACGTGCTTTGCGGCAGGGCCCCACCAGGATCCTCTCGATGGCATCCGGCCGTAAATAGAACGGAAGCGGAGGGGCTTAGTGGCGAGGGAAGGGGGGCCTGGTCGGCGGTTTGACTCTGCATGCCGCGCTGGCCAATCGGAGAGCGGCCGTGGGGCCCACCTGGTTTGGGGATCTGACGTGGCGGGGTAGGTACTTTGCGCGTTTTCGTGCATGTGGCCAGGGGGAGGCCGATGGATGGAGCCGACAGGGCAACGGAAATCTCGTGTGATTTTCCGCGGTAATGAAATGGATCGATCGGAGTGGTTGAATTTTTTTTTTCTCAAAAAAAGTTAGTGTGATAGGATAGGATGCGGCATGGTAGGTGCATACTCCCTTCGTCCCATGTAATAAGGGATTTTGATTTTTTGTTTGTAATATTTGATTACTCATGTTATTAAAAAAATTAAAAGTATTATTTACTTTGTTTATTATTTTTTTATTATTAAAAGTAGTTTAAGTATTACTTATAAATTTTTATATTTGTACTAAATTTTTAAATAAGATAGATGATAAAAATTATAAATAAATAGTCATAATCCTCTCTATTATGAGACAAAGAGAGTATGCATTTAGAATTTTTGAAGGGTAAGGATGATCTGCTTTATTTTTATTTAGTAGTTGAAGATATCGACCGTCTGACGTGGAGGTGGTGATGGCTGGTCCTATCCGAGGTAGCTGGTCAGAAACTCGTCTTTTAGCTTTTAAAAATTTGATCACAGCATTAGCGCGTATTGATGGCGTCGTTGATTCGTTGAGATATGTTTAATAATTTATCTCATTCAAAAAGTTTATATAATTATCATTTATTTTATTGTGGTTTGGATTTATCACCAAATGAATTTAAGTTATAACTTAAATTTTTACATACTTGCGCAAATTTTTAAGTAAGATAAATAATGAAACATGTAAAAAAGTTAATGGCGTGATCTATAAAAATATGAAGATAGTATTAAATAATTTTGTTTGCTAAAAGCATGTGTCATAGAGAAACATAAACCGTGTGTATTTGTGAAATCGTTGATACATTATATAGTGTCCAAATCTTAACTTCTTTAACTTATGACTGATGAGTGTTTTTTATTTAAAAAAATAGACAGGTTCATGAATCCATGGATTTATCAGATTTACTGTTGTATACTATATATCGGGTGTCTTCATATAATCATGAAAAAAGAGAAAAATAAATTAGTGGTTATGTTTTCTCGATTAGATCAGATACTTATGAGGTCATGCCGTTCACTCGTGCAGGTTCCTGGATGATGGACCGCGCCGTGCAGCTTTTTAATTCACCGTGGTACTTTTATAATAACTATATCTTTCTAGTTTAAATATGAACTATAATGACAATTTAGGGGCTATTTGAATTCAGGGACTTTTTTAGTTCATTGCCACATCAGATGTTTGGACGTTAATTAGAAGTATTAAATATAGATCGATAATAAAACTAATTACATACATAAAGGCTATTTCATTAGACAAATTTTTTAAACCTAATTAATCCATGATTAGTAAATATTTACTGTAGCATCATATTCTCTAATTATGGACTAATTAGGCTCAATAGACTCGTCTCGCAAAATAGTCCAAAGTATGTGGTAGATTTATTAATAGTGTATATTTAATACTTCTAATTAGTGTCTAAACATTCGATGTAAAAGAAACTTAGAAGGGATCCAAACACAGTATTAGAATGGAGAGGACAGTAGAAAAACCATTGCAGCTGGAAAAATGGGATGGCCCTTATTTGGTGATAAGACTCCGGTGCAAGTGCAACCAGAGACACTACAAACTGGCGCTATCAAGTGGGCAAGGCTGGCAGCCCTAAGCCGACAGGACATGCCAGCTGCCAGCAGAATAGCGGACGGCCGGCAGCGACGTCCTCCTGTGCATCGTGCGTAACAAGAGCTCATCGCTGAAGTAGTACTACGATAGACCTTCCGGGAAAATGGAGGCGGGTGCAGGGAGGCCGCACATGGTTGATGGTTCGGTCGCACCTCCTCCAACTCGTGTAGTCGTGTGCAGCCTTTGGAAACTGGGAACGAGCACATGCTTTCCAGTTTCCACACACACGACAAGGACTTCTTTGGTTTTTCTTCTGCAAGAAGCGGATAGTCTACATGATTCTTTGAGCCAGTGGCTTCTGGAGTGGAATGAACCGGTTGCATTGTTAATGACCAAATGGCAACTCAATGGCCCGCTTTGCAATCCATCAGCCATTATACCACATCTCGAGCTGCGTTTTTTTTCAATTACGGAATACAAATACACCAACATATTAGAACCAAAGAAAGGCAAGATGGAAGATTCATCTAGGGGCAACTCCAGTTTTGTATGTCAATTTCTGAACCAGTTGGGAGCGTACGACGCATTCAAGGGACCACACGAATATTTACACTGTACAAAGTAGTGAAACTCGTACAGGGAAATGTATCCCTATACGCAATAGCACATAACACGGGAACTAAGCTTCCCGACCTGAACTGGCGTTGCCCTCCGGCCCAAAGAGAAGAACATTATGGTTTAAGCCTCTGTTATGTGGTTCTTCTTCGCTTGTTTGCCCCTCTACAATCTGTACAAAGGAACAGATATACACTGCGTAACAGAGATCAATCGTTATACCCAACCAGCAACCAACAGCGTTAAGCTGTTTATTCCCAGCTCAAGCAACAACTTCAGCATCAGCACGCTTGCTTAGACATGTCATAAGGAGGTGTGCCAGCATACTCTACTAATCCAAGCCAACAACTGCAACAAGGCCTTGCAATTTCACCCCTATCAGAACATGAACTGCTTGTCTCTTGGATGAATTGGTCTTTCCATGTGTTCCCTTCCTTTTCCCGGTAGCTGGAGGCAAGAGCAAACCAAATCCCAAAATCAGATAAACACTAATAAAAGGGTATGTAGAAAGACAAAAGGCAAGGTTTAACACCACAGCCTAACTGTACCCAAAACATATCTATTTGAACCTGTGTTTGAGCCCTTATGCTGTAAATTATTTAGGATGCCCCACAATAACCAGTGAACAGTACCTCAGCAACTCAAGCAGTTGTAAATCAGCTCTGTGCACACTCCAAAGGATGTAAACTTCCTTCACCAAACTCATGCATCCGAAATCGTTCCAAAAACTCGAAAGGTCTACAAACATGATATAAACATTTATGAATGATAAGGGAAAGAAAATAATAACGACGTGTTTGATAATTGGAGCTAATATCATGCATGTCAGACCTAAATCATGGTAGAGAAATAAGAACAGTGGAACAAAGCAAACTGTTTCCCTCAATTTGGGATCTCTCTTCTTAATCAAATAAAGTGGAACAGTTTTAAGATTTACTAAGCCTGGATAAACTGGAAGCAACTAACGCCCTGTTTGTGTTTGTTTCAGCTTAGGATTATTGTAATCTGGAATGCCCAACAAAAATTGTAATCTGGATTATCTAAATAATCTGAAACAAGCAATTAGATTATTGCGCCAGCTTATTATAATCTAGAGCCCAGATTACTATAATCTGATAAGCTCCTCAAAGTATGCTTTTTCCAGATTATTGAGTGGCTAAAGGCTCACTACTCTTAGGTACTTTTAATTAATTATCCATATAAGCATGATTATCTACTTCAGCTTATAATAATCCAGCTTTATTAATTGGAAGTGGAAACAAACAGGCCTAATATACTTGAGTAAACCAAAAGCAATTTATTAATTGCATGTGACAAATCAACAACATAATCCCAGGCTAGCTCAGATGTAAAATGCAACAACCTTGATAGGGCGATTTTTTCATCAGCTCAACGGGAAAAAAAACTATCGAAACACAAAGAGCCTCGTTTGATGAATAGATTTTTCTTAATAGCATGATGCCATACACTTTTAGCGAAAACTTGATTCTAGCACAGCAAGGTATGGTTTGATGTCAAGCATTTGGTGATGTTTGTGATGGCTTACAGCAAAAATTCACGGTTCCTGGATAGCTTCCTCTGATTGTTCTCTATGACACTTGATACATCAATTTCAGGTCCAGCAACCATAGATGTAGCATTGGCATCTGGTGTCCATAACTAATAAAGAAGCAAATAAAATCAAATTACATTACATTGAAGTACTTCAAGTAAAAGCATTATCATATTTCAAAGAAAAAAAAACAGATTTCTTACCTTTATTGTGTTATCAATACCACTTGTTGCAACAGCACAGTCGTAAGGATGAGATTGTATACAGTTCACAACTGAAGAAAAAAATATGATGCATGAGAAGCAGTATCCAAGGGACAGCAAGGAATTAGAAACGGATTATACTAACCAGCTCCATCCCCAGCAAGCATTTTAATCAGCCTTCCAGTTCTTTTTTCCCATATGAACCATCTACCATCATCACTTCCGCTAGCAATAAACTCTCCTGTTGTAAGAGAAATGCAGCGTAGATGTCTTTAAGTTACAAAAATGAACTAGTATTTGACTCCATGGCTTTTAGAACACTCATATTAAACAAATGATTCTGTGTAACAGATTAAGTCAGTTTTACACAAAATCTAAAACTTGTCATTAATGAAAGGTCAGTGTATTTCTGGTACTAGAAAATGTCACTAAAAATGCAATTGGCTCATGGAATGGCTAGCATTTCAAAAGCAGGAATGCAAGAAGGAACATGCTAACCTTGCTCACCGAGAAAGCTAGCTTGCTTTATATCTGTCCCCACATTGCAGTGTGCCACATATCTTTGCTTCATGTCAATGGCAACTTCTGACTGCATTGCATAATGGGGAAATGGTGTTAAATCCATGTAATATCAGTGGAACACAGATATGAACATCAAACTATCTCATATTAGGTACTTCAGACAAAGCGGTGGTAGAAAAGAATGAACCTGATAAGCAGAATCATCGTTATGAGTGGGCTCAGCTGATCTGTTTTCACCAGAGTGTTCATCAGTTTGACTATCTCTTCTCTGGAATCTTAAACTTAAACTACCCCGGACAAAACCTGGATCACTCTCACGGCTTTCATCACCTGATGCTGACGTGTCAAAGTCCAGCTCCATTTCATCATCATAATCTGAATCCTCTCGGCCCTCCTGCGATGACGAGCCACTAGCATCTGATCTAAACAGTAGATCACTTAACGAGCGTAACCGCCCATGTCGTGCATCCGTGTTAGTATTTCCTACTTGATCCTTTTTATTCTTCTCAAGTTCAGCTGTTCAAACAAAATAAACCCATCAGCAAGTCAATATAATGCATCTAGTGCACCAACAAAACCACTAAGTCGTAAATCAGCAGATCTTAAATTCATGGCATTAATAAATCTTGATGCCCAAAGCTACCTTCATGGCATAAATAAACCTTGAATTTGATGCCCAATGCTAGAAAGCAATATAGTGTATCCATATGAGCAGGCATCACCAAAAAATACAACATAAGGCAAATAAACAATTGTAGGTTAATTTTAATGTGTTTCTTGTGAGTTTCTACCTTCATGACAACAACTACATAACATAGGGGATTAATAGAAGGTAACTTGGCTCAGTGCAAATATGGGAACCAATTTCATAACCATTTTAGCATATTATGCTGTTACCAGTCTCCATAAATCCAATTCACATGCTTTAAATTATGTGTGGCAAAATAATTGTCCGAGTCCTATGTATAATGTACCAACCTGCAAAAAGCCGCTCCTTGATATTTTCCACTTGCTTAACTGACTCAGAATAAGGTGGAACAATGATATTTAAGGCATCCACATAGTCAGATGCCTCTTTCAGCCTTCCTAACTACAAATTCCCAACATATATCACAAGACAGATGATGATCAGCTGATTTCAGCACTTCATATCAAAAAGAATTATATATGAATTACTTAGGTTACCTGTAATAGTGCTTCTGCCATGTACAAATGAGCTTGAAATGATCTGCAATCTATACACCTTGCACTGTTGCAATCCCGTATAGCCATGTATACATCATTTTTCCACCTCCTCTGTAGAACAATATTTAATGATTGTAATTTTTATTAAGAAAAGACTTTGTACAACATATAAACAGAATCAAGCAAACCTTTAGATACAATCCTGCTCGAGTACAGAAGCAGTCATGCTTCATGTTATCATCAATACAAGGGTCCACTGCCTGAAGCACTGTAGAGCATGCTTCAACCCCATGCATCAAGTTAGTGCCCATCTCAAGAGATTTTGTCGCAACTTGCATAAGTTTCTTGAACGCGTCTACCTGAAACGGGTGCCATTAAAGGCAGAGCGGTTCAACATGTCTACCAGACGAAGCAAACAGTGTGCAGTGTGGCATGAATGCGTGTGTGTGTGCGCGCATGCACACACACACACAGAGAGAGAGAGAGAGAGAGCGCTGCTCACACTACACAAATTTCTTGAAGCTCTGTTTACAGGAAATTTCTGTTGTTTTGGAGTCAGATTTGCTGGCTCTTTGTTAAAAGGGGGTAAGCATAGTTGCTCCCGTACATCATCTGCTGTGTATCTCACAGAACTTGTATTTTCTGAACCAACAAACAAATTACACAATTATTATAATATAAAGGTGACAATAGAGACAGACAGGCCAAAACGAAGCAAAGGTATGATAACCAAAAAGGGAGCTGATTGATCATACCTAGGTCAACATCAAATAGATATACATGTTCACCACTGTAGCTCAACAGAACTTCCTTACCATTTGGGCTGAACGCAACATGAGTTAGATGCAAATTTGACTTCCTCTGGTTACAATGCATAGGGCAAATGTTAATGGATATAGAGGAAGGAGTACTTTCATTGCTTCAGAAACAACAAAGTCCTTAGAATGAAACGAAATTGCCTACTCTAGGTTGGATGGTTTAAGCTCTAGGATAATTTTTTGGATAAGTAAAAATATTCCAGAAGTAAGTCTATAAAACAACACATATTTAAGTTTCATCCATGACCATGCAATACAAGTTTATCCATAAAACACATGTAACAAATCATAAAACTGCTCAGAATAACAAAATTATCAACATTGACCTGACTATCATGTGGAAAATCTCATGCTAAAGAAAAGCATCCAAAAACGTTTCATGTGTTCTACTAATATCCTACCCTGAATTGAAATAACAAAGTTCAAAACTTTAAATTCAAGATTTACAATCAATTTGGTCAACTTTGAGCCAGCGTACAAATCAGACATATACAGTATTCCATCCAGTAAAGAAAAAAAGAAAACCATTTTGCCAACATTTGGTAAAACTTTACAAATTTAGCTATTGACTTCTCTTTCTAGATTGGACATGAAATTGATATCCTTGATTTGTCTTAATTTTTTACCATTTTTCATAAATTTATACCCCTCCGTTTCATATTATAAGTTACTTTGGATTTGTTCCAAGTCAAGCCTCTTCAAGTTTGATTATCAACTTCATCTTTTTGCTTTTGCTTATACTTATAACCCAAAATTTGAATTTTTAAACTTAAATTTAGAGTTGATTATGAGGTTTCTTCATCATAGTTTATTTTTCAGCCTTTGCTTTTAGATCGTCAAGAACATGTATATAAAAGTTTAGTCACAAATTATTTTTCGTTTGCAAATATGTCTTTCGCATTTTCCCTCGAAAAGCCAAACAATGACCACCTAAGTTTATAGAAAAATTTAGTAGCATCACGACACCAAATTAGTTTCATTATATCCACCTACAAATTTATTTTTATAGTATATTTTTTGTGTTGAAAATGCTGCTATATTATTCTATTAACTTGGTCAAACTTGAACAAGTTTGACTTAGAACAAACCCAAAGTGACTTATAAAATGAAACGGAGGGTGTAACAAAATGTAGTGGTCGAATGTGTGTTTTGCATACTGGATTGATGTCCAAAACGCTATATTTATTTATGACTGGAGGAAGTAACATACCAAACGAGAACTGCTACCATCTTTACCGTACACAATTAGAACAATAACAACACACTTAAGAACAGTGAACTTACAGTATCAGCAAGGTGCATTGGACAGAACATTTTAATACATGGTGGTGGTTCTTTTTTAGCTTGACATGAGCTCAATGGTGGAAGCATTCTCCTATCATACAATCGTGCAAATGCATCACTGCATAAACATCAAGTTGTAAAGTAAAGTTATTCAGGTTTAAAAAGCTTCTCAGAATGGACTAATGCATAAGAATAAGTTAGGTCACCTCCCACCAACAAGGAGCTGATGGGGACGAACAGAGCTAATATCACAAGACTTCAGTGCCAATGGCTGTCTGGGAGTATCAGCTAAGGACTTCTTTGCTCCCCATCGTAGATCTAGCTGCCACACAGAAAATATACTCAGAACCAACCACGCAACTAGACAAGTCAATTTTATACCCAGTTTTTACCTTAATACTGTATTTAATTAATTACCATTAAAATTCTAGGATTCACCCCCAAAAAAAGTACAGAGCAGTTACCAAGCCTAGAAGAAGGTAAGGTGAGAGCCACTATATGATCATAGGCTAAAATGTTTATACAACATAGTCCAACAAAATGCAGCATTACAGGTTCATCCACTTGGTAATAGGAAGTGGTGTACAAAATAAAACTTAAGCCCACCATCTTTTCGCTTATGCTTATCCTTATAAGCCAACATTTGAACTTAAAACTTAAATTTGGAGTTTATTTTGGGGTTTTTCATTGTAGTTTATTTTCAAGCCTTTGCTTTAAGATCACAAAGAACACGTATAATTTTTTACCCATAAATTATTTTTTATCTTTGATAAACCGTTTCACTTGTGCTTAATTTCAGAGAAACAATGAGGTTGTAAAGGGTAAATCTCAATTACATGTCAGCTCAATAGTTCAGGAAACAACGAAGAGATCATTTATAAATTCTGGAAAATATTTGCTTGTTGTCGTTTAGGACCTCCAGATCATTCATTATAGTACTAAAGATTACAGATTGACTGCAATATAGACTCATACAGGGTTACAGAGCTGCTCTTATTAGATCCCAGTTCCTAGTGGTAACCAATAAATCGAAACAAAAGAACATTTAAACCAAACAACAAAAATACTCCCATAGGTAAAATTTATCATGGGTTATTAAGGACCAAACAATTTCTCAACCTAGACAAAGTTGCAATGTAAGATGTTATGAATCAAACCAATTTTTGTCAAAGAGCTGATTACTCACAAGCACATTACGGCATTCCTGATTAGCAGATCTTGCACGAGGACAGGAACTGCACTCCCGAAAATCATGCTGTCTCAGAGTTCCATCCTCACTTGCACTCCATACTACATTAGGGTTACCAATTTCAACCTACATATCACAAACAATAGAAAATATTGAACAATTGAAGACTCAATCTACATGAAACTAAAGCACATCTATAATTGTGTAAAGACAGTACTAAGCATCATTTTTTTCTCCTTCTACATCAGTTCATTCACAAAATACCAAAGATCTATGTCAAGATAATGCAATGAAAAAAAAAACACTTTCTTTCATGATCTAGAGGTTCATTCCAAAGGTCATATCAACATGCAGTCTTACAGCTAGTTTCTTGATCCTCCTAGAGTGGCATTGGTAAACTGCTGCTGGTTCCATAGAAATTTCTACAGGCCTTCTTCCACTTAAACGAGACAAATTGAAAACACGAACCTACAAAAGAATCAGCAACTCTCTCACAAAAAATAGAAAATCTCAAAATAACTGGGACCAGAGTGGCAGAAAAATGAGAACATCTAGAAAGGTTGTACCTCTGCGTCTCCTGCTCCTGAGACTACTACTTCATCAGATGTTTCAGGGACAAATTTTGTGCAAAATATGTTTGCTGAATGGCCCGTCTCAATGTCATGCAACAACTGTTGATTAGCATAACTCCAGATGCCGATCTGCAGATAGATGTTCATACAGCAATAAACTGAATCAAGCATCAAAATCTCTGATTTTACTAATCCAAGGATATACCAAAGAATTAAGAGTGCCAGCCAGACAGAGAACTAACTACAACTTAAGTCACCTGCTGAGCAACATGCCTTTTGCAACAAGATTGCCTAATACTGTTCATATAATTCTTCCTTATAGTTATAGCTCAACAAATAGTTTAATTTGATCAAAATAAAAGAAGACAAAAACTCATTGCAAACCTCTTATGTTTCACAGAAAACTAGAGTGTTCATGTGCTACCGTATACTTCAAGCAGAAAATGTTACTGAATTATTAACATAGTAATTTAGTTATATAAAAGTAGCATCGGCAGGGCTTTCAAAATCCAAAAAGGGTGTGCAAATATCTCAAAATAGTTTTTAGCTCTATATAATGTTGGGGAGAATTAGAGTTCAAGTGCCAACTACTGAATGGAAATATGACAGAAGAATAAAGAACCTACTAAAGTTAGCCCTAGCCATACTTAGTTCAGAAACTTACTCTAGTGTCATCTGACCCCGATAACAGAAGTGAGCCATTTGAATTCCATGCGATAGCATTGACACAACCTAGGTGACCCTGTTGTATGGCATGGAGAAAACCAAAAAAGGTGATCATGTAAAAGAGCTAGAAGACTTGCATTTTCTTGAACATACATACAATTTCCAATAGAGGAATAAGGTATTTCCATGCCCTTGTGACAAAATAAGTAGAGCAACAAGAAAATGATATTCACGTACCTCCAACTCTTTTTCTAAAGCAAGCCTTTCTACTAGAGATGAATGGAACTGCATTCTCTTATTAATATCCTGAAAAGGAGAATCCGTTATTTGCATCTAAACATTTAGACAACACACCTACAACACATAAAGTGGTACGATGATCAACATATGCAAAATGCATCACAAAATGCAAGACCAAAGAAACATTAATGATGAAAGAGGGCCAAAGTGCTCAAAGCTGCACCGAACTACTCAAATTATGTCCACCGTTGAGAATTGATTATTAAGATTGTCTCCTTATCACCTCTGTTTCCCAAATACCTCGAACCACCTACCAGTGTTGCTGCGCACTGGCAGGTCATACACCTTAGAACTTCTCGTATGCCCTAAATTTTCAACCAACAGCAGAAGCAGGCAATTGGACCGCAGCAGCTCACAACAAGTCGAGATATCAGATATCAAACAGCAAAGGAGAGTACCCCATTATCCATAAACCCTTGAAACTCTCAAACGTGTCGATGAACATATATCTTAAAAAGAAGGGAGAACCTAGAGAACCCAGGAAACGCCACGCGATCCTGCTCGAGCGATTCGCCGCCCCCCACACCACAGCGAACCCCCACCACCGCACAGAGTCTCCCCGACGAATCGCCCCAATTCGCCCCCGCCCCCCAAAATGATATCCACAAATGCCACGAACCCTAGCACACGAGAAGGGGAGAACCGCCCCGAGCCATCCCGAGGGGGCACTTACGGTGGTGCCATGGAGGCCTCGGGCTTCCAGCAGGTCGGTGACGCTGCCGTCCGCGAAGCGCCACCGCACCTTCTCCATCTCCGTGGCCGGCGATCTAGTAGGGGTTGAGGGCCAGGCCTAGCAGCTCCCTCCCGCTTCGCCGCCGGCTGCGCGCGCCGCCCCGATCGCCGTGGGCGGTTTGGGGGGGACGCTTCTGGAAGCTTTGCGCCTTTCGGCTTCAGGGGACGGGAATGGGTGGCGCTGTGGGAGGGGGGGTGGCCCACTGACGCGTGGAGCGAGAGGACGGATGAGACGTGGCATTTGCCTGTCAGGTGGGGCCAGACCGTCACATCATGGCTAACAGCTTTTTTTTTGGGCGTGAGATAACGAGAAAAATGTATGGGAATACCATAGCTAACACTCTTTTTATTTGTTTGCATGGGATAAATATGCATGGCTGTTAAAATTGTTCGATCATGTTATCTAGTTCTCCGTACTCATTGAATATAAATATAGAGTATTTTTACCATCCTTGAGTAGGTACCGAGAGATATTAAAATTTTATTGTAAAATTTGGTATTTTTTTTGGTATCTTATGCACTAAGAGATACCAAATTTTACATTAAAATTTTGATACTCACGATACCTTCTCAAGTACTATAAAATTACTTATAAATATATATTCAATATTTTAGTTTTCGTTTTAGTGCCATAGCTGAATCAAATATCGGTCATATGACTAAGCATGGCTCGATGTGAAGCTTTTACGGAGGTGTTGAGTTAGTTAGGGCACACAAGGTATAAAGAGCACCTGGTCTATATAGGTGAGACTCCCATAAATAGTCTTTGTTGTGGCAAATTTCATAATATTTATGGATAAAATGAAAAATAAAGTAAGTCCAAAATAAGAAAGAGTGTGAGAGCATTTATTCTTGTAGGCAATCCTATGGAGTACTTTAGTCATTAATGTTATAATGTATAAAGATAGCACATATAAGAACATTTATTACATAATAACCATTTTACAGTACATTACGGATGTCTTAGGATTAAATATACAGTCATGTGTTTTTAATTGTTCCTCATAACTCACGTTCTTACTTGGAAGTCTCCTCGACACATAAGGAGTGAGCCGGTGGTCGGTAGTGAACTAGAATGAGTCAAGGCTAAGAGGGTAGAGATGTGCAAATGCAACGAATTCATGGCACATTGAGGGTTAGGGTTTGGTGATGGTGAGCAACAATTGGACGATGAATTAGGGACATGGTGGGAATTAGCGATTTTGGGAGGAGGATTTGATTTTTTTATGTCCTTATCTCGAAAAAGATTCATAAAATCTCATGCTATTTCATAGAATCCCAATGCTATAGAGAGTAGAAAAGGCCGGTGTGTCATTCATAAATGTAAAACTAGTATTGGTTGGTCGGTCCATACGTGACGTTAAAGGTATAAAATTTTCTCAATTTGTAAAGTGGACACTTCTACAACAAGATTTTCATGTTATATTCATTAATTTTATAATTTATTTACTTAAAATCTATAAAAACAGATAATAATTTAATCCAAAATCTCAGATGTCTCAAACACATCCTGTCTTTGAGGAGGGGTATGTGCCAATTCAGCGATGGAACTCCCAAAGCATCCATCATGGCTCTACGTTAGCACTCGTTTGAACAGTGATTCTGTATTTTAAGGCCATGTTTAGTTCTCAAAAACTTTTTCTAAAAATATCACATCGAATCTTTGGACACCTAAATAAAGTATTAAATATATATAAACATTAAAATTAATTACACAGTTATGGAGGAAATCATGAGACGAATTTTTGAGTCTAATTAGTACATAATTAGCCATATGTACTACAATAACCAACATGTGCTAATAATGGATTAATTAGACTCAAAAGATCCGTCTCGCGGTTTCCAACCGAAATCTGAAATTTATTTTATAATTAAACTACGTTTAATACTTCAAATATATGTAACTATACGCATCGACATAACCTTTCTCCCAAAAAATTTTACCATCTAAACTGGGCCTAAGAGTGCGAAAATCTAGATGAGCCTAAACGATACAGCCGAAGAAGCTTAGAGACTAGTCATGCTACTCGAGATTAATTGATTGATAGAAATGTAATTCCTTCCCTTCATTTCATATTATAAATATATATTTTTCAAGGATTACTTAATTTTGAGATTAATTGATCAACAGAAATGTACAATATGTAGTCCGTAGTACAACCCCAATTAATTAACAGTACAAAACGTCGTCAGCTCCGCATTCCTTGACAGCTCTTCTAAAACGGCTGATGTGACAGCCTGTCAACCTACGATGTTACAGAGTAGAGTAACCACAGATGACAGATCTATCATTTCCTCGTTGTCCTTCCAGATGTAGCGACAGACATCAGGAAGACCACAGAAAAATAGCACAAAGAATCATGGTGAAAGAAACGTCAAACAAATAACAGCGGCTGCACCACAAACGCATGACCTGACCGTGAGACCGAAGAGAAATCAGGTAATAGTTGCATGGGGAACACTATACGCACCAAATTTATCTCACCTTCAAAACTTTCTCTATTTGATTCTGGTTCTGCAGATATGTACAGGTCAATGGGATTCAGTAGTTCAGTTCTGACACTGATAAGTTAATACAAAGATAATGTACACGACGAGCCATTTTGAGACGAGGGGGAGATATCTCGCCCTTTTTACAGCGGGAGAAGCAAAGCATCTACAAGGGGAAACGCCAGGCCACAATGGCAATCTACCTGCAAAATTGTGTTGTAATGCCACCTCGAAAATTATTGCCTCTGTTCCATAAGTTTTAGGTTTCGCCTGCTCAGGCTCTCAGAGGGTCGGTGGCGTGGGATGTTCTTGATAATCTTCATCGCGTTCCACCACTGTGATTCCTCCGAAGTTCGGCACAGGGATCTACCGAACAAGCAATTTCCTCAACTTTCCTCCCACTAGTAAATGCCTTCGAATGAATATTTCGAGTTATGCCTGTGCTTCTACAAGCAAGCTTAATGCCAAGGTCTCAATTTCTTCAGAATTGATGCCGAGTGACAGCCTCTGAAAAGCAGTTGCAAATGTCCTGCATGATCATCATAATCAGCACTGAAGTCTACGGCAGGTTGTCTGTGTTCCAATGCACTTCAATGAAAAGATTACTTAGAAGTTACTCGTAGAACCCAACTCACATGTTACGACGGTATAAGTACAACAGTTACTCATTTGAATAGTCATCTGCAAAGTCTTTAATTCTTCTCTTGATAGTCTGGCGGAGAAGAGGGTCATAAAATAAAATCAGCATGGGCACGTCAGAAACCCAAGTAAAACAAATCAACATAAAGGCAAATTTGACTGGTAGAGAAATTTATTGGGATAAGTGGCAGAGACTCTTGAAGGGACACATACATACCTGCAACTCTTCATGAAGTAATCCAAAGACTTTCTTCATCAATTTATGCCGCTGCAGGATATATGTGCACAATCAGAATCAGGATGAACTTATATAATCAAGGTCAAATAAAATTTCATAACATTCTACATTCTTTATTAGTTCCCTCCCTCATCTAACAAGAAGAGTTCGAGCATGGATAGATTGAGCTGTAATGATTATATAGGGAGATGCAGGCAGAAGACGTACTGTGCCTGATTCATGATACATGTCTCTGATTCTTTCCAAAATTCTGTAATACAGATCCTTATCTCTTTCTTTAGCAGAATTAAGATCCTCCTGAATCTTTAGGAATTCAGATCTGTAAAGAAAATGTCAGTTACAGAAGGAGATTGTAACATGAACTATTGAACACATGACAATGGAGTACTAACAGAACTTGGAATAACAAAATTTACACAAAGAAAATAGTATCAAGGGAGCTTAAATAAGAAACTTAATGCATACCGAGTTTTCTCAATCTGACTGTTTAAGTAGGAGTAAACCTCATATTTCTCATTGTACTCCTGCACATAATCTTTGTATCTGAAAAAGAATATAATGTGTTAGTTTTTTTCCCTTCACAAACAACAAAAGAAGCAAAGCATCAAAAATGACACATTGCCACAAGTATCTAGTACGATTTCCAAAATGTGATTTAGGCAAAATTATTCATTGTTTATTGGCATGGAGTATAAGTAGAATGCATATTCGACAGAATAACACTGCTTAAATGTGAGATTAGTCGTACCAATTATAAAACTATACAATTACAGACAAAAGACATGATGGGTCACTCGTCCAAGTGTAAACAGTCTCAAACAGTCAGTAGAATATTCACAATGGACCTCACATATCTAAAAGCGCAAACACCAGTACAGTTCAAAGAAGTAAAGTAGGGAACACAATGGATGTGGGAAGTTGTAGACTGGGTAATCCATCATTTTGAATACGACAAAAGTTTCATGATTCAGAGTTCTAGTGTCCTAGACTTAGAGGGACCACATCAATCCATTTTTGGTGGTTAAACTAAAATCAAGTAATATAACTGCAGAACAATTACCATTAAAACAACAGTGGGAAGGATATTGTAACTTACTGTGGTAAATCTTTTATTGGACCTTTCAGTTCTGGCTCATCTTTATCATACTTTGAGAAGAATAAATTATCTTCATCTGAAGAACTGTCCATTCTCTTTCTACTGGCCTCATTCTCAATCAAAGAGTTATCCCTACTTCTTTCCTCATTTTCTGCTGGGGAAATTGATTTCTGTGTTCTAGAGCCTATGGCATTCCTACTACCATTCTGAGGAAGCTTATGGGTGGTTTTTTTCTTCTTTGAACCTACATGTTCTAGCACTCCACTCTGCACCATCCTTGCTTCCTTTTTTCCTGGTTTTTCTCCTGGCTCATCTGGATGTAATACGATCTCAGCAACTGTATTATCGGTTTTTGGCAATTGGTGACTCTGCAGAACATTTCCTCTTTGTTGGGGCCTAGAATTATCAAAATCATATGCAGGTGTTTTCTTGGGGAATCCTTCCTGGTTTATATTACCTCCCATACCAAAATCTCGAGGTGATGGTCTCCTCTGATCTTGAGAAGAGGATAGAGAGCCCTTTCGGTTCACCATAGTGGGAATGGAGTTGTCCACATTGGCTAATTTACCATCAAGTGACTTTGAAGAACTATTTCTTTCAAATTGCTTCTTTGTCCTCCCAGTCTCATTTTCCATAGAAGCCTCACGGAATTCACCCAACTCAAGATCTGAAAGCTCTCTCTGAAGCACCTTTTTTCCATGAGGTGAACTATCAACATTATTTCTTTGTGAATTTGATGGATAGCCATTACTTTCAGTGGAACCAGGAATCGGCATTACACGGTCTACACCATCATATCCTACATTTGCTTTGGCGCTTTTCGCTAAATTTATGGAATACATGTCGATGTTAGCATCTTTCGAACGTTTAAGCATTTTATCCTCAACTTGGGGCCCACCATATCTAGCTCTTTTTCTTGTGGCAGAATCATCAGAGTCGTCAAAATTGACATATTGGCCTTCAGCATGCAGAACTCTTCCAAGGTTACCATCCAAACTATTCCAAGGCTTCTGCATCTTATCTGCCTTTTTCTTAGAAATTGATTTCTCAACCTTATCTTGTGTTCTCTCAGATTGCGTTGCTTGGTTAAGTATATTTGGGTTTTGATTTATCTTCAGTAAATTTCCAGAAACCAAAGATCTTCCTTTCACAGCAGGACTGCTATCATGTGCATGAAGATCGCTATGTGCATCCCAGCTAACATTCCCTGTCTCCTTGCTCAGACTCTCATTCACATGTTTGTCAGGAGGCAAAGTCTGTCTGTGCTCTGATAATGAACTAGTATTTCCTGAATATATATCAGGCTTGGGCCTTTTGGCACTTCCAGGCATTGTACCCGAGTTCTCATTGCCAGAGCATCTTTTCAACTTGGATTTGGAGCCTTTCTCAATGATCCTATCCTGACCATGATTTGATCCATCCTTTGATACAGATTTTATCCTACTACCATGATGTTTAGTAGATTGGCTGGGTTCTTCCTTGGGTAGGTTTTCACCACTTGGTGCTAAAGAGTCACCAAAAAGGTCCTCATAAGACATTTCATTTGCAGCATGCTTGCTATCAGTTTTACCAGGATCTATGCTGGCATTTACCATGTTCTTGCTTCCTGGAATTTCTGGTGGCTCCTCAAAGTGGCTCACATCGATGCTATCAGTTGGTACAGCTGTATCTTCTGACTCGTCATTGTTGTTATTGAAATTGTTCAAATCAATGTGCGGGGATGCACTCTTATACTCCAGATTTGTTCCAATGTCAATCAGCTCATCATCACCATCTAGTGCAGTCAAATCTCTTGGCGAGGAAGATAATTTAAGTTCATCTGCTGCTTTTCTATGTGCTCCTCCTTTATCATCATCACTCGTAATATCTACAAATGCATCTGATCCTTCCTTGCTGCTTGATGAAGCATCACTATCACTATCACTACTGCTCCCGCTGCCACTTGCAGCACTTCTGCTTTGGCTCCCACTGTCACTTCCACTGTCACTGCTTTCACTATCACTATCACTACCGCTTCCGCTCTCACTAGATGTGCCTGCTTTACCATCACTGCCATTATTGACTTTTCCGTCTTGTGCAGCAGAAACTGGGGAGCCCCCAATGTCAATCCTCTCGAATATATCAGGATCATCCATTTTTAAGTTTTCAGCAGGCTCTTCAGTATTGTCATCCAAAGATCTGTTAGATACATCAACATGTTACTGTTCAGGGCTTGTGAGAGAGAATTTGAAAATTGCAGGAAAAATAATTGAACAAAACTAAGGAGAAATCGTCATTGAAACAGTGCCTATAAGTCACAAGAAAACAAGGAACTGAATTCGTAGGAGAAAAAATTGTACATTCCACTGCCAGATGCATGCTTTTTAGAGCTTTCTGCCTCTAATCCAGGTTTGAGAAAATATCTCCCTGGTGCTTGGAAATTTGCAATCTGTAAGGATAATAATGTATTGAGTATGCAACATAATATAGAGCTACAGTTCCATTAATGGAGAAGACATGTTGGTGAGTAATGTTAGCCACTCACATTCTTCATGCTACTCTCTATTTTCTTTGAAGCGTTAGGAAATTCATCTGCAACAGCTTTCTCCAGGCCCTGCAGATATTTTAACAAATTTTATAAACAATAAGCACTCATGGAGTAAACCTTTGTGAATTAAGTATACAGATTTACAAAACCAAAGTCATCTATCCAGCTATGAATATTACAGTCTATCATGTACATAAATTAAACCAAGAAACAACAATATTTAAAAGGATCAATCAATGAATTAAAATGCCATTTAATACTTCAACGCACTGAAGTTCTCAATGATAGGGGAAGGGTGCTACTTTATCAAATTAGTGACACCCATATAAGTTTCGAAAAATCCATTTTACTACCTTTATACTATCGGTTTGACTCCAATTTTTTCAACACCTCGAACTATAAACCATTTAACCTTAACCCTTCCAATTCTCAACAACAGTTCAAAAATATCCTGAAGAATACCCTCACAGACAGGTGAATCAACATGGCACTGAGTGATGGGGTCACCATCGCTGTCACCTTACCAAGGATCACCAGCAAAATTGCCTCTTGGAAACATGCCACACCATTCAAATGTGTGTGATGGGAGACTTGGAATAATGATTCAAGATGAAAAATGGCAAGAGTATGCAACAAATGGACCATATGGAAACATGAGCTATCCACCACATTGTCGCCACTCACTACAACCACATTCGTGTGTTATACAAGGTAGTAGAAGGTCATCGCAAGCTGTAGCAATCCACTATAGGGCCACAGGTTATATAGCATTACAGATACCGATTAAGTTATATTGGTATATGGTGCACAGATAACAAATCATAATGTATGTGCTCATGCATGAACACACACATGAGAGAGAGAGAGAGAGTACCTTTAAATTTATTCCTTTTGGATTATCTGAAAGTACAGATACCAAGCGGTTTTGTAGTTCATTTGTATTATCATCAATACTTGCAGAAACAGCACTTGCTCGGCGATTTATTCCTTGAGACATCCTATTTGGGGTTGACTTCACGACTTTACTATGTTCATCTTTATTCAAATCGAAAGGTGTTATGACTTCATTATTTGCATCTGATCCAACAGGAAGTGAATGAATGCTCGATCCAGGTTGCTCAGGAGAAAGTGCTGGTGAAGTGGAGAAATTTCCTTTTGGTATACTGTTAGACAGCTTCACTTTGGAAACAGATTTGGTTGGAGCGATAACAGCAGCTGGAGTAGGCCAATGGAAAACATATGCAGTTAATTATTATGAGGCAATGCAGGGTTCTCTTAGTGGAAGGACATGCAAAGGTCTAA